>NC_139029.1:35877012-36607012 GCF_964662115.1 Mustela nivalis
TGTATATTGCTTTTATTTCCCACAACCTTACCTTTTTTTTTTTTAAATATATCTAGTGAGATGACCATATGGATCTGTACTGATATTCCCTCCTCATTCTTGTTATTGGTAATTTAATGTGTATTTTTCATTTGTATATGTTCTTAAAAATAAACGTTGCTATCTTCCTAGGAACATCACCAACGGCAAGGGAAGCAAGGGCAAAAATGAACTATTGGGATTTCATCAAGATGAAAAGCTTTTGCACAGCAAAGGAAACAGTTAACAAAATCGAAAGACAACTGACAGAATGCGAGAAGATATTTGCAAACGACATATCAGATAAAGGACTAGTGTCCAAAATCTATAAAGAACTTAGCAAACTCAACACCCAAAGAACAAATAATCCAATCAAGAAATGGGCAGAGGACATGAACAGACATTTCTGCAAAGAAGATATCCAGATGGCCAACAGACACATGAAAAAGTGCTCTACATCACTCGGCATCAGGGAAATACAAATCAAAACCACAATGAGATATCACCTCACACCAGTCAGAATGGCTAAAATCAACAAGTCAGGAAATGACAGATGCTGGCGAGGATGCGGAGAAAGGGGAACCCTCCTACACTGTTGGTGGGAATGCAAGCTGGTGCAACCACTCTGGAAAACAGCATGGAGGTTCCTCAAAATGTTGAAAATAGAACTGCCCTATGACCCGGCCATTGCACTACTGGGTATTTACCCTAAAGATACAAACGTAGTGATCCGAAGGGGCACGTGAACCCGAATGCTTATAGCAGCAATGTCCACAATAGCCAAACTATGGAAAGAACCTAGATGTCCATCAACAGATGAATGGATAAAGAAGATATGGTATATATACACGATGGAATACTATGCAGCCATCAAAAGAAATGAAATCTTGCCATTTGCAACAACGTGGATGGAACTAGAGCGTATCATGCTTAGTGAAATAAGTCAAGCGGATAAAGACAGCTATCATATGATCTCCCTGATATGAGGAAGTGGTGATGCAACATGGGGGCTTAAGTGGGTAGGAGAAGAATCAATGAAACAAGATGGAATTGGGAGGGAGACAAACCATAAGTGACTCTTAATCTCACAAAACAAACTGAGGGTTGCTGGGGGGAGGGGGCTTGGGAGAAGGGGGGTGGGATTATGGACATTGGGGAGGGGTGTGTGTTTTGGTGAGTGCTGTGGGGTGTGTGGACCTGGCAATTCACGGACCTGTACCCCTGGGGATAAAAATACATGTTTATAAAAAATTAAAAAATTTAAAAAAATGTTGCTGTTTTGTATGCATGTATTTTTAATGCATATAAATGGTACTGTGTTATTAATCTGATTCCTTTTTTGCTTTTGGGCCCCAAAGAGTACACTCTACAACCAATTTCTATTTCTTCTGACTGCTACGTAATACACAATGGTGCTACCCGATACATTATACCTGTTCACTCTGACTGATGGTCTTCCAAGTTGCCTCCAACTCCCTGACTCCACAGATAATGTCGCCATGAACATCTTTATACATATTCTCTTGTAAACCTGCATGAAGTTTGGGGAGGATGTATACTCAGGAGCTCAATAGCTGAATTATAAAATGTGCATACAGTTAATTTGACTATATGATAGGGAATGTCCTCCAGAATGGCTCTACCACTTCATATCCTGCCCGCCTAAGGGATTTAGGGAATCCCGTATCTGCGAATCTTGCCACCATCCAGGCTTCTATTCTTTTTATTGGTGTAAATTATAGAAAATGATATGTCATTATAGTTTAGCTTAAATCTCTCTGATTACTAATGCTTATAAGCAGCTCTCCCTATATTTTTTTGTTTTGTGGGGAGGTTCCATTTCTGAATATTTCATATATATCCTTTGAGTTTTCTCTTTTTCTTGTTCATTTGCAGGAATTTCCTGTATCTTCTAAATGTTAATCTTTTAAAAAAGATTTTATTTATTTGAAAGAGAGAGACAGAGAGAGTGTGAAGGGGGAGAGGCAGAAGGAGAAACAGACTCTCCACTGAGCTGGGAGCCTGACTCAGGGCTCAATCCCAAGACCCATAAGATTATGACCTGATTCGAGGGCAGCCACTTAACCAAATGAGCCACTCTAGTGTCCCTAAATGTTAATCTTTTGTCAGTTTTAAACATTGTAAATATCTTCTATCCTGTTATTGATTTATCTTCTCCATGGTGCCATTTATTGATAAGAAATATTTTTTATTTATTATTTTATCTTTTTAAAGGTTTCTATTTATTTGAGAGAGAAAGAGAGAGAGACTGAGCATGAGCAGGGGAAGAGGGCCGAAGGAAAGACTCCCAAGCAGACTCCCTGGTGAGCATGAAGCCCAGCGCAGGGCTTGATCCCACGACTCTGAGATCATGACCTGAGCTGGTATCAACAGTCGGGTTGCTTAACACACTAGGCACCCAGGCACCCCTGGGACACATCTTTAATATTAAGTCAGCCTGTCCGTGAACATGAATGTCTCTCAATGAATTCAGATCATCTTCTAGGTTTGGTTTTTTTTTTAAGGATTTTATTTATTTATTTGACAGACAGAGATCACAAGTAGGCAGAGAGGCAGGCAGAGAGAAAGGAGGAAGCAGGCTCCCTGCTGAGCAGAGACCGCAATGCGGGGCTCCATCCCAGGACCCTGAGATCATGACCCGAGCTGAAGACAGAGGCTTTAACCTACTGAGTCACCCAGGCACCCCAGTCCTCTATGTTTTATATTAGTATTATATTCTTTTTATATAGTAGTTTTTTATATGCTCTTTCTCCATAGTATTTTTGTTGTAATTCATAGATACTTTCTATGTTGTTATTACTATGAATCGTGTCCATATTTAATGAGTGCCTTCTGTCTGCAGGCCCTGTGTTGGGTGCTAGGGATGTAGGATGTGGTAGTGGTCATGACACAGGCTCTGGTCTCATGGAGCTGACACTGCAAAGACAGACATGACACATGTAAATAGATGAATAAGACCACACATTGTGAAGAGTTGCTAAAGCAAAGAGATTTGCTAAAGCAAAGGCCCAGCCTTCCACCCTGGCTCTTTGCCTTCCCTACGTCATTCTGCAGTGCTCGGCATCTCTGCTCTTACAGAGATCCTGACCAGATGTCAGGAAACCGGGATTTCCAGTCCCAGATCTGATTCTATCTAGCCAGTTTGTTCATCTTTAGAACAAAGGGCTGAACTAGACAAACTTTCAGGACTCTTCTAGCACCATCCATTTTCCTTTGTTCCTTCTCTTCTCCCTCCCTCTCTCCTTCCTTCCTTCCCTGGTTGAGTGTGAAAGAAAGCACAGTATTACCTGGGGAAGGGAAACTGCCATGTCTGGTTTTAAGATGTCACAATAGTCAGGCCAAATGCCCACAGAACGTTCAGGTATGAATCTTGAGAGAAGACTCTATGGTAGAAATGGACAATTGAGAGATAGCTCGGGAAAGCTGCCATGTGAATGAGACAACTTAGAAAGAGTGCATAAAATAACAAAAGAGGAGGACTAAGAATAGAACCTGGGGTCTGAGCCATTTAAAGTAAATTAGAGAGAGGACAATTTTCAGAGGAAAATGGCCATAGGTTTAGTTTTATTTTTTTTTTAAGATCTCTCTTTTTTTTAATTTTTTATTTTTTATAAACATATATTTTTATCCCCAGGGGTACAGGTCTGTGAATTGCCAGGTTTACACACTTCACAGCACTCACCAAAGCACATACCCTCCCCAATGTCCATAATCCCACCCCCTTCTCCCAACCCCCCTCCCCCCAGCAACCCTCAGTTTGTTTTGTGAGATTAAGAGTCACTTATGGTTTGTCTCCCTCCCAATCCCATCTTGTTTCATTGATTCTTCTCCTACCCACTTAAGCCCCCATGTTGCATCACCACTTCCTCATATCAGGGAGATCATATGATAGCTGTCTTTATCCGCTTGACTTATTTCACTAAGCATGATACGCTCTAGTTCCATCCATGTTGTCGCAAATGGCAAGATTTCATTTCTTTTGATGGCTGCATAGTATCCCATCGTGTATATATACCATATCTTCTTTATCCATTCATCTGTTGATGGACATCTAGGTTCTTTCCATAGTTTGGCTATTGTGGACATTGCTGCTATAAACATTCGGGTGCATGTGCCCCTTTGGATCACTACATTTGTATCTTTAGGGTAAATACCCAGTAGTGCAATGGCTGGGTCATAGGGCAGTTCTATTTTCAACATTTTGAGGAACCTCCATGCTGTTTTCCAGAGTGGTTGCACCAGCTTGCATTCCCACCAACAGTGTAGGAGGGTTCCCCTTTCTCCGCATCCTCGCCAGCATCTGTCATTTCCTGACTTGTTGATTTTAGCCATTCTGACTGGTGTGAGGTGATATCTCATTGTGGTTTTGATTTGTATTTCCCTGATGCCGAGTGATGTAGAGCACTTTTTCATGTGTCTGTTGGCCATCTGGATATCTTCTTTGCAGAAATGTCTGTTCATGTCCTCTGCCATTTCTTGATTGGATTATTTGTTCTTTGGGTGTTGAGTTTGCTAAGTTCTTTATAGATTTTGGACACTAGTCCTTTATCTGATATGTCGTTTGCAAATATCTTCTCACATTCTGTCTGTTGTCTTTCGATTTTGTTAACTGTTTCCTTTGCTGTGCAAAAGCTTTTGATCTTGATGACATAGGTTTAGTTTTAAATGGCAAAGGTTTTTAATCTCCTTTGAAGACACTTTGAGTGGAAGTTTAATGATTCAAAATCAATCTTTTAGAATTATTTCTACATCATCTTCCCTCTGGAACAAAACTGGAAAAAATGTCAAATTGATGACCTTCTGTGATCTCAAAAGCATATTGGCTTTTAAGGATTTTGTTAACAAAATACCGGAGCAAGTCACTCTATTGCACATTGCCTCAGTTTCCCCATTTATAAAGTGAGCATAATAAGTCTTATCTGATGAGACTGTGGTTAATGTGAAATTTGGCTTAGGAAAGTAGGAAATTTTTATGGAATTAGGAAATCTTCATGTTTTAATTCTTTATGATAATACCAAGGGTTAAATTTGTTTTCTGTCTCTGACCTTTTCTCCCCATCCAGTGACTAGCTTTTTCGTAAACTAGTGTTCATTCCATTCTTGCATACCACCTCCTTCTGTCTCAGCTCCTCTGAGCGCCCCACGCCCAGCAGTTGGGAGATTGGAAAGACACCATCTGCTGGTTAATAAACAGACATGTATTCATTTATAAGTTGATTGGATGAGCGTGTCTCTTGATGTCCCCGTTCTGAATGTTTGTGCATTCCACCACAATCTCACACCCAGAGCCTGTGTGGCTGGGATGAATCCCATCTGAGCTGACCGTCCTTCCTGGAATCCGTGGGCTGCAGAGGACGTGAGTTTAGCCAAAGTGGACACCTGCCACCGACTCAGAACAGCAGTGGCTCTGGAGAATCCTGACTTTACAGAATCTGCCTGGGGCCCTGACCGCAAGGCCCGAGCATCACGGATGGAGCATCTACGGGACACCTATGGGTTGGGGGGAGAGTGTGGTGAAACTGGAGTAAACCAAGAGACCTGGGTCCTAGCACCTCAAAGGAAAGAGGATAGTGCGGATGGTGACAGGCTTAGGACAGACCCTTAAGGCATTTTATGGGCAACTTTTTATTTATCTAGGCCAGATTGGGACCCAGCAACCCATAACTTCCCCCACTGATGGATTACTATTCTTCCGAAAGATCCACACGTCTCTCAAGTCCCTCTGAGCTCTGCGACATCCACTGGAGCGAGAGGATTTCTCTGGGAGCTGCAGGCGCTCGTGCTCCCTGCACTCGGCTGGAGTCTTGGGCTGCCCTCCTCCAAGTCGACATGAATTGCTGCAGATGTATCTGGGCTCCTTGGCCATGCACTTGAGTTCTTTATCCCCAGGTCCGTGTCCCAGAGACATGAATTGTTGAAAGGGAGACTGTTTGCTTTGTTTTTTAAAGATATGTTGAAGAAACAGAATGAAGCGCAGAATTAAGAAGAGCCAGCTCCTCCACTGCCCACAGGTTTAGAGGCGCAAAAAATCCTTTTGTGAGATGGGAACTCACACCAATCAGTTTGCAAGGCCTTTCCATTTCCCAGAGGGGACACTGAGGTCCTCCCATTAAAAGCACTTGCCCAAAGTATTGTAGAGAGTCAGTGACAGAACGGAGATTAAAATCCATTTATTTTTGTTTAATCCCAGTCTGAGCTTTGACTCTGTACAGCAGGGATGACTTAGGGCAGTCTTAGAAGGGGGATGAGTGGCCCTGGGCAGCACACAGGCAGCCAGGACCAGGCCAGGGGCTGGGGCTGTCTCCGTGGGCCTGCACATCTCTCCCTGGGAGCTCACGCTGGTCCTCGCTTTCTGTCTTAGTCTTTTCTCCTCCAGCTTGGGCTGCCATCCACACAGCAGGACTGATCTGGGGCGGGGGGTGGTCTTTCTGTGGGCACATCTACCTGATCACTCCAGCCGAGCTCTAAGCCCCACACCCACCCACCACTAATTGCAGGGTCTGAAAGCCAATGGTTGGTGAGTGGATCCCCGCACTGTAGCTGGAACATGAACTTGAGGTCGGACAGACCTAAATTCAGAACCCCAATTTACCTACTCTTAGTTGTACAGGCTTACACAAGCAACTTTAGGACCTCCGCTTCCAAATTTGATTTTCACACTAACCCAGGTGAAGAACGCGTTAGAAAAGTGAGAATCGTAGATGAAATGGCGACAGTGTAGGGGCAACAGTAATTACAGGAGAGGTAGATCATGACCAATGGGACCCTTGCTCCCTGGCGCTGAGTTCAAATCCTCCCACCAGCAAGTTCTGTGAGGCAGGTGCAAGGCTTGTCCCATTTTATGGATGAGGAAACCAAGGCAGGAAGAGTTGGGCACTAGCTTTGCTATCTCTCTATGTCCCTCATGTGCTTCCTGAGACAGGCAAGGAATTCCTTTCCACCGTACTGGGGAGAAGTTGAGGCACAGAGAGGAAGATAAACAGTGAGCCCAGGGTCACCAAGAAGGAGTTACTAGAGGGGCTGGGTCTGAGTACAGATTCCCTGGCTCCCATCTCAGGGTCCCCCGCCCATGGCCTCTACTTGCTGGGCTCCGCCAAGCCCCAGGGAAGGCATGTTGCCTGGGAGCAGTGCTCTCCCAGGCCAGCTCACCCCTCCCGCCAGGGAAGCACTGCCCTTATCCCCTGCCAGACAGCCTTGTTGCCCAACGCGTGGACAGGAGCCAAGCCTGGCAGCCTTTGGTGGGCATCCAAGTCGAACTGCTCTTTCCTGCGCCGAGTTTAGCACGCAGCATGGCTTCATCATCCAAATATGTCCTGCCAGACAGGCCTCAGCTGCTGGCCGGCGGGGCACTTGGCGGCCCGAGAGAGCTTGGCGTTAATTGGGCCCAGCCAACATAAATCACGGCTCTCATTAAGAGGAAGTCCAGCCATTCTCCAGCAGGGAAGGGGTGAGAGGTGGATGGCAGGGGAAGAAACTCTCACTGAGAGGGGTTGAGTCCCGTGGTGGCCCTGGGACCCTAGCAAGTGTCTGGATCGTGCAAAACCTCTCATCCAACCATGCATCTGCGGGACTAAGAGGCTGTCCCCAAAGATCTCTGAGAGTTCATGCCAATCACAGAGCGGTCCTGGTGCTTTGGGTGGGGGGGATGCTGTTTTTCCTCTCTGCTTGGAGCACCATCAGGGATAAATCCCATTTTAGCCTATGGGGCATCTGTCATCTGACTTTGGAGGGGCAAGAGAAGGTCCTCCCCATGAACAAAAGATCTCCCAGGGGCTGCTTTGCTCTCTGGAACCTTGATAGCAGAAGGCTTGGATGGTCCCGGCCACAGAGCAAGGTGCTCTAGCAGGGGCAGCTTCCCGGGGAAGCTGGGTCACTTGCAGCAAGGCAGGGAAGGGGTTGCCTGCCAGGGTCTGTCCTAAAAGCAGACTTGAGCTGCAAACAATGGTCAGCTGGACTGAGGTCACCAGAAAATGTTGGGTCAGTTTGAAAACAAATTACAAACTTAAAACCTCTGATCTTGCCAAGCACGCATGTACGCACCCACCCATGCGTGCCTCATGACGTTCATTCCACCCTCGGCGCTGATGAAGCTCTAGCCACGCGCCAAGTACCATGCGGGGCCTGGGAGTATCGATGAACCACATGGAATCATCGCCTTATCCAGAGTCATGATCTATGGAGAAGGACAAGCATCTGAAAAATTGACATTAATCCTCTATCAAAGATTTGTGCAAGGTCCTCTTGTCTACAGACGCAGAAGTTACGGACTCGGATGTGGTGGGAGGCGGTCCAGGAGGCAGACGGGGTTCCCAGAGGAGATGGCATCAGCAGGGTCTTGGAGAGTGAGTTGGAAGTACAGGAGAGGTCAGCAGAGGAGAGGGAAGAGGGGAGTAAAAGCCGAACAGAGAGACGAAAGGGGTGCTCTGCTCAGAGGACAAAACAGTTGGTTCTGTGTGGTTAGAGGGGATAAGGAGTGAGGGGTGGGGAAAAGGGTCTAGTGAGGCTCAGGCTTGGACTTCTACGATGACCCATCTTTGGGGGGGACCTAAGTTTGTTCCAGTGATATTTTACAGCAGTTCCTAAACCCTGTCTGTGCCTCAGAGACACCCGAGAGCTTTCATAAGATACAAATAACCAGTCCCTACCCCTGCGATCCTGATTTAGCTGGCATGGTGGGGGCCAGGAATCTTTTAAACCAGCTCCCTAGGTAATGCTGAGATAGCTAGCTAACAGCCTAAGATTGCTCAAAAATGTAAGATGCCAATACATGTGTCAGAGAAAAATAGAGCAGAATTGGGAGACAGAATTCTGAGGGAGGGGGATGGCACAGTTTGTAACAGCATGGTCAGGGAATGGAAGACCTGAGGGAGTGGAGGAGAGAGCCCTGGGGAAGCCTGGGGGAAGACCATTCCCAGAAGTAAAAACAGCAGGTGCAAAGGTCCTGTGGCAGAGCTGACTGACGTCTTGAGGGGAAAATAAGGCCAGTGCTGCTGAAATATAGGAGGTGAGGTCAGAGAGGCAGTCGGGACAGGCAGGTTGTGTAGAGCTTATCCCCTGGCCTTTTTAAACCTTTGATTTAGTCCCACCATCTTGTGAAGAAATGGGCCCGGAGAAAGGACCTTGAGTAGAATCATCTTCTTTGTGTTCCTCTTTGGCACAGCACTTGGAACAAGGCTGTGTGGCTGGGTAGTATAGAGGAGCATGGAGATGAATAGAATATAGGTTTGGTTGCCCCAATGGTCTCAGTCTAGAGGGGGAGACCCCCCCTCATGCGCTTCTTTCCAACAGGTGGCAGACTGTAATTCATGCTAGCATCCTGATTCCAGCTATCACAGAATTGGCTGTCCCAGCTTAAGGATGTGTGGAGGAGGTGGGCATGTGACTGAGCAGACTGTCACTGAATAGCACCTGGGGGGTGGGTAGGGTAGGAAGCAGAGCAAGTGTAGGGAGGGAGAGGGAAGGGAGGTCTGTGGTTCTGGAAAGGCAAAACGCAGACTCAGAAAGTCCTGAGTTTCAAATCTCGAGCAGCCTTGACATTTGAGACCAACTGGGGGCACATGGCTTTTTTGCATCTCCCTGGTCTCTATGTCCCCACTTTTTCCACAGGGTTGATCCCTCCTCTGAATGTTGGCTGTGGAGATGGCTGACCTGCTGCGTGGTCCTGGGTCCACCAGCCGGGGGCATGGTGTGGGGGAGGCCGACTCACGGAGGAAGTCTGGCAGCACCTTGCCCAGGGGTAGAGCCCTCTCTCTTTGGAGCACCGAGTGCTTCCATTGGCTGCAAGAAGAGGAAGAAAGCCAGGTGAGGAAGGAGGAGAGCACGATTTGGTCTGTTTTCCTCCCTACCCACAGCAAC
Source organism: Mustela nivalis (assembly GCF_964662115.1). Lineage (NCBI taxonomy): Eukaryota > Metazoa > Chordata > Mammalia > Carnivora > Mustelidae > Mustela > Mustela nivalis. The sequence goes on from NC_139029.1 coordinate 35,886,907, forward strand.
ACTTTCAGGCTTTCTGGGAGCCACTGTGGACAAGGGCCACCAAACAGCGTCTCCTCACCATTCGCGCTGCCCATCTCATTGGCCAATGTGTTCCAGATCTCAACTGCACTCCGGAAGTGGCATCATTATTACTGCCTCGTTTCACACAGTGGAGGGGCCCGGGGGACACGTGGAGGTGGGCACGATTGTCCTTGAAGGAGCCAGGATTTTTCTGTGTTTTTTCCTCTCTACCCTGCTGACCTCCAGGGCGAGGCCAAGGGCATACAGACCTTGAGGAACCTAGCATACCTGGGTGAGTGGGGAGCTGCTGAGCAGGTCAGGAAGCTGGGGACACTCCCCCTCTTTCTGTGTGAAGGAGTTGTAGGTGACAGTGGTCCCTTGGTCCTATCCCCTCCATCCTGCCAGGGCTTCCACGTTGGCCAGATCCCAGCCCCACCTTCTAGGCCCAGCCTAGTTAGCTCAGCCTGGGGAAGGAGCCTGGGTTAGAAAGAGAAGGTGCACCCATATAGGTTAACCCTTTCACTGCCAGACAAGGACCATTTCTGAGGCAATTCTGCTGGATTCAAGTTTTCGTTCTCTTGATCCTTCTTCTTTCGGTAAACCCTTCCTTAGGTCTCTTGGGCGCTGTTTCCTGGGGCAGAGTGGGGGATAAAGAGGCAAGTCAGATCTTGTCCCTGCCAAGCCCTGGGGAGATGCCAGGAGCAAGAGATGAATTCTAGCCAAAGAAATAGAACATTCCTCCTCCCTCAGAATGGCCATTCATTCATTCATTGACTGTTCACTCAGCCTGGGCCCTGGGCAAGCAGGGACGCCCCAGACTGTTTTCGAGACCCTTCAAACTGGAGAGGGGTGAGCATGGGCACACGTTCAGCTTTGAAATTGATAGCACTTTTGGCTTGAAATGACCTGGTTGAGAAAGGAAGTTCAAGGGTCAGGAAGGTTTGGTTATATCCATGGTGAAAAACAAGGAGTTTTGATTTGGTTGCAGCCGGGTCTGATCCTTTGCTCAGACACAGGTTCCCTTGCGCAAGTCAAAACTAACGTACCCCATGTCTCAAGCATTTTCTGTTAAACCGTTGAGAGCATTCTGCACAATCATGTAAAACCACTTACTTGTCATCGAGTGAGGGCTCGGAGGGCAGGGGACCAAGAAATTAGTAGTAGTAGTGAGAGCACTAGGAACCTGCAGTGAAGATGACTTAGGGGACCAGAACCTTTGCCACCCATGAGAATCCTGAGACCAACAAGGACTGTCACCTCACCTCTTTCAATTCCCACACCTGAGCAGTTGCAATCAGAGGCCAAGAAGCTGAAATGGTCAAACATCAGAAAACACTAAGAATGATTGATGCCAGGCCGAGGCTTGCCTCTGTGGGAATCTGAGAGCACCCCCCCACCAAAGCCCCCCAGAGCCAGCCGGACCTCTTTGGTCTCATACTGCAGAAGAGATCTAGAGCTTTGCCTCCAGCCTGGGGGCCCTACCCCTCTAAAAGGCCTCTTCTCATCTCCATTCGGCTGCTTCTATCCATTACCCCTGAATGGAAATGGAAGCTTAATTTTTCTCGCTTGAAGCCATTAACACTCTGGGCCCTTGACAGGAAACACAGCTCAGCTTTAATTAGCCACAGCAAGCTCCGCACAAGGGCTTCTAGCGGAGCCCGGGGACTTCAAAGATAAAGGCTTCCCCATTCTCTCTAATCACAGCTATTAATGAGCCAATTAAGGCTTTCTCTGGGGCCTAGGCGAATGAACAGCTCGCTCAGGACGGTGGGCACACAGCTCACCGCCCCACTGAGGGGAAACTCGGACGGCCTCAGCTCTGCAGCCCATCGCTTGTGTGTCTTAGGATGGAGCAAGTGTCCTCTCTGGGCCACCTTCTATAATGGGGAGGAGAACATTGTTCCTCCTGAGGAGCAGTTACTGGGACGGGAATGATTGCAGGGCAGTGGTTTTCGAACTGGAGCATGTTTCAGAATCACCGGGAGGCCCTATTAACACTCTCTGGGGGGCTTCGCCCCAGGATTCTGACTCAGTTGTTCTGGGAGGGGTTGCCTACAAGAAAACTCATTCCCGGGTGGCAGTGTTGCTGTTGGTTCGGGGACCCATTTCAAGAGACATCGCTTTAGTCAACAAGTGTGAGATGTTACTCGAAGATTTTGATTACACTCCCAGCTATAAATGTGCCATCACCCCTTTCCTTCACCTGCCTCATCTGACAGTTTCCAGAAGTCTCCCATCTGGGCTGTCAACGCTGGGACACAACAGCGTTTGTCACACTGCGGTGGCCTGACAGCGTATCGCCCTCCAGGTGGGTTCCTTCGGGAGGGGAAATGGAGCGGGACTCCCCACTTCCAGAAAGAGCAGACAGTGTGGAGTCCTCCAAGTCCTGACGGATGTGCTGTGTGGTGGATGTTGAGATGGAGCTGTGCAGAGGGGAGGACACTTCAGTGAGGGAACCAGGGAACTGAGCAAAGGGCACTGGAATATGCCTGTGGCTTGTGGGGAACTGGTCAGAATCTTCTAAAGAGTCTTCCCAACTGAAGTCTAATGACTTTAATGTCATGCTGTGTTTCACGTTTCCTCAGGCAACTGAGACAGACTCCTTCAGCTATGGCCTTCTGCCTGCAGTGCCCCGTAGTGTGACTCGAGTCACTGTGCTTGGTGGCTTTATAGACAGACTTCTGTGGTCAAAGTACAGTTCAGGTCCTTAGGATGCTGGGTCTCAGCTGGGGCAGTTTGCCATCCTGTCCAGACCCCTCCTGGGGCTCCCTCCAACTTCCTGCGCCCTTCCTCTAACCTCCTCTTATTCATGTCCTCTTCAGCCTTCACAGCCCCCCTAAAGTTCCTCAGAGAGCTTGTTTCTGAGCACTCCCACGTTAGCCATCTTTGCCTTATAGATAGGGTACCCCAGAGTGTGTGCCCAGGGGCTGTGGAGGCTGTTAGCAGTTATAATGTGATTCAGGGAGTGCTGAGCTAAACAAAGTAAGTTTTCTGCAGAACTTCTCAGAGCCTTGAATATGCTGCTGTGGAGATTCAGGAGGGATGCTTAACAAACATCATTTCCCAAACTAATTTCACCACAGAATGTATACTTTTTCCAAAGAGGATCTGGCTTCTATACAAAGGAGCTGGCTGAGCTTCAGATTCCAGCAGACCTGGGCTTCAATTCTGGAGCTCATTCCCCTTGGAACCTTTATCTCTTCCTCTGTGAAAATAGAGAAAGTGGTCCTTCCTCTGGGTACTCTTAAAAGGCTTAAGTGAGGTGATATAGGAGAGGCGCTCCAGCCCAAGTGAGGTACACAGTAGGGGCTCAGTAAATGTGTATTTTCTTCTGTCCCTATTGGTTTTCCTGTTGCAAGCTTACAATCTGAGTGTGCTGCATATGAGCGTGAAGCCACACTCAAACACACAGGGTTAGAGGCATGAGAGGTCATAAGTGACCAGACCATCCAAGCAGGCTTCCTGGAGGAAGAGGGTCTTTGTTAGATTCTGAAACGTGTTCTCCAGCAAAGGCCTGGGGCAAGGGAGGAGGTTGTGGGGGAGGCTTTGAGAACTACCTTTCTGCAAGCAAGCTACAGCAGGACTCCTTTATTTTCCTTTTCCACCCTGGAGGCCCATTTCCCCACCAAATCTAGCCAACGCAGCACTTGCCTTCCCCTCCCACGGCTTGAACTTGGCCAACATCTCAAGTTCCCGAGGTATGAGCCTCAGAGTGGGGGCCCTCCTGGCTTGTGGAAATTCACCGGGCTCACAGAAGCCTGCTGTAGCAAGGCCCTCAGGAAGCTCAGGTCAAACCGGCCCCCAGGACCTAGGGTGCCGGGTCACACCCCACCTACGCAACCCTGGCCTCAGGGGTGGGCAGGGACAAGCCCAGTCCAGGCTGAGGAGGAAGCAGCCCAGCAGATATTCTGCCCCCAAACTCTTCATCACCCCTGCCGGGGGCCCCACGATCAACCATGTCCAGAGACCCTATTTCGAACGAGGCTCATTTCATTTAACCAACTCACTTCAACTCTATAAGATCCCTAAAGCTAGAATTTTAGTTCTCATTTCACTCATGAGAACACAGAAGCTCAGAGAGTCAGCTTGAAACCAAGCCCATCTGGTCCGAAGTCCAAGCTCTCTCCACTGGTGCCACAGAGCCGTGGATTTCTCTTGGTAGATTTCCTAGTGTGGCTCGACCCCACCTCCAGAGAGCCTCCCTGGTCATCTCCTGAGACCACGCTTACCTCCCCTTGAGCGTCCTCAGTGGGAATTACAACACTCCTCTTCCGGGCACCCATGTTTCCTTCCTGGAAGGAAAGGACTGGTTCCGAGTCCCACACTCGGCCCTTAGCAGCCAGCACAGGACACATAGTAATAATCTCTGTCGAGAGAAGGGGTGACACACAATTTTTGAGATTGTACAGACATGTCGCGAGCATGGCATCCCCCCACCGGTCCTGAGCTCTGCACCTTCCAACTCCACTCTTCCTCGCCCTTCCTCATGCTACCCTGGGCCGGGCTCACAGGTCCTGGCTGACTCGACTCTCCCAGGTGTCATCTGTTTAACCCGCGCTATGCTGCGACCCAGCTAGCCAGACTTCAGCAGGACCCCGAATATTCATGAGCGCACCCCTGTGGCCGGACTCTCCCAGGGGCGTGCTCTGTAAGATCTCGGCTCCAATTTTCTTCCTCCAAATGAGTTGCAGTCCGCACGTCCTCGTCAGACCTGGGGCTTGCCCCACCGTCCCCTGAAACCCGCTTCAGTGACTAGCCAAGGTGCCAGGGAAATTATGAAAACCATGTGACAGGTGACCCGCTTCAGTGACTAGCCAAGGTACCAGGGAAATTATGAAAACCATGTGACAGGTGAATGGCCGCGCCTGCGGCCTTTCTTAGGTTTCAAAGGGAGGATGGCTTGCTCCAGCATATGGGCTAGAAATTCAGGCTTGCAAGCACTTTCCAGAAAGCACAGGGCACACCAGACCCTCACAGGATTCTGCTTTTCCCTTCAGCGGAATCCAGCTGGGCCTCTTGGCCCTGGGGTCCAAGAATGGTCATGGGTCTGGCTCCGTCCAAACACTGTTCCCTTGTATGACGAGCAGACACACAGATGGGTTCTGAGCAGAAAAGGAACCAAGTAAACTGGTCAGAGGGTTCCAGAGCTGGCAAACACCTTTGGTCACTAAGTCTAATCTTCTCACTTTCCAGATGGGGAAACTAAGGCCCAGAGTAAAGTGTTCGCCTAGAGTCAAACAGCTTATTAGAGACTGAGCCATGGCAAGACTGAACATATCAGTACCTCTCAAAAATCTTGCAAGAGTGAGAGATAAATGGCCATGAAGAATAGTGTCCAGAAGCTTCTATTTGTATTGGCTGGTAGAAATACAACAGGTACACCGGACCAAGTTTGTTCTATCTGTGAATAAGGGTGGGCATGGCCTGGTGAGGTATATAAAGACAGTGAAGTCTGGTTGGGATTCCTGGCCAGATGCTGTCCCCCAGGGTGCTGGATGCCCAAAGAGTTCATATGCCAACGGCATTCCAGATCAGAGTTCAACCTGGGCAGCAAGTTTCCTATGGCATGGGGAGGGGAGAATCTCCAGTTGTTACACATCAGGCTGTTTCTACAGGGTCCCATAAAATACCCATACAGGGTCCATACAGGGTCCCATAAAATACCCATAAAAGTATTTTCCACACTTTGATAATCCTGGGGCTCCTATGGGTGGTCCTTCCATAAACATACACTGAGCAACTCTTAGGTGTGCTAGCACCTTTAGGGTCTCCTTGTTGCCATAATAGAGACAAAGCCCTTCCCATAATGCTCCTCTGTGCTCTCTGACCTACTTCTCACTTGTTACATCTGCAAACTCATCAGTCCATGCCAATCATGGCCATTGTGCCGAAAGCACCATCCACTTTTTTGCCTCTGAATCTTAAAACAAAACAAAACAAAAAACAAACAAAAAAGCCTTTCTGGAATGTTCTTTTCTCTTTCTCTTTCTCTCTTTCTCTTTCTCTGGAAGACTCCTCATCCTTCTCTACAACCCAACAACCCAGGGAAGTGTTACCTTCTCTGCCAGGTCTTCCTTCTCCCAATCCCCAGGAAGATATACCTTCAAAATAGATCTCCAAGCTGACCCCTCACCATCTGCACTGCTACTGCACTGGTCCAAGCCATCTCTTGCCTGGTTTGCTCTTGCAGGTTTCTAATTGGTCTCCCTGCTTCGGATCTCTTCCTTCTTTGAAGCGTTCTGTATACAGCAGCCAGGGTGATGTTCTTCTGTATGTCATAAATCAGATCACTTCTGTGCTTAAAACCCTCAGATGGCTTCTCATTGCAAAACTTACCATGGCTTACAACATCTCCCCTGCCTCTTTCTCTATTGTCACATTATCCATTCTGCCTCATTCTTCATGTTCCAGCCACAGTGGCTTTTTTCTTTTTCCTTGAAAGGACCAAGCTTACTCAGGGATCGCTGCCTTTGTGTGTCCCAGGGGGCTCCCTACCCCCACCAGATCCTCAAAATTCAGGTTGTGGCTCAAATATCTTTTCTTGGAGAGGTCTTCCCTGACTGCTCTATCTAAAGAAGACTCCAAGTTTCATTGTGTCTGCAGCAATCATGACTGTATCAAATGATTTTATGTATTTGTTTCCATGTCTCCAGCTGCAATATAAGCTCAATGATAGCAAAGATGTCACCTCTTTTTATGGACATGTCCCCAGTGTAGAGAACAGTCCAGGCTTCGAGTGGGATTTCAGTAATAAACATCTATGAACGACTGCCTTAAACGGTGCCCCATCATGCAAAGCCTATGGGAGGAGATCTTTGAGAACTCCTTATGGAAAGGGAAACCTGGATAAGCCATAAAAAGATGGTAGTGTTTGTGTAGGTGGAGAGAAAGAGAGTTGGCATCCCAGGAGGTAGGCCCGGCCAGGAGCATAAGTTGAGTGGTTGGAAAGAGAGAAGCATGCAAGAGAGAGAATGCCTAGAGCGGGGGAGAGGAGCTGACTCTGGAGGTCCTCGCAGGCCAGACGAGAGACCCCTTTTCCTCACTCGCCTTTGCACTATTTCCCATTCCAATCCCTGCAGCCTTCCTCTGCATGCACACAGTATAACTTGCAATCAGAAAGGTAGACAGGAGCCACAGGAACGTCCGGTGTCACCTGATATCATGGCAAATGGAAATGAAGTTCACCCCTGCTGGGGCAGAGCAGTGTTTGTGCCAATAGAGATTCTCAGAGAAGCTGGCAGAAATCGCCCGGATGTGTGAGAATAGCAAGTTATAGAGTCATTGCCTGCAAATGGGCTCAGTGGAATCTAGCCACTGGATTCAAAGAACACAGCATCCTTGAATGACAGAGTTTCAAAACACACCGCTCTTCTGGATCACTGTGGCTATCCAGTCCAAGTTCCAAAGCCCTTTAGCATTCTGTTCAAAATGACACCAGTGGCTCCTTGCACACCTCCCATGACACAGAGCTCCCCACTCACATTTCTGGAAAGCTCAGGCTCTCTGAAAGTCTTCCTGACTTCGAGATGGATCTAATCTCCACTTTAGCATTCCATTCAAAATGACACCAGTGGCTCCTTGCACACCTCCCATGACACAGAGTTCCCCACTCACATTTCTGGAAAGCTCAGGCTCTCTGAAAGTCTTCCTGACTTCGAGATGGATCTAATCTCCACTTTAGCATTCCATTCAAAATGACACCAGTGGCTCCTTGCACACCTCCCATGACACAGAGTTCCCCACTCACATTGCTGGAAAGCTCAGGCTCTCTGAAAGTCTTCCTGGCTTCGAGATGGATCTAATCTCCCCAAGTGGACTTCACGCTGACTCTGGAGCTACCCACTCTGCCCCCAGGCTGCGCGGTGAACACACACAGCAGCCTCCCCAGCTCTGGGCTTTCTTGCGGGGCCCCAAGCTCTGGGCTCTTACACCCTTTCTTCTTGGTGTTGCTTTAGTCCTCTCCTGGCCCTCAGCACCCCCTCTGGGCTCATCCCCTTTTGTCACTACTCAGTTTCTCTTGCATTGGGACAAGTCTCCCGGAGAGGGTGTCAGCCTTCCTGGGAGTCTATCACACCCTCTCAACTCCTACTTTAAGACCGTATGACCTGGCTGGTGGAAATGTAAAATGGTGCTGTCGCTGGGGAAAACAGCATGGCGGTTCCTCAAGAAAACCAAATTAGAACTTCTCTGTGATCCGTCAGGTCCACCTGTCAGAATACCCTCAAAAGAACTGAAAGCAGGGACTCAAACACTCAATGACTCCAATGCTCATTGCAGTATTACTCACAGGAGCCCCAAAATAAACATACACTGAGCAACTCTTAGATGCGCTATCGCCTTCCATGGCCATAGTAGAGACAACAACGCAGCCATCAACAGCGGGATGGATAAAGGAAATGTGATCTGTGTAGACAATGGGATGTTATTCAGCCCTAAAAAGGAACGTGATTCGGACATGTCCTACCACACAATGAACCCTGAAAACACTAAGTGGAGTGAGTCAGACACAAAAGGACAAATTGTGTGTGATTGCACCTCTCTGAGATCTCTAGACCAGGCAAATTTATAAAGACCTAAACTAGAACGGCGGTCACCACATGCTGGGGGGGGAAGGAAAGAGAGGAGGTACTGTTTAGCGGGTGCAGAGTTTCTGTTTGGGAAGATGAGAACGTTCTGGAGATGGTTGTGCAACAGCACGAATGTGCTTAATGCTACGGAATTGTGCCCTTAAAAATGGTTAAGATAGCGAATTTTGGGTTATGTGTATCTTACCACCACAGGAAAATGTTTTTTTTAAAAAGACCACACATATCTATCCCCCATTTCCTGCCAAAGGGTAATCAAGTACCAGACATTTATAAAATACTCCATGCGGGGACCGTCTGACACGCCGTGGGCCATTGGGATTAGCAGTAGAGACTGTCCTTGTTCATAACAACACGAACAAGCCAGGCGCTAGGCTCAGCAATTAACATGGATTGCTTTATTTAACCCACACAGCCTTCTCAAGTAACTATCGTTGTACCAAGTTGACAAATGGAACTGACACTCTAAGAGGCTAAGCAGCTTGCTTAAGATTACACAGGGACAGATTCCAGGTTCAAATGTGAATGCTGGATTCCAGAGACGAGGTTCCCAATCATACTTGACTACTGCTTGAAGAGACTTAAGAAATGCTTCAGAGCAAGAAAACCCACACACGCACAGGCCCCTTAAGATGGTGTGCTGGGGGACATGTGTGCCAAGATTCATGGCAGAAAGGAGCAGCCGTTAACTCCACGAGTACGCTCACCGGTCTTTTCTTGGTCAATGTCCGTTGAAGGAATAAGCGGTGAGCGACCATCAGCGTGTCCTGAAGAAGTCAGGAGGAAGAGGTAGAGTTTCAGCTGGGCCCTGCAGTGTGGGAAGAAGGTGGGGGAAGAGGACCTCCACCTCCACTCTGCTCAGGAGCATGTGCTGACCTCCAGGCTGTGCACCTGTGCCCCTCAGGCGTCCTCCACCCCCCAGCCTCCTTGTTGATGGCACCCATGCCGTCGTGGGCTGGGCTCCTTGGCTCCCTGGCTACTGCTGCACTAGATGGGCACTCCTGCTGGGCAGGGCCCCAGTCTAACCCTGTCTGTGCCCAATTCCCGCCAGGAGCTGGCCCAGACGCCGTGCTCTGGGGTTTCTCGCTGGACAGATGAACAAAGGGAGACTGCTGGAGAAACCCTCCAGAAGACTTCAACCTTGAGGAGCTCTTGTTCAATTCTCCTTATTTCCCTATAATTAGAACCAATTCCTGGTTAGCTCAGTTTCCACTCCCGAAGGTGGAAGGAATTCAGGAAACTTCTACCAAGAGGCTGAGCCCCGTTCTCAGTCTGACTGTCTAGACGTATGACCTGCAGGCTGCCCTTGGCGTGATCTTGCAGAAGCGGCGGGGGGCTGCGGCAGCAGCTGGTGCATGTTACCTCTGGGGCTGGCAAGGCCTTCCATTCTTCCATCCTCAGGAGTCCCTACCCCGACAGCAGCAGCCCGGACTGAACGGCTGAGGCGCACACCTGACTGGCAGGGGCCTGTACAGGTGATGGCTGGGCTGCTGCCACGAACCATGACCTGGGGGCTGGGGGGCAGGGTGCACAATTCAGGTTGAAGACAAAGCAGCCAGAGTTCCCTGGAGGTGGGTGTCAGGGCCACACTGGTCAGGGGGGAGGCGGCTGGGGCAGGCCTGTTGTTGGGCTGCCTCCCTGACGCCCTCAGAGCTTGCCTGTCTGACCTCTGGCCTGTGGCCTGCATCCCGGTCAGACGACACCATCCTGTATCCAGATTAAGCTTCTCTTGCTTCCAAAATAGCAACCCAAAGTGGAGGAAGGAGTACAGGACAGACCTGGGTTCAAACCTAGATTTGTCCCATTAGCTGTGTGACCGTGGAAACAGTTCCTTCATCTCCTGGACTTCCAGCCTTTCTCTTTGTAAATGGGAGATAATAAAAGCTACTTCCGGGGAGGATTCAATGAGATCATATTGATAAAGTGCTTGGAACCATGGCTGGCCTGTAGCCAGTTTTCTATATATGTTTGTTAAATGAATACACATTTATCTCAGCATCCCAAGTGGGAGCCTTGGAGCTTGGGAGATAGTTTAAAAACAAAACAAAACAGAAGGTTGTAGGATAAATGAAGAACTGAGACCTGGATCTGTGTCGCCCCCCCTACCCACACCCCAGGAACAGATGGCGTGACTTTGGGTAAGTGCCATGCCTTCTGGGGGCCTCAGTTTTTTGTCTGTACAATGCGGGTACAGGACACATTCTCCTGAGGGTCTGCTGTGGCTTGACTATGCTGGGGACACAAGAGCTCACAGCACCAGACCCCACCGTCCATCCTGTTGGCTCTAGCATTGGCCCCCTTCATTCCCGGCTATTCCTGATCCCTGGAGGACCCAGGACTTCTGTACTGCACCACTCAGGCCTCTTAGAAATGCCTGGGCCAGAGATTGTCAACGTGGATTAGTTCTGGGAAACACGACAGCCAGCAGAGTGTCCCCAGAGAGAGAGCTTATCCTGCCTGGCCACCGAGGGGGTGGGCTGAACATTCCAATCGACCTAGTGGCCTCAGGGGAGAATTTAGAGAAAAGGGCAGTGGGAAGCTGGTTCTGGAGGTCTCTTAATCCCCGGGAATTTAGAGCCACCGCAAAGTGGACTCCTAAATGAGGAGGGATTTGCTTCTCCTCCCAGCTTCAACAGACTGTTTCTGCAGAGAGAGAGGTTTTAAATAGCAAAGGTGACTTGGCTTGATTTGGCCAAGCTTACAGTTGGACACATTCCTCCTTTGGTTCCCAGGAAATAGCTTGTTGGGGGTGAGGGGCATGGAGGTGAACTGGGAGAAAGGAGATGGTGGTCTTCTCAAATGTCCCCGATAGGGGACATAATATGTGTGAAATAAATATGGAGAGGGGGGGGCCTGGACTATTGGGGGGCGTTTTATGGCTTAGGAACCCTCAGAATTGTCTTGTGTGGTTCTCCTAGAAGGGAGAAAGTGAGTCCCATGGAAAAACAAAAGACCTGCTCAAGGTTACTCTCGAGCAAAGTAAGTCAATGGCAGAGCCAGGGCTTAGGCTTGGGTCTCCTGACCCTAAAGTTGGCTGACCCTTATTCCTCAGACACACAGTTTCTGTCTGCACCAGTTACAACCAGCATAAACCAGGGTCCGTTTTACTCAGTGTACGTTTCCTGGGACATTGCCATGTGCAGGTCCTCAGCTAGGCATGGGGAGGGGCGGGGCTGGGATGGAACAGAGATGACCCAGGTGCCACCCTTGTCCTCCAGCTACCAAGGCAGGGACCCTAGCAACTTGAGAATACATGTTTAGGAAGGGAGAGACAAGGAAGGGGTGCACATCTGGCCAGGGCGGGGATGGGGCTGGGGGCTGGGAGCTCAAAGCTGCTCCTGTTCTCTGTTTTCTCGGTTTTGCTGGTCTTATCTTTCATGCTAGCCAGAAGAGAGGGATTAAGACTCCCTCATTAGCCAGGATATGCCATTGAGCCAACTCTCTAAGGCAGTCGCTTCTCTTCCAAGCTCAGCAGGACTCCCCACTGAGTCTCTGTCCAGTGGCCTTCTGGTTGGTCCCAAGCTGGCTGCTGCCTGACTCAGGTGAGTCATGTCTCACCTGGTTTTCCTGAGGTCCTGGGGTCCTGGGCACATGCTTCCTGCTCACGGCTGCTAGAGCGGTCTTTCTGCAGCAAAACGCCTTCAGGAAAGCTTTGTGGAAACCAGTCATTGCCCCCAGTTCTTTTCAGGGTTGCCCTGGGGGCAGGTGCAGCCTGAGGGGCTCTGGCAGCCCCAGGCGGCAGAGTTAGGAAGAGGGCAGAACACCTGGGGCATGTTGTTTCAGCTCCAAGGGAGGCTCTCAGAGATAATGCGCCAACCAGAGGGTCCCGTGTTCTAGCAGGCTGCTGGGGTGTGGGAAGGGAAGAAGGAAGGGAGAATGGTTTCCATCATCTCGAGGGGTGTGTGAGCAGTATCTTGAAGCCCTGCTGCTTGTTTGGACATTTTAGGGGGTGTGGGGGCATCAAATGAGGCACCAAATTCCAGAGCAGGACTGAAGATTGTAAGCCCTCCTGGGCCCTGTCTCTATTTCCATGTCTGCATCCCTTCTTGGGTGAGGGGCAATTTGAGAGCATTTGTAGTTGCAAATAAGCATGTGGGTCTGATTCTTCTTAGTCTTCTCAGCAGTGAGCACAGGGCCTGGCACTCACTAGCTCAGAAGTGCTTGCTGAGTGAGTGAAGGACTTGTGAGCTTCTGAGGTCCCAGAATTACTCCAGGACAAGGCCCAGCCTCTGCAGTGGAGGAATGATGGGGACTTGGGTGTGGAGAATAGGCTCCTCTCTGGCCTCCAGTCCCTGGGACCTCACCCACTTCAAAGGACTTGTAGATAAGAAGGGCTTTCTGGGCTAAGTGAGATCTGGCCCTCCCCCGACCTTTCCCCCACCCTGCAACACACACACCAAATGTGCACATGACAATCTAGCTTCCTTATCTGCCTAGGCTCAGATTTGGCCCCCCTGGGGCTTGAAAGGCTGAGAGAGCAACTGATGGTCCATCCAGATGTCCTTAAAGGCCTCCAGCTGTGGACTGCCGGGCATTATTCCTTCCCAGGTGCCAGCCCCAGCTTCCACCTGCATGAAGGTGTGAGGCCCTGCTTGGGTGGGAATGAAAGAAGTTATACTGGAGATCGAAATCCAGAAGGCAGAGGATCCCATGAGAGCGAAAGACCTGGCTGGAAGGATCACAAGAGAGGGAAGAATGTAAGAGGACACAGAAGGCGGAGGCTCTCACCTTTGAAGGGGGAGTTCCCTACATAAGACCAAGTCTTAAAAGACCCACTTGACGAATGGATGATTGCATGGCTGGAAGGATGGATGGTAGGAATGGACGATGGTCCATTCAAGGATTTATTGAACGATTCCTTGGATCCTGTGGAGTGAATCAGACCCAGCCTCCATCGCCAAGGAGCTCACAATACATAGGCTGTGACGTCACAGGGGTCATTCAACTTGGGAATGGGCATTGAAAGATTGGGGGGCAGGGTTGTGGCTACATGCCAAAGACAAGATCGAGCAGAATTCTCAGTGCAGTTCAGGCATCACTCCTTTGGGGTTTGAGATGCTCTGAGCATGTCATGAGACACCTTGAGACCAAATTCAAAATGATCAAGTATCTTGGTTGGTGTTAAATTCACGCCTCCTTAAATTGGATTTCAGTATGGTTAAGATAGTGTTCATACAAGCTCATGAAAAGCTATGGAAAAAATTAAAAATTGAGAAAACTGTATCTCTTTATGTAGTTTGTGTGTGTATGAATTGAAAACTTGAACTTGGGTTCAGGGAGGGTAAGTAACTCATTCAAGGCCACACAGACAAAGTGGCAGAGCTGAGATTTGGTGCCATAGCTCTGACTTGAAAGTCAGTGGATCTCTCTTATCTCACATGGATCTTGAGATTTACATCAGCAGAAGGATCCCTGGATACCAACCACTCTTGGAACTCCAGACCCCGTAGAAACAGAGATGGAAAGTCTGAAGTCTGAACAAAGGCCTAGAAGGAGTAGAACCTGGGGTCAGCTCAGGGAAGTAGTTATTGTTCAGCATGAGGGCAGAGGAGCAGACCATGAGGCTAGGAAGGGAGATTGGGCCAGTTTTGGGGGGCTTTGAAGGGCACGCCTCAAGCTGCTCATACTCCCCAGTGATCCCCCTGTTCGGCTGACATCCAGAGGCTGGTTGTTGGAGGTGTGTATAAACCAACAAAATGAGAAACAAGAGCAGATTGACAGTGTGTGGGGGGTGAGATTTGAGTTATGTGAATTGAGGTTCTGCTGTTCCAGCGAACAGAATTTATGACAAGGACCTACTGACTGCTTACTTGGTGCCGGGGACTGTTCTAAGAATTTTCCATGGGTCAATTCATCCTCCCAACAACCCTGTGAGATGGGTACTGCTCTGAATCTGCTCTACATGTGAGCCAGTGGGGGCCGCCGTGTGCACCGCGGACCGATGGCGTGTATGTTGGATCCCTGTTCTCACATAGAGAAGTGGGTGAGATCGAACAACTCCTGTGAACACCGCCGACACACTCTTGGTGAGCGAATGATGTTCGCACTTGAAATTTAGCATGATGGGAGTAAGAAATGGCAAGGCCCATGCTTTCTGATGCCAGACTCTGGGGTCCCTCTGCCACCCCATCTCCCATCCTGAGGGTCTCGCACACGGTAGGGGAACATCAAATGTCTGTGGAGGGTTGATAAAATCTTCATGCATTCCAGCGTCCCCTGTGGCTTGGCTGCCTCCAGGCACCTCACCCCGGGGAGGGGTGGGGTGTGGCTTTTTTGGGCTGGGAGGTTCCCTCCTGCAGACACTGCTTTCCAGACTCCTAGCGGCCTGATCTGAAAAGGGAGAGCTTGCAGGCAGCCTCTGGGGAGGTGTGGCAGGGATCTGGGGATCAGGTTCTGCTTGCCTTTCTGCCGGTGTCAGCCCTGGGGCAGGGTGCATCCCCAGCTCTCTGGGTGGCTCGCACAAGACCGTGTGGGCCCGAGAGCCAAGTGCGCGTGGGAAGCCCATGTGCCTGTCACCGGAGGGCATCGGTGCCACCTGTGTCTGTCTTAGTGTGAACGAATCAATCTTCATCCCCAAGTCCTCCTGCAAGTGGATTATCTGGTCCTTCAGAAACAAAATCACTCAACCCAGGAACTTGTCCTCTGCAATGGCAGGTGGGAAAGCTCTGACCCTGACCGTGGTGCCAGACAGGGAGCATCCTGTGCTGTGTTCTTTTCAGGGAGGTCTTTCCTTTAGCCCGCACTCTCTGCCAAGGATTTCTACAGAACTGGTGACAGGACCCTTAGGATAACAACCTCTAGCCTTGCGTGGGCCTTGGAGGGAGAGAAGGGGTGAATGAAACGAGCGCTTGGAAGGTAAGACTCTGGAGCAAAGAGGATAAAGAGAAAGGGCTGGGCAGGCAGGGGGAGCAAGCCAGCAGGGTTTCCGTGCCTTCTGTCCCTTGCATGGCTCCCAGTGGTGGGGGGTGGTGGTGGTAGTGGGAGGCACGTGACCTCTGATATCACAAACACCTGGGGCTTGCTTCAAGACCTGTGAATTTACACAGAGTCCAGGCCATGCAGGGCTGACTAGGGAGGCGTCCTATTGCCCTGGAGTGATTTTTAGAGTCATCCTGCCAGCTGAGATCACAGCATCTGGAGGCAGCCAGCCAGGCTCTCAGCCCCCATCCTGAGCAAGCCTGCAGAAGCATGTATTCTAGGCCACCTTGGGTTGGGAGTTCTTCTCAGGAAAGCCCAGCTCACCCTGACCTTTCAGACCTGCCAGACCCTCCTTACCCTTCTTAGAATGTCCCAGCTGGAGTCTGTTTGCACAGCTGGGGTGAGGGTAGAGCACGGGTGGGGAGAGGCTGTTCTCTGGGTCTTGAGGCTCTGACCAAATTTCCTTATGCCAACTGAAAGGAGCCCAGCATGCTGAAAAGGGCCTGGCAGATCCATGAATGGGACCTTGAGTTTTGTGGGGCGGCTTTTCAGCTGCCTTATCTCTAGCAAGTCTCGGGGCCTCTGTGAGCCTCCATCTCCTTATCTGTCAATGAAGAAATAATATACATGGCAGTTTTGGGGGGTATTAACCTGCCCGTACACGTAAGTAACCAGCCTAGTGCCTGGCATATGAAGGTGGAGGGGGGCCCTAAACTTGTCGGTTCCCTTCCAGCTCTTCTCCTGCTGTCACTTTTCTCTTGGTTTTTTTTTGTTTTGTTTTTTGTTTTTTTTTGCTTTGCAGAGCCACTCATGGATTATTCTGGTATGTATTCTGAGTGCCATTAGCAGCAAATGCTGCAGATGCCGGAGTGAGTGAAGTGGGCCCGGGCCCTCCAACAACTCACAGCCTCAGAGCAGGTGCGGACAGACAAGGACAACGCCACAAGGAGAGTGGGCCCAGGGAGGGCTTCTGGGGATGTATTGCCTGTACCTGCTCTCAAGTGTCCTCAGCTGACGTTCCGTAGTGGTCGGACACCCTCCTGCTTCCTGACCAACTAGTGGGACAGCTTCCATTTGTCCTCCAAGCACCGCCTCTTTCAGAAGACCATTCGGGCCCCCCAGAAGCCATCATCCTATGAAGCACTTTACTGCCCAGTCCTTGGGACAAGGCTGTAGGATGGGTAATAACGTCACCCCAGTTACAGATAGGGCAGTGGGACTTTGAGAAGTCCATGAACAATGGCGGGATGCCACCGGAATTCAGCTCCGAGGTCAGGGTCCCAGCTCTTTCCAAAAAAAGAATTTGCCTCTCCTTAGGCCTTCTGTCTACCCTGGGCTCCCCTCAGCCCCTCAGTATCACCAGTTCTTTATTATTTGTTTACTGAACCATTGTCTCCACCGGTCTAGAAAAAACCTTTCGGTAGCGGGACCATATCCAGGCCCCAGCACAGGTCTGCCACAGAAGCAGAATGAGGGACCGTCTTGTTATTCAGAGGCCCAGCACCACGGTCTCCCTGCTCAACCGGGCAGCCTGTGCTTGGAAAGTCACCCTCCTCAATGGATTTGCCTTGTCAGCCTGACCCGACCCTGTCAGCTTGGGTCTCACTCCCTTCCTCCTCTCTTCCTGGTTTCAGGTGCTTGGGGGCCAACAGGATGTGACAGGCACGATGTGTGGTGGCCGCCTATGTCCAGCCAAGGAGCCCAGCCCCGGAGGTGAGGCCATGAGCTCCTGATTCATGCTGAGGTGAGGATGAAGGCTGGGGGAGGGAGACTTGCCTGACAAGACGTCACAGCTCCTAAACCCAGTGAAACCCAGAAAGCTTTGGAAAGGAGCTTGAAGAATTTGGGGTTGGGACAAAGGCCTCAGAGAATCTGTCCAAAATGCAGGAAGCAGATCTGGCCAGTTCCTCAGACATGGATCCATCTGCTGTTGGCCTCCAAGGGGCTGCCTCTCTTCCCTGTCAGAGCCCAGCTACACGTGGCCCATTTGCTTGGGTCCCAGCAGGCCTGGAGGCCACGGGAGCCTGGGAAGGGGCTCACCCAGGGGAATGATGGACAGATTGTCAGGGGGCCGACTTTGGGCGGGAGCCTGTTTCTCAGGCAGACCAGACAGCAGCTGAGACTCTGGTATGGGGGATTAGGGAGCACTAGCCCCAGTACTCACCCTTCCATCTTCAGTCCCTCTCCTTGCTCTCCCCTTGGTCCCGGGCTGGTGGTGCTGGGGACAGAAGAGCCAGCAGGTCATCGTGGGGGCAGAGGGAGCTGGGAGGCTCGGGCCACCAGTTCATGAGTCTGCTCAGCTCTGGTGCTCCTGTCAGTGGGGCACAACAGAGGCTGCTGCAGTGGAGAGAAGGAGGCCTCTGGGACCAGAGGATCTGGCCTCACTCTCTGGAGCCACCACTCACCAGCTCCGTGACCTCGGGCAAGCCACTTGACTTCTCAGAGCCTCAGTGTCCTCCTCTGTAAAATGGGGATAATAGACTCCCTCATGCCTAACTCATGGGTTGTTGAGAGGATCAAGGAGAAAGAGGGCTTTCCAGTTGCTATCCATGGAACTTCCAACGGTTGCTAACCATACAGCGGGCCAGTGGCAGAATCCAGCTCCAACCCAGGTCTCCTGCCCCCCAGACATCTGTTCTTCCTCTTTCCTACGCCCTCGCATTGACCATGCCCAGGTTTTAGCCTGATCTGGAGGCTGAGGGAGAGAGTTGATGACCTCAAGTTTATCAGCGCCTCCGGGTCTGCCTAAGTCAGCACCAGGGACTGGGAAGCACGTGACAACTGAGCCATTGCTGTGTTTACCCGATTCAGTGACTGAGCAGCAAATGTAGCTGATAAAACCCTGCTCCCCCACCGAGCCTCTAATAGATCACTACGGGCTTAGCGCGAAGGGTGTGTGATGGAGACGAGGCAGATAAAGGCTCCAGCAAACTCTGTGGGGAGGCAGGACCCCCATACAAGAGATATTAACCACAAATATAGGGCAGAGCATCCAAGGTACCAGGTCTGGGTCTGTTCATAATAGCCTCTCTGGGGCCTAAGGCACATTGGGAGCAGTCATTAAATACCCTTCAAATGGAGGCATAAAGAGATGAATGAGTGACACAGATAATCCTTGTACGTTATCCATCTGCTCCTTGGAATTCCCATGCTTCTAAAAGATTGGAGAGAGCTTCGTCTAACCTCAGCTGGTTCAGCTGTTTCACAGTTGTTTGTCAGGCTTCTCTGTCCCTCCTCATGAGAGAGCGAACCATGTCTAAACATCAGTCCCCCACACAAAACTTTGCCTTCTCCCTTTTCTAGGAAAATGTAATTGCCTTGGGAATTTTGCAACATTTTGTCACCTTAGCAATGATTTGGGGGTGTCCCAGGGGAGGATTACCAGGTTTGCTCACTTTTACTACAAGTTGCCCCATAGAACTAAATCCCCACCATCCAAACTCTGAGCTCCTGACCTGTGCCCCTCTCCAGTCTTCTGGAAAACAGGGTCTAAAAGGTACCCCCCCACGCCCAACACCTTCCTGCCCGAAGCCAAGGCTTTTCTTGCAGGAAGAGCATTGCTAGTCTGCTTTCTTCTCTCCCAGAGAATTCCAAGTAAGAAAGCATTTTCTATTTTTTTCCTTCCATGTTAATCTCTCCAGGCCCTGTGAGTTCTCAGACAAGGTCCGAGAGGGTAGTGAATCAGGTTCAGACTATGGGTACAGAAGTCCTTTCTAACATCGAGTGCTATCTAAATTGCTCAGAGGTGCTGAGCTCCATGTCATAGGAGGTATGCTAGCAGAGTGAGATACAAGAGATATTAGGAGATATACAAGGAGCAAAAGCTCCTTGCGAGTATGGATATGAATTCTTAGGCATTTATTAATGTAGGGGGTTGGAAAGTGTATGAAGCCAGTAAGCAGGAGACCTGAGTTTTCAGCCTCAGCTCTCTTACTGACTTTTAGTGTGAGACCAGTCAGTTCCCTGCCTGTCTCTGTGCCTCAGTTTCCCCACTTGCATAATGGGTGCAGAGCCCAGGGCAGGGAGGTCAGATGAGTGCTCTTTTAGGGTCCTGATTGCTGAGCCACTGTGGTTTTCTGGTGTCTCAAGAGTGGAAGGTGATTTGTTTTTTCTGCAATTGGAACTGAGTGTCAAGTTTGTGGCAAGTTGAGAATGACTGGATCTTCTTATCTCTCTGGCACCAAGCCCAGTTGGGGCTCCGTCTGGCTGCAGCAGAGGGGGAAGGAGCACCCCAGACCCTCCTCTGCCTTGTTGAGAAAGTGGAGCCGGCTTTCAGATCCTG
This sequence comes from Mustela nivalis, assembly GCF_964662115.1. Taxonomy (NCBI): domain Eukaryota; kingdom Metazoa; phylum Chordata; class Mammalia; order Carnivora; family Mustelidae; genus Mustela; species Mustela nivalis. The sequence continues at coordinate 35,906,692 of NC_139029.1, forward strand.
CTGTCATGGCCCAGCCAGGCAGGGCCTGGCCTCCCCAGCCTGGGAAGAGCCAGGATGGCAGAGCGCAGGCCGCTGGACCCCTGTATGGCGGGGCAGGGTGCGGGGGAAGAACGGGAGCATCTGTCTGTGTCTCTGTGCTGTCTGGTGTCAGGGAGGAAATCTCTGCTCTGGGGATGGGATTAGGGTACGGAGCCCACTTCTGTCTGTCTTCCTCCTGCTGAGCAGATTCCATGGGAAGATTTGGGAAAGGATGGCTCTCTCTGACTCTCATTGAGTTGGCCCAAATAGTCTCCAAATTTTGCCATCTAAGGTCTCCCAAGATCTCTTTACTTATTAGCAAACATATCACGAGCAACTACCACATGTCAAGCTTTGTGCTGGGCCCTGAGGCATAGCAGAGAACAAGGAAGAAATAGCCTTTGGCTCTGGCCTGGTGGTGCACCCACCACCCTCCCCAGCAAGCCTCTAGGGCCATGGCCAATTTCAAGAATACATCCATTGCCACCAAGCCAGAGGGCCTGCAGTACAGCCTGCTGGGTGAGGTCATCAAGCACTTGGAACAGAAGGATTCTGCCCTGTGGCCCCAATGTTTCTTAGGCCTCCGAAAACACCTGAAGCAGCCCTGAAAGACCGCCCACTGTGTCTGGGGCTAGAGACATACATGAATGTAGGGCCAGTTGTGGCCGTGATCTGGGAAGGGCTGCCTGTGCTCAGACAGATGCCTGGGACACCAACCCAGGGGGATCTAAGCTGGATGCCGTTCACGGGGACTTCTGCATTTGTTTTGGAAGAACATCATTCCTAGAGGTGATTCAGGAAAAAGTGCAGATAAAAAATGAGCCTACAGCTTACGCCCAAAGAACTGGTGACTCCAAGTCTTGCGCTTTTCCCAAGATCTATGAATAACGGAGGGACAGAGCAGCAGTCCCCTCTGGCACCACTTGGCGTGTCCCCTGACACAGCTCTTCATTCCATGGGCTTGGAAGCTGTAGGATCAACTTTTCTTTTCTATAATCTATTTGCCAATAAAACCTTTGGAAACTGGGATAAAGAAAGAAAGGGAATGGGTCGGGGAAGGAAGGGAAGAAGAAAGGAAGGAAAGAGGGAGAGAGGGAGGAAAAAAAGAGACAGGATGGAGGAAGGGAACAGAAAGAGAAAGAGAGAAAGGAAGAAAAGGCGGTTCTATCTGCTGTCCAAATTCCGGCTCAGTACCCACTGCCAGGAAAGTCTTTCCAGACTGATGTGTGGGGTTAGAGCCCCTGCTGTGGTCCCCGCTGTCAGGCCTTTGTTCACACTGAACTCGAGTGTCCCCCACCCCGACCCCCTGCAGGCTGTAAGCTGTCTGGGTGGGGACTGGTTAGGGAGAGTGCCGAGCATGTGGGGTGGAGGGACTGAACTCCTGCTAAATGCCTGAGGCCCTTAGCCCGGCAATCCAGGTCTTCGACCACAGCTCCCGCTCCTCATTTGGGCTCCTCTCTGCCTCTCCCCAAAGTCTCTAGTGTCACCCGAAGGAGTTACACTCCCTCTGGCCTCCAGGTCTTTCCATATTCTGTGCCTTCCACCATAGCTCTCCTCCCCCTTCACGAAGCCCAGGTGCCCTTCTAGTCCAGCGGACGGAGCCCGAGGACGGGAACACAGGGCAGTGAAGGCTCATTAGGGCTGCAGGGCTGACTGGTTGTTTCCAGGACTTGCTTTGTCCCAGACGCTCCCTCAGTGATTCAGAGGTTTGCCATGAATAATAAAGGTCACTGGACCAAAGAAAAAGAAAGAAGGCGCAAGTCAATAAAGTGAACATTGTTTCCCTGGGTTCTGGGGAACTCTATTCCCTCCGCTGAGAACATTCTCCCAGCCCCATCTCTGCTGGTTATCCGAAAGCCCACCCTTCCTTCTCCCCTCTCTCAGCTCAGTGCCTTTCCCCTGCCACAGGTCCTGGAGTTAATTTGAGATCAATAGCATCTGCCTGAGGTCCAGCATTCAACTCCCTATGCTTCATTCATTCATTCACTCACTCATTCATACATTATTCCTTTGGGCTGGTTACTGGGGGAACAAGACTGTCAGTCTCTGGAGAGAGACATGTAGACAGAGAGTTGCAGGCTCATGACGCAGAGGGGATCACTGGGGGCGAAAGTAGAGGGGACGAAGGGGCCTTTTCAGAGGAGGTGCTCTCTACACTTACACTAGAAGGATTTTGGTGTAAGTGTGGAGAGGATTGGGATTTTGCATTTTGTAAGTGTAGAGAGGATATAGGATTTTGCAGGCAAAGGAGCAGAGAGTGTCCCGTGCAAAGGAGCGCGTGTTCCAGCCACAGAGAAGAACAGAGCAGGACTGGAAGCAAGAGAAGGACCTGCCCCAGGTCCTGGAGTAGCACAGTATACACTGAGTGTGAAGCATCTGGAAGTAAGGGTAGAGAGCTTGGCTGGGACCACATTAGAAATGACTTAGGGAGTAAGAAAAATGTATTTGAACGTTATCCAGAGGGCAACAGGAGCCACTGATAGGTCTTTGTCTATCCAGCTGTGAACAAACTAACAACCCTTGCCTTCATTGTGCTGTGGAGAACCACATTCTCAAGCCTCCTCCCTTCTCTTGCATCGTGACCTCAGGCCTGTCCTTCCGCAGCCCACATGCAACCCCTCCCCCATGCCCCTGCCTCTTCATCTAGAACATGAGGCATCCGGACTGGGTGACCTTTAAGTCTCTGCTAGCTTGGAGATCTCTGAATCTAGAATATTCTATTTGATTAGTTAATGACTCCACTAAACAGCATTTACTGAGAACAAACTCTGTGTCAGGCATTTTACAAGAAGACAGGGATCCCCTCTGTTGCCCTACAGGAGCTCAGAGTCTGCTGGGGGGTGGGGAGGGGCAGATGCGGGCCAGATACACACGACACAGAGTGGAATGAGCTCAGAACTGTGGGAGCCCAGAGTTGTGATTCATCCTCCTGCAGGGATCTGGGGGCGGCTTCAGAGAGGAGACACCAGGTGATCTGGGCCTTGAAGGATGTGCTGGGAGACAAAGATAGGGCCTGCTTTGTTCAGGAAGAATGAGTCACCTGGAGAGGGCTGGAGGTGGCAAAGGAAGCCTGGAGACAGGTTGCCAGCAGATCCAGGGAGCCCTGAATGCCAAGCTGAGGGTGTACCCACCCCTGTAGGGCATGGGGAGCTCAGAAGAATCCTGAGGAGAGGGTGAGATCATTCTCTCTGTCTTTGGGACATTGGAATGGACTTTATTTCACTGGCGAAGTCAACTTCATGTGGTAATACTAGAAAGGGGTCGTTTTAGAGCCCCAGCTGTGGGCCAGGCTGTGAGCCAGGGGACCAAAATTCATGATCGTTCTGTTTTACCCTGAATCAAGCCCTCAACATAGGAATGATCATTCAGCTTTTCAGAAGAGGAAACTGAGCCTCGGGGTGTGTGGGGGGGGCATCATGACTGATGTCGCACGGTCAGAAGGTGGTGGAACCAGGGCTACCCCCACACCACCAATGCGCCCTGCTCTAGACCTGTGTTCTTGCCACTGGCCACTTCCCCATCCCCAGCCCCGTGCTCAGAGCTGGAGACTTTCCACTGGACCCAGCATCTTTCTGAGTGCTGGCCTCTGATGTTGGTGGGGCGTAGAGGGCATTGAGTGTTGGAGGAGAGGGAAGGAAGTGTTCCCCATCTGTCCTGTCGTTGGACGCCCTCCAAGAATGGGCATCAGCCTCCTCACTGCCTGGGGTGGGAGTAAACTCTTGAACTCTCTGCAGAGATAAAAGGTGCTATCTCCTCCCAGCCCTGAGTGTCGGCAGATGGGGCCTCTCAGGCCAACCTCCCACTGCCTCCACCCCACTGTCTGGGGAACGTGGGAGGGTTGGGCCCCTTGGGTCATCCTGCCCTCCCTGGAGATGCCCCATCCCTTGCTTTCTAAGAGTCCACCCGCACAACCCCTGACCGATAAAACCTAGAGGTTGGGAGACCTGAGACAGGTATGGATTCAGGTCCCCATTCAGCCACTTTCCCAAAATGGGAGTGTAAACGATCACCTCTTGGAGCCTCAGCTTTTTCTTCTGTAGGACGGGGATGCTAACCTCTCCTAGGGGCCAAGGGAAGTTGGCGCCTGGTACGTAGCAAGCCCTTTGTCAGTGGGCCGTCATTTCAAGGTAGTGATAAAATAGAGCTGGGCTTTCCAGGTTTGCATGCCCTGCTCCAGCTTCTGTGACTTTGGGAAAGTTTACTTCTGCTCGGAGGCTTGGTTTCTTCTTCTATTAAATGACGGTTGTGAGGACGGCACAGGTCAGTTCTGAGGAAGCTCCTAAGACAGTGCTTGGCACAGTGGTCAGTGCCGTGTAAGTACCAGTTATTGATTGTTTTTTAAGATTTTAAGATTATTTATTTGAGAGAGAGAGAGAGAGAGAGAACCAGACAGCACAAGTAGGGGGAGCAGGAGAGGGAGAAATGGGCTTCCCGCTGAGAAGGGACCCTGATGTGGGGCTCGATCCCAAGACCCTAGGATCATGACCTGAGCCAAAGGCAGATGCTTCGTGACTGAGCCACCCAGGCGCCCCCAAGTTATTGGTTTTTACAGTTCTCTTGCATTCCCCCTCTGATGGCTCATCTGGTTGTCACAGCTTCTCCCTCCTGGTCCCTCCCTGCTCTGGGAAGCCCCAGTGTCTCTTTCTCTCTTTCTCTTCCCAGGACAAAGCTCGAGCTCACCTGCATTCCCACTCCTGTCTCAGAAGGGGGGATGCTCAGTGGGTCCCTTCCCGGCGTGTGTAGAAGGATTTGAGGCAGCCACACACACAGCCTTCCTGGCCTAGCTCAGAACAAGTTGGTAACACCCCTCTGTCCCCCACGCACCTGTCCAGTGCTGGAGAACAGACCATTCATTTCTTCATCCTACAGACGAAATGCCCCTGTGGTGACTCATAGACTTGGGATTGCCCAAAATCAGGGAACAAAGGGCCCTCAGAGGGGACCCCACCTGCTCCACACCCTTCTTCCTTGCTCCCCACCTCTCAGCAGAAGGCACCGGACCTCCAGTATGAATCTCAGGTCAGCAGGACTATTCTGTTGACCCCTGCTGCTGAGGAAACGTCCAAGGGTCACTAGGCCTGGGTCTCCCAAGCACGGGGTGAGCCGCTGTGCCCCTCCATGCTCACCACTGGGCAGACAGCCTTGGAGCCTTTGCTATTTGAGGGATGTTTTGATAACCTCCGATGACTCCTCCCCTGCCTGCAAAGCCCCACCTGCTCACGGCGTGCTGTGGGCCCCTCTTATCTCCTCTCTCTAAGCTCCCCATCCATTATTGGGCACGAGTATTATCTGAGCCTCTATGGATGGAGACTGATTTCCACGAATAATTGGAATTGCTGGCTGGTGACCTGATGTTGCTGCCACCAGGGTGGCTGGGGCTTCAAAGCTCCCTACCAGCTCTTCCACTCTCTCTCCATTTCCATGGCTGTTGTTGGATCCCGGTCACCCTAACCTTTTGCATGGATCATGGTTACAGCTTTCTGACGGCGCTGCCTGCCAAGTTTCTTGCTCCTCCACACTCCCACCCCACATCATCCAAAGCAAAGCAGCCAGACCACTCTGTAAGAGCTCGGAGCTTCCTAGAGAGCACCCCGACCTTGACGTCACATAGGGCCTTCCTGATCGAATGCCAGTTTAACTCTTCAGCCTGGCCAGTAAGGATTCACCCTCATGTTCCCGCATTGCAGTCAAAGGAGGCCTTTGCCGGAGCTGCTCCCTCTGGGCATGCTCATTCATTCAGTCCTTTGTTCAATCAATCACCGTTGGGCACCTGTCGTGTGTGCCCAGGCCTCCCACAGCACACTGAGGAGGCAGATGGGAATAAGGTGCAGACCTTGTCCTTAGGGAATCCATGCTGGTGGGAGAGGCAGATTCATGAACAGGTCATCTGTAATGGAATGAACTAGGTGGTCTGGAGAAGTGGAGGCTTGGATGGGGTGGGGAAGTCTCAGAGGGTTAGTAGGAAAGGCTTCCTGGAGGAGGGGGCAGAGTGGGGTCCTAGAGGATGAGAAAACTGGCCAGATAAGCAAAACTGATTATATTAAGCAAATACTGACCTTGAACCAGACCAATTCAAAGGCTGCTTCCTCGGAGAGTTTTTCTTCACTTGGCAAGACCTCCACTGCCCTCCCTCCAGCTCCCTGGGCACACAGCCGGTGCAGCACCAAGCCCCCCCCCCCCACCAACACTTGGTTTAATTCTCTGCTGGTGCTGGTTTTAAATTATAATTTCAAAGATTTTCATTTTTTTAAAGATTTTATTTATTTGTCAGAGAGAGCACACGTGCACAAGTAGAGGGAAGGAGAGAAGCAGAGGGAGAAGCAGACTTAATCGCTCCCTGGCCCCGGGATCATGACCTGAGCTGATGGCAGGTGCTTAACCTGAGCCACCTAGGTGCCCCAATAATTTTCATTTTTCACTAGGTCCTTCCAAATTATGTAGCTGGTCCCTTCTCCCTCAGCTCTTGTCACTTTCAACCCTGTGCTATGTTTGTACTCGCCAGATGCCTTGCCTCTTCCCTGGGGAGCACTTCCAGTTCTGGGGGGGGGGGTTCTGGCTCTACGCTCAGAGTTCAGCATAGAGGCGGGCCCCAAAGAAGCCTCTCTCTGTGAGGATTTTGGTGAATGAGCCCCCACTGGAGCACAGTCTGCTCATCCAAGCCAGGACAACTCCCACGGAGAGAGGCGTGCTCCAGCGTGCACGTGGTCCAGGAATTTGGAGACGAGAGATGTCTGTGGCTGGAGGTCAAGTGCTCCCCAGGGGATCCCCCCCACACACACACACTGCTGTCCTGCGTAGTGGCCCTTCTCAGCTGAGAGTCCTTCCCGCTGTCTAATTGCAGTTGTCCTTGCCATGCTGATGCTCTCCTCCCTGCTCAGGGCCTCTGCCCAGGCCTCTGGGCATAGCAGAGAGAAACTGGGAGGTAGGATGACAGCACCTTAATTTCCCTGCTAATTACAAGTGCTGGGAAGAGGGGTGCTAAATGCCAGATAATTATCCAGGAGGAGACACGCGCCAGACTCCTGGCTGCTCCCAGCCCCAGGAATTTGACTTTAATGGTTTTATTTTCTTCCTTAAAACACACACACACACACACACACACACACGTAAAAAAAAGAGTTAAGGCCTAGCTTTCTCCTTCCTTACCCTTAGGAGGTAAAGAAAGCAGTCCCTTTCTTAAAGCCCTCCCCTTACCAGGAGCCGAGATCCAGACCATCACACTGCGTCTGGGGAGAAGGTCTAGGACAGGATCCGCAACCGTGTTCCTACTTGAGTTGGGCTGAGGTGATGGAATGGGGTGGGTGGGAGGAGGAGGAGCCCCAGCCTTCTCCTCCCTGCTCCTCGCCAGCAGACACACATACAGGTACCACACACACACGCATGCACACACACACGTCCACGCTCACGTGCACACACCATCACCACCACACCACCAACACCAACACCACGGCTCCAGTTCTGAGAAGGGGCAAACTAAAGCTGATGTCTTGCTCGGGGTTGCGCGAGGAGACAGGGAGACAGGGCGGCGTCCTCTGTGGTCCCCTCCGTGGGCTCTGCCACTCATCCTGCGGGCAGCGTCACCCAGCGGCTTGGACACTTGGACGGACTCCCTCCTGGGCCCCGCTGCCTGCCAGCTTCAGGCGGAGCTTGAAAGACTCCTAACAGGAAGCTATTAAGTTGATGAGCATTCTTGTGGTCCTGGATTGATACAGGGACGCTCTGTTTTGTAAAGCTGTTGTAATTTCCATAATAACATTTTCCTCTTCTTAAATAAACTTGGACCCCAGCCCGAAGAATGTGGCTGGCTTTGCCTGGGGAATTCAAGACCTGAGATCATGGAGGGAACACTCCTTGGAAAGGTGGGGAGGACCTAGCCCCAGGGCTGGGACTCAGATGGGCCACTGGAGTCAGGCTGAGCAGCCATCTCAGAAGGACCCGTAACTCGGCTCGGCCGGCCCAGGCACTTCTGTCCTCCTGCGTATATTCTTTTTACAAAAGGAATGCCTTACAAAAGGCAGCCTGAGACGGTGGCTAAGAATAGGGACTCTCAGTTTCAATGGTAGAACCACTATAGACTACGTGTGTGAGGCTGGGAAGGTCCCTTAACCTCTTGTGCCTCAGTTTCCTGGTCTAAAATATAGGATAATAATAGCACAGAATTTGTAGGAACATTGTGAGACTTCAATAAGATACTATACCTAGTGCCTAAGTACAAAGCATGTGCTTAACACACCTTTAAGAAAAATCCACACAAATGGCTGTCTCATAGGTAATTTCACAAAGCTAAGTTTCTCAGGTTCTAGACTTAGGGAATAATAAAATCTTACTCATAATAAAAAGTCACTCACGTGACTGGGGAAAAATGCCTTAAGGTAGTACTGGAATCATATACTAATTAGCAATGTAGAGTCTGATTCACAGCATTCTGAACTATTAAACAAGATAATACTCACATCTTAAGGTCTTAAAGGTCAGCCCACAGCTGGCTGTCTAGCCTTTGCTCCCATACCCCCAGGAGGGTGGGTCTCCTTCCTACCTCTGAAATTTGGCTCCTGGGAAGTTGTTTGTTTTTTTTTGTTTTTTGGGTTTTTTTTTTTTTTTAGATTTTATGTATTTATTTGAGAGAGAAAGCGAGTAAGCGAGAGGGAGAGAGCACGAGCGGCGGGGAGAGGGAGAAGCAGATGCCCTACTGAGCAGGGAGCCCAATGCTGGACTCGATCCCAGGACCCTCGGATCATGACCTGAGCCGAGGTCAACTCTTAACCAACTGAGGCTCCCAGGTGCCCAGGGAAGTTCATGCTGAATACAGGTCTGGCCTCAGGTGGTCCTAGTTCTCTCTGGGCCCCCAGAGTGTATCTGCTCCCTCATCCCATGAAAGCCCGGAGAGCTTGGGCAAGGTGGGGACATCCAGGTCTACCCAGCGCCTGCTCTTCTCCGCGCTGCTTTCTCCCAGACCCAGGCTTTCCATTATGGCATGGATATGCTGCCTTGGTCTGAGCAACGAAAGTCCCCGAGGGAACCCCTGGTGCCTCTGACCACGGTAGGGTCCAGTGGGACTTCTGTCACCCTTGAGTATTGGTCGAAGACCACGCTCTCTCTGGCAGGCAAGCTTCTCTGAGGCTCATCTCCTGGAGCCCATTTCCATGAATGATTACAGCAGTGAGCACGGGTGTGTGCGTGTGCCCTTCTGTGTGCAGATGTGCAGAGGTCAGGAAGGGAGACCAGCCCAGCCCTGTCCATGACCAGCATCACTGAAGTGACCGCTAGGACTGGAAAGTCCCTGACTCATGTGCCTTCCACCTGCAGACCAGTCCCAATTCCCATGACTGTGTCAGTTTTCCCACTCTCATTTCTTTTTGGGGGAAGCAGTCCGCTGGCGGAGAGCCTGCCCGTGAGCTTTTGATGCTAGTGTGACTGAGCTGAAGGTATTTCTCCCGAACACACCCACCCGCATCTTGGTGGGGGTTGGGAACAATGCACAGGACATTATGGGTGTGCTGTGGACCATGGTGCCTGGCCAAGGGGCAAGCTGGGGCCAAGATCCGGCTGGTCCTCCGCTCACAAGACAGGCACCCTGGCGTGCAGCTGCGTCTCGCTAGAAGAAGCAGCATTTTTTCCCAAGGCACGCACAGGCATCATAAGGCCTAGCAGCAGGCAAGGGGGCGGTGGCGTAGGAGAAGAAATCATAAAAAATATAGGCCCTAGAAAATAGGAACTGGGAAGGGAGACAAGTTTCTTTCGCCGTGAGAGGCACAGGACTGACTCAAAATTGACCCCCCTCCTCAGGGAGCTCCAGCTGAATTCAGGAACCATCCCAACAGACAGTGATAAGCCGCCGCAGGAACCTGGAGGCATATGGGATGGGGCCTCTGGGTCCGGGTGCTGGAGGATCAGGGCACGGCAGACAGGAGAGACCAGGAGGGGAGGCCTCAGCAATGTGTAGTGTTGGGGAACGGGGAACGCGATATTGTGATCCGGAGGAAGTCTGTATCCGGTCCTTCAGATGGCCAAAAGATACTCCTCTTGCAATTTTGGTCTTCATCCACAGCTCTCAAAACCCTTGGAATTTCCTGGATGATAAGAGCACCGGGAACATCTTTTATCATAACATTTGGTCTCCCGTCCTTAGTTCCTGAAATCCCTTCAGAGCCATCAGAGTGAATGGGTGTCTTGTTATTCCTAACAAGCCCCTTCCTACCACACCCCACTTTATGTTAAGGAGCTGACTTTTGGACTGCACTAAGGTGGGGGGCTGCGTCCCCCTCCCCCCCGGAACCAACAGAGAAGAGAGGGTTGGACCTTTCAGTCCCACCCCTTGATTTCCAGGGGGAGGAAGGGGGGCGGATCGAAACAACTGCCAACAGCGAATCATTAATCGATCCTTCCTATGGAATGAATCCTCCATAAAAAAACCCCAAATGTAGGTTCCCAAGAGCTTCCAGGCTGGGGAAGCAGAGCTCTTCCTCGTGCCACCGTGCTATGCCCCAAAGTCCGTGAGGACAGGGGCTCCTCTGTTCTAGACCTCGCCCTACATATGCCATCATCTGGCTGTTGGTTCGTAGCCTTTAATATCCTTTGTAATAAACCAGTAATCTGGTGAGTAAATGGGCCTCCTGAGTTTTGCGAGCCACTCGAGTGCATCAGTTCAATCCAAGGATGGAGGGCTGGGAGCCTCTGATCATTGGCGGGTCAGTCAGAAGGACAGAAACAATCTGAACTTGGGACCGGCCTCTGAAATGGAGGCAGTCTTGTGGGATTGAGCCCTTAAACTGTGGAATTGGATGCTGCTTCTGGGTCCATTGGGTCAGAATTAAGTTGAGCTGTAGCCCTGCCCCCACCCCCCTGCCAGCTTTGGAGAATTGTTTGGGGCTGTGGGGAACTCTCCTGGAGCCCTCACTCCCAACACACACAGGTTGGAGTTGGGTGTGTGACTTGTTTGAGGGGTGATTTAGCTGCTAGCCCAGGGCTTAGCATGAAGAAGGCCTTGGACACATATCTGATGAATGAATAAGTGGTGGGATGAAGGTTCATGGGTGACAGTGGGGGACTGGAGGGTGGCGGGTGGGGCCTGGATCTGGAGGGCCCCTGCGGGCTCTCTGCGAAGATGCTCAGAAGTTTCTCTTGTTGGTGATGGAAAGCTATGGAGGGACAGGATCAGATTTGGTAGAATGACCCCTGTGACAAAGGGCTTGGGGCTGGGGAGCAGGGTCACCACCCTGTGGCAAGCTTTGAGCTAGGAACTGAGTGGATGGGGCTGGGCAGACCATGGGGCACGGGTCTGGGAGGCTTGAGGAGAGCTGGACACCGGGCTGAGTGGGCTGGGTGGCTGAAGGAGGTGCCGGAGGCAGAGACACCCCTGGGTGCTCTCCAAGCCTGGCCCTTTTGGGTGTGGACCTTCTTCTCCACAGGCAAGACCCTTACCTGCCCAGACCTGAGTCCGTGGGTCAGAAGCAGCATCTGGGGACACCTGGGTGGCTCAGTTGGTTAAGCCACTGCCTTCGGCTCGGGTCATGATCCCAGGGTCCTGCGATCAAGTCCCGCATCAGGCTCCTTGCTCAGTGGGGAGCCTGCTTCTCTCTCTGCCTCTGCCTGCCGCTCTGCCTGCTGCCTCTGCCTGCCACTCTGCCTGCTTGTGTTCTCCCACACTCACTCTCTCTCTCTGACAAATAAATAAATAAATAAATAAATAAGCAGCATCTGGAGTCACTCCCAGTATGGAGATGAGAAAGCTCCCTCTCAATTCCAGAGTTCGACATCCAGGGACCCTTTGAGTTGCCAAATCAGCAGCTCTGGACTATAACACCTACCTCCTCCCATAGGAACTTCTTGAAAGCAGCCTCAGGGTGGCTGGGTTCTATGGAAGGAGAGCCAGAGGCTCAGCTGGGCAAGACTGGCAGTGATAGAAAGCAGGGATGGACTCCGAGAATCTGAGAAAAGCAAAGCCTGAGAGAAGAGGATGCTGTTTGAACCCCAGCACTGCCCAGTGACCATGACCTGGTCACCACCCCCATCCTGCCCAAATCTGGAGAGCTTAGAGGACAGCAGTCCAAGGCATGACAGCAAGAAACTCTGCAGCCCCTTTCCTCCCTTGATGAGGACTTGAGGTACGGGGCTTTCAAGCCTGCTTTGGAAGAGGCAGGTGGGTGGAAGGTTTGTTTGGAAAAGGACGGGTATCTGAAGCACATAGTAGGCTTCGGGGCAAACATGTCCCATGAGCGAGGAGGGGGCAGCTGGTGTGTGAAGGAGGCAGGGGCTGAGGCCAAGGCGCCATTCCTCCTTCCCCATTATTTCTTCCTTCCTAACATTCTTCGCCTTCCGTGATCATCCTCACCAGGGTCTGTGGGCACAACCCTAACGTAGCTCTTGCTTCCCCACCCCAACCTCAACTCCAGCTCCTTACTCCTTTCCAAACACCTCCCTCCCTCTCTGCCTGCACCTGTTCGCTCATCCCACGTTCCCTCCCGCGCGTCTTTCCCCATCTGCTTCGGAATGCCCACCCGCCTCCAGCTCTAGTCCTCTCCTGGCCGGCAGCCCTTCCCCTGCCGAAGCCCCTCTTCCCTGTTCAGCTAAAGCCTAGACCCATGTCTCCCTTCCTCACTTAGGAAACACTCTGTGTCACCTTGAATCTCATTATCTGTGCATGTGATAGGAGCTGAGGGCCTGGTTCGAATCCCTGCTCTTGAGAGCGATGTAAATGTGGGCACAGTCCTTAACCTCTTGAAGCCTCCTTACCTCATTCCTGAATTAAGGACACGTGCCTTTGAGACAGGCCATCCCTCTGTGCCAGCGAGCCTGTGACGGCCTTAAATTGTGCCCATCAACCTCGGCTGCTGGCGAGGGTGCCCCCTTTCACTTCCAGAAGGGTCTCAGTCTGTATGATATGGTACATGCGTGCCCGACGCCAGGTGCTAGGCAAGACAGTCCACGAGAGCTTCCTAGCAAGAGCCCAGAGCCCGGGGGTGCTCATAAAACAATCACTGCCTCTCCCCTGCCCCAGCACTGAGCTCCTTGAGGGGGACTATGGCTGATTTCTGATTTGGCTACAATTCCGAGAGGGGAATGGCCAGTTGTCCAAGAATTGAGAGTACAATCCCATCTAATAAGTGCTGAAATGATGGAGGGCGACTCTGTCTCTCTTTCATGACTCAAAAGCTTGTCAGCAAGGTCTTTACTCACCTCCTTTTGTCCCTGAGCTGTGGCCCGGGAGCAGAGGAGAGCCGGGTGTCCTGTGCGCCTACCGTGTACAAGAGCTTGCTGTTCCTGCCACGGAGTCCTCGCCCACACTCGAGGTGGATGCTGAAGGCCTGTGGAGCTGTTCTGTTTTAGGACCCTAAGGAGCGGGGGCCGGAGTGCTGAGGGAGGAAAAGGTGAGGCCTGGGAGGGAACCCGAGCTGTAAAATGCGGCTAGTGACATGGACGCTGTCAAATCCATCCTTTGGAAAGACTACATTGGCTCTGGTGGTGGTGGAGGGGTGAGAGACCAGCCTAGAGAGGAGAGGACTGCAGCGCTTCCCTGGGGGGGGGGGGGGGCTGGGGTGAGGAGGGGGAGGGCCAGCGAACTCCCATCCAAAGATGTAGCGTGGTGGTCCTCACGGGGCTGAGCTCAATGCCTGGCACACATTTGTTATTCCCGTAGATGAGTAATAGCATCGTTCCTTAGGAAAATCGTGATAAGATAATACTAGCAGCTATGTGCTGAGCACCCTGGTGTGCGAGGTAAAGCATTTTATCCACACTTTTTCCCTTTAGTCTTCAGATCCTATCAGGTAGGTGCTCAGACCAGCCCCATCTTACAAAGGAGGAAATGGAGGCCCCGAGAATTTAAAATTTTTGTCCAAGGTCACACCCAACTGAAAAGGGACAGATCCAGGATTTGGAGGCCCAAGTGTCCAATTCCAGAGGGTTTGCTGTCATTAAGCCTCCACACCCATTGCCTTGGAGGAACTTCTCCACCATCCTGGGCACGGAGGGGAGACCCAGCCGGAGAAGCCCAAGTCGGCTGGCCCAGGAGGGGTGCAGGAGGATCGCGCACGGAGTGAGAAGAGCTCCCGGACTCTGCCCCCCCCACCCCGCGCAGCTGCCTCCCACGGGACACGAGCCACAGCTGACCTGGGAGGCTGAGGGCTCTGGTTCCAGCGTTGGGTTACCTGGGGCTTCGAGGATCATCTCTCTTCCTTCCAGTTCCGTGCAACGCCGCCATCCAGCTGCCTCCAGAGACCACCATCTCTCTTCTAATTGGTGGAAAATTGGTTGCTAACTGTCAGGAAATCGCTGATTTTCCATCCATTACTGGAGGGACCAGGACCGTGTAGCTGTGGGGGCCTCTGGGTGGGAAGCAGATACTGATTAGGCTTTGCAGTTAACCATTAGGTTCGGGACCTCCTCAGGCAGTCCTCCCAGACTGCTTATTAACTCCCTGCGAAGACCCACTGGGTAGGAGATACTGGTGAAACGGAAAGCCCGAGCCACAATAGCGTTACTATTCATTAGGCTTTGGTTGTGGGGAGGGAGGAGACCGGGAGAAAAAAAAAAAAAAAAAAAACGGTGGCCTCGATCCAGGAATGTTAAACAGCCCCATAAGTTGGCAGAGAACTTTATAATTGCTGCTATTAAAATATATGTATTTATATAGGTGATTTGTTGAAGGAAAGAATTTCGGCATTCAGGGGCAATCCCTACTATGATCTCACCCAGGATTAAGTTGTTAGGGACTAGATATTAATTAAGGCTAAGGGCCCCAATCCCTTCCTAATTAGCTCATGGAGTATAATTTGCCTGCAAATGCTACTGTTACAATCACCTTGAATTTGTCTGGAGCTTTCCTCCAGCTGGATTGGGTGAGCTCTACCCCATTATGGGAGCAGAGAGGAGAGGAGGGGCAGGAGGCCTGGGTTCCTCTCGCATCCCGCCCCTGACTCTTGAGGAAGAGGCTTCTTTCTCCAGTTTTCCTACCAGCAGCAAAGGGGTATTAAGGGAAGGAGGGAGCACGTGTCTGGAAAGCCCTTCTCAGCTGAGACGTTCTAAGACCCAGTTAGTACAGAGTCAATGCTGGCCTGTGCCTGGGAATATATTGGTGCCTAGGCTCTTCCGGGTTCTTCACAAACTGAGAAATCCAGAGGCCTTCCCTTAAGGGGAGTCAGGGAGTTTGTTTTCCTATGGGTCCCAAACTTTAATTGTCAGCAGGACTTTTTTCCCTCAACATCAGGAAATAAGGGCATCTGTCAGGCTTGGTGACATGCAGACCTGCGCAGTTCTCACCCAGGTGGACTCCTCTGTCCCCCGACCAGCTCATCTCCATTCCCATGTTTGTACTTTCCCTGCTCTAGAAATTCTCTCCTTTTGCTCACTGCCTTCTTTATCAGGCAAATTCCTATCCACCCCTTAGCATTTAACTCAAAGACCCTTGTTTTTTTAAGCCTATCCTGATTGTCCCAGGCAAAGCTAGCTGGGCCTGCCCCTGGACTTTTGCTGTTCTAGAATCCTCTAGTCAAGGCTTCAGCAAACCTGCCTTGTGAGATGATGGTTTATGCCTCAGAGTCACTATCAGACTGTGCACTTGCGGGTAGGACCACACCACGTCTGATTCAGCTTGGAATCTGCAGAGCTCATTCCAGAATAGGCACCAAAGTTGGCTGGGCTTGCTTTAGGTTTTTGGGTTGTGCATTGTCTTTGAGAAAGGAGTCCCACAGTTTGCCTCTGGTGTGCATAGGAAAATGGGCTTTGAGGGCAAGTGGCACCCTGGTCCTTGGATGGTCTCTGGGCTTTGGGGTCTGGATCCTGTTTTCTCAGCCCTAGCAAGGCACTTAAAAGGGGTCCTGCTCAGGGCTCCTGGGCTTGAGGAGGATGGTTGAGAAGGCAAGACCTATACCTTCCTCTGCTTCCTCCTGAGATTCCTGACAGACCTGAGCGAGCAGATGGCGTTCAGGGGAGGAAGCCAGGCTCTGTTGTGCTGAATTCCATCGGCTGCCAGGGACCCCACAAAAGAGACAGAGACAGGCCATTCAAATCCAGGCCCCCCCTGGCAGAGGAGTCTGCCTGCAGCTTCCTGGGCTGGGGGCTGGGGGTGAAGAGCCAGAGAGGTGCTGCTGACTGGGAATATAAACAGATTCAAGGAGGGCTTACCCACATTCCTGGATGACAGATCCCTAGCAGGTAACAGGTCATTAATAACCATGAAGAATGAGGAGGAGGATGATAATAATAATTAATAATAATACCCCCAAGAGGGCTTTTATATTTTTAAAAGCCTTTTTTTTTCTTGCCACTATCTCATTGGATCCTTGCCATCCGCTTGGGGAAGGGTACAGATGCTCTGAAAAGTGAAAGGACTGACCTGAGGCCACACAGCTCGCAGAGAGCAGAACTGGCATCAGATTCGAGGGGCCATCCCGACTCCCTCTCCAGGACTTCTCAGAGGGTGGGGTACATTCGTCAGTGGCCCGATCGTCACGCAGCTTCTGTAAGTGGCTCGCTGCAAGGTGCGCCTCGTGTCCTCACCTACCTGTCTGCCATCTGCCACGTGACACCAAACGCCAATCTTCGACTCCCTTCCGTCTGTACAAGGGGGTGGAGGTTGAATATTCTGGGTAGGCAACCTCTTGGATCCGCCGTCTCCCCTCTGCAAAGTAGGGTGGTAGGAGTTCCTACTGCAGCAGTAACTGGCAGTGCCCTGCCCGGCAGGTAATGAGCCCTGGACACGTAGGAGTTTGGGGCAATGTCCGGGGAGAGCAGCCCCAGAGCTGAGCCACTCCAGGCCGACGCGGAACTGGCAGAGGGGGCAATTTGTGGCCCTCCGCTGGCCGGCCGGTGTCCTCCCACCCAGGGTTCTGTCCTCTGCAAAAGTGCCCTAGAAAGTTATTGGTGATCTGTGGTGTCTAGTTAGATCGTGAAGGGGCTATTTTACAAGTTAAGTGAGGTTTGGGAAATTCTGAGAATTCACCAGAGGTGCTCACTTCTCAGTGTGCAAGGATATTTGTTCTGAAGCTGTTTCCTCTTGTTTTGTTCTTGTTTTGTACTACTCTGAACTTCGGAGCACTTGTTCTCTAGTGAAATCCTGGTCCCCCTTGTGGAGTGAAGGGGACCAGTGCTGCCATCTACAGGCAGAAAAGTGCTCTGTCTCGTTTTAAAAGGAA
The DNA here is from genome assembly GCF_964662115.1 of Mustela nivalis. Taxonomy (NCBI): domain Eukaryota; kingdom Metazoa; phylum Chordata; class Mammalia; order Carnivora; family Mustelidae; genus Mustela; species Mustela nivalis. The sequence continues at coordinate 35,923,842 of NC_139029.1, forward strand.
CTTGGTGAACCAGCAGGGGAGAGAAATAGGGGCCCATCCGAACAGCCTTCCTTATCTTATTACCCTCCTATTTTAGAGCCTGTCTTTATTTGCCGCAGTAGTTTTCAGATGTCCCACCTTCGTAGAAATTTCTGGCTTCATAGCAGGACACGTACGGTGCCATTTCCTTTCATGGTCAGTGCTGGAGCCCCTTGACCGGCACTGTACAGAGAGTACAAAATGATTAGGTCTCTGTTCTCTGACTGCTCATTTTATATTGTAGAATTGCTTTGGTATAGGTCAAGGTCTGTGAAGGACCTGTGTGATCCGATTGAGATGAGATGATCCAAAGGAAAGTATCAGAAATCAGCCAAATGGGAATTTCTGTTCTTGTAGAGCAGTGGGCTCAGAGGAGCTTCCTTCAGATACAACTTGGGCCAGTTCCCAGAGAGCAAAGGGGGCATGTTCCGGGGCCAGAGATGCAATCTGGCTAGTGTGGGAGCAAGGAAGAGAGATGGGAGTCCCTGCACTCCGGGTCTTGGTGGAGTTGTGATTTCTGCCAGCTTTCCATGGCCACAGATATTGTGAACAGTAAGTGAACTTGCACTGGACAACCTGAGGGTACAGAGCAAACATAGACTGAGAAAAAGCAAGCATGGATAAATGATTCTTAAGGCAACATACGCTAGAGCATCACAAGGAAACCTACAGAATTTTCCTTGTTTATTGAAGGAAGAAATGGGAGCTCAGAATGGGGAAGTGCTGTGCCCAAAGTCCCGCAGCAAGCAGAGGGCAGAACTAGACTAGAACCCAGGCTTCCCAGCTCCTCACCACAGGCTCACTCGGAAGGCTTTCATGGGAGGTGACCTCCTACAACAGGACCTCGCTCTCCACCCAAACCCCCTTTCCCTCAGGGCTACGGAGATGAAGCTTAATCTTTAATGAACTGGCTTGCAGTTTAACTTCCCTTTTGACAATGATTAATACCCGGTGACCTAGTCTGGCCTCAGGTGATCCTGACCAGGACTGACCAGGAGAGTGCTGGTAGCCTCCAGGTCCAGAAGTGGGCTGCTGTGCAGCTGGATGAGGTTCGAAAGGTGCTGGGATGGCTTCCTGCCTGGAAGACTCTCTTGTGTCCTGTGCCTGGAATTCTGTCATTAGATGTCACTCCTTGGAAATAGGATGGCACAAATGCCCTCCCCCATTGGGGGTGGCGGCTAGGAAAACAAATCATGTTTCAAATAATCGTTGGACTATTGATTTGACTATCCTGATGCCCAGCAGCTCAGAGGGAAAAACTAGTGGGTTGTCACCAGATTCCCAGCAAAACCGGGCAATAAGCTTCTTAGGGGCAAAGATAGGGTCTGGAGAACAGAGACACATGGGGAGAGAGCTCCAAGATTTGGAGCGACCTCAGTGCAAAGTCTAGCTCTGATGATCACTAGTTTGAGAGCTGGGGTGGGCCTCAGTTTCTTTGTCGAATGAGTAGAGAGAGAAACTCTTCTCTCTAGGCTCCTTAGAGGATGAAAGAGGGAGTGCATGGAAAGTACTTGATTTGGAGGAAGCACACACCAGGTAGTGTTGCTGCCCCACTTTCTCCCTGCTGGAACTCGCTTCAGCTGCCCTCTGCAGGGAGGTAGAGAGGACTTCAGGCTTATCCGAGGAGAGGACTTTTCTTGGGTGCTCTGGGATGTTTACAAGAACTGGCTGTCTCCCTCTGAGACTGGAACGTTAGCCAGGCATCAGGGATCCTCTTTTCCTTCCCCTGGAGGCAGGGCTGGGGTCACCTGCCTCCTCTCCCTGGGTCTGCCTGCCTCTCCTGAGACTGTAAATTTTGTGAGCCAAGAAAGTGCCTCAGTCCCGGTCCATCGGACCCTCTTGTCTCTGTTTTCTTTTTCTGTTTTCGTCTTAGCGCCCGTTGGAACCAGTGCGGGGGTCAGCAGCAGCTTCCCACAGCGCTGCCTACCGGGTGCTCTCGAATGTTGGCGTCCCCGACTGGGTATGGGCGCTTCGTACATCCGTCACCTGCCCAGCCTCTAGGGCCTGCTCCCCCATCATCATGAGAAGTCTCATTGTGACCAGAGGAGATCGCTAAATGGAACAGCCATGTTCCCTCACTGCTCCAGCCATGCAGGGCTGCCCTCGATTGTCTGAAGATGCCCTCCTCTTTCTTGTCTTGGTGTCTTCTCCCTGGGGTACCCCTCAGCTCCCATATTGCTTCTCTGATCCTTTGACTACAGACCCCTCTGCCAGTGGCTTCCCTATACTGGCTTTCATGCTCTGCCGGGGGTCTAGTTGCCCTCCTGACTCCTACAGACAGAACTCCTGAGAGGAGTTACCGAAGTCCCGCCCTGGGGCTCAGTGGCTGGCGCCATTTTCCTGACATCCCTGAGATGGAGTCTGTGTGAACCAAGGAAAGGGGCTCCCGTGACCTCACCAGGAAGGTTGGATCGCGAGACCTGGGCTGGGGGGCAGGCAGCCTGAAGCAGGGAACCATGGAGCCCCCAGCGGAAGCCATGGCTCCTTCTCTGTTTTGGTTTTGCTTTTGTGGGCTTTTCATTTCAGAAGTTAATCTAGTTAACGCCAACAATGTCATTTCGGCAAGCCAGCAATTTCCTTTTGCCCTTTATTTAATGAGCCCCGCCCCCACTCCAATTTCTATAATAAAGGCATGCAGGTGGGTAATTACGGAGGTGTGAAATAGTGCTGGGCCAGGGCCAGCTGAGCATTCTGGAGCATCCGTTGGGAAGGGTTCTGGGGAGCTACCCAGCTCCGCTATTCAGGTCCAGGTAGGGAAATTGAAGCTTAAGAGAAGGCTGGAACTTCTGTAAAGCTACATAGTGGGAGAAGGCGGGGCTAGAGCCAGAATCCAAGTTCTTAACCCCCAGCTGGGGTCCTTTTCACTATTCAGTGCCAATCCTTCCCCCTAATTCTGCAGAGCATGTCATAGGGGTTCCCACCTGTCATCAATTCACCTGTCCTTCCAACTATCCACCTGCCCGCCCATCCATCCATCCACCCACCATGCAGTCTACAGATTCTTACTGAAGGACTACTACGCGCAAGGAATTGTGAATACAGCAAAGAACAAGACAGTCACAACTCCGTGCTCATAGATGTCGTCTTGCATTATAGTCTGATGGAGGCACACCATGCGAACAGATGATTTCAATATAGGATGGCAAGTGCTGTGTTTGTTGTAAGCCTTGGGCCCCTACTTCTCCTGTGGGACCATAGAGAACTTCTCAGACAAGGGAACAGGGCAGGAGAGAGTGCAAAGGGTGGTATGCTAGGACGTGTAAGTTTTTTAAAGAATCTGGGGGAATATTTACCCAAATATTAATAGTGTTCATCTCTGGAGAATGGGATTTTCAAGGTAGGGGACATATTTCTACTTTCTACTTTCCATCTTTGGTGTTACTTCAGTTAGACTGAGTGGAGATCAGCATTTTAATAATACATTTTAATATATACACATATATACACATATATTTGGAATATATGTGTATTTGGAAAAAAATAATAGCGGGTACTTAAGGAACATCAAGTGGCGGTCAGTGTGGCAAATGCAAGGTGTGGGAGGAGCGAGGGGAAACATGAGGCCATAAAGGCTGGCCGGAGTCAGCCTAAGAAGGCCCTAAAATGCTGGGCTAAGGAGTCTGGATTTAACCACAGGGACCCCGTGTAAGGAAGAGCAGAGGCCCCCTCCATGGAGCCTAGTAGTGCCTGGTACATACAGATGCTCAATTAACCCAGACCTTATGTTGAATGAATGGGAATGGCCAGAGAAGGCAGAATCATCTAAGGCTTGAAACGGAGGATGTGAAGGTTTGGAGCCTTGCCACTGTGTGCCAGTGGCCGCGGTGAGGCTGTGGGGAACCCGCTGTGGGAAGACATGTACCTGCAGAATGGGTAAAGTGGGACGGGGAACACTATAGGAAGTGAGGGAAGAATGCTGTGGTTTCTTTTCAGACCAGAGGAGACTGGAATGGGTCCACAGTTATGAATTTGGATATAAGTTGACAACCAAGGGGAGTCCTTTTTTTGTGTGTAGGAAAATTCTCTGGACGTAGGCTTTTCCAGACCAGACAAAGGTCTCTGGTGTCCTCAGTGGCCACGAACCAATAAAAGCAAGCCACCATCTCTTCTGCCTCCCAGATGTGTCTGCTTTAATCTCTCTTCCCTTCAGCACAGTTTCAACACTGCAGCAGGAGGAGCCTTCAAAAATGCAGTTCTGACCACACTGCCTCCTTTCTTGAATCGTTCAGGATAAAGTTCAGGCCCTCTCATTGGCTCAGGAGGACTTTCTGATGGGTTCCTCATGTATCTCTCCAACCTCACCTCCCACGATCTCTTCCTCAAAGCCTACTCTTTGGCCAACTCCATTGCTCTCAGTGACTAAGGGACTCCATGCCTCTCTGTCTCTCTTTGCCTGGGTCAGTTCTTTCCTTTTCCTTGGGATGATCCCACCCAATGCCCTCTTTCTACCCCCGCCCCCTCATTTGCCTGATGAACATCTAGCCTCTTTTAAGTTTCCATTTTGGGAGGTTTTTTCCTTCTGAAGCCTTTTTTGATCACATCCCACTATTGCGGATGCTTCACTGTTTGGGAAAGACCCGATTGTGCCCTCCCTGGGAACTGGGAGCCAAAATGCTCTATACTCTCCAATAGATTTACTAGTAAAGCACCATGGCAGCTCACTGGACTTAGAGTTTGCATATCTACCTCTCCATGCCACACTCTCCACTGTGCCCCTACCCTAGGCTATAAGCTCCCCTGCCACACTCTCCACCACCCCTCCTTCCCTAGGCTATAAGTGTCGGACTATTTTCTGCTATCCTTAGCACCTGACACAGAGGCTGAAACATCTTAGGGATATAATAAGTCCTGGCGAAACCAACACATGAGTGAATGACAGAGCACCTTTGTAATGATTCCTCCTATAAAATAGAAAATCCTATCACACCCTTACCTTCCGTCACCTCAAAGTACAAGGAAGCTCTAAACAGCCCTGCAAGAGACAGGCTCCTGCACTGGGAAGATGCCAGTGCATCTGAACATCTGTATGTACCAAGCACTGCTGGTGGAAGGGTTGAATTTTCAACCTGATCCCTCTGCCCTTGGGCCATCCTGTGTCCTTCTCTGGGCCTCAATTTCCCTATGTGCATGGTCCTAGTCCTACTTCCCTACGTGGTGACTTGCCATAGGTATGTAGTGAAGCCCAAAGATGCCAAAGCCACTTACTGTACAAACTTCAGGTAGTATTGAAGTGTTAGCTAGAAGATGTGGTCCCCTGCCAAGCAGCCACGCCTAGGCGTTTTGGGGGGAGTGGGAGGAGGTGCTCCATGCTCCACTCCCACCACGGATGGGGACCTGCTCAGAGACCCTTTCTCTCCAGCACAGTCATGTTGTGGGGCTCAGAGAATGTTAATTATTAGGCCCAGCCCACCCGGAGAGCCCCAGATGAAAGCAAGCTCCAAGTGCAAAGTCTAATCGATGCCTTGTGCCTGGCGTCGGAGCCTCGGCTGGCTCTGCCTGGAGACGGATCATTAATCCAGACACTCCGACCTGGAACACTGGTCCCAGGAAGTCCTGAAACATTCCTGACCACCCACGGCTCAGCTCGGCAGCCCCACGAGACAGCCGGCCTGCCTCTGGGCCACAGCATTTTCCAGTCTCAAAGCTGGGTAACACGGAAAGCAGCCAGTCCAGACCCCCCACCTGGGGCAGAAAACCAAGGTCAGTGTAGACTCTCACCACTGACAGAGTGTCCGGAGATGTGCATTGTGATGAACAGCCCTGGACCCAGAGGGGACAGGTCTGTGTGACATTGGGCCTTGCTTTCCTCTTCTGTGAAAGTGGAATGAGGCCAGCTAACTCACAGGACTGATGTTAGGAATAAATCAGTTTGCTTGGAAGCTTTGTTTTGAGATTTATTGAGATGTTAATCACGTGTAAGCGGCCATTATCATTGTTGATGACGTTAGGAGCTCCTGTACCTGGGATGGATTCTTTTGTCCCCAGAGTCATCTTCAATGACAACAGTTTGCTTCTCTGCTTGAAAACTGTTATATCCCTGGGGCCTGAAATACAAAGTCAGGATCCCCTTTTCTTGCACCTGAGGCTCTTCAAGTGGTACAACTGTCCCCTCCTTAGCTTCCTGTCCTGCTTCTCCCCACCCATCAACTGACTCCCACACACAGAAAACTGACTTTCGACACCCCCTTGGCTTGGTACATCTGAGCTCTTCACTCCTTTACTCTTGAGTTTCTATTCCAGGGAAACTGACGTACGCAGGAGGCCCTAAGATGTAATCAAGTGTCTCAGAGAAGTCACAAGAATTCCTGAGTTGAGACAGCGTTTAAAAAACCCTGGGGGCTCTTGAACCTTTGTCCTGCATCTATATCCATGATCTTGTTACCTCAAGTAGATCTTTGAAGGGAGTAGCTGTAGACTCTGAAATAGAGAAGGGCCCATGAAGTCAGGTTGTCCACAAGGTAGAGGGGAGCTGGGGAGGTTGAAACTTCTTGAAGCAATGAGCCCATGATGAACATGGACAAGGACAGACTTGCACAGCAGGGGAGGGTTGCAGGCAGAGCTACTGAAGTTTATGGGAAGGAAGAAACATGAGGGTCCATTTGGGGAAAAGAAGAGTCTGTGGGCCACCCTCACCACTGCCCTATAGTGAGCTCTTCACTTAAAGACCAGGACCTGGGGGGCGCATCTCTGTCCTCATGGGCCCAGCATCAAGCTTTGCCAATATTGGATGCATGATAAACACCGCTTGAACTCAATTTCCCCTCTTCCATTTTACTCTTTTATTTTAAGCTCAGATCTTCCTCCTCCAGATGGAGTCCTCCCACATGGTTGCAGAAACTGGATCAGTGGAAAGAGAAATTCTTGGATGTTGGAATTTCAGGAACGTTTCCAGGATGCCAAGAAAAATAGCTCTGTGATGAGCCAATGGCATCATGATGGCAGATCTGGAAAATAAATCTGATTCTTCCTGAGTCGCAATCTTGTGGGATCCCAGAGACATTAGAGTCATCTGGTTTACTCCATGATGTTACACATGGAGAAGCTGAGGCCCAGGGAAGGTATGAACTAGTTGGTGGCAGAGAAAGGACTGAGAGCAAGTCCTTTGGGTATAGGCATTAACCTCACTTGGATCCAATGCCAGACCCCTGCCGCCAGGCCCTGCTAAGAGCCGTCTGACATGTGTAGCTTTGCCTTATCAGCAGAAAGAAAGACGACAGTGGGCAGTCTTCACTGGCCAAGCATCCATCAGGACCCACATAAATATTTTCCCAGCATCTGCATGACCAACCTCTAGCTGGCTATGTTCCAGGGCACAGTAAATAATTTGGACGACTGGTTACTTCCGGACAACTTTCTTGGGTGTGTTTTCTCCAACTATGTTTTTGGAAGGGATGCAGGGAGGACCTTGATGAGAGCAGCAGACCAGGCCCTTACTGGGTTCTCTGACGGCATTTCTGGTCAGGAAGGAAGTACCTGTGGTGTCTCGATGTCCATGCACTTGGGAGAGAAGGCTATTTTCACTCTCAAGTGGGGCCAGGGATTAGTTTCAGGGATTAGGGTGGAGTGAGGTTAGACTCAGAACAGAAAGTCAGGAGAAATCAGCTCCAGTGTGGTAAATTGGATCAGCTTGAGCAAAGGCACGTTGGGGTCTTGGCAACCAAGCTGGTGAGGAAGGCAAAGATAGTGTTGGAGTTGGCATAGCCCCAAGCCATCAGAGTGACCAGTTTGGGCACTCCCAGTTCAGGAGGGGGTGGAATGTTCAGGTTCTGGCTGTTCTGATCTTCACCCAGGGCCTCCAGAGGGGCTGGCAGTGGGAGTCTCAGGAAAGTTTGGCAGTTTGGAAGTCAGATTCTGGTGTCCTGACTGCAGTCAGCAATTTGAGGAAATGGGAATAGAGGTAAGGGAAGGAAATATCTAGAAAGAGTGACAGAGCCAGAGAGTCTTAGGACAGATAAACCGGACACCAGGCTCAGGAAAACAAGGCGAGTTCTCTATTTCACTCTTCGGCGACCTCCCCATTCTGAGCCACAGCTGTGTCATTGTCAGCATGGACAAAAAAAGCCCACTTCATGGGGCTGTTGGGAGGTTTTAATGAGATGCTTGTATGAACTCCCAGGTTCCTGCCAGTTTCCAGGTTCAAGGGAAACTGTCTCATCATGAAAACCATCCAAAGAATGAAAACCTACCCTCCACATCCTAACGGGTGCAAAGGCCACTGATTCCAGGCCACAAGCCTCCTGTCTGTTCTCTCCTTTCTTTGAGTCTCCCTAAAGCAGGCCTCATCCCCCTCACATGGACAGGTACACCTGCCTCCTTACCCATCCCTCCCCTCCATACTCTGCCTGGTCTATGTTTCTGCTCAGTCCCCCAGGTTCTTCCCTACAGCCCTTCGATTAAATTACATTTGCATTTTCACACATCTTCAGTGGGGAAGACCCTTGCGCTCAGAGTTAGCAGATGTGTATTCTGGTCCTTGTTTTGCTGCTGGCTGACCTTCTACACACTGCTTCCTTTCTCTGGGCCTCAGATTCTCTATCTTAGACGTCAAGGAATGGGTGAGATGATATCACAGGGCCTTTCAAGCCTTCTGGTGTTTTAACAAAATTTGATACCCTCTAGGGTGGCCAAGAATTCTTTCTCTCTTTCCCACCACACACACACACACATACAAACACAGACTCCCACTCGTAAGCAGACTCACACAAATGCATACTTCCTCATATACACGGATGTGTGTGTTCACACACACATCCTCACATACTCATGAATACTCCCTCATATACATAAAGACTCAAACTTGTTAATACACATTCTTGGTCCCATGCAGAAATTAGTGTATCTTGTTTCTCACTTAAATCCCCAGTACTTAGAACAGAGCACCTATTGAATCCTCAAAACTCACCTACAGAATGAATAGATATTCCCATCTGCCCCAATACTGTTTCAGGAACCCATGTATATACAAGCCATTCGCCCATGTATATACAAGCCATCAGAGGTACACACTCAGGGGCGCCGGTGCAGGCTGACCTGTGTTAGACACATACAGCACATTCACTCCCACCCACATTCCCACACCATAGCTCTCCTTCAGGGGCCCTTTCTGGAATTCAGCTCAGAGAGACCCTTTTCCACCCTGAAGCTTCCCTTCCTGATGTCAGGTTGGCTCCAGGGATAGATCCCCGAGGACTTTAGTCCAGGTGTCAGGGATCTCCATAGCTTTCAGTGTGGACTGTGCTTTGAAAAGTCAAATCACTTTATCAGATGATATCCCACCCGAACCCGAGTGGGGCCTCAGAGCAGGGATTATCTCGCCTTGTCACAGCCAGGGAGACAAGAGACTGGGAGAGGGTAGGCCATCTGTGCAAGGTCAGAAAATCAACAAGTACGTGACTCCCCCAACCAGAACCACACTGCCCCTGTCTGGGACCCTCTCCATTGTGTCTGCCAGTGACTCTTTTAAGAGGATTATTTATTCTGCAGTTGTTTCCCCCTCTAATTTATTTCTTTAATTTTTTTTTTATTTTTTATTCCCTGTTTCCGCCTACAAAGAGTTGGGTTTCACCAGGGAGTGAGGGAGGCCAAGTTCACCGTCAGAAGAAAAATCTGAAAGTAACTTTCTCTGTAAACCTCAGCCAAGATTCCTGGCAAATGAAATGAAACTTACCACACTCTCACGCACCCACCTTCACAAAGAACCAACTTAACTTTCAAAAGAAATAAATATCCACTTCAGAGGATGAATCACCCTCAGCCACATGATTTGCCAACTAATTAAAAAATTATTCACACCGCTTTATGATTTTTTAAAAAAGATTTATTTATTTATTTATTTATTTGAAAGAGGGGGAGAGAGAGAGAGAGAGCATGAGAGGGAGGAGCAGAGAGGGAGAAAGAAGCCCAAACAGACTCTGCACGCCAAGTATGGAGCCCACTGCAGGGCTCAATCCCGCAACCCTGAGACCAGACACAAGCCAAAACCAAGAGTCAGGTGTCCAACCAACTTTGCCATCCAGGGACCCCTGCTTAATGAATTTTTTAAAATTTGCATTATTTTTTGTTTCTTGGAAAGAACTGGTAAAGTGTAAACCTATGCCAATGGTCTTGGCTTTGGGATGGTTGATGAATTTCTGGGTCAGTCTGGACTGGTTCTTTTCCATAAAGATGGCACTGTGGGATGGCTTGGGCCCCGTTTAGGGCTCTGAGGACCCAGTCTGACCATAGATCTGATGATCCTTCTCTTTTCTGATTCCAGCAGCCTTCAAAAGAGGCAGTAAGGTTGTATAATAAAACCACTAACTGACTTATTTGAATTCCAATTCCGCTCCTTAATGACCATGTGACTATGGACAAGTCACTTAACCTCAGGGACCTCAGTTTTCTCATCTCTACTGATGCTCCTACCTTGGTGGGTTATTGTAAGAATCAGGATTAACATTCATAAGGGACCTGATACATAGTAGGCACTCCATAAATGGTAGAAACCATCAGATTATCCAACCTTGCACTTTACTCCACTCTGTCTTAGATTTCTAGGAGGAGGCTGTCTGAATGGTACAGGTATAAAAGAAGAAAGAAACAGAACCAGGTTCCACATCTAGTTTTACAATGGATTTGGAAAACACTTGCCCCTCTCTGGGTCTCTATCATCCCATCTGGATATCCCTAAGGGGTTTAAGGGATATCTCTAAGGTTTAAGACTGGACCTTTTCTTCCTATTCCTGCTTCTGGGTCAGATAGAAAACACAGGTCAGATACACAGTAGCTGGCTAAAGATACCTTAGCTGATTAACATTGCCCATTGTCCTGATCAACCAGGCCTAAAGAAATGGTGGAAGCAAATCCAGATGTACTCAAGTCTAGCTGTGTGCAAGGGATGCAATATGTCATGTCCTGTAGGTATGACCTTGAACAGGTGAGACTCATGGGGTATACCGAAGAAATGACTTTCACTAGCCCTCCTGCAGGGCTAACTCTCATCCACCCCTTTTGATGAAAACTTCAATGAGATCCATTGCTCTTCTGTTTTCTCTTGGGTAATAAGAAGTTTCCCATTTATTTTAACTCACAAAACATCATTTCTGCTCAGTAACTGACTTCAAATTTCATTGAAAGGAGGTGCTTTTCTCACCACCCATTTGGACCTGGAACTGCGGCTGGCCAATCTCCTGCAGTGAGAATGAGGTCAGTGTCTTTTTTCTTGTTCTACCTGGAACATCACTTCTTCTTCATCTTGGTAACCACTGCAGATTTTGACCTGTCCGTTGTCAGGGCTAGAGGGAGGGAGAGAAGGGAAGGGGCACAGGAAAGCTCTTACTCGACTACTACAGACTTGAAAAATCAGGGTCAATACTCTCTGGGCCTGGCAGGCATTTAACCTTGCTTGTTTTCTCATGAGGCATTTTTGTGGGTTCTTTGGAGAAAATCCATCCCCTCCCCCATATAGTCGATGCCTTGATGTGGGTAAATGCATTTCTGTTCCAGCTGGCTGATTATGACTCCTTGCCAGCCCCTCGGCCTCTGCCAACACCATCAGCCTCTTTCTGCTTTAGGTGTCTCCTCTCTCTACAGGGCCCTCTGACAAGATCTAGAATGATCTGGACTTTCTCCCTCTCATGTAGTCCAGATCGGGTTCAGAGAAACAGCTTTGTGTCCTCTGCTTGATGCACTCTGAGAAGGTGTATGGCCCCAGGAGAGCCAGCTCCCGTGACTTCTGCTGTTAGAATAGCTGGTCAGCCAGCCTTTGCTCTTTACACTTAGCAGTGGGAGTCCGAGTCCAATCCACTGTCTTCCCTGATGATAGGAAAACACGAACTCTCGAACTACCCCCATGGAAACCACTTTTCCCAGGCCGAAGTTAAGGGAAAGAGTAGACAAACTTGCTCAAGGTACTTACAGCTCTTTCCAGAAATCTCCTATCTAATCCCTGGTTCCGTTCTTGAACTCTCCCACCTCTTTTTTTTTTTTTTTTCTTTTAACGTGCTAGAGGTGGGTGGTCAGCAAAGAACCACAAAAGCAGTTTTCAACACCACCTTTGGCAGCCCTTGCGCGGTGGTCTTGTGTTTCACTTGGGGATGTGTTATCCATTATCTTGGGGCCTCACATGAAGGCCGAACTAACGTGGTTAAATTTTAAGATTCTCTTTCCACTTTTTTTTTTTTAAACAAAACTTTGAGATAGATATTGCTATCTCCATATAGTGGTGGAGAAAACAGGTTCAGAGAGGCTGAGAAACTCTACAGCTAGTTAGGATTGAAAACCGGATTGATCAGATCCCCAAACCTGAGTTCTTTTCACTGTACCTCAAAAACTGAGTCTTTGCCTCTGCAGCAGATGGGGGCCGGCACAATGCTTGCTAGCCCATCATCGGGATGGCAAGAATGTGAGCGAGGCCATTCGCATCAAGTCCAGGGTCACTGTCAGCTACTTTTTATCTTGAAACACATTTGTACCCACAAACTCATCTGATGGGAAGTCATCCAGGACAAAAGCCTCTCTGATGACCGGCAATTGCCTTGGAAGATGCTGGCAGATAGGCTCTCCCGAGCTTCACCCGACATCGAGTCCTTCTTCCCGACTTCTCTCCAAAGCTTTTGTTTTGCTTATTTATTAATTTTATTATTTATTTTTGCTTTCTGACTATGACTTTGGAGTCATAACTCATTAACATGACCTTAACTACCACTAACACCACATATTTTAAAAGTTCCAAGTTGTTTTTAGTGTCTCTTTTTAGCTTGCTCATCCCTGTGTTTGCCACAGATTATTACTCAACAGAGGTTCTTTCAATTAATTTGTTGGCTGAGCCAGTTTACGTGAGAGTGGATGAGGCGTTGGGGAAGGAGGATTTGAAGGAAAGGAAATGTGTATCCAATGGGGGCCCTCACATTAACCAACAATGACTCGGTTCCGAGTCCTGAGCCCCTGGAAGACCCTGGATGAGTCATCTTCTGTCAGCTTCAATTTGCTCATCTGACCGATGGGGATAAAGGTCCCCATCCTGTCAGCCTCACCGGGAGTGTGAGATGAACCGCAGACAACATCATAGACGTGAAAAGGAATGAAAAAGTATCAAACGTGTGGGTTCGGTCTGTGAAAACAAAACTGACTCAGCCTGACAGGCGGGCCCCGCAGACAGTGGACTGGGAGGACCCAGAGAACCACCCTGGCCTGTGTGAGTCGCACAAGAGGCCTCTATTTTCTGGAATAAATTATCCGCAAGGCAGAGGCGTCAGGGCTGTCTGCTCCCTGTCTGGCCTCCTTGGCCATCTCACTTTATGAGACATAAATCCCCAAGACTCACTGGTCATTTTTAATCTTCATCAGTGTTTACTTTTGAGTTCTGTCCCCTGTTTTTTTCTACCTTTGAGGCTGCTTGCTACTTTATAGGCTTATGAGCCAGGAGGGCAGAACATGGCTGCAAATCTCCCAGCTCTCCCAACTGAGGGAGTAGACCAGAGAGTGAGTGGCTGGGGTCCGAAGCCTGGATGCCCCAAGAAGCCCAAGCCAGGCTGGACGACCTTCTTGGGCACCCGTCCTAGGCAGTGGGACCCTGGGGTTCACTCTTCTGATGTGCACCGGCCTCAGAGTTCAGGAGCAGGACCGACTGAGGGGCGTGCTCGTGTGGAGAGGATACTCAGCAAGGTGGTGTTTGTTGTTGGGAGACGTTGACCAAAAGCTACTGAATGTCTCTTAGTCTTGTGTCCCTTTCCTTTAAAGGGGGAATGATAATACCTAGTTCACAAAGTGATTGTGAGGACCAACCAAAATGACCTGAACCCAAGTAGGAAGTGTCCAGCACACAGGATTCTCTCCTTTCTTCCATGGTCCACGATTGGGAGGTAGTGAGTTTACTATCGAATCTTTCTCTAGACCCATTATAATGTGTGCCCTTTGTAGGCAAGGACTTCCTCTGGTTTGGTCACTTATGATCCACAGCACCTGCTATGATGCCCGACATGTTACCTGTGTCTCTGTGCTCAGTAAATGTTGCCTGATGATGAAGAAAACCAAGTTCTCTGTACGATCCCTGTGGGTACAAAGCATTTTTCATACAAGAAGATGTTGCCAAGGAGACATACGGTTGTGTAGAACAAAAGGAGTTCAGAACTGCATGCAGCTTGATGTTTTTGCTGTTGAGAAGCCGTTGGGCTGAGGGTGGAGAAGAGACTTGCCCAGGACTGGCCAGAAGTTCTGGACGAAGCTGGGGCTGGCCCCCAGGCCAGGCCTTCTGAGTCCCCAGCTGGGGTTCTTTGTTGTTCGCTATGTGCTAGTCAGCTTCAGAAAGTGGAAGAGAAGTGAGAAGTAGAGAAGCAAGGAAAAGGCAAGCTTAAGAAAAGGAGGAGCTGGGGTGCCTGGGTGGCTCAGTGGGTTAAAGCCTCTGCTTTCGGCTCGGGTCATGGTCTCAGGGTCCTGGAATTGAGCCCCGCATGGGGCTCTCTGCTCGGCGGGGAGCCTGCTTCCTCCTCTCTCTCTCTCTGCCTGCCTCTCTGCCTGCTTGTGATCTCTGTCTGTCAATTAAATAAATAAAATCTTTAAAAAGGAAAAAAAAAAAAAAAAGAAAAGGAGGAGCTAAGAGAGAAAGCATTTCTGCTCACATTGAGAGAGAGAGAGAGAGAGGCTCAGGGCTGGGATGGACAAGAAATTAAATCCCAAACAGACCACGTCACGGGAAAGACAGCCTGCCACATCTTCAGCACAGAGAGCTCCATCCTCACTCCGGCTCAGCGGTGCCCTTGACCTTTGTTCATGGGGTGGGGGTGGGGAGCTCAGGACAGACTCTTATTGGTGGAGGTGGGGAAGCTTCAACTTCCCCTAGAAGCCAACCCATTGCCTCTTTCGACCTGGCTGGCAGGTCTTTTGGTTTTGCTCACGCCCAGACAATGACGCCGAGCCTTCCACCACGTGTCTTCCTACTGTCACCAGGACTGCTACAAAACTTGGTATTTGGGGGATGCTTACCATGTGCTAGGCACTGTCCTAAGTAGTGTATATGTTTAACTCACTTAGTCCTCACAAATGCTCCCATTTTACAGAGGAGGACAATGGGGTTAAGTCATCTGTTTAGAGCCAGGGCCTTAGCCAAGGGAGGAGCCAGCCATAAACGCCCAGACATCCTGCCAGCATGAAAACCTGGCACCACCTGCCCCCGTGTCTGTCTCGCCTTCCCTGCTGTCTAAAGATAACATGTGGCTTTCACCGAATCTGCACAGATCCTTCCGCTTTATTCAGACGCACTTTGACCCCACTGCCCGCTCGTCCATGTCAGCAAATATCCTGAATAAGTATCATTCCAGGCCCCCAGCTCAGGGCTGGGGACACAGATACGAGTAAAGGTGCGGTCCAGTGGGGAGACTGACATTTGAAGGAAACCTTAGAAGAGTGAGCTTTAAATACTCCGGAGAGGGGCGCCTGGGTGGCTCCGTGGGTTAAAGCCTCTGCCTTCCGCTCAGGTCATGATCCCAGGATCCTGGGATAGAGCCCCGCATCGGGCTCTCTGCTCAGCGGGAAGCCTGCTCCCTCCTTCCTCTCTCTGCCTGCCTCTCTGCCTATTTGTGATCTCTGTCAACTAAATAAAATGAAAATCCTTTAAAAAAAATAAATAAATACTCTGGAGAAGTGCAACCTGAGAATGCAGAGATAGCAGGTTTCAGACAGGAGAACTGGGAGCCGGGCCTGAGCTCCAGGAGCAGGAGAAGACACGCCAGCAGGGGAATCAGTGATGGAGGCTGAGTGGGTTATGGGGGGAACCAGTGGGCTTCGAACGTACAGGGCCAGATGGGAGGTTGGAAAGTGACATGGCAGGTGGCCCAAGACTTGAAGGCCAGGCGAAGCAGTTGGGTTTTACCTTGAGGCACTGGCCTTTGTGAGGCTTGGAGAACAAGAGACTCTCCTATTCCCCATGTTGACTGGCACTTAGTAGGTGCTTAGTAAAACCAGCTGACTGGTTGATTAAAGCATTCATCAGAACTTCTCCACAGCATCGGACGGTATATTGTTGGAGTCATTTCTACTGAAGGCCTGGCCTGGCCACCGCCAAGAAAATTCTCTTTCTGCCCTCAGTTTCCTCCACGCAGGGACTTTGCTGCTTCTGGCCACAGATGGTGCCCCTGGCTCTGGGATGTGTTGGGCCAAGAATTTCTGCCAGCCCCCTGGGCTTCTTATGAAATCTGAGATTTGGGCCGGGCCCCAGTTTCCTGACACATGCCTAAATCACTTCCACTGCTCCAAAGCCTCCCCCGCGCCCCCAGCCCTCTCCACAGCCAGAGGGGTCTGCAGCCAAGCTGGGAGGGATCAGACCTCCAGAATTCCCAACCCCGGGAGACTTGGGGTTAGGACCAGGCCTGCAGGAGGCCAGGGTGGTGGTGGGGGGGGGGGTGGAAGGGGGTGCCTTCCTCCCTGAGAGAAGAGTTTCCCAAATGTACAGCCATGAGCAGCTCTAGTAACTCTGGGGCCTGATTGTGGACATAAACTCGCAGTTTTATTTTGCTATTTATAGTTACTTGTAAATTAAATAACACATTTGATTGGAGGCCATGAAATTGCTTCTTACTGCCTGCCAAGGGCCTGGGAAGCCCTCTAGGGTGTGACTCTGGGCATTCTAGGAAGAAGCTTGATGGCTCTTCCTTCCATCCCACGTGTATGACACTTTGTATATGCTTGTGCTCTCCCCCGAGGCCCCATGACTCCCTCCCACAGCCGCGCTCAGAACTGGCTAAGGCCTCCCTGCCCCCCTTCGTCCCAGAGCCTCCAAGAAAAAAGTATGAGATACTCTAGCATCTTCCACTATCTTCCAATCAGTATTCCGGAATCTAAGCAATTTTAAATCTTAGTCTATTAAAATCCAAGAATATGGAGGCTGTAAAATTGTGAGGATTGTGAGATTCTAAGCTACCTGGAAGTATTAAAATACAAAGTATTGAAGTATTTAAGTATATAAAATACTGAATGGTAAGAATATTAAGAGCTTAGGAGCTCAGTTTGAGTCTGGGCCTCTGTCTACCACTGAGGTTTAGACAAAGTTAGACATGTCTAGCTAATTGGTGTGTGTGTGTATGATAAAGAGAGAGACACACACACACAGAGAGAGAGAGAGAGAGAGAGAGAGAGAGGAGTGGGGGCTGACCCAGAGATGTCCAGTAGTAATCAGGCAGACCTGGCAGGAGAGTGGGGCAGGGCAATCCATGTCCTTTCTTGGTTGTTCTTTATATTTCCATTGACTAAAGGCCCAGTGAGAGGCCCCAAAAGTCTTGCCTTCTAGTAGACCACATGTGTTCACAAAGAGGGCACAGGAGATACTGTTAGGAATCTGTGGCCCATGGGGGCAGGAACCAGTGCAACTCTGAGTTCTTCCTATTGTGCAACTTCATTTATTTCCTGGAGAAATTCAAGTTATACTCAGAATGCGAGGCTCTCGTGGCTTTAGAATTTAAAACTCCAAGGAGTCTAGAATTTTTGGCTCTCAGCTATATACACTAGAATCTAGAATATTAAAGATATAGAATATTAGAGTCTTAGAATCCTAGAATTCTAGCTTGGCATAGTTTGAAGAGGCCTAAGAACACATCTGATTTAGTCCCTTCTGTAGCAGAATAGATTGGCGCTTTGGGGAGAGTCTGGGCTAAGGAGGACGTATTGGAGGCCAGTGCACCATTTGTTGAGTATCATGACCTCCAGGGCCTAAGCTAGGCCTGGTGACACAAGCAAGGAAGAAGCAGCAGCACATGGTTACCATTAAGAGTAGATGTAGAAACAAGATCTCCAGCTAGTGCTGCTCAGTGCAGTGAACATTACAAGTAAGAGAGATGCCCGGTGTTCTTATTTTATGTAAGTAAAGAGGTCTCCAGAAGGAAAGTGATCTGTCCAGGCTGGAACAATCAATTCTTGACAGATCAGATCTGGACATGAATTTGTGGACATGAATTTTTTTCACTTGCAGCCAATTATTTCCCTTCCACGGGTCTCCTGAACTGAGGTTGCTCATTTCACTCCTTTGACAGCTTTATGGGAAGCAGTTAGTAAATGGGGAATATAAAGAACAATGAAGAAAGGACATGGATCTTATGGTGGGGCTGTAGATAAAATTCACCGCTTAATCCAGGGCAAGGCTCTGGGTTTTTAACCTTCTATGGCTCATTCTGTCTTTCTGTCACAGACCAAGTCCTGTCCTTGGTGGGCTGAACCTAGACCTTGGTCACAAAATGAGACCTCAGACCAACCCTTGACCTTGGCCAAAGATTGAGCCTTGACTGCAATAGTAAAATAAGATAAAGCACTAGTGAGAAAATTAGAACGTAGACCATGTTTTTTTTTAAAAAAATATTTTATTTATTTATTTGACAGAGAGAGAGATAGAGAGACTGAGAGAGGGAACACAAGCAGGAGGAGTGGAAGAGGGAGAAGCAGGCTTCCCACTGAGCAAAGAGCCTGATTCCAGATTCGATCCCAGGACCCTGGCTGGGATCATGACCTGAGCCAAAGGCAGACAATTAAGGACTAAGCCACCTGGGTGCCCCTCATAAGCCATATTTAGTGCTGAGCCAAACACAGGCCATTTTCTGTACTACTAGATCTTCTGATATAGGGAAAAGGCAGTAGGGTCTGGAGTTTTCTGGAGCAGAGCCCCTTAGTTTCATGAATAAGGGGTTTCCAAGAAGAAGACTCTCCCACCAAGTACATGTCAGATTTCTCTACCCCTGTGGATGAGAAGTAACTTACTGATGGGTGAACTTGGGCAGAAGCTTCCATAGAAATTTGTTCAGGGCTCATGCAGAACTCAGCCAGCCCCACTATTTTCCTTACCTTGAAAGTGTTCTGCCTACAGAAACTGAATGAAGTCCCTCGTGGGCCTGGCCCTTGTAGGCCGGGGTGGTCCCTGGGCTAGTGCTGTTCTGCCTAATATGGTAAGTCTATCTCTTTATAGGAGTCATTTGGCAGCACTGTTTCAGCCAGGATGAGCTAACTTTTGAACAAACAGCTCCAAATAGCAATGGCTCTATAAAATAAAAGTTAATTTCTTGCATGTTATTGACAAATGTGGGAAGGGTGCTCTGCTCTGTGTAGATATTTTGGACCCAAATTCCTTCCACTGTGTGCCTTGGGCATCTTCTAGACCAGTGGTTCTCAAGCAGGGATGATTTTGCCCCTCAAGGGACATTAGGAAGTATTTGAGGACATATTGGTTGTCACCCTGGGGAGTAGGATGCTGTTGGCTTATAGTAGGTAGAGACCAGCGGTGTGTCTAAATATCCTACAATGAGCAGGACAGCTCCCACAAGAATTATTTGGCCCAAAATGCCGGTAGTGTTGAGGATGAAAAAGTATGTTCTAAGGCCTTCTGGGGGCATTCAACCAAAAGATGAAGGAGAGGGAGAACAGAGAATTATATATGGTAAGAGTTTACAGGCTTGTGTGAAAGTGAATTACCTGTCTGCCCACAGTCCAATGGCTAGAACTAGGTCATCTGGTGACACTGAGAAGTGAGTGAAGTGGAGAGGTACAGTCTAGCTGATGGCCTGGAGGAAGAGGAAGCAAGTTTGCTGAGCATCTATCCAGTATCTGCCCAAAAGGTACATTTGTCTCCAATTCTAATCAGTAAAGGTACTATTTTAGTCTTTATCTTCAGTCTCTTTAATCTCTGAAATCCTTCAGATTGAATCAGCTGTGGGTTCAAATGCTGACAAGGGCAAGCTGCCTTAACTCTTTTGGTCCTCTGGTTGCTGACCCACAACATGGAGGTAGTAAAATCAACCTCATGGAGCTTATCATGAGGGTTCCTCCTGCTCTATCTTTGCCTACATTCTGAGAAATAGCCCTTTCTTCCTCCACGCAGAAGCAAGTTCTGGATATACCCCATTCCAGAAAATCATCCTGATCACAGAACTCAGTTCTCCAGGACAGGAGAAGGAGGGAGCTTCCAAGAAGTTTCAATATCCAGGGTTACCAATAGCAGAAACCTAAGAAATCTCCTAGTTTCTAAGAAATGTCCTTTGAAAATGAAAATGACTATGGGATAAAACCTTGACTGGGAGGTGGGACATTTGACTCCCCATTTCAGTCTCACTCCCTTTTTTGCATATTCTTGGACATAATCTCTCTCTGGGCCTTCGTGTCTTTGTTATGAATTGATCCAGGTGACTTTCCTTTTAGCTATAGGGTTTAAGGTGAGCTTATCTGCCCCTTGTATTTCCATCTCCCAGTTCCCCCTACCCTCATGAAACTGACCACTCTCGTGGCATCAGTACCCACATGAAGAATGGGATCTTGTTTATAAAGTAAGGGCACAGCAGACGTGGGTAGCTTAATGACCATCTCCCCTCCTGGGGAGCCCAGTTGGCAGAGCAAAGTCCTCAGGAGGTTGTCATAAATAAACAGGCTCATAGACTCACTTCTTCAGAAGAAAGTCTCTGTCATAATTGATGTGGTCCATTTGGGCAAATTTGGGAGCCCAGAAGAATGCTCTCTGGCAGATTTGTCAAGTTTCACTTTCACCCCAGGCTGGCTGGGAGCCAGGGTCTCAGACATCCATGCAGAGCCTGCTGAAGAGTCTCCAAGAAGAGGCGGAGCATTTCAGGTCAGGTGAGAATTGAGAGGTCAGTCTGTGAGCATGGAGAGTAAAGGATCGATTCAAGACAGGGTTCGCAGAGAACATGAACTAGAGTTTCTTATGGGATCCTTACAAAAATGTTTCTTCATTCTTCATGTCAGAACCTCGGGAACAGGACTCAGCGCACTGCAGGCATCATTAAAACCTGTTGGCATTGCCATGACATGTGCATGATTTGAATATTTAAATTGTTTTTTGGAAAGCTAAATAATTATGTGTTACAAAGAATACATAGTGGAAAAACATCAGACATAAAAGAGCTGTCTATTCTCCCTCCTCAGCAACGCTGAAAGCTGGAAGGAGGAGTGAAAGAGGGAAGAAGAATGTGGGAGGAGAGCCGGGGACAAAACTCTGCTGACTTCAAGATCTGGCTGACCCAGATCTTAGTTCCCCCAAGAGAGATGTCATTAAAGACTTGTTGACTTAGCTC
The DNA here is from genome assembly GCF_964662115.1 of Mustela nivalis. Classification (NCBI taxonomy): domain Eukaryota; kingdom Metazoa; phylum Chordata; class Mammalia; order Carnivora; family Mustelidae; genus Mustela; species Mustela nivalis. The sequence goes on from NC_139029.1 coordinate 35,944,895, forward strand.
AATATGCAGCCTGAAGCTTTCTGGGCCCACAGCCGCCCCTACCCTTTGAAGCACCCCATCCCTCAAGTTTGCACAAGAAGATAGGTCAAAAGAGAGGGGGAAATTTGCCATAACCATCGTGGGAAGTGCAACATTCATAGAATGAATACTCCCTCCACTCTTCTTCTCCCCTAACTTCATTTAATTGAGAGAGGAGTTTCCAAGAGAGACCCCTAGAGACTGGGAATGTCTATGGGAAGAGGGGGCTGGAGGTTCATCCCTGGTTCAATGCCAGGATGGCTTGAATATGGAGGGTCATCCCAGACGTGCTGTTAGAGAGCAGCAGAGCTCAAGGTCAAGGAGGAGCTTCCCTTCTGCCTGGAATTTGAGGGTACACATGAACTCAAAAGACTTGCTGCTGCTTCTTCAACAGCTTTATTGCCGTATAACTGACCGACTGCACATACCTGAAGGGTACAGTTTCACAAGTGTTGACATAAGAATACTCACACGCATGAAACCGTCACCACGGTGAAGATAGTGAATGGGTCCCTTAGCCACAAAGTTTTTTAGATTCAACATCAAAGTACAACTCATAAAACAAAAAGTCCTGATAAATCTGACTTTTTCAAAACTTAACATTTCTGCACCTCAAAAGAAAACTCTTAAGGGAGTGAAAAGACCAGCAACAAACTGGGTAAAAGTATTTGCAGAGCGTATATTTGATAAAGACTGAAATCCAAAATCTATAAAGAACTCTAGGACTCAATAAAGAAAACAAGCAACCCAATAAAAAATGGACGAGGTATTTGAAGAGACATTTCACCCAAGAAGATAGATAGACGGTAAAGAGACACGGGAAGGCAATCATCATTAGCGATTTGAAAACCGCGGTATGATACTACTACACATCTATGGAAAGACCGACCATGCCGAAGGTTGGCAAGAACATGGAGAAAAGGGAATTCTCACACACTGCTGGTGGGAGCATAGAATGGCAGAACTACTTCAGAAAAACAATTTGGTAGTTTCTTAAGATGTACAGCTACTGTGAAATCTAACCATTCCACTGAAGATAGATGAAAGTTTATGTCCGTACAAAGACTTGGACACAGATGGACATCACAGGTTTCTTTGCAATAGCTAAAAGCTAGAAACAACCTCCAAGTCCATCAGCTGGTAAATGGATACAGAAATTGCTGCATACACATGTAGTGGAAAGCTGCTCGGCAGTAAAAAAGAATGAACTATAATGATACGGTCAGTCTCATAGATGAATCTCAGTGTGCTGATGCTGAGTGAGAGACACTAGATGGATACTAGATGATTCGATTTAAATAAAACTCCAGAAAATACAAACTAATTCTACAGTAACAGAAAGAGGATCTCTTTGCAGAGGAGGTACACTGAGGCACAACTAACTTGCCTAAATAGAGCGCCTAGAAATTTTGGATCTGAAATACTGATTGTAGCAATTCCACGCGTCACTCCAGTCTACGGGAAAACCCATTCTACTTCACTTCACTGCTCTATTCATGATGTTTTCCAAACATTTTGCCTATGTTCAGGGTCTCTTCCATTTCCCCACGCTTTTTTCCGTCAACCCATCTCCTGGTGCAACTAGGACAGCTTACCTGCTGGATGGAGGTGGAAGAAGAAAGAGGCATTATGGGAAAACATAAATCGTCCAAGGGTGCAATATTGATCCAGGCTCATGGAACCATGTCCAAGGGAGAGGCATCAAACTGGTGGGTGGCCTTGGACAAGCCACTTAACCTGTCGGTGCTTTCCTTCCTTATGTAAAATGGGGACAGCAACGGTCTTGGTCTGTTCGGGCTTCTCTAATGTAATACCACAGGCCCGATGGCCTATAAAGAACAGGAATGCATTGCTCACAGTTCTGGAGGCTGGAAGTCTGAGACCAGGGCGCCAGCACTGCCGGGTGAGGACCCCCTTCTGGGTGGCAGACTTCTTGCTGTATCCACATGTGACAGGAGGCTCTGGGGCTCTCTCTGGAGCGTCCTTTATAAGAGCACCAATGTCATTTATGAGGGCTCCATCCTTATGACCCGATCACTTCCCAAAGGCCCCACTTACTAATACCATCGCCTTTGGGATTTAGTATTTCCAAGTATGGATTTTGGGGGGACACAGACATCAGACCATAGCAGTAATAGTAGCTGCTTCACGGGGCTGTTGTGAGGAACCATGTGTTAATATAAAGGCCTCGATCAGTATCTGGTAGATGGCCTACTCTATCATGAGTTGGCCATATCATCGCCCACCCTCTATTACTTGGTAGCTCCCTTCTGCTACTGAAAAATAAGTCTGAATGAATCCAAATACGTGCGTTTCTTTTTTTCTCCACATCTTCACTGCCTCCTCCCTCATTACCCATCTCCATCACCACCCCAAGAAACATATCTTTACTTAGTCACATCACTTTCCCTATTCACAGGAGAAAGAGGAGAAACATTTTTTGCTATTCTGGAGAAAACCCACATTTGACACTGAATTCTGGGCCGTTTTTTGAGCTACGTCCCTGGATACATGGCTGGAGGTTATCAGGGCAAGCAGTCAAGCACAGTTCTGTCCGATGGCCAGCTACCCATGTGAGAAGTCTTGAGTCTTGTCCCACCATCTGCAATGTGTCTCATGACCGGTCAGGTCCCTGTGGTACCTGCTGTGCTCCCCAGGTGGCAGGTGCTACATCTGAAAGGCAAGTGAGGCAGGCCCACAGCTCATCCTGCAGGTGGCCGGGGAATCCCTTGGCAGATATTTAAACCACTCAGATGCCTGGGCCCCTCCCCGACACTCCGATGCTTTGGGTTTGGCGTGAGGCCCTGGGCACATGGCGTTTTCTGAAACCTCCGAAGGTAATCATGATTCAGCTTGTGGCAGGAACCTCCCTCTGGAAGCCACTGCTTCAGCGAATTCCAGAGAAGGGCAGCTGCTCGCAAGCATGGAGTGCGTCCACGGGTGGGACAGGCCACCCTTCTGTACTCCTGGTGCTCAGAGGGTAAGAAACTTCACAGCGGGTCCAGTGGGATTTGGTAAGGACCCTGGGGCTCCCTGTTGAAGCACCAATAAGGAGACTAAGGCCAGGGAGGACACAGCCATCGTCCCGGGGTCCCGCCCACCCAGCTCATCATGGCCAAGGCACTGTCATTGCCTCACTCATCCAGGAATCTTAGAACACTTTCTGAGGGGCTATAGGAAGGACCCTCCCCTGAGTCGATGACTTTAGCTGCTTTTAGTACAACTCCAAGTCCCAAATAATTCAAAAACGTGTGGACGTGTTTGTGCCCAAATCAGAGTTCACACCCTGGCGGCAGAGGTTTCCAGAGGCCATGTCCTGAATCATATGGCAACACGTTCCCTTCTGCCATGGTCCCGGGCTCCCTCTACCTCCTTCTTGGATGCTTCCCTCTTCTCAGAGCCCTTTGGGCAGTTCGAGCTTCTCTGGGCCTCAGTTTCATCCTCTGTGAGATAGCAGTAACGTTTGCGTGGGAAAACGCACGCATTGCTGGTCATTGTAGAAAACTCTACCCACTCTGCCTTTCAACACTCTCAAGCTAGACTCCAGCTGGAGGCCAAGAACCCTGGAAAATCAACAGCCTAAACCCCCCACGTTATGGCAGAGTAAATGGGGCTTGGAAGCTGTCTCACTCACTGTGAGGTGGGTTAAGATCTAGCTGTCCTCCCTCTCAAAGCCTGCAGCCTTCCAGGGAGCCTCTACTCTTCCTATTTTATTTTTCAAACATTTTATTTACTTACTTGTTTATTTACTTGTTTGTTTGTTTGTTTAGAGAGTGACACCAGCAGGGGGAGGAGCAGAGGGAGAGAGACAGGCTGACTCCATGCTGAGCACAGAGCCAGACACAGGGCTCAATCCCACAACCCTGAGATCATGACCTGAGCTGAAATCAAGAGTTGTACACTTAACTGACGGAGCCACACAGGCGCCCCTGTTATTATTTTAAATATTCCTGATGTAGCCTGTGGCCCCCTCCCACTGTTCTTCCTGCTTTCCTCCTGTCAGCATTTAGTGAGTACCTGTTTTATTTGGGGCCCTGTATTAGGTCACTGTTAGAGAACTTGACCCACAATAGGTACCAAATGAGTGTTTGATGGAGATTTACCTGCGTACAATTAATGACATATTTAGCCATAGCTCTTGGTTTGTGTAAAATTCTTTTCAGGGCAGCTGTGAGAGACCCAAGAGGACATGATCTGTAATGCCCTCAAGGAGGGGGCGGAGTCTGGGGGAAGAGAGTCCACAGACCCACACGCACACACACGCAAACACACACACATCCCGTGAGCGTGCTAAGTGTCCAGCAAAGGGCCAGGCACACCGTTAGTATGGCTGTGTGCTCGGTAGTGGTATGAGGCTAGGTAGGTTTGGGGCTGGGAAGGCTGAGAAATCAGACCGTGGCTGATCTTTGCACCCACCCAGGGGACGGTGCTTTCTTGAGCCAGTTGGAAGCTCCTCCTCTTTTAACCCCTTATGGGGCAGGTTCACCAGGCTTCTTTCTTGGACCCTCTGCTCTTCCTACACTATATGGGCTTCCTGCTATGTCATCCATTTCCTGGCTTCCATGAGCATCTACGTCTTTATGGCTTCTAAACCCGCATCTCTCGGGGGAAGCACCTCTGTGAATTTTAGACCCTCGGATCCACGGCCTCTTGAACATCTCTGACCAGACCACTCAAATGCCACTTGTCCCAAACAATGCCTCTCCCTGCCAGCCAGCTTTTCCTCTTTGAGCTCAGTTCCTTGGCCAGAAACCTGGGAATAGCTCTGGACCCCTCCTCTGACAGCCCTACTCCTCTGACAACCCCATTAGTGACACTGTTCAAATCAGAGACTCCTAGAGTTCTAACTGTTACTGTCAAACTTCCGGTGTGGTCAAGACTCACTTGGGTTATTGCAACCACTTTGACCTAACGGGGCTTCGAAGCTTTGAACTGCTCACAGTCCGTCCTTCATGCTGGATCCAGAGACGTCTTGAACAAAAGAAACCACCCAAGAAAGAAAACCACCCCATCACTTACAGCCATTTGTGTCACCCCTCTGCTTGCAGAGGAAACTTCATGCTCCTGGCGGTGCCTTCTGTAACTCTGTTATGAGTTGAGTTGTGTCCTCCAAAAAGTTGAAGCTCTAACCCCTGCACCTCCAAATAGGACCTTATTTGGGAATGACATTGTGGAGATGTAATTAGTTAAGATGAAGTCATCCTAGAGGAGAGTGGGCCCTTCATCCAATATGACTAGTGTCCTTATAAAAAGGGGGAGTGTGGGCACGGACGCAAACACAGAGGGAGGAGGGTACCTAAAGAAGGAATTAGAGTCTGGCATTATGCGTCCGAGCCAAGGAATGCCTGGCGCCAGGGGAAGTGGGAAAAGGTAGGGAGCCTGGCTCTGCCAACACCTTGATTCCAGACTGTGAGATGACATCATCTCTTGTCTTAGCCATTTGGTTTGTGGCACTTTCTCAGGACAGCCCTGGCAACATACTATGACCTGTCATGGTCCAAAGACCAGCCATCTTTCCAGCCTCATCCGCAATCACGGGCCTCAGTTCACCTTCCCAGCACAGCCTGTGGTTTGTTCATGGCTCTCCAAATGTACCCCGCACGTGCCCCTCCTTCACTCCCACGGTCCTTCTGCAGGAAGGCGGCTCCCCCCCTTCCCCACCCACCACCTCTTCGTCATGGACTCTTTGAGCACAGGGACGCTTTTTCTCTCTTTTCCCCAATGCCTTAGTACCAAATCTGACCTAGCACAATGCTACAAGAATTTATTTGAGTTTGGTTGCCTGTTCTCATAGTTTATGATGTTGGCCGGGGGCGAGATTCGTAACTCTCCTCGCTGGGTTGCCAAAGAGGGTGCCAGCCTCCTTTTGCCCACCACCAAGAGCTAATCAACCACAGTATGTGAATTCTAGGAAACTTCCTCCTCACTGCTAAACATCGTTCGTTCCCCGCCCCCGGCCCCCCTCTAACACATACGCTGTTGCTGATGCTCTCGGCAGGCCTGAGGGAGAGGGACCCAGAGAAAGAGATTTTGCATGTTCTTTTGAAGCCAACACCTAATCACTGTCCCTCTCCAAATGAAAAATGGGGAAAACACTAGCTAACTGTTGCTTAGTGACCCCAACCCCCACCCCTTTAAAATAAACACTCTTTTCAATTAGGAAGATTTGTCACCGGGGACAGTAATTCCGTGTCCTACCAAAACAAACACAGTTGTAATTAGTTTTATCCAGGAAGAAAATTAACTCTGTTTATCTTAACATAATGAATCATTGACCCTTTCTGTCCAGGCAGCTTGGGGGAGGGTATGGGAGTGGGGGGCTATGATCTACAGCAAAGGGGCATTCCGGGACCCATCTATCTCTCCTCTTGGTTACACAGCTGTCCGCATGAGTTATTTGAAATAATATTCCTGGCCAAGAGTTATGAAGCTGCCTCCGAGCTGGCCTTGGAGACACACTAAATAAGGCTGTGATTTTATGGTTTCAGTCTGCCGATGATTTTGGATGGGTACGTATGAGATGGGCATTAGGGTACGCTGAGGTCCCAGGGTTCGCTTGGCTTTTGTTGTGCCTTTCACCATGACCTCCATGATGCTTGGAGATGGGAAGACAGCTGTAGGCAAAGGGGTTGATTCTCGATTGTGGAGGGGAGGCTATTGCTCTGAGAAGGGCAGAAACTTTGGGCTTAGATGGATGTAAAGTCTAGCCCTGGCTCTGGAGTCCTCTAGCTATGTGACTTTGGATGAGATGCCTTATCTTTCCAAACCACAGTCACCTCCTAAGTTTAAAAAAAAAAAAAAAAAGATGGAGTGGATCAGGGTTAGTCATCCATACCCTCGAGGATTTCATAAGGATCAAGAGTGAGGTGTACCAAGCCCCTAGCACACGGGGCACCTAGTGGTTAGTCAGTACATGCTGGGGAGGGGCGCCTGGGCGGCTCAGTCAGTTAAGCCTCCTACTCTTGATTTCAGCTCGGGTCAGGATCTCAGGGTTTTGAGATCAAGCCCCACATCAGGCTCAGCCTGGGCATGAAGTCTGCTTGAGATTCTCTGTCTCCTTCTACCTCTGCCGCACCCCCCCCCCGAATTAAAAAAAAAAAAATAAAGTAAAAGAAATGTTGGTAGGTTCTGTTCTTCTTGTATGAACTGACTGAAGGCCCAGGGTAGAAGAACACACTGAAGGGCTTCTCTCAACTTTACTAGCTTCTACCTCCCGGAGACCCTCCTGTGTGCAAGGTTCTGCACTAGGTCCTGGACATTGAAAGAGGGTTGAATCACAGCCCGTGTGCTCACAGAGCCCACAGACTACTGGGGGGAGAGAGAGAGATCCCCAGACATTCTCAATCTATTCCAGCAAACACTAAGCCAGGACACAGGAGTGAGATCCCCCTGGTTGAGGTACAAACAGAGACTGGAGGAAATCGGATTTCACATGCTCTGGGCCATTCAGTTGACACCTAATGCCTCGCTTAATCCTCATGATAACTCTAAAAATAGGCATGAGGGACCCAGGGACAGAGGGATGGAGGCTCCAGATGTTAAGTCATTAGACCCACAGTGCACAACCAGCAAGCGGTGGGCTGGGACGCTGGGACGCAAACGGGGCTTGTTGGACGTGGAAGCCTGCATTTTGTCAGCTTCACCTCGGAGGTCCTGGCTGAGTTTTAATGGCTGGTGTCCTGCCCTGGGACCCCGAGTCAGGGGCATTCAAGCAGTGTGCTCTCCAGGGCGGGTATCAGGAGTCTCCACAATGAAAACTGCAGCTTCCAGGGCTTCCCCTCAGGCTCTTCCAAATCAAAATCTCTTGCACAGGATCATTTTAGACAACCATCTAAGGTAGCTGTTCTGCTCTCACCACCCGTTAGAGTCCTACAAATCTACTTTTTGTTCATGACATTGAGGTGACTGTTCCAAGACAAGGGGCTTGGGGTGAGAAAGTTAGTCCTTGAGATAAGGGGACAAGAGCACTGTGGAACCAAAGAGCCCTCCTATCCTGAGATGCAAGAGACAGAAAGTGAAGGTGAGGTGGGCCAGGAGCCCTTGAAAGAGGCCTGCTGAGCTCACGCTGGGGTGAGAGTCTGTCCCCAGAGGCAGAGATGGATTGGCTCCTGCTCTGAGCACTAGGCCTCTCCCCTCACGCCGCCCAGGAACAGGGGTCTTTCAGAGGCAGGGAGAGCTGGAGAAGTGATTTCTTGAAGCTGAGGAGAGCTTTAGCTGGGAGTCAGCCCCTTCTACCCACCCCAGACGGGGGGCACAGCGGCCTTCATTGATGTATGTGCTGCTGGCAGACTGTGGGACTCTGACTTCCAGACCAGCAAGGAGCAGGGGCAGGGGCAGGGACAAGTCTGTTTTCGGTGCTGCACAGACTCCGGGGAAGAAAGCTATTACACAATCTGAGGGCATCGAGGCTGGGTTTTCTGGGCCATGGTGAGGCCTGAGGTGGACACCCAGATGCTGGGAGACCCCACACATTCCAAGCAGTCCAACAGAACTGCGTGCTGAGTCCCACGTTGCCCGTGACAAACTGTGTGAACTTGGAAGATCACCTTCCCTTCCTAGTGCTTCAGCTCCTTATCTATAAATGAGGAGAATGGTATCTCCCTTACCAGGCTTCCATGAGGATAAAATCACTCGTGGAAGTCATTGGCATGCACACTTTGGCCTTTGGCAACAACCTCTGAAACAAGGATATCCTTATCCTCAGATTTACAGTTGAGTGTGTGAGGGGCTCATGTGGCTACCTTGAGCTGACATAGGATTTTAGTGGCAATGCTGAGATTTAAAGCCAGTTGTATCTCATATTAGAACCTTTGTTTTGACAATGTTACGTAATGCCCCTTCCTCGGAATGAACGAGTGAAGGAAGGAATGAGTGAAAGGATGAATGAATGTCCTTACAGAGGGTCCTGAAGCCTCTGATGTTTTCTGACCATAATCACCATTTCTTGAGGCTAGGTTTAGCCTCTCCCATGACTTCCTGGGGATGGAGGGTCTTCCTGGGCCCTTCAGCAGGGCATGAAGCTGCAGGCCTGGCTGGCAAACATGTCTGATGATGGGGTTCCCCAGCTTCCCAGGTTTCTTAGGTCACACAGGTAGGCCAAGAAGGAGCTCGAAACCCTCTAGACAATTGCATCTGAGAGGCTGCTGCCAAGAACTAAGGGGCACATCTCCAGCTCTGGACTCCCAAGATAGAGCCTAAGCCTGAGCTGTGTGGGAAAGGAAAGGAGGAGGGTCTCACAAATATTTTTGCAGTTTAAAACCTTACATTTTGAGTGTTGGATGCACGATGGAATCAGCAGGCAATCCAGACAAGACTCATTTTTCTCAGTGCTGCTGTGAGTGGCTGCTTGGCCTGGCTTCCCAGTGCCTATCTTCAATCCAGCTCTAACTTATTGCGAGCATACTGGGCGGCAGGCACTTTCTGGGGCTACATGGATGCAACAGGCACAGTCCCCTGCTTAAAGAGATTTTCAGCTCTCTGCAGCTAGGTGGAAAGGCAGGGTGTGTGTGTGTGTGTGTGTGTGTGTGTGTGTGTGTGTGTGTTGGGAGCAAGGGAGAAAGGAGAAGGGCTCCTGCGTCCACAGGAAAGGCATGTTCACATTTACAACCCTGGGAGGAAAAAGTCTCTCTGGCTGGTCGGGACCAGCTCTGGTAGCGCCAGGCTGAGAGTGAGCAGATATTTTCATTTGGGAACTGGTTTGTATTTGCCCAGAAAAGGATCTCAGAGCAGAGATTGAGGTTTTTGAGAGGGACAGACCTGAGCTCTGTGGGTGTGGGTTAAAAGACAGACACCAATCTATGTATAGGAAGAAAGGTAGGGAACAGGGAGAAGGAAAGGAGACCAGGGAGAAGGGCCTGGAGGAACTGGCCCAGCGTCACGTCCAAATCCCGAACTATGAACATCTGGTCTTCGGGAGCTCACTCTTGTTCCATTGTTCAGATGCAAGAGAGTGAGCTGAGACTCCAAGGCGGCTACCAGGTGAACCGGAAGTAGTCGGCTGACCAGCTGCTCTCAGATTGGTGGCTGGCCGCCAGTGAGAAGGGTATAGTGTGGTATTCAGGCCGTCAGCCCTGGTCAGAGCACACTGAACCGGCAATCCAAAATGGGGAGATTTGACCTGATTGGTGAGGAAGAGATTTGTTGGTTAAAAACTGAAGAAGATTCTTGGGACTGTACTTCTGACTCCAGATCCCTGAAGCGCCCAGTGCAGAAGCTTTGGTGGAGAGCCAAGCTTTAGCTTAAAACAGGGGCTGCTATTCTGACACGACTGCCTTGTGAGGCCGTGAGTTCCAAAGATGGGAGTGTTCAACAGAGACCGGAAGCAGAGGGCCACTCGTCAGTGGGGCTGGGCAGCCTGGGAGGTGTGGGGAAGGCAGAGCTGTGACGTCATAGATCCCCTGACTGAGGCATTATCTGCTGGAAGGATTGGTGACAAACGGGACCATCCGAGGCCTTGTTCAGCTCATAATTAGAGGATGGAAAGTTTACAGTTTATAGGACAGTCCTTCAGGAGAGGACACAAAATGAATTCTAAGCCACTGTGAGATGGGGATTCTCTGTGACTTAGGCTTTCGGGAAAAGGAGAGAAGATGATGGTGTCTTAGTCCTTTCTGGATGCTATAACAAAATGTCACAGACTGGCTAGCTTATAAACAACAGAAATGTATTTCTCGCAGTTCTGGAGTCTGGAAGTTCTAAGATCGTGGCATCAGCAGATGTCATGTGTGGTGAGAACCCGCTTCCTGGTTCGTGGAGCCCACCTCTTCTCGCTGGGTCCCCACACTGCTGATGGGGGAAGGCATTTCTCTGGTGTTTCTTTGATGAGGGCACTAATCCCACTCAGGAGAGCCTCACCCCCTGATCCCATGGCCTCCCCAAACCCTACCTCCTAATCCCATCACACAGGAGATGAGAAGCTCAAACACAAACGTTCAGTGTCCCGCAGTTGAGGATGAAAGGGAGAAGTGGGAGAAGGCAGGGACATCAGAAGATGGAATCCACAATTTGCTGGGCACCCTTACACAGTGGTCCCATCTGATCCTCACGCAACCTCCTGTGTCTGGTCTGAGGGGCGCCATGGGCCACGAAGTCTCCAGGACACACACGGCTGTGAAGGCTGCTCCAGTCCAGCTACCCTTCTTCAAGGCGGAAAGCAGCACCTCACACCTGAAGGTCATCAGAGGTCATTTCCTGAAGCCCTCACCCCCTGCCTGGAGGGCCCGCCTCTTGCCCTCTGGGCGCCCTCCCCTGCTTCCCATGGTCTGCACCAGGGAGGGTGGTGGCACTGGGCTCCCTCTGGTGGTTGCAGTGGTCAGGAGCCACTGTTCGAGGGAGTCCATGCCTCTCAGGGTCGCTGAGAAAAATCTCCGCAGTGGACAAGGTTTGGCGGACGTCACGGGAATGGGGTTCTGGAGCACACAGTAGACACTGCATACAAGTCTGGTCAATCACCGAGTGAAACTGATCCAGAAGCAGAGGAGCGCAAGCGGGGAAGAGGGAACCAGAGCAAAGAGGAGGGGAAGCCCTGGCAGTCAGCAGTGGGAGGAACAACTCTGGCAGAGCACAGGGCTCCAGAGGCAGCTGTTCCCATCACCCTGGTCACCCCAGGGGCCCCAGGGGCCCCGGGAGCCCTGCACACACCACCTTCCTCTGCGGGGCATCGAAGCCTCCACCGGCCCAAATGCGGGGCTGATTTATATCAGTGGTATTCGTGGTGTTCATTCTAGTCTGTGCTTATTAATCACCGGGGAAGTTTTAAAACATCCTGCTAACGGGGCCCTGTCCCTGGAGACTCCTGCTTCATACGGCCTGCGCGGTGCTGGTTTTGAAATCTCTCCCATATGATGCCGCCAAGGCTGAGGAAAGTCTGGGTTATTTTCCCGTTCCCTCCAGCTCCCATCGCCCCGTGACTCAGGGATTGTTTTCAAGAAATTTCCCTAAATTGAATTTGTATCCTGTGGTAGTAGATGATGTTATTTCGCCATTAGGACAATGGGCTGATATTTGTCACCAATAAACCTTAAGATGGATCTCGAAGCTTGTATCCATAAGGTAATCCCAACAATCGGCAGTGGAAATATGATTTATTCCCCAGGCCTCTCATGTAATTAAGTGTGCATTACAAAGAAAGCTGCACTGTTGGGATGCAAATTAGTAATGGCAGTTTACCTTGGGCTTGCCAGTTTTCCTCCGGGTTACCACTGTGGGGTTCAAGTGTCTAAAAGCGCATTATTCGCATTCGCATAGCAAACACAGGAAGTCCCTGGGGAAAGAAAGTGCAATGTGGCTCAAGAGATGGTCCCAGGCCTCTGGACTTTGTCACATCCAAGAGAGCTATGACTTTATCCCCCACCCTTTTTTGTCCTCCCCGCATCCTGTGCTGAACCGTTCAGGAAACATTACGCTGGTGAGCAAAAAGGACACGGAAAAGCAATCTGCAGGTTGCACAGTTAGGCTTAGGCACACGATGAAGAGTAAGTTGTTCTTTTCAGAAATGTCTGAAGGGCAAGCATTATTTGGGGGCATTTCTCGTATGTCTCCCTGCTAGGGAAAACCGTGTACCCAAAGAGAGAAGGATGCAGAGAAGATGTGGAATTCCAAGCCGTGTCTGCGTCTGGCGGCCCAACTCTGCCTCTGCTGCCCTGAGGTCTCTCCCTCCATCCTTGCGCTCTGGCCCAGCCACCGAGCCAGCATCCGAGAGAGGTTGCTAACGGGGCCCAGATGAGGCTGCTGCCAGATGACATGAGCCTTGGCTTGGATTATCGAGAAACCACGTGGAACCATAATACCAGTAATAAGGACTATCATTGACTGAGTGCTACCCTATTCCAGATACAGAGCTGGAATGACCTCCTTCACCAGTGGGAGACATTTAAAAAAAAAAGAAGAAGAAGAAGAAGGTTATACAGCTTTTAGTTCTCATTTCATTGTTCAAGGCCTATCTACCCCTAAGGCTACCTTCCTCGACTTTTCCAATAACCTCACATAGTACAAAGGGTTAGGTGAGGCTTCCAAGGGCACTCAAACTATCAGAGTGATTGTGACCTTGTTGGTTCTCAGAAGGGAAGAGACTGGCTTTAAGCCTTTTGGCTTCCTGGGGATGCCTTAGCTCTGTGCAAATTTAGCCCCTATCTCTGAAGCAGCTACATTTTAGGAGATTTTGCAAAGGACAATGTTAGTAATTGTCAAAGAACCCTATTATACCTATTCCATATCTCAGTGTGTACTTTGTGGGCTTTTGTTTGCAAAAGCTAAGAGGTGCCACTGGAGTGTTCAGAGAAAAACCAAAGATCCACTTCAAGGTGATAAAGTTTTCAGTGTTTGTCAGATAGAAGCCACTGGCAGCTTTTCTTGGAAAAAAAAAGTGAAGTTCTGTCTCACTTGGCAGTCTATCATACATGTGTACATAATCTAACCCTCAAGAATCTTGCAAAGTAGCTCAGTTACTCTCCTAGTTAGAATTCTTATTATCAGAATGATAGTAAACGCTAATATTTTCTTAGCACCTTCTTGGTTTCAGAAATCGTGCTAGGTCGTGTATAAATAATCAATACTATTGCTAATCCAAACCTGAAGACCAGGAGGTGAGTATTATCATTCCACTTCACAAACTATGAGATCAAATCTCAGAGAAGTAATTTGCCCGAGGTTCTACAAGTGGCGGACCTAGGATTGGATGGCCCATCTTCCCGACAATCAAACTGATGATTGGCACCGAATGGGAACTTGCCTGCAAATGTTAATCGTCCCAGAGATGATGGGATCCGCTCTTGCAGGGAATCCTGTCTTCACAAAGGCGGGAAAGAGGTAAAGATGTACTGAGTGTTCCTGCCAAGGACAGCAGGGGCGGCACCATGTCCCTTCCAGCCCAGGGACTGACTCGTCATGAAGGAGCTGATAGTCCCATTGGTAAGCACAATCTGCCACACACAAAAAGTGTTAAAAATACTGTTAAAGATAGAAAATGCTCTGCTGTGGGACTGAATTTAGTGGTAAAGAAAAAACAGTAGGAACCATGAAGGAGGAGGTTCCGTGGTCTGCTGTAGTCAAGCCTGCCGTGGAGGCGGATTTTGACCCAACATGTGAAAATATCTTGTTTCCTTTCCTCATTGCCTATAATGGTGGTGGCCACCAAGCTATGAAAGGGTTAGGGGTCTCAGAGCAAATTTCTGTGACCCCTTCTATCAGAGCAGCCTTCAGAAAGCCTGCAATACTAGTTTTACCTCTAGATGGCACTCGTGAACCTTCACTGCTTTTACAGTTTAGGTTTCAAAGGAACTCAGCGGGTGGCTGTGTCCAATGTCTGTCCAGCTTGGTGTCCAGCACTGTGTTCCTCTACAGCAGGGCATCCACTTATGGTTAATAAAATACCAGAAGGCACACACATTTTGTCTTAGATTTTAGTCCTCTCGGCCTAAAAAGGTTTGATGTCAAATAGCCTGGCATCCTAAGTCCTACCTATCTGAGGCTGATGACATGGATTCCCTCAACATGGTCCTTCTGTTTCAGATGCAGTGTCACTCCCATCCCTGCTGGATTCCTGCAGACGGGCAGGCCTTGGACCATGGGTCCTATGAGGGGACAAGACCCTGGTGCTCTGGGGCAAAGTGCATGTTTTGTCTCAAGTGACAAGCAGAGGACTTTTGTCTTCTTCAATTCCACATTTATTACCCGTTGTTTGCTCTTACCTATTCTACACAGAGAGGCAGACAGGATGAAGATAAGGCAGGGTCACGATCACAACCAAAAGCACTGTGTTTGAAGAGGCTGTGAAAAATAATGAATCTGAAAAGCACCAAAGAGGTGTAACAAAGAAGCTAGTTGTACGGGAATGGGGGTGGGGGGTCAGTCATCCTTGACTCTCCAACCATGGGAAGCAGTGAGGGCCTTTAATCTGGGACGAGGAAAGTGTGGAAACAGGGCTCAGCCTGGGCCACCCGAACTTAAAGCTGGAATGGAAGCATCTCCCCCTCTCCCCACCTGCCTAGTAGTGTCCATGGCTACATCTTTATCCCATAAATATCTGAGCACCTCTCATGTTATGGGTATTGGTAGAGGCAGGAGGACAGAGCTACCAAAAAGACAAAGTTCCTTACATTTTAGTAAATAGGGGAAATAAGTAATAAACAAGAAGACCCCATCTGACACATGCAACAAGGATGAAAACGTCGGAGCCAGAAGAGGGAGCGATTAGAGCTGCATTTGTTCAGCTAAGGTGGTCATGGTAGACTTTGCTGGGGTGCCATTGGAGCTGAAGCCTGACCATGGAGAAGGAACCAAGTCTGCATCAGCATTCTTCATTGCAAGGATGCTACAGCTAATGGCAGTAGACCCTTCTGGTAAGATGCTAGAAAGGCTTGATACACTATGCATGACAACGAATAGGAATGAAAAGTGGAGAAGAAAACAGGGAGATGAGCTGAAACTTTGTGTAATCGTCAGCTTGCACCTCTACCTCCATGCACAGAATGGCCGTTAGTCAGTATTTATTCCTTGGCCAAAGCCAACCTCCAAAAGAGATCACAAACAAAGGAATAAAACAGATATTCCTTTGAAAATATATTAAACACACCATATGTGGAAGTCTAGGATGACAAATGTAGTGATTGTCTACCTAGGTAAGGCCCTCCATGTCGCGGGGATTTCTGGGAGAGAGGTGCTGCGGAAAAGGCCTGGTTCCATGGTATTCAGTGAAGGTATATCAGTGAGTCCCACTCAACCAACAGAGCTCTCACTCTGCCTGCCTTTCTCTTCAGACTGAAATGTACGTTGGAGAAACAGCTACAAGATACCTGAGGAAAGTCTACAATGTGAAGAAAGACTAAGAGGAAAAGGCAGAAAACGGAAAGAAATGGATAATTTAGAGAACAGAATAAAATCCGACAACACAAACAAATGCACAAAAACCGATTTGCTCTCCACCTCCAGTAACATTAAAAAGACAACATACCAATCACGATGAAAGAATCAGAACAAATTACTGTAAGTCTAAAATTGGGGTCATAGAAAATTTAATAGGAAATTGGAATAAAAGAGTCAAGAAAATATAGAAGAACAAAATAAGGTGAAAATAAGTGGAAGTACCCCAAATGTGTATCAACAGGTGGCTAGAGAAGCTGAGGCCCACACATCCAATGGTCCATTACTTGGTAATAAAAGGAATAAACTATTGATCCACAAAACACCATGGACAGATCTCAGAATAATCCTGCTGAGTGAAATAAGCCAAACCAAAGAAGAGTGCATATTGTATCATTCCATTTATGTAAAGTTTTAGGTAATTTCTGGCTATTTTCTCTTCTTTTCCAAAGTTCACATTTTCCATCAGTGGTATAGGGATCCTCCACTTTCTGGCCAAAAAGTGGCCTGGTCAATTTTTTCAATTTTAACCATTTTACTATGTTTATGGTGGTAGTATCTCATTGTGGCATATATATATATATATACATATACATGTATATGTATATGTATATATATATATATATATATATATCTTCATTTATTTGACAGAGAGATCACAAGTAGGCAGAAAGTCAAGCAAAGAGAGTGGGGGAAGTAGACTCCCTGCTGAGCAGAAAGCCCAATGCGGGGCTCGATCCCAGGACCCTGGGATCATGACCTGAGCCGAAGGCAGAGGCCTTAACCCACTGAGCCCATCTATTTAATTGTTGGTGGTACACTCAGTAGTACACGCAGTACACTCAGAGAGGAGCGATTCAGAATTTTCCCCACCAGGAAACGATTTTATCAATGACAGTCCCGTGCTTACATAGTTCCTTTTGCATTGGGGCTCATTCATTTGCAAAGTTACTCGGGTCACCTCTGTACCACCCATCCCCTTGTTTCATACATTTGTGACACACTTAGATTCCCCCGTCACACTTCACAGTCCTTCCTTGGATTATCTGACCTCATAACTTTTTTCAGATTTGCATACATTAGAGTTTATTTGTGTTACAAAGTTCTATGGGTTTCGTCAAAAGCATAATGGCGTGGATCTGCCACTGAAGTGTCATACAGAATAGTCGTACTCCCCGAAAAGTTCCCTGTGCTTCCATTACACATCCCTCTTCTCTCTCCCCTGAACTTTCAGTGGCCACCGATTGTTTTACTGTCAATGTAGTTTTGCCGTTTCTAGAATGTCGTATAATTAACATCAGACAGCAGCCTTTTCAGAGCCATTTCTTTCACTTAACAATATACATTTCGGGTCTTTTCATGTCTTCCACCACTTGTTAGTTCAATTCCTTTTGTCACGGAATCATATTCCATTTCATGGGTGGACCACCGATGTTTGTTTATCTGTTCACCTACTGAAAAATGTTTCAGGAACTCCCGTTCTTGGCAATTACGAATAATGCTGCCACAAGCATGTATGTGCAGGTTTTTATGTAGACATAAATTTTCAGATGAGTAAGGTAAACATCTAGGAGTGCCGTTTAAGTCCGTGGTTAAGACTGCACCTAGGTTTTTAAGAAACCACCTGTCTTCCGAAGGGATTGCGCCCTCTGGTGTTCCCACGAGCAATGAAAGAGCATCCCCGACCACCACTGCTCCCCCACCCCAACCCGCATCCTCACCAGTTTGGGATGTTTTCCATTTGGGATCTGTCAGCCATTCTCATAGGTGAGTAATGGCGTCTCATTATTGTTCCAATCTGTAAGCTCTTCATAGCAAATAAGCATTTTTTCATGGGCATGTTTGGTGCCAGACTTTAATGGCGGGGCCAGAACTTTTGCCTATTTTTTTGATTGGGTGGCTGTTTTCTATTTTTAATTTTAATATGTAGATACAAGTCTTTTATCAGATATGTGTTTTTCTCCCATTCTGTGACTTGCCATTCATTCTCTTATCAGCATCTCTTGCAAAGAAGACGTTTTAAATTTCAATGAATTCCAATTTGTCAAATTTTCTTTCACAGATCATGCTTTTGGCATAGTATCTAAACACTCATTGCTAAACTCAAGGTCACATAGAGTTTTCTCCTATTTTCCTCTTCTGGAAGTTGTATAGTATTGCATCTTCCATTAGTGGCTATGATCCATTCTGAGTTAATTTTGTAAACAGTATAAGTTCAGTGTGTAGGTTTTTGTTTGTCTATTTTGGTTTGGGGATGTGTGTATGTGTGTGTGTGTGTTTATCCTATATATTTGGCACATGGCCATCCAATTGTTCAAACACCATTTTTTAAAAAATTTATCCTTCCTGCCATTGAATTGCTTTTACTTCCCTGTCAATGATCACTCGATTATTTGTATGAGACTGTTTCTGGGCTCTCTATTCTTTTCAGTTGATGTATTTATCTCTATGAATCTGTACTTTCACTAAGCTATGTGGTCTTAAAAAAATACTCTGTGGTCCTAATTACTGTTGCTTTATAGTAAGTCTTGAAGTCACGTCATGTCAATCCTCTGACTTGCTCTTAAGTATGGTGCTGGCAGGGGCACCTGGGTGGCTCAGTCATTAAGTGCCTGCTTTTGGCTCAGGTCATGATCCCAGGGTCCTGGGATAGAGCCCCGCATTGGGCTCCCTGCTCAGTGGGAAGCCTGCTTCTCCCTCTCCTACCCGCTCTGCTTGTGTTCTCTGTCGCGGTGTCTCTCTCTGTCAAATAAATAAACTCTTTAAAAAAAAAAAAAAGTATGGTGTTGGCAGTTTTGTCCTTTGACTTGCTAGGTAAACCTTAGAATCAGTCTATCAATATCCACAAAATAGTTCGCTAGGATTTTGATTGGGATTTGCTGAAGCTGTCCATTCATCTGTGGAGTCTATAGTGGGGGCAAGAGTGGAACTCTCATAACTTCTTGAATGTAAGTTTTTCATTTTTGTTACCTTTATACCTGAGGACTTCATATTCTTGTGGCTGTTATGAATAAATGGTGGTTTTGAAAAGCTGTGTGTGCTAACTCTGTTGCTGGCAGAAATGCAAGAGACTTTGTAAGAAAAGGAAAAACAAAGTAGGCATCATTCAGAAAAATATAATTTTCTGTGTAAAAACCTGAAAGAACATGCAGCTAAATAATTGTAAAAGATAAGAGATTTTAACAAATTGATTTATGAAAAATCAACTATTGGGGCACCTGGGTGGTCCAGTCATTTAAGCGGCTGCCTTTGGCTCAGGTCATAGTCCCAGGGTCCTGGGATCGAGCCCGGCACTGGGCTCCCTGCTCCGTGGGAGAGTCTGCTTCTCCCTCTCCCTCTGCCACTTGTACCTCTTCATCCCTGCTCATGCTCTCTCTCTCAAATAAAGGAATAAAAATCTTAAAAAGATCAATTATTAACATTATGTTTGTGCAACTGTTGGATGGCTGTTGATATTATTTGGGGTTCTATGTGTCATTATTATTATCATTAGGATGTTCCTATGGCTCCCGGTTTAGTTGTTGCCACTAAGGATGTCGTGAAGTTTATCCATATCTCTTGTGCGTATGTACATATATTTCTGTTGGTCACATGCCCAGGAGTAGAATTGCTGGGTCGTAGGCTATGATTCTTTTTAACTCAGGAAGAAGATACTCACGTGCTCTCAAATATCACTACCTATTTCCTGGTCACTGTCTACGAGCACGGGTCTATCCTTCACACCACATCACACCACATCTTCATCAGCCCCTGGTCTCGCCAGCCTGCTTCCCTGTACCCATATGGTGGGAATGGTGACATTGCCTTGTGGCGTCTATATGCACTTTGTCATTCTGAGGGATGCTCTGCCCCTTTTCTTGTCTTTACTGATCTTTGGATATTTTTTATGCTGAAACTGTTCAGGTCCGGGACCTATTTTTCTTTTGGCTTATCCGCCTTCAAATAATTTGCATAATTAAAATGTACAATACATGCATTCAGGATAAGTCCTTCATCAGGTGAAGCTTTGCAAATATCTCCCCCAACCCCCTGTGGTATTGCTTTCATCTGTTATGGTCTCTCCAACTCCACTCTCTTTCCAATGCATAGATTAGACCATTGCAAGAGACATCGAACCTATAACTTTTCTCTTTTTTAAACACCTTATTTGATAGTCTTGGATTATAAAACAGAAACTTCACCGTAGATTATACCATATATATTTTGCATTTAAGCATTCCATTTTTTTCTAGCCAGTAGAATCTAATGTTCTATTTATTGGCATGCTTGAGGTCCTTCATGAACCAGACCTAGCTTAACTATTGAGTATATGTAACCAAATATTGTATGTGTTCCTCAGTCCAGCGGGCTAATATATGTTCCATATCTTAGCAGTATCTTTTTTTCTCTGTCTAGGTTACCTAGAAAGAAAGCCTATGCCAAAACTAATTAGTAACAGTTGATTAGAGGGGAGGCAACAATTATAGGCAGCAAAAGTGAAGGGGAAATCAGAAAAGGAGAGGCCTTTATCTGTTTGCTTCTTCCTATTTCCTATATTTGATTGAGCCATGGTTATCTCACAAGATTTTAACACACCTTTGCATCGGAGTCCTTTTACCCAGGCCCTCCGGGGAGCCCCAGGGGAATCTAGATGCTGCCTCCATGATGTGGCATAACATTTGAACGAGCAAATAGTGAGCGGAACCCCAAGGTCATGGATCCAGGCAGGTCAGACCCTGACCGTAACAGCACGGTTATGGAGGTTTGGCCACAGCTGGCCTTTCTGCCCCCTCCAAGGAGAAGGCACACAGGTGTTCCCATTAGGAAATGAGACACATCAGAGGCAGCAACCAGGCTCTCCATGTGGCAAGTGGCCTAGGCCAATGGCAGAGGGGGCCAAGTGAGCGTGGGAATGGGCAGAGCTGGGCTCTGTACACCTTTTATGCTTGTCCACCACAGCTGCCCTTAGGAATAGTCATCTGAGGAAGGTCATGGGCCATAGTAAAAGCACAGGAAAGAAAGAGGAAAAGAGATCATCTCAGTGGGTCTGACACCTGTGATTTGACTAAGTCATTTGGTGACACATCAAAGGGACTTCTCTCAAAAGGCAGGATTTCTAAATTGTCTCCCCATTCCCACCGTGTTACAGTGATTCTTGCTGCCTGGCGCCCCGATTAAGACTTCACTTTTGAGGTCGATGGAGCCCCCACTGTCCTCTGTATCTGGATACTTTGTGGCCATTCTTCTTTTACAGATTATAGTATTCACTTCAGGTACAGATATCTATTTCTTTGTCATATGTGTCACATCTATAAAGAAAAATAATGGGGGAGTGCCTGGGTGGCTCAGTCGGTAAAGCTTGATTTTGGCTTAGATCTTGATCCCACAAGTCATGGAATTGAGCCCCACATGGATGGGCTCAGTGCTCAGCTAGGAGTCTGCTTAAAGATTCTCTCTCTCTCTGCCCCTCCTCCAGCCACATTTTCTCTCTCTCTTTCAAATCAATCAATCAATCTTTTTCAGAAAAAGAATGGAGGTAAGTGACACTGAAGGAAATGAGAAAGCATTCTCATTGCCAATCTTCAGTCTATCCTCTGTTCTATTTGTGAGGATAGAAATGTGTGTTAAAACAACTTATGAGTAAGAAATGTTATTTCAATTACTGTATCTTTCTTAGCCTCAGCTTCGTGCCACAGCACTGCCACAACGGGTCCTGGAGAAGAGAGAGATAAATGTCCGACATCTCCCCTTGGGAATCTCATATTCTCAGTGGCAAATCATAATGAATATATCCCTTATGCTTAAGAGCAAACCACAATCGTTTATGTGACGAAATGAATTATAAGTCTAGGAGGATCTCAGATAAAGGAGTTGTTGTGAGCTTGAACCATCCACGAATTTTCCTTAGCACAGCGGGCTTTAAGTCTAATAATTCAGGTTCCTTATGGTGGGAAGCATCAACATTCTTGGCAGCATCAGGAATGAATGTGGCGTTGTTGAAAGGAGCAAAAACTAAGAGTCTGGGAGGCATGGGTCATAGTTATTTACAGCTTCAGAACAAATTATCCCTATGTTAGTGATTTAAAATGACCACCATTCTATTATATCCCACAGCTTTGGGCCAGGAATTCTTATCAATGCTCATGGGGCAATTCTTCTTTCCATGTGACAAAGACTGAGGTCCTTTGGTGTCTTCAGCTAGTGGGATGGCCCAAAGGGCCCAAGGTGGCTTCGTTCACATTTCTCATGCTTTGGGAGAGTAAGTTAAAAGACCGGAGTCAGCCGGGACTGTCAACTAGCCTGTCAATACATGGCTTTTCTGCCATGGTGGTCTCAAGGCAGTCAGACTTCCAATATGGCAGTTCAGGGCTTCCGGTAAGAATGTTATCAAAAACGAAAACAAAACAAAACAAAACAAAAACAAAAACCCATGACCACCACCACCAACAACAACAACGGCAACAAAACCAAAGAGCTGACAGATGAAAGTTGCTCACTCCTTAAAACGGGCCCAGAAAAGTTTGCAGCCCATCTTTTGCCATATTCTATTGAGCAAAGCAATCACAGAGCAGAGAGTTTTAAGAGGAGAGGGCGTTCCTTCTGTTTTTGGAAGGAGCATCAAAAAAGCTGTGGCCATATTTAATCTGCCAAACACAGACACTGAGAAAAGCAACCGGTATGTCTGACAAGGCACTGCTGTTCAGCTCAGTGGTCCACATCCCACCTCCGAACAATGGTAGTATCCTCCACTCCTTTGTTAAATATTTACAGAATGTGTACTATGTTCTGGCAATGTTTTATGCTCTGAGGAAATAAGGAGAATTTTAAAGAGGGAATAAGACAGAGATGCTGCTATGACATGGCTCACATATTAGTGGACCATGAGAGAAAATAAAGACAGGAATTAAAAATATCAGGTAGTGATATGTGTTATGAACATAGTTTAGGCATGATCTGGGGAAATGTTGAATGGGATGGTCAAGAGAAGTTGAAGTCCACGGAGTTGACATTTAAGCTTGGACCTGAGAGAGAAGGAGGAGACTGGGGGCGCCTGGGTGGCTCAGTGGTTAAGCCGCTGCCTTCGGCTCAGGTCATGATCTCAGGGTCCTGGGATCGAGTCCCGCATCGGGCTCTCTGCTCAGCAGGGAGCCTGCTTCCTCCTCTCTCTCTCTCTGCCTACTTGTAATCTCTCTCTGTCAAATAAATAAATAAAATCTTTAAAAAAAAAAAAAAAAAAAAAAAAAAAGAAGGAGGAGACTGTAACGGTGGGAGGGTCTGAAGGGAATAATACTGCTGTCAAAGATCAAAGTTCCAAAGTCAGGAAGGACTTTGGCATCAAGCATGAGCAAGAAGGCCAATGGGACCAGTGCAGAGGGATCTAGGTGAAGTGTTCTTCTGTGACCTTCAGACTAGATCTGTGGTCTCTGACTTCCTGTGCAGAGCAGCTCACTATGGGCAACTCCGGAATTTTCTAAGTGGTCACAGTAAGCCTACAGGTGGAGAGCCACTGCCAGCTTCCCCACCACAGCGAGCAGAAGATGTGGAAGTGGGCAGATCTCAGGATCACAATCCCAACTGGTTTACTTGTAGGAGAAGAGAGAACTTACTGGAAAAAGTGTTCATTATTATATGAATTGCACTGTTTTCCTGAAGGACAGCCTGGGAGAAGGCAAAATGATCCTCGAAATTCACATCAGTGTTTTTGATCAATACCACTGTTTGTTTAAAGACCATAACACCCGTGAAGAGGTCACCACAGTTCTAAGGGTAAGAACAGAGGGGAATCTTCTCCAGGTTTCCTTGGTAATGCCCCTGGGGACCCATGACCCTGAATTCATGAATGCTGGATCCTGAGGAAGTGATCTCAAGACACTTAAAAGATATGTAGCTATT
This sequence comes from Mustela nivalis, assembly GCF_964662115.1. NCBI lineage: Eukaryota > Metazoa > Chordata > Mammalia > Carnivora > Mustelidae > Mustela > Mustela nivalis. Next base: position 35,968,643 of record NC_139029.1, read on the forward strand.
TATATTTAAATTAATTTAATTAAAATTTTTGTTCCTCAATTGCACATTTCAAGTGCTCAATAGATACATGTGGTCAAAGGCTACTATCCTGAACAGCATAGGTTTAGAATATTTCCATCACAGTGGAAGTTCTACTGGACCACACCAGCCTCAAAGCTAAACATAGACATACTGTCCCATAACAGCTCAGATTTCCAGCTGCCCAAGCAGTCTCTACCCAACGCTGAATACTGTAGGCAGATGGGGTCTACCTAAGGTAGTGTCTAAAGTGTCTCCAAATGCTTTACTCTTTTTTAAAAAACTTTATTTTGTTTTTTCAATGTTCCAAGATTCATTGTTTATGCATCACACCCAGTGCTCCATGCAATATGTGCCCTCCTTAATGCCCACCACCAGGCTTACCCAACCCCCAACCCCGCTCCCCTCCAAAACCCTCAATTCGTTTCTCAGAGTCCACAGTCTCTCATGGTTCATCTCCCCCTCCAATTTCCCCCAAATCCCTTCTCCTCTCCTTCTCCTAATGTCCTCCATATTATTCCTTATGCTCCACAAGTAAGTGAAACCATATGATAATTGACTCTCTCTACTTGACTTATTTCACTCAGCATAATCTCCTCCAGTCCTGTCCACATTGATACAAAAGTTGGGTATTCATCCTTTCTGATGGAGGCATAATACTCCATTGTAAACATAGACCATATCTTCTTTATCCATTCACCTGTTGAAGGGCATCTTTCCACAGTTTGGCGACTGTGGTCATGAACATTGGGGTACAGATGGCCCTTCTTTTCTCTACATCTGTATCTTTGGGGTAAATACCCAATAGTGCAATTGCAAGGTCATAGAGTAACTCTATTTTTAATTTTTTGAGGAATCTCCACACTGTTTTCCAAAGTGGCTGCACCAATTTGCATTTCCATCAACAGTACAAGAGGGTTCCTCTTTCTCCACATCCTCTCCAACACTTGCTGTTTACTGTCTTGTTAATTTTGGCTGTTTGAACTGGTGTAAGGTGGTATCTCAGTGTGGTTTTGATTTGAATCTCCCTGATGGCTAATGATGATGAACATTTTTTCATGTGTCTGTTAGCCATTTGTATGTCTTCTTTGGAGAAGTGTCTGTTCATGTCTTCCACCCATTTTTTGACATGATTATCCATTTTTTGAGTCCAGTTTGAGGAGTCCTTTATAGATCTTGGATATCAGCCCTTTGTAGTGTCTTTTGCAAATATCTTCTCTCATTCCATGGGCTGCCTTTTCTTCTTCGACATTGGACACAGCAACTTCTTTCAAGACATAAACATCAGCCACATCTCTATACATTAAAAGAAACTTCTTTCAAGACATGTCTCCAATGGCAAAGGAAACTAAAGCGAAAATAAACTTTTGGGACTTCATCGAGATCAAAAGCTACTGCAGAGCAAAGGAAACAGTCAACAAAACAAATGCTTTACTCTTTCTCGCTAAAGTGAGCCCCAGAGGATGAGGCTGAAATCTGCTCTCTTGCCTCACCTGGTTTCTAAATCTTGATACTGCACGTTCAAAGCAAGCAATTCATAGCAATAAATGCTTGCATTAAGAAAAAAAGAAAGATCTCAAATAAACAACCTTAAGTTTCACCTCAAGTAAATAGAAAAAGAAAACCAAAGCAAGCACAAAGTTGTTAGAAGAAAGGAAATAACAAAAAGCAGGCTGAAAATAAATGAAACGGACATTAGAAAGATAATAGAAAAAGTCAACAAAACTAAGTGTTGGTTTTTTGAAAAGATGAACAAAACTAGCAAAACTGTAGCTAGACTGAGAAAAAAATGAGAAGACTCAAGTAAATTAAATCAGTTATGAAAGAGGCAACTTTGCATCCTGATAAAACAGAAATACATGTGATTACATGGACAAGTATACCCCCAACAAATTAGATAAACCACAAAGAAATAGGTAAATTCCTAGAAACATACAACTCACAGAGACGGAATCAGGGAAATAGAACATATGAGCAAATCAATAATAGATAAGGACTTTGCATCGACAATCAAAAATCTCCCAAAGAAGAACTCTGGGACCAAATGGTGAGTTCTACCAAATATATGTAAAAAATTAATACCGATTCTTCTCAAACTCTTCCCAAGAAACTCGAGAGGAAGGAATACTTCCAAAAGCATTCTGTGAGGCCTTCATTACCCTGATACCAAAGTCGGACAGACCACTACAGGAACAGAAGACTGTAGGCCAGTATTCCTGATGAATACAAATGTAAAAATCTACAGCCGAGTACTAGCAGACAAAACCACACAGCACAGTAAGAGGACAATACACCATGATCAAGTGGGATTTACGCGTGGGATGTGAGTATGGACCAACCTACACAAATCAATAGATGTGATGCCCATTTTATAAAATAAAGAATTAAGACCATATGATCATCTCAATAAATGTAGGAAAAGCATTTGACAAAGTCAACATCGTTTCGTGATTAAAAAAAAGCTAAACAAATTAAGTATAGATGGAATATACGTCAACACTCTCTTGTGATTAAAAATTTCAGGGGCACCTGGGTGGCTTAGTCAGTTAAGCATCTGCCTTCAGCTCAGATCATGGTCCCAGAGCCCCAGGTTGGGCTCTCTGCTCAGTGGGAAGTCTGCTTCTCCCTCTCCCTCTGTTGCTGCCCCACCTGCTTGTGCTTTCTCTCTGTGTCAAATAAATAAAGTATTTTTAAAAATTCTTCAGAAATTAGATGTAAATGGAAAGAAAGAAATTAGATATAAACAGAAAGTACCTTAACAAATTAGGTATAAGTGAAATGCATCTCCACATAGTAAAGACGTTGACCTTAGCCCACAGCTAACATTATACTTGATGGTGAAAAGTTGCAAGATTTTTCCTCCTAAGATCAGGAGCAAAACACAGGTATCCACTCCAACCATGCCTATTCGTACAGCACTGGAAGCCCTAGCCAGAGCAACTAGGGGAAAAAAAATAAAAGATATCCAAATCAGAGAGGAAGAAGTAAAATGTCTCTGCAAATGACATGATCTTATCTAAAGAAAACCTTAAAGCTTCTACCAAAAAACTCTTAAAATTAATAGGCAAGGTGCGCCTGGGTGGCTCAGTGGGTTAAGCTTCTGCCTTCGGCTCAGATCATGATCTCAGGGTCCTGGGATCGAGTCCCATATTGGGTTCTCTGCTCAGCGAGGAGCCTGCTTCCCCCTCTCTCTCTGTCTGCCTCTCTGCCTACTTGTGATCTCTCTCTGTCAAATAAATAAATAAAATCTTAAAAAAAAATTTAAATTTAATAGGCAAATTCAGTCAAGTTTCAGGATACAAAATCAACGTATAAACATTAGCCACATCTCTATACATTAAAACAAACTATCTGAAAAATAAACTATGAAAATGATCCCCACTTACAACAGTACCAGAAAGAATAAAATACTTAAGAATAACCAAGGAGGTGAAAATACATACAAAGAAAATTATAAAACATTGATGAAAGGAACTGAAAAACAAATGGGAAGATACACTGTGTTTAGGGACTGAAAGAATTAATATTGTTAAAATGCCCATACCATCCAAAGTGATTTATGTATTATTATATATTATATAAATATTAGTATGATATTAATATTACTATATTGTATCAACATTATATATTACATAATATATAAGTGTATATCCCCATATAGATATATAAAAATATACATGGGAATATTATTCAGCCTTAAAAATAGAAGGAAATCTTGGTATTTGTGACAAGGATGAACCAAAGGGCATTTTGCTAAGCGTAATAAGCCAGACAGAGAATGACAAATACTTCTATGGTGTCACTTGTATGTGGAACCAAAAAATGTCAAACTCACGAAAACAGAATAGAACGGTGGTTGCCAGGAGCTGGCGGATAGAGGAAGAGAGATCTGTTTGCTAAAGGCACAAACTTAGAGTTACAGAATGAATGAGTTCTGAGTGTGTGACACACAGCTTGGTGACAGTAGTCACTAATACTGCCTGCTATACTTGAAATTTGCTAAGAGAATAGATATTAGCATTCTCAACAACAACAAAAAAAGGTAATTATGTGCAGTGACAGATGTGTTAATTAACCTGATTGTGGGTTCATTTCACAGTGTAAATGTATATGAAATCATCACATCCTATGTTTTCAATGTATTAACAAGTTTATTTAACAATTATACCTCAAAGCTGGGGGGAAAAAAAGTAACTCTTGCAGGTCCACAGTCTCACGGAATCTGAGAGAAGGCAATATCACGGACTTACAAAGCGATTTCTGAAATGCGGCGGACTCTGAACACTGCCCCTACCTGCCAAGGGTTTAGGAAACACACCGGCAAACCTCTCCATCCTCTGAACTCTTACTGAAAGCAGTGGGCGTTCACCAGGCATTTACACCTGACTACCTCTTACTCTCTCTACTTCTTACAGCAACCTTGCAGGATTGTTTTCACAGGATTAGGAGAGAGATGGAGAGGCAGAAGCAACTTGTCCCAAGGTCACACAAAGAGTACGATGAGGACCCGGGAATCGAGACTCTTTGGATGGACTCCAAATGCCTGGTCCTTTCCTCTGGCTCTGATGCTTGCTGAAACTTCCCTGCTGGGAAGTCATCTGATCTCCACCTTCCCCCCAAGCAAGAAAGGTGTAGCTCTGAGCTAGGAGGCAAGCGCTTCCCGAAGCTCGTGAGTGGGAAACGTTTGTCACAAGTAGCCCCCCCCCTTTTTTTTTTTTTGCCCAACAACGTTTGTGAGATGATAATGAGCTGTGGTGGACAGATGGACTGAGAGTCACTGAGACTCAGAGAGCATATGTGGTTTTGAAGAGTAGAGAAATCCAGAGATTTACAGAAAGTCACAGCATTTCAAGAAGCTTCTGAATATTTCAGAGAAATAGTGACAGCATTCCAGAGAAAGTTTCCAAAAGTTCAGAGAAATACAGAAAACTGCAGATATTTGCGTATTTCCAGAGATCTATTGGGAGAGTGACACAGACAACTGGGGAAAAGTATTGGAGCAAGATGGAGGGTAGAGAAAATGGAATCAAGATATTTTTCTGACACACGGGCTCCCACCATGCCAGGAATGTCTTTGGGAACTTTTGACATCTTACTGCAACACGAAAAACCTAGTGAGTCCCCATCTATCTACAGATATGGTACGTGGAAGCTTAGTTTCAAATACAAGGTGAAAGGTGGGGGAGAGGGGAGTGCAGTCACCTAGTGGAGGAAAGGGCAGTCACCTAGTGGTTTCCCAGAGCTAGGGGGACAGCCAGATGGAAGATGCCAAACTTTGTCCTCTTCCTCCTCCCAGTGGCCATCTCTTGTACTGCATGTTCTGAAAAGGGAAACCTTTCTGGGGCGATAGACCCACAGGGGTCAGAAGGACCTACTCTGCAAGCCAGGGCCTTTGAAGAGAATCCACATATGACTCTCTCCCTTCTCTGAATTCCGATAGGACTGTAAATAGCTATAGTTGTGCGCCTTCAACCTGCGTTTGCCAGCTATCACCAAGACAGCGCAAACTACTGGCAAAGGGTTTTGTACCCTCTCCTTTCGCATTCACACCAGCCAAGCTGGGTCTCAGAAGATGGAGCCTACAAGAGGTGAGGCCACATGCCTAGGGTCACACAGTTAATAAGCTTGTGTCATTCAGCCCTATGCTTGTCTTACTTCACATCCCCGATTCCTTTCTCTCTTGCTACCTCTAAGCTCTCCAGCTCAGTCTCCTTATAGGAAGGGTCGTTCTCCACTTTATTTTCTCCAGTCACAGGCCAAGCACAGTGATATGCCATAGGAGCTGTGAATGCTGATAAGTACAAATGAATTGATGATTGACTGGTGTCTTACTGATTGACCATTTATTGATCACTATGGATCAGTGCCCCACCAGAGCCAGCGACTGGCTCGATAGCCATCCCAGGATGTGCCGATGATTCTCCTTAAACCCTACTAGGTTTGCTGAGGTCAGTGAGCTAGAGTAGACCCTATCTGCTGCAGGCAACAAAGGCCGTATCTGCCCATCACATTTGCCACCTTGGGATGCAGGAGAGCCTACATAAATGAGGAAACGTCCTCACATAATTCCTGCAGGGAAGGGAAAGGACAGGCAATGGAGTCCAGCCGAGTAGGCACTGCGAGCCTGACAAGGGGCAAGTCTCTCTCTCGGTGAGATTTCCTCTCTCCAGTCGATGGGACCTGATTCCAACAGGCCCTCACAGGCTATCAGGCTTCTAGCTGCAGAATAATCTAGGTAGTGATCCTGGTCCGGTCTGGTGGGCAGGGAGCTGCAGCCAGGGGTCAGAGCAGTGGAGTGGCCTGGGGAGGGAGAAAGGGAGGGGGCGTTCCACAGAGGCTGAGCCGCGGGGGAGACTCGTGCTCAACTCTTACTCTGCCCTGCCCCTGCCTCTGGGCGGACCAGTGACTGGAACTCTCTGAGCCTCCATTTTCTCACCAGAAAGTTGAGGGTCAAAACTTGCCTTCCATGAAAAGAGAACAAACATTTCCTGATCTCAGAGCTGCTGTGCTGCGTCACTACACCCAATACGAGCCCCTGTGTCCTTTGCAGGCAGTGTGGAGCTCAGTGCAAGTCCTCCAGCCCCATCTTCTGTCCCAACAGGAACACTCAAGTCTTCAATAAACCCAGGATGGTGTGTCTTGTGCCTCTCAGCTTAGTGCTCACCAGCCTCCTCCCCAGTGGAGACTGAACGCACACCTTCTTGGGGGGCTTGGGAGGAAAGAGCACAACCATCACCCTTTCCAAGAAGCCCTGGGGCAGGGTGACAAAAAGGACAGAGCACCGATCTTGTAGCTGGTGGTCTTGGGTGTCCATCTCTGTCCTCCTGTAAACTCTGCTCAAGGTCCTGTGGTCCTGGGAAACATGCTGACTTCTCAGGGCCTTCCTTCCTTCCACTGTGAAGTGAGGACGATGCCTCTATTCCTTATTTGATGTGGTAACTTCTGAAAATGATACTTCAGAGTAAGGACATTTAATAGGGCAGAACCATTTAGGCTTTACTCGTGAGCGTCTCCTTTCCATAGGGAGGGTTTCTGAACCAGTGTGTCAGAGTCCCGGCTCTTATGGATCTATATGCAATAATGTTATCTTCATTTCTTTGTGTATTATATAGAAATTAGAAAATGAAAAATTTGTGGCTAGCATTGTGTGAAATTAAAAAAATATATAATAATCCAATCATTCCAAATGTATAACTTTTCAGCTTGGGTATACATTTTAAATCAGAGCTAGTGGACAGTGATAATAAGACAATGGTGTGCTGTTTGGACTATAAAGGGTGGGTCTCCTAGGATCCCCCAGCATCCATTCTTCTCTGTTAATGAGTAAAAAACAATGCAGATTCTTGCCGGGGCACAGGCCACCCAAAATCTTAACAGCATTTCCCATCCTTCCCTGAAGCCTAGATGGGACTGCGTGACTGAGTTCTGGGCAACGGGAAATCAGTGGAAATGTTGTGTGTAATTTTCAGGACATGTACACTGGAATATCAAGGCAATGGCTGGAGTGGGAGCAGCCATTTTTAACAATGAGATGGAAGATGGTAGGGCAACAAGATAAAAGGAGTTCAGTTCTCTTAAGAAGTTGTGAACTAACCTTACCAGTCTTGTTCACTCTACATCCAGACTTTTGTGTGGAAAAAAAAAAAAAAAATCTTTCTTATTTAAGCTACTCTTTTTTTTTTTTTTAAAGATTTTATTTATTTATTTGACAGACAGATCACAAGTAGGCAGAGAGGCAGGCAGAGAGAGAGGAGGAAGCAGGCTCCCTGCTGAGCAGAGAGCCCAATGTGGGGCTCAATCCCAGGGTCCTGGGATCATGATCTGAGCCAAAGGCAGAGGCTTTAACCCCCTGAGCCACCCAGGCGCCCCATGTTTAAGATACTCTTAACTTGGGTATGTATTATATACAAACTTAGTCCCAGCTGATATGTATTAGTTTGCATGGCTTTGAGTTTTATACTTTATAAAGAGCTTTCAGAGGAAAGGAGGAAACGAATGCCATATGTATTCATTCATTTATTTGATGAAAATGTAACAGTAATCCAAGGTGTACCAGGCCCTGGGCTATACCCTAGGGACAGAAATGAATCCAACAAACCTTTGCCTTCCAGGAATTCGCCCCTAACAGGGGAAACAGACAAGCAGTTATAACACAACTAATAGGAGTTATAGTGGGGTCTCATATAACCCAGAATTCAAGAGAGGGATGGTGCACACACAGTCCCTTCGGGAAGCTGTCACAGAGACCACATCAGACAGGCGAGAGATTAGCTGGGGGAAACAACTAGAGGACAAAAGGGAGGAAGCAGGGGGTAACTGGGAGGGAAGAGGGAAGGACAGGGAGATTCTAGGGAGCTTTAGGAAGATTTCTCCTTGGCTGGGAAGAATCCTCCAGCCAGAGATGCCCATTAGATGAGCCACGCTTCCTGCAGGAAAGGACATGCACGGTGCCAGCCATTCTCAGCCTCTGGCTGGGAGCAGCTGGGGTCCGTGGACTTTAGGGTGGACGCGGTGTTTTTGCTGAGGGGTGGTGGCGGGGCCACAGGCACGCTGAGCTCTGCCACTGCCAAGGCCACCTCGGCAAGGCTCCCTAGGAGTTCTGTCTCACATTTAGGTGTGTGTGGGCGGGGGCAGGCACCTGTTAGAGCATTCTCACCCTTTGGACCGCAGCCAAACCCAAGACAGAAATAGTCTGGCAGCCCCGAGTTCAGCATCTCATTACATACATGTCATCTATTTCATTTTCCCAATTCTCTATTTTTCCAGTGCGTTTTTACCTCATTTTACAGATGCAAAATTTTGTACTTTGTGGGTTAAATAACTCTTCCATCACAGTGTAGCTAGTGAGCAGCAGACCCAGGGCTCGAATTCCTACCCCATCTGTGACTCTCCGACCCACCAGTCAGCCATCGCAGTCTGGCCACAGGGGCTCATGACGGAGGCCGAAACCCCCATGGGGGCTCGGCTAACAGCCAGGCCTCCCACAGACACTGGACTTGGCCACTGATAAGACAATTTCAAATCCACTGTGTTAATTCATTCTTCCAAAGACTCTTGAGATAGTTACTATCACCATTTTAGAGAAGAGAAAAGGGGACAGAAAAAGGTGAAGGGCTTTACCTCCATCCCCCAGCTGGCGCACCTAGGAGCCTAAATGAACTTGCACTCATCTGACTTGAGAGTCTGTGTCTTCAGGACGACTTCACAGCATTTCTTAGACAAGCTGCTGGTTAAGTGTATGTACACATGCACATGTGTGTGCGCACATGCCGGTCACACCTGTGCACGAGCTGTATGTGTGTGCGCATGTGCCGGTCACCCCTGTGGCTCAGCTCTGTGTGCATGTGCCAGTTATGCCTGTACACGAGCTATGTGTGTGCACACATGCCAGTCACACCTGTCCATGAGCTGTGTGTGTATGTGTGTGTGTGCATGTGCCAGTCACACCTGTGCCTCAGAGCGTACATGCCAGTCACACCAGTGCACGAGCTGTGTGTGTGTGCACGTGCCGGTCACCCCTGTGGCTCAGCTGTGTGTGCACGTGCCAATCACACCTGTGCATGAGCTGTGACCCAACCCCAGACCTTCTCCCAAGCTCCAATCAATGCCTCAGGAAACCTGTCTGCCCAGGGAAACCTGTCTGCCTGGGTGTGGGAGGGCTGTCTCGGCTGTCTCGGCAGACTCGGCAGCCAACTCCGAGCTGTGGTCTTCCTGGTCTAACCCTGGGGTCCTGGAGAGCCCTGAGCACAGAATAAATTCTCTTTACCCCAAAACAACGTCACAGAGCCAGGACAAGTGCAATTCCTCAGAACCGGCCTGGTGGGCTGCAGGGAGGTTTGGGGCCCTCCCCATGCCTGCACCTGCGGGACGAGCCAGGGCTCACCCACCACAACCTGAGCTCTGGGAGCCTGGCCAGAGCTGCTGAGGACAGGGATCCTGAGGCTGACAGCCGAACCCAGGAGGTTCTGTCCAGGACGGGCAGCACAGGTAGGGGTCAGTGGGTCTGACAGTGTTGCATCTGTAATGTCTGGAACTTGTAACCCTCTTCTTTTTCTTTCATCTCTTGTCCCCAACACTGGGGCTCTGTCACTGTCTTTCTTCCTCCTTTCTCCTATTTAACAATCCTTTCTTTTTGGAATTTAGCATCAAGCCTGCCCACCTGGGGCCTCCCCCCTTCCCCACTGTGCAATCCTGACTTGGGAGCCCTCCAAAAGCCTTGGCCTTTCAGTGGCTGGGGGTGGGGCGGAGCCATGAAGAAGCCAAGGCCTCTGCAGGCCTCCCGGGCCCTACTTACCTCTGTCCCTCCTGCAGAGAGGACAGCCACTGCCTTCCATGGTGCCAGGGCACCACTGATGCATTCTTGGGGGAAGGTGCCCCCGGAGTTGCGTGATGGCACAGCCCTGATGAAGTCTAGCGCGCTGTGCTCAGAGATCAGTCCAATGGAATTGCATTTGGGTTTCAGTTGATCAGATGATGGGTCCCTGGCAGGGGGAGTGGGAATCATTGGCCACAGGAGCTGAGAGCTAAAGCAAAGTGGTGGGGGTAGAACAGAGGTGGCCAGCGAAGGAAGGGTGGCTAAGGGAAGCATGACAGGAGAGGAGCCAGATCCAGACCCCAGTCCAGCCATCTCTGTGCCCTGCTCAGAGGTCCCATGAGAGGAAGCCGAGCGGAGCTGATTTCTCCCCTTCTATAGACCCATCCACCTTCTCTGTTCTCTCCCTAGAGACATAGGATTAGGAGAAAATATAGACCAGCTGTTAGAGGAAACCAAAACTAAATTCAAAATCCAAATAAGTCATAACTACAGGATATCACCAATGAGCTCTTCTCCTCGCCTAACAAAATGGGAATTATGAAGGCAGCTCCCCTAGCAAGCATCACAATTTCGATCATACGTGGGCTGTGACCTACCCAAAACTTCTGGCATGTGCTGGCAAATGTAGTCCTTACCCCTCATTGTTCTGGAAGGGGAAGTTCATAGCAGGAAGGTTGGCTTCGAGTGGTTTTTCCAGAAGAACTTGCAAGAAGGGAGGGCGAGGCCAGCCAGAGCTACAGCAGAGCCTGCCTGGGGTTGGCCTGGGGCTGGAGTGCCTGAGGAGAGGCAGATACCCAGGCAGCAGCATGATAGGTGGTTTCCTTCCCCATGGAAAACACCAATCCCACTGTGGCTTCAGGGGGCCCCAGCCTACTTCGTATCATCAGCATTTCATGCCTCATGCTCAAGATCTTGCCATTAGTGCCTCATTCCCTTAGCCAAGGGCTTCTGGCCCTACCCACCCTCGCTACAGCGTGGGTCCTTTCAGGAATGGAACAATCCAAGGTGGCTCACTCGTGGCTCTGCGGAGGGAGTGAGGGCTTACAGGCACTGGGAGTCCAAGGGAAGGACCATCGAGGGGCGGGGCGCCCGCCATGGAGTATCCTGGCCCTGACACGACAGTCAAGGAAAGGGACACGGTGAGAGAGGAAGCTGCAAAGATAGACACACTTCCATCTCAGTAAGAATAGCCAGGACCCTCTCCTCTCTATCCTTTCCACTAGGCTCCAGTCCCATTAATTTGTTCTGCCAGCTTCCTCATCTACATCATCCTAGCCCCCACAGAGATTTTCTTTCTTTTTTTTTTTTAATTAACATATAATGTAGTATTTGTTCCAGGGGTACAGATCTGTGATTCATCAGTCTTACCCAATTCACAGCACTCACCATAGCACATACCTTCCCCAGTGTCCATCCCCAGCCCTCACTTCCCTCCCACGCCCCCGCCCTTCCAGCAACCCTCAGTTTGTTTCCCGAGATTAAGAGTCTCTTATGGTTGGTCTTCTTCTCTGATTTTGTCTGGTTTCATTTTTTCCTCCCTTCCCCTGTGATTCTCTGTCTTGTTTCTCAAATTCTTCATATCAGGGAGATCATATGATAATTGTCTTTCTCTGATTGACTTATTTCGCTTAGCATAATACCCTCTAGTTCCATCCACACTGTTGCAAATGGGTGAGACTTCATTTTTGATGGCTGCATAGTATTCCATTGTAGATATATACCACATCTTCTTTATCCATTCATCTGTCAATGAACATCTAGGCTCTTTCCATAGCTTGGCTATTGTGGACATTGCTGCTATAAACATTGGGGTGCAGGTGCCCCTTCAGATCACTACATTTGTATCTTTGGGGTAAATATCCAGTAGTGTGATTGCTCTATTTTCAACTTTTTGAGGAAACTCCATGCTGTTTTCCAGAGTGGCTGCACCAGCTTGCATTCCCACCAAGAGTGTAGGAGAGTTCCCCTTTCTCCGCATCCTCGCCAGCATCTGTCATTTCCTGACTTGTTAATTTTAGCCATTCTGACTGGTGTGAGGTGGTATCTCACCATGGTTTTGATTTGTATTTCCCTGATGCCGAGTGGGGTTGAGCACTTTCTCATGAGTCTGTTGGCCATCTGGATGTCTTCTTTGCAGAAATGTCTGTTCATGTCTTCTGCCCATTTTCTGATTTGATTATTTGTTCTTTGGGTGTTGAGTTTGATAAATTCTGTATAGATTTTGGATATTAGCCCTTTATCTGATATGTCATTTGCAAATATCTTCTCCCATTCTGGCTGTTTTCTTTTGGTTTTGTTATTTCCTTTGCTGTGCAAAAGGTTTTTATCTTGATGAATTCCCAATAGTTCATTTTGCCCTTGCTTCTCTTACTTTTGGCAATGTTTCTAGGAAGAAGTTGCTGCAGCTGAGGTTGAAGAGGTTGCTGCCTGTGTTCTCCCAGAGGGATTTTCTAGAATATGTCTCACCACCTCCTTCTTCCCATACCTCCTTGCCTCCACATTCTCCCTCCAGACCCTAGGCTGCAGCCCCTGTCCCTTCCACAAGCCATTCCCTGAACACACCACACCTGCGTACAACTCCTCTGTGGTGTTCCTGCCTCCCTCTGCCTAGGGGCCCTGTCTGCTCCTGCTGTGCCTCCCTGCCCTTCTCTCCCCAGCACAATCTATCAGAAATGTCCTCCACTCTTTAAGTGCTGACTTGAGTCCATTCACGGGGACAGGAACAGGAATGAGGCACCCAGGTCCCTGAAAGGGCTCACACCTAGTAAGTCCACATCAGTGAGATAAATGGGAGGGAGGGGGACCTTCCCCAGGCTAGGGGAGAGGAGTCTTCTGGGAAGGCATGGTGGAGAAGGACATAGCACAGATGTGGGGGCACCTGCCCCACCTGGAGGTGGGGGCAAATGGGGGATGTGGCCCTTCCAGGCACGCAGCACCTAAGAAGTGCAAGGATTCTGACCCAAACTCTGAGGGCACGAGGGAAGGAGGAGCCTCACATGAGGAGACTGCTGAGGGGACAACCTGGACCCTGTGGTGGCTGTGCACAGCCTACCGGGGAGGAGCTGGAGGGTAGAGAGGCCACAGGCCCTGGGCCCTGGACATGGCTGGATGTGAGCAGCCATCAGGAGGGTGGGGAAGGGCAGGCCAAACACAGCCTCGGGAGGATAGGGAGGGAACAGTTTGTCCAAAGGGACTGCATTTTGGGTGGTGACCTTCCAAGGCAAGGCTGTAAGTCTGGAGGGAGTCACTGGCCCCAGAATTCCAAGAACACTGCTTTCCAGATTCTTCAATGATGGCACAGCCTGAAGCCTAAGGGAGACACAGGCCCTGAACACCGGAAGTCAAGCTCCTGGGCTTCTACTTACTGAGAACTACACACGGAATAAAGAGGATGTAGGAAAAGCAGCTTTCTCAAGTATGGTTCTTCTGTCCCCCCTAGACCAGTTGCAAGCATGTCCCCCTGACCAGGGAGCCATAGCCATGCCCAGGGCCACTGTAACTCGAAGAACACAGTCTTACTGCAGATACTACTTAGGAATTATAACGTCCCACACCATATGTTATACACCGTAACTTCATCTAAAATTAACCGCTCTTCCTGTAGGTCCCCCTTCCAAGGCGGGCTACTCTGCATTCCTGGGGTGGGGGGAAGGGGCTATTGTCAGCCAGACCTGAGTCTCTCCATCTCCCCGCCTGCTGCCCCTCTGTGGCACTCCGTGAGAAGGCCCTCCCTGGAGCCCTCCTGACCGGACTCTGTTGCTCCTTCCATAAGCCCCTCAGCTAGAAGGAAGCAGGTGGGCGAATCTTGGCATGCCTTGTGCCGCAGGCACGGTCCTGCATGAGCGGCTGTCTTCCCGCCAGCCTGGGAGGGACAGCTCCCACGCAGGTGTCCCCGCCCCCCGAGCCAGGTGCAGCGCAGGTGCCTCCCTCCAGCGAGAGCCACAGCGAGACCACATCCTCCGTCTCGGGACCTCTCGGAGAGGATTTCCTGCATATGTGAGGCCTCATCCTTGAATGCCAACACCTGTCTACACTGTTAACCCATTTTGGACGCAACTCTTCCTGTCTGGATTCCCTGATCCATGCTGACTAAATGGAAATCCGTAATGGCCACACGGTGATCTTTCCTCGGTGCCTCTGGGCCAGCAGTATGCACGCGGACCCTCAGCTGCTGTGTGGGAACGCCCTTGGCCGAGCGTGGATGGAACCTAACTTGTCGGTTTGTTCGCTCCAGTTTGGCCTGTCTTTCCTCGTCATCCTTCGTCTGTTAGCCGGTCGTGAGGACGCGCATGCGCTGTGCGGCCGTCTGCCCGGGCTCCCGCGCCGCCCTGCATGGCCTTGCCTCTCGTGCCCTTAAGTTGTTGTTTTTAATTTGTCCCGAGCTGGGACACAAATAACATAGAGCAAAACTAGACAGGCGCTGGGGAGGGGGGGGATGTCTGGGGCTCACTGACAGGTCAAAGGCTGGGCTTTGTATTACAAGCTTCACATATCTATCCTCAAGGTTTCAGCACTTCTCTTGCTCCCTTGCTGGCACTCTCTGGACTCTGGGCTGCTCAGATGGCCGGCTGGCTCACTGATGGGTCTCAGATGCATCAGAGGAGATGCTGCTGCAGGCCCAGGCTGCCGGCTTCGGGTTAGGTAAAATGAGAGGGGAAGGTGCTCAGCGTGGGGTGTCTGTGAACATGGGCCTGGGGGTGGCCAGGGCGGTCTGTCCACGGTCACTCTGCAGTTCAGTGAGATGTGCTGCTGGGATGGGAAAGCAGGCCGCCTGGGTCCTGGGTAGCAGGACTTCTGGGCACAGTGAGCTGTCTGTCTTTTCCAGGACAATCCACTTGTCCTAGCACCCAGCAGGGGTGAATTCGGGCCCACACTGTGACTTGGAATGAACATTGTCTCTTCCTGGGCCTCACTTTCCTACACTGGAAAATAAAAAGAAAAATGACAGCTGGGGGGGGGGGTGTAGGGGAGTGGAAGTAGCAGTACGTGACATGGTAGAGGCAAGGGTCACAGGACTGTTTCCCTGGTCTTCCTTCTGGGAATGAGGAAAATTGCATTGAACTCACTACTAAGAAACCTGGACTCTAGTCCCAGCTCCACCTTACTTCCCTGTGTGACCATTAGCCTCTCTGGGCCTCAGTTTCCCCTCCACATAAGCAGGAGCTTGAACTGCTCGACTTCGGAGGTCCCTCCCATCTCCAGAATTCCAGGATTCTCCTCCTCTCCTCCTCCTCTTCCTCCTTCTGCTGCTCTCAGGGGTGGGAGTGTGCATGTGTGTGTACGTGTGTGCATGTGTGTGTGTGTGTGTGTACTGGGGGCAGGGGAAGGGAGAGAGTCCCACAGAGGATGGGGTGGCAGTTAGGAGGAAAGGGGACCAGGACTTTCCGTGCCACTGGGGCTCAGAGCTTTCTTAGCAACTAATGGCACTTGGGGTTGTTTAATCATTAAAGGAAGGAACGAAGCCAGGAGCGCCTCAAAGTCCAACCAGCGGTGAGTGACTCTAACAGAGAAGCATGGAGCTGGCAACAATGGGGACTGGAGCGTCAGGAAATGGGGTCAGGACTGTGACAGCTCCACGCTCAGCGCTAGGCTCCGGAGTCAGCCTGCACGCCTACGACATCGGGGTCCTGGTTGTCTACTTCATCTTTGTCATTGGTGTGGGGGTCTGGGTGAGTAGTCCTGGAGGCTGGAGGCTGACAGGGGAGGCAGGGACAGCTTCCTTCTCTGGCTGGGGGTGAAGCTGGGGCAGGGTGGGCAGAAGGAAGGTGGATAAGGGAGGCACAGGTATAAGATGCAGAAATCCTTCCGAAATCCTTCTCTCCAGTCCCTTCTTTTATAGATGGGCAAACTGTGGCACAGAGAGGGGTGTGACATGCCTGAGGGCGCATAGCAAGTAGAGGCAGACCAGGCAAGGACCCCCATCTCCCAACTCCCTGTCTCTGTGCATCTGCGGCTTTTGGCCCCACCCATCCCCCATCCCCACTCCTGCCCTCCTTCCCATGCCAGAATTGCCAGCTCTGTGATTGCTCCACTCTTGGCCTACCCACCCCCCTCCACCGGTGGGTGTCTTGGCAAGGAATGGCGCTTTCTAATGGAGCTGGGTTTGGGTGCTCATGGGAAGGGAGCCAGGTGACTCCGAAGGTCCTTCTGCTCTCCACTGTCCACCAGAGCCTTAGCCCTGGAGCGGGGGCCAGGCTCTAAGAGGAGGGAGCCCTGATTTCAGATCCCAGCTGACAGAGCCCCAGAGCCCTGGGAACATGCGAATGCTCTGTGAGCCCCCTTTTCTCATGTGGACAGTGAGAATGATAAAGACTATTCCACAGAGGGGTCATGGCCCTGAGTAACATGACACATTTAGGCACCTGGCCCAGTGCCCGGCATGGCAAGGAGCAAGACATGGCAGGTGTCACCACGGCCCCTTCGGGAGACGGGCCAGCCCCCTCAGATGCTGCTGGGTGGCAGATGGTGATGAGAGTCCCAGCCAGTCACTTACTGAGGCTGGGTCACACACTCTCTCTGGGCCCCAGTTCCCTCAGCTGTACAGCGGGGTGAACAGTCCCTTCTCCCAAGGCTGATGTGAGGAAGAAATGGGCAAAAGGCTGGTCACCGACTCCTGGCAGGAAAGGCACCAACTCCTCAGTGACCTTGGGCAAGTTGCTCCCTGACTCTGGCCTCAGTTTCCTCACGTGTGAGAAGAATTCCTTCTGCTCATCTGGCCTGCCCGAGGGCGGGAGGTGACAGGTGGCAGGTGAAGTTCAAGCAAAGGCTTCACAAGAACCAGCCCCTCCCCTCCCCCAACACTCCCTAGTGACTAGGGATGCTTCCTTGGGGCAAAGAAGCCCCTTTTCTCTTTTCCTTTCCTCTTCTTCAGGTATGTCTCCCACCTCTAGACCCAATCAGAGACCTGCTGGCTTCAGCATTTTTTTTTAATTTTATTTGTTTATTTGTCAGAGAGAGACAGAAAGAGCACAAGCAGGGGAGCAGCAGAGGCAGAGGGAGAAGTAGGCTCCCTACGGAGTGAGGAACCCGATGTGAGGCTCAATCCCAAGACCCTGGGATCATGACTTGAGCCCAAGGCAAACGCTTAACCAACTGCACCACCCAGGCATCCCAGAGCTTTTAGCATCTTAATAAAGTCAGGTTTCTGCTTCCATGCCTGCCATCCACGCTCCCAGCCCCTGAGGCTCCAGAGGAACTCCCTCACATCCACTCTCCTCTTGTTCTTCAGATGAGGAGACTGGCCGGGCTCCTACCGTGTGGTCCCACTTCAGGCCAGGGCAGAGAAGCCCCAAATGGGGCCTCTCTCTGCTTGGGCCTGTGGGGCTTTCTGCCATCCTAGCCCCAGTGTGGGAGTCCTGCGGAAAGGAGATCAGGTATAAATCACTTCCTGAACGGGAGTTTGGACAGAAGGAGGGCTAAGGTGGCAATAACCAGAATCTTGCACGCTTGCCCAACACGGTGCTGCTCGCCAAGGCTTTAACCTCTGTTGACCCCTTGGCTCTTCACACCAGCCCTGGAGGATGAACGGTGAGGCCCAGAGAGAGGTGGTGCCCCTCCCAAAGGCAGGTAGAGTAAAACCAGTGAAACTGCCCATCTGGGTCTCATGGTCCCCCAGTGCCTGAGCCCAGGGGCAGAGGTGGGTGAGCTCCAGAAACCCTCAGCTCTCTCCCCTTCCTTTCCAGTCATCCATTCGCGCGAGCCGAGGCACAATTGGTGGCTATTTCCTGGCAGGGAGGTCCATGAGCTGGTGGCCGGTGAGTCAATCTTCCTCCCTGCCCCTCCCACCATTGGATCTTCGTCTTGTCTTCTTTTGCTAATGTCTCAGCCCCATGAGTGGGGTTCCTGGCACTCTGGGCTCCTTCTCTATGGCCCCAAGTCACCCCACCACCAGAACGATCTTGTTAACACACACCTTGGGTGAGCGCCCTCCAAAAGAAATAACCTAGAACGTTCCTGTCTTGGAGAAGCTCACGTTAGCTGGACAGACAGACTCACAGAAAACAGGAGGGAAGCAGGGGGGCTTGTGAGTATCTCCGGGAAGTCTCTGGCCTCAGCCACGGGAGATGGGAAGGAGACATATCTGCTTAGTACCGTGGAGCAGTGAGGGGGACCACATACGTCCATTCCCAGCAACCTCAGGGAACTGATCCCGACGCCTTTGCCAACCCCAGCCTCCCCTATCCGCCTGCCTCACTTGTTTCTCTTAGTCCGCAAAACTGACTTCCTCTTCCTGAAACAGCACGGAGGGAGGTACGCCCTGCCTGGAAATCGAATGGTAGGAGAGTCAGCACCCAGGGCGCTGCGGCTGTGTACACGCGCAGACACACCCGGCTCACACACGCCCGTGTGCATGCACTTACACACCACCAGCCATCCCTACACCCCATGCTGGCTCTTCCCACTTTCTCCACCTGCACAGGTGACAGACTCACTAAAGAGGAGAGGAAGCCCAGGATTCTGACAGAGCTCTCTGGAAGGTTCGGGTATCTGGGACAGGAGGAGTTCGGGTCAGGGAGATCTCGTGTGTTCAGCGTGAGAGTCCCCAGGACAGCAGGGGACGGAGGGCCTGGCAGCTCAGAGGGAGAGTAACTGGGTCCCCGGTGGTGCCTGCCATCCCCTCGACAAAAGAAAGCAAGCCCCTTGGAGGCCATTCCTCTCTGCTGGATCCCCAGCCCCACCCCCTATCACAGCCCTGGAGATGAGTCACTAGCAGGGACGAGAAGCAGGACAGGGCGCCTCTCTGATCCATTTGGGGGAGTGACCAGGGGCTGGCCTGGGTGCTCATCCGGTCCTGCAGAGAGCAGATCTTCCTGCTCCATGTGAAACTCTGTGTCTCACTGTAGGTGTGAGGAAACCCCATGCCTCTGGACACGAGGAGGGTGCTCCCGAGACCAGTGGAGTGTGGAGATGGGCCGTCTCTGTGGGGCACGGCTGTGTGTGTGGTGTGGAGCTGGGCCTCCTGCCCTGGGAGCAGGCTTCAGCCTGAGCAGAGCCAGCACTGCTTGGGGTATCTCCGTCCCATTTACAACCCTGGAGCTTACGGGAGTCTGTGACAGTCCTGAGACGTGCCTCACCCCCCATCCTGTACCCCAAAGAGAGTGTGTGGCTGGGAAGCCAAGAGCAGGAGCAGCAGCATCCCTGGTCCCAGGGGGCCCATCTGGTCCCCCTTCCAACCCTGATGACCGATGCCTCCTTGAGTCGTGAGCTAGGAGCCTGTGCTGGGTGGGTTCAAGGCAGCTCCCTGCTCCTAGAACAGCCTCAGGGAGGGCCCAGTGCTCTGTGCCCTGGCTAGGTGCTCCAGCGCCGGCCCCACCAGCATCCCCAGGACCACCTGAGTGTGTGGCAGCAGAGGTGCCTGAGGCAATGAGCAACGTCAAACCGGTTGTAATCTCTGTGCCTTTATGCTGTCTGCGGTCTGATCTCTGAAGGCCTCAGTACCTTTCCTTTGTTTTCGCTTTCTACCGCCCAGCAACCTCTAAAACAGGCAGTGGGAACAGGTAAGTCCCCACATTTTACAAGTGAAGAGTCAGGATTTGCAGGAGGAAGTGATTTTATTAGGCTGACACAGGGGACAAGCCCAGAGCAGAGTCTACACCTCTGGACCTGGGGGCCTGTCCCCAAGGGCTGGTCTCTGCCCAGGCTCCAGCCCCTCCCTTTGGCCCTCCCCCTGCCCAACGAAGGATCCCATCCAATAATAAAAGGTGATAGTAATGAGTGCTTATTAGGAGCTCAGCAATAATTGTGCAGTCATTACTGGAGTCAGTCTGGTTACCGGAGCCAGGGTTCAAAGGTTCATCACTCACTGGTTCTGGAGCTCCGGCAAGTCATTTATCAGTGCCTGAGTTCCCCCCTCAGTCAGCTGGGGATGTAACAGGATATCCGACCCAGAGCTGTGGTGAGGACTGCATGAGGAAACTTAGAACATTGCCCGACACTTGGCGATGCTGCTTACATACTAACTGTACTAACCATTATGGTCCTTAGGTCAGTGTCTCTAAGGCCTCAGAGTATTTGGCTGCCTCCTAGAGAAGCATGACCTCAACTCAGAGGCTGGCCCAGCCTGTGGTCAGCCCTTTGGCTTCTCCCTCTGCCTGGCCTTGCCCTGGAGCCTGGAGGCACTGGGGTCATGGGGGGGGCCTTTCCAATCCCTCTCGAGGGGACCCCCTCCTTCCCCTCAACATCCTCATGTCTGGAGGCCCCCAGACGGACAGCCCAGTGCAGAGCCCTGTCCTCCCTACGTGACCCTGCTCCCCATGGCTTTCCTTCTTTCCCACTTGGCCACTCACTCACTGGGTGGCCTGAGGCCAGTGGCTTTGTTTTTCCCCACATTATTTCCTTCTTCTGTAAATTGAAAAGATTAATGCCCATCCCTTGAAATGTTCATGAAGATAAAGTGTATTGCTGCATATTAAATGCCTCGTGCAGTGCCTGCACACATAGGTACCCAGTGAATGCCAGGTCCGTCCCTCCTCCTCTGTGCTCCCTCATGTCCTCTCCTTCCTCTGATCTCAGATTTCCTGAGCCCAGCTCCTGCTCTGTCCACAGCTCCTGAGGCCTGTGGTCCTGGCTCCAGACTGATTTGGGTTAAAACTGATTCTGAACCTTGACCCCACTTGTGCCTTGCAGATTGGAGCCTCTCTGATGTCCAGCAACGTGGGCAGTGGCTTGTTCATTGGCCTGGCTGGGACAGGAGCCGCTGGAGGTCTTGCTGTGGGCGGCTTCGAATGGAACGTAAGGAAGTTGGCCTGGAGGCTTCTCAGGGGGAAATGGAGGTCTGAAGCTTTCCTGACCCCCATCCCAGTCTTTAGGGTTGAGGGAAGCATTGGAGGTGCTTGGAGAGGATGCATGGTAAATCAAGAACCCATTTTATAGATGAGGAAGTCAAGGCCTGGAGGAGGAAGAGGGACTCATCAGACCACACAGCGCCAAGATTAGGTCCCAGGTCCCTTGCTCCCTGGCTCAGTTCTCCCCCTAGGGTAGGGGCTGCCCCTCTCTCTGCATCTAAGATGTAGAGACCTACTTCTCCCCACTCTCCAAGGCAACCTGGCTGCTTCTGGCCCTGGGCTGGATCTTCGTCCCTGTGTACATCGCCGCCGGGGCGGTCACGATGCCGCAGTATCTGAAGAAGCGGTTTGGCGGCCACAGGATCCAGGTGTACATGTCTGTCCTATCTCTTATCCTCTACATCTTCACCAAGATTTCTGTGAGTACCCACTCCAGTGTGGCCACCTTCTCCTTTAAAATGCTGAGTTTATTTTTTTAAGAGTTTATTTATTTGAGAGAGAGAGAGCACGTGCGCAAGAGCAGGGGGAGGGGCAGGGGGAGAAGGAGAAGCAGACTCCCTGCTGAGCAGGAACCCTGATGCGGGGCTCCATCCTGAGACCCTGGGATCAAGACCTGAGCTGAAGGTAGATGCTTAACTGACTAAGCTATGCAGCCGCCCAAAAATGCTGAGTTTGTGTCATGGCTTATTGTTGGGTGTAGGGATGGATAGATGGATGGATGGATGGATGGATGGATGGACAGCTAATAGATTGGTAGAAGGAAGGAAGGGAGGAAGAAGGGATGAAACGTACCTTCAATGCAAGCCCCCGCTCAGCAGTGGAGTGATCACAGATGAATAAGAAATGTCTGTTGTGTAAATGACAGTCCCTCTATTCAAAGACTCCATCATCTAGAGCTCATTGATTCATTTATCTTTCCGTTAAGTGATTCTCCATTTAGCACCATGCATTGGTTACCTAGAATGTTACAGTAACAAAGGTCCTTATTCTTCCTTCCTTGACCTGCACTCAGAAAACACACTTAAGGCAGATGGCTTGCCCACATCCACACAGAATGTAGCTGTGGGACTGGAACTAAAGTTTGGGTCCTGTGCCCCAGTCCAGGGGTCCTTGCACCTTGCCCTGTTGTAGACCTGGGATGGGCTCATTAAAGAGCTGTGCAGGGGGGTCAGCAAGCAGGCACTGACAGGGACCGAGCTTGAAAATGAGCCCAAGGCTGCTCCGGCAGAGGACGCTCCAGAGTCCTCTAATAAACCTGAACACGAGGCGTGTCTGGAAGTGCGGTCCTCTGCACCGGGCTCCTGCCCCTGCATGTTCGTGGGTGCCGGAGCTGCCTCTGCTGTCTCTGCTCTGCTAGGGAGCAGGCGGCGAGCCTCTGGGGACCCGCTCTCTCTTCTCCGACCCCTGCTCCCCGCTTCACCTCCTTTGTCTTCACTTTATTCCTTCACCCCTGCCTTCTGGGCAAAGACTCTCCCATCAGCGCCCCAGATGACATTGTTCCTGGTTCCAAAGTTGGATGTGGGGCTCCTCTGCTTGACACTCCCTATGGCCCCTCAGTGTCTGCAAGGTCAAGCCCGTCCTCCTCAGCACAGCACTCTAGGCTCACCCTCATCATGGGATGAGGGCTGCCAGCACTTGGTATCGCTGAGCAGGAGGCGACATACCCTGGTGGCCACAGCAAGGGCCTCAAGTGACCTGGACTCCTGGGTCCTGGCTCTCTGCAGACTGACATCTTCTCTGGAGCTCTCTTCATCCAGATGGCCTTGGGCTGGAACCTTTACCTCTCCACGGTGATGCTGCTGGTGGTGACGGCCGTCTACACCATTGCTGGTAGGGCCGAGGGCAGGTTGAACTGGGGCGCAGGCATCAGGAGCAGAGACCAAGAGACAGAAGGAGGTGGAGAGGGATGCCTAGGGATGTAGCAGTGAGCAGGGGTGCGACTAGGGGATTGTTATCGGGACTGGGGTCATCAGGACCTGCTCTGGACAAAGCCACCAGCCCGCTTTCCCCTGTCTCCCCCAGGTCTGGGCACTTGGGACCCCAGCTCGTGGCTAAGTCAGCCTGCAAAGCTGGGGAATTTCAGTGGAGTTGGGGTAGGTGGAAATTCCCAGCACAGCGGAGGAATAGCCCTAGGATATTAACAACAAGAACTAACTGAGGCACAGTGGCCACACTCAGGGCCTGCTGGGGAGAGAGAGAGCTAGACCAGAGTGCTTGTGACTAGGACCAGCCAGTGGGGGGAAGGCAGACAGAGAGAATCCACCTGCTAAGAGGGCTTCTCAGTGTGGCCAAGCACAGGGTAGGCACCCAGAGAGGAACCCCCTGTTGGTGTCCACTGATGAGCCCTCTCCTTGGGTCCACAGGGGGCCTCACGGCCGTGATCTACACAGATGCCTTGCAGACGGTGATCATGGTGGGGGGCGCCCTGGTCCTCATGTTTCTGGGTAAGGTAGAGACCTGAATATATTCCTTACCCCCACCCCCCACGCCTGCCAATCATGTAGAAACTTCTTACTGATCTGTCTTGGACTTTTACCTCTGTGGTTTGATTGGAACTTTCCAGAGCACAGAGCCTTATTCCACGCCCCCCCCCCCACTGGGTTCCAAATGAGCAAAGTTCTCGCTACACCAACTAAGGGTCTGAGCCCCATGTCCCTCCCCGATTCCCAAATCCCATACTAGTTCCAAGCCCCAGGGCCCCACATGGGACTAGAAGCTAGGGTAGGGGCATGGGACAGGCCTAGCAGGGTCTCAGGGCCGTGTCACTTCCTGTGGTCTCTCTCCACAGGCTTTCAGGAGGTAGGCTGGTACCCAGGCCTGGAGCAGCGGTATAGACAGGCCATCCCTAATGCCACAGTCCCCAATACCACCTGCCATCTCCCCCGGTCTGACGCCTTCCACATGCTCCGGGACCCTGTGAATGGGGACATCCCTTGGCCTGGCCTCATTTTCGGGCTTACGGTGCTGGCCACGTGGTGCTGGTGCACGGACCAGGTGATGCCCCAGCCAGGCTTGGCCCAGCCCATCATACGGGTGGTTCCCTGTGGGAAAACCATGCATCTAGAAGCAGAGAGGGTCGGGCCTTGTTCCCGGACCACCTCAGGGCTCACGTGTGGCTGAGCTGAGCCCCACCAAGCTGAGCAGCCTGCCACTGCTCCTCCCTTTTCAGGTCATCGTGCAGAGGTCTCTCTCTGCTAAGAATCTGTCCCATGCCAAGGGGGGCTCTGTGCTGGGGGGTTATCTGAAGATCCTGCCCATGTTCTTCATTGTCATGCCTGGCATGATCAGCCGGGCCCTGTACCCAGGTAGGAGCTGGATGGTGTTGCACTGGGGGTGGGGTGGGGTGGAGGGTGGGGGAGCCCACCTGTTACTTCTATTAAGAATACATCGTGTGTCAGGCTTTGTGGGCCAAACATACAGTAAATGTTTCAGAAGAAGACATTTGTATCTGAATGTCATCTTAAAATCCTACTTTCGCTTTATAAGGGAAAGACCAATGAAGGCATTCTTGGTGCCTTCTAAGGATTTTTGCCTTTTAAGCAAGATAGAAGGCCTCAAACCCACAGGAGTCTGTCAGGCTTTGCAGGATAGTATGTGATCAAGAAATTTCCTGGAGATGGCTAGATTGTGGTACCCAGACATCGGCCTGCCCCTTGACCCTCTCGCTCCTACAAGAGATGCTAGTTCTCTCCAGAGTCAGTAGGAAAAGGTTTCCTGTAGTTTCTTCCCATTGGAAAGCAAATATTGGGCTCTAATGGCCATCACGTCTTCTATAGATGAGGTGGGCTGTGTAGACCCTGACGTTTGCCAAAGAATCTGCGGGGCCCGAGTGGGCTGCTCCAACATCGCCTACCCTAAGCTGGTCATAGCCCTCATGCCCGTCGGTGAGTCCTGCCTCCCCCACGTCGCCCTTCACGCCCATCCCCCAGCTTCCTCCAATCCCTGCTGCCCAGGAGGGGCTTTAAGGATGGATATGGATGGGAATAGGGGATAAAACTTCACCTCCACACCTCCTTCCCCAACACACACACACACACACACACACACACACACAGAGTTTTCACGAGCGTCTACACACCCAGTCTGGATCTAATCCTGGAGATGCAGGGATGAAAGGCCCGCCCCTGTGCTTGGGGTTTATGCCATCCTCAGGACACACCTGGGCTCACTGAGGATACAATGCTGCGTCACCAGTGTGGGGACACAGTGTGGCTGAGGAATCCCTAAGGAGGCACCTGACCCAGCCTGGGGGAATCTCAGAGGTTTCCCAGAGGAGAGGAAATGGAGCTGAATCCCGAGGAACATTTTAAGCAGACAAAGCCAGGTGCAGGTGGGAAATGTCGCGGGGAAGGAGGGACTGCATGTGCTGAGGCTGAGGGCTGACCAGAGAGCAGGACGTCTGAAGCGGCCTCGTGGGGCTTACCTGCAGGGGGAATGGGCCGCCGGGGTGGAGAGGAGGCCGTGCCCCTCACTGTGGAGCAGAGCCTTTCCTCGGGGTTTTAGGCCAGAGCACATGAGGGGATTCGATCTTCAGAAGGAGCAGTCTGAGGGAGAGCTTAGCTTCGGGGAGGCAGAGGGAAGGTTCACGGGTTTGCGGTGGCCCAGCTGAGGGTGCTGATGGCCTGGGCCAGGTCAGTGGTTTTGGGGTGGACAGAAGGGATTTAAAGATCTTTGTAAGGTACAGGTGGCAGGATTTGGTGGCTGATTACATTTAAGGGATGAGAGAGACAGAGGGATCCAGAGAGGGCTCCCAGGTCCTGGGCTCACGATGATATTGAGAGTAGGAGTATAGGCAAAAGCCAGGTTTATAAGGGAAGTGCTCGAGCTGAGCTCTCCCCTCTCTCCCGTAGAAAAAGAAATGAATCAAAGAAACAGTAGAGATGGTGGGGGGCCTGGCTGGGACTGGCCATCCACAGGGAGGCTGATCGAGGGAGGGGGCTTGGGAGGGCAGCAGAGGAGGGGTCTAGGATAACTGAGTGTCTGCTGTGAAGATTGGAGTTTGCTACCAAAGGAAGCAACAGAAGACCCCAGAAGAAGGTGCTGGCCTCGGTTTGTTTGGAACGCCTTAACTCTTTCAGGGAGACCTCTAGGAGGTGGTTCAATGTTTGGACTGAGAGGAAAGAGGGCCGAGGTTGGGCTGATGGAAAGTGGTCTCCCTAGATAGACGACTTGTTTCTAGAAGCTTGATCATTAGCGTCATAAAGACCGCAGAGATCAGTGGGTTCTACCCTCTCCTGCAAACAGGGGGAGAATAGGTCCAGAAAGGAAGGAACTCATTCAAAGATCACACAGCTAGTTACTTGCAGACCCAGGAAACAAATCCAGGCCTTCTGCCTCCCAGGCCAGGGCCTTAACCCGACACCACTGTGTCCATGAAAAGGCACACAGACAGAAAACACTCCATTCTTTTTTCTTTTTAAAAATTTTTTAAAAAGATTTTATTTATTTATTTGACAGAGAGAGACACAGTGAGTGAGGGAACATAAGCAGAGGGGAGTGGGAGAGGGAGAAACAGGCTTCCCGCCAAGCAGGGAGCTGGATGCGGGGCTCTATCCCAGGACCCTGGGATCACAACCTGAGCTGAAGGCGGGTGCTCAATGACTGAGACACCCAGACACCCCCAAAACACTCCATTCTTAACAGGCACCCTCCTCCCCAGCAGGGGCCAGTAACCCAGTGTCTACAAACTCTGAAACCCAGACCAAGGAGTCAAAGCAGCAGCGTCACCCAGTCCCACTACTCTCGGCGATGCAGCTGAGGAGGTTGGGTGCAGATTACTTGCTCAAGGCCGCAGAGCAAGACAGAGGCAGTGCTTACCCAGAAGCCGGCCTCCATGGCTCTTGGATTCCTTACCCGCCCAGATGGGAACCTCCTGCAAGCCATCACCACCCCAAACCCCCGGCTCTTCTGGACACTGTAGGCTCCGTGGCCCCCGGCAGAGCTGGCCCTCACCGGCCGGTTGCCCACGGAGACCTCGCTTCTCCCCAGGTCTGCGGGGCCTGATGATCGCCGTGATCCTGGCCGCCCTCATGAGCTCACTCACCTCCATCTTCAACAGCAGCAGCACCTTGTTTGCCATTGACGTGTGGCTGCGCCTCCGAAGGAAGGCCACCGAGCAGGAGCTGATGGTGGTGGGCAGGTGCGTTGTCCCCTCTTCTGGAGCACCCCTTCCTGCAGGCAGGACCCCTCTCCCCTCGCCTCCCTGCCCTGGGCTGCCCTGGAGGGCGGGGGCAGGGGCACGGCCGGGTCTGGGCCCCGGCACTGGCAGTTGTAGGACCTGGTTCTAGCTCCGGCTTCCCGCAGGACCTCACGTAAGTCCCTCCCCAGCTCTGGACATTCCTCCACTTCCAGAATAAGGAGAAATAAACTCTTCCCTGTCTGTTCAATTTTCTCTTTCTCTGATGACTGAGTAAGTGAGAGAAGCTGACAAAGCATTTAAGAAAGGGAAGGTGAACTGTAGGGGGTCGGGGGTAGTTAGCAAGCAGTTCACCCCCAGGAGCTCTAGAATAGCTCTGGCCATTATCCCAGGAAAACGGAAAGCGTGTTAAATTTACTCCATCAGACTCACCCTGAGCATTCCCCTTGCATCAAACCTTGTGCTGGGGACACCGGGGCGATGTGTACTGGTCTGACTGTGCTGAGGGCTGAGCATGGTAGCAGTAGCACAGGTAATGCAGCATGGGCTGCTGCAGCCAGGAAGTTGACAGGATGGCTGTCTCCAGTGGACACAGAGCCTTGAACAACAAGCAGGAGAACTTGAACTTCATCTCGTTGGTTTCAATGTTGTGCTTTTCAAAGTATCATTTGGTGGCTTGTTTTCTTTTCCTCCCTAGGCTAGTAGTTTACACGGGGCTAAGGGGCACTTTCCGGACTCTTTGCTTCATAACTTAAGGCTCCGTGACTCAGGTTTCTGGATGAACACGTTTATTTTTTCCGTTTGGAAGATGATACTTGACTTTCAATAATTTACCCTCTTCCATCTCTGTGCCTTTGCACTCACTGTTCCTTCCATCAGGATGGCTCTGGTCTACAGCTGCCTAAGGGGGTGCTGTGTGTAGGGCCTGAACATTTAAGGATCTGCGAGGGGAGGGGCTCCAGTGGGGCCTGAGGTGGGAAATGTGGGAGGGAAGGGAGAGGAAAGAACAGGTGCTCAGAGACATTTCCAAAGATCCTCCCTTCCTTCTACTGAGGCGGTCTCATGCCTTTTATTTCATCCATCTGTAGGGTTCTTGCGCCATCTCCTGGCCAATGGCATTATTGCACCCAAGAAAAATTTTCAACTCGTGCATGCAAAATTGTTAAGACAGTGCTTTAGGGTACTTGGGCCTGAACCAGGATCAGTTGAGGTGAAGTCAGGAGGAGAAGGTGGAGTCCCCGCTCTGAGATAAGTGCCAGTGTAATGGAGTGGCGGGTTAGAGCTAAAGGAGCCCAAAGAAGGGAAATTCTAGCCCTGTGCCCTCCCTGCAGAGTGTTCGTGGTGTTCCTGGTTGTCATCAGCATCCTTTGGATCCCCATCATTCAGAGCTCCAACAGCGGGCAGCTCTTCGACTACATCCAGTCTGTCACCAGCTACCTGGCCCCGCCTATCACCGCCCTCTTCCTGTTGGCCATTTTCTGCAAGAGGGTCACAGAGCCTGTGAGTGCAGCAGGGCCCCTGTCTCTCCCTGCACACCAGAGGGCTGGGAGGTCCGGCTGTCCATAGCCTGGGGTCTCTTTGGGACATAATAGACATACCAGCTGCCTCCTTCAGGCTTCCATCTCCCCATTCATAGTGTAGGGTTTTGATTCACTCATTCACTCGATAAGCCTTCATTGATCCTATTATGGAGGCTTCTAGATGCGATGGTTTATAAGTTTCATGAAGGTCCACCATCTCTGGGCCAGGTGAGAGGAAAGATGATTCAATAGCGAATAACCATAAGGTCTAGTGGCTGCTGTGAGAGTGGAGGTTGGGAGCACCTAACCTAGGGGATGCCTGGGAAGGGGCCAGGGAAGACTTCCTGGATGAAGGACATCTGAGCCTAGACTGAAGAATGAATGGGGAGGAGAAAAATGTTTCCGACACGTGGAAGAGTGTGTGCGAAAGGCCAGGACAAATGGGAGGCTCTCTGGGGTCTGTTCCCTCTCTAACCCCATAAGGTTCTGTATGTGGGCAAACACCAGCCACAAATGACCCTGCAGGTGCATCGCTGATGAAGCTGTTGCAGGTTGATGGGCTGGGAGGAGCTAGAGGGGCCGGGACGGTTGCCTTGGTTACTCCCCAGGAAAGCAGAGAAAAAGAGGGGCCCGATAGTGTGGGCTGTGCTTTGGGGGCTAAAGGATGTCACGGACACGGTTCCACATGAGCCACAGGAGAGCTCTACGTCATTGCAAAGGACACCCAGAAGCTCCTCTCCTTGGGGGGAGGACAGGTACCCAGGCCACATGTTTATCGTTTCCGGAACTTTAACCTCCCTGCTGATAACCAGGTGCACAGCAGGTCTTGGCTGAATTCTGGGTGTTTCTGTTTGTTCCAGAATTTTTGCTGTCAGGATCGGCACCTCATTTTTAAAATATGAGCCTTCTGACCCTCACATATGGGGAAAAGGTGTAGGTTTGGTTCAAGTGGTGTTATAAACAAGGAAGGAGATTTTCTTTCTTTCCTCTTTCTTTCTTTTTTGTTTTTGTTGTTGTTGTTGTTTGTTTCTTTCTTTCTTTCTTTCTTTCTTGGTAAAAAAGAAGAGCTCTATTCTGATTATTTATTGTGACAGAAAATCAGGATGGGATACCTGGTTTTCCCTACTTATTACAAAAGCATATCCCATTCTGGCTGAATAGCAAGCATCTATACTTACTATATACTAATTTCTTCTATCATTGCTCATGAGAAAACTCTAAGCCAGTGAGGCTGTCTCACCTGTTCAGTCATTCTGGAATGGAGCCACAATCCAAATCCTCCTCTGGCTGACTTTGGAGACTATGTCCTGCCCAGGGCACCACTCTGCCTGCTTTTAAGTTCAGCAAAGGCTCAGCATTACAGGGGAGCTCACCGAGGTGGGCCCGCAAACGGTGTAACAGACCTGAGCTTGCCAGGGCCCCCGCCCCCATGTCTGCCCTCTCTCCACAGGGAGCCTTCTGGGGCCTCATGTTCGGCCTGGCTGTGGGGCTTGTGCGCATGATCCTGGAGTTCTCCTACCCAGCGCCAGCCTGTGGGGAGGTGGACCGGAGGCCGGCCGTGCTGAAGGACATCCACTACCTCTACTTTGCCCTCCTGCTCTGTGGGCTCACTGCCATCGTCATCGTCGCTGTCAGCCTCTGTACCAGCCCCATCCCTGAGGAAAAGGCAAGTAGAGTGCTGGGACTGGGGCCCCTCGAAATGCTGTCCCTTCCCCCCTGGGCCCTGGGATTCTAGCACTGAGCTTCATTCCAGTGGCTTGACTCCTCTGTGGCCATACACACGTTCTTGGGAGAGGAGCTCACTGGATCATTCAATCCCAGGTGAATAGTAATTTACTCAATTGGAAAATTACTCAGTGAACTTGTCCTGTGTGCCAGGCACTGTGTTGGGGTTACAAAGACGAATTGTCCCTGCCGACTGTCCAGGACAGACACCAACACCGACAGTTATCCTACCAGGAGAAAATGTGGGAAGGCGCCCAGCATAGGAGGGGCGGTCACCCCTGGGGGATGGCAGAGGGCTCCCCGGCAAGGTCACTTTGAGCTGGCCCTAGAAGAAGGAGTAGGGATTCATTGGTCAGTGAAGGAACAGGTAGGTAAGAAAAGACATAGAGTCTCCCAGAGCCCAGGGCCAGCACCCCACTCTCCTGTGCTGACAGATTTCCCAGTCCTCAGTCTTTTGAAACCTTTCATCTTTACCTCATGGGCGGAGCCATGACACAGCACTGCCATCTGTGTGGCTTCAACAACCAAAGTTTATTTTCTCACAGTTCTGGAAGCAAGAAGTCTAAGATCAAGGTGTTGGCAGAGTTCTTTCCTCTGAGGCCCCCCTCCTTGGCTTGCAGACGTCTGCCTTTGCCTCCGTGTCCTCACCCTGTCCCTTCCCCTGTGTGTCTGTGTTCCAATCCCCTCTTCTTATAAGGATACCAGCCCTATTGGATTGGGGTCACTCTGATGTCCTCATTTAACCATAATTACCACTTTAAAGGCCTTATCACCACAAGCAGTCACATTCTGGTGTATTGGGGGTTAGCACTTTACCATATGAATGGGGGAGGATTATAGAATTCAGTGAATAACAGAACTGGTGCCAGAAGCTAGTCCCAGAACTTCAGGAGGAAGGCATTACCTGTACAGTGCTGGAGAGTTTGCAAAATGACTTTATACCCTTGACATCACTAATTCCTACAGACAAAGGAGTCCAGACAGGCCAGTTTCCCTGGTGGCTCGTTCCAGAAGTGCTTTCTCCCCACTGCTTTCTTCAGCTTCTCCATTGCCTACTGCCTCACTCCCACACGGAAGAATCTCTCACTTGAAATCCCCTCCCCAGCCCCATTCCTTCCTCCCACTCTGCTCCCCAACAGCGGACTTTGCAGGGTGGTCACTGGCAGCCTCCACTTCCCACCTCCTGTCTCCTCATCCAGTCCGGCTGGTGTCCCACCTCCCCACAGAAACTGCGCTCACCAAGACCCCTTGATGCTAGAAATGAATGATCATATCCGCATCTTCGTCGCCAGTGAGTTCTGAGGAGAACTAGCCGCCACACACCACGTCCTGCTCATGTCCGTGGCACACTCCCCTCCAACCCTCTGCTCGCTCTTCTGAAGCCTTCCTCAGGGTGTCCCTTAGGGACCCACCTATGGCCTCTAACCCTTTTCACCCACACTGTCCCTGAGCTGGTTTATATGCTCTACAGGAAGATGAAACTCCATTCTCTCGCTCTTGCCCAAGATTCAAACCCAAATCCAGCTTTAAAGAGGCACCGCCCATACACTGCTAATGGCACACCGCGGAAGTATGAAGCCGCGCTTACTGAGAGGTCCTTACAAGTGGAGAAGCAGCCTGGGCTGTCCTGAGACCGTGCAGACACATAGCCGGGCGCTGGAAGAAAGGGTCCTAGAGGACAGCCGCTCCCCCGGCGTGCTGGACATGTCTGTAGGAATTCGGCGACAGGGGAGGGACAATTGGTCCAATCTGTAACCAAGAGCTGCTGGGCCAGGAAAAGAGCTTTTTGGAAAGGAGATAGTACAGAGCTCAGATAGTTCTGGTTGGGCCCAACCCATACCAGCTAGAGAACTTGTTGGGTTTTCTGCTGTGCCACCAAAAAGGGAGACGAGAGAAAGCCACCAGGGCTGTACAGGGAATGCAGGCTCGCTGCTCCTTACCCGGACAATCTCTGTTCTGTGGCAGCAGGCCCCGCAGGCATTCTGTAGGCAAAGTCTCCGAGCTCTTCCCGTGCCCCAGCTGATGGGCCAAGGCAGGAACCTGAGAGCCATGTTCACTGCTTCCTTGCCCGAACACTGCCCCCAATGCTCTGTATTTTGTATTCTGCGGTTCTAGCAGCCTCCAGCCTGGATCTCTTCAGTTCACCCCAAGAGAGCTTTCTAAATCTCGCAGCTCAGAGTCTCGTCTCTTTGTCTAAAGTCTGCAGGGACTCTCCATCGCCTATGAGCTTCTTTTTAAGAGTATCAACTCCACAACCTGATCTTGGAAGCCTTCTGTCATGGGGCGCCTGCCTCTCTGTCCAGCTTCTCTCGTCCCAGTCTATGAGTGGGGAGCCTAGAGCTGGTGCTCAGAGGGATGCAGCTGTTCAAAGGAAAGGGCATTTGGGCTGAGAGCCAGGCCTCCTGACTCAGCCCTGTGCCTGTTCCTCACGCTCCGCTGAGTCAAGCAGTATTTTCTTTCCCTCCAGCTTGCTCGCCTGACATGGTGGACACGGAACGGTCCCCACCCTGAGCTAGAGAAGGAAGCCCCAGAGGGCACGCTGGGGACATTGGAGATGCCAACTGGGGTGAGCCCTCCAGGAGATGGAGGGACAGAGAGCTCCAGCCAGGGCCGGGACCAGCATGGAGGTAGGCTGGGGCCACGCTGGGGGCACACATCACACAGGGGTCATGGGGATGCCGTGTCATGGGGCCCCAGAGACCCTCCTTTGGGGATGAGATCTCGGATGCCAAAAAAAGAAAATGACTGTTCCTCCCTTCCCACATGGCTACCAAACTATTAGAGAAATAAGACAAACAAGGCAGGAGTCAAAATAGAAGTATATATATACTTATAAGTATATAGAAGTAGAAAGATTTTGTTTATAAGTAGAAAGTAGAATATAAGTAGATAATTATATAATTAGTATAAGTATAAATATAAGTAGAAAGTAGATTATATATAAGTAGAAATATTTTGTATTTAAGTATATATATAAGTAGAAAGATTTTGTTTATATCCATGGGGAGGTGCATTTCCTTATGGTGAAGCCCAGTGTCAGACAGAGGTTCCCATCAGCCTCCTACCCCTGTGAGCCCTGCGTTGACAAGAAGGAGGAGGGAGGGACACAGCCAAGTGTGCCCCCTTCATGCTTCCCAAATCTACCAGCAGGGAAGTCCCCTCACCTCCCCTGGGCTGAATGAGTCTAAGGGCAGAGAAATCAAAGGGTGTTACACTAAATGAGTTCCCTCCAGATGGAAGGAAACACGAGGCACATCAAAGAAACTTACTTCCCTCGGGGCTTAACCATTCTGCCTGAGGCACCCAGGCACATGGCAACCCTGGGTCCGTATTGGTCTGTCCCTCTTCACAAGGTTCCTCTAGATCAACAACCATTCCTGGATATCGTCCTCGAGCTGCTGATGGCCATATACTTTTGGCCTCCTAGAGGTCCTTAAATGTGTTCGAATAGTCCCTTAGTGAGATGTACTCCAAGGCCACACAGTGTCTGAAGTTGAAAATTGGCATAAGACTTAATGTTACTGCTTTAGACACAACACAACTGTAACCTTCCCACCGTGTGATGAAATAGCCACATTAGAATAGTCTGATATAATGACCTTATAGAGATCTCCTAAATTATAAATTTCCGAAGGAAAAATTACAGTCAAAAAAGTTAAATCAGGTGGCAAGCAAAGCCTCAAATCAATTTCTCTTGCCTTCAGGAATTAATAATTTAATGATATTTAAGTCCTAAATTTACTTCCTGCCTCAGTTAGAGGGAACTCTAGCATGTGGGTGGAGTTGGGGTGCCTTGGTCAGCAGCCTTCTCCTGTTGGATTGGGTGGGGCTCCTTCTGGGCCTCCACAGTGTCTTAGTCCCATTCCCAGCCTCTGGGTACTTCTAATAAGTCGTGTTTAGCTGAGAGCATAGGTGACATCATCAAAGTGCCAGCTGGTAGAGCTGAACTTCCAGCAGCAGCATGCCATTCAGGTCCCTCGTCTTTGCCAGGTTCGGGGGGCCCTGTGCTCCCCTAGGCCTGAGAAATTGTCCCCCTGTCTTGACTCCCTCCCCTTTGCTTAAGGCCCTGCTAGAGAAGCAGCCAGGGGCCTGGAGTCAATGACATCATAAGCTCCAGCATCACACTAAGAGCCAACACTCTCATCTTCTTGCCCAAGCTGCGACAATTAAACGCCTGCGGTCCACTCTAAAAACCTATGCTTAATGGAGAATGTAACCCTTTACAAACTTCCAAGGGCAAAACCCGTATGGGCTGACTTCAGAAAGCCCTACCAATGCTCAAAGTCAACACCCCTGGCCCCTGTCTAATCAGTTGTCCCATTAGTTTCAGTGTGCTTTGCTTTGCATAATGTAACCCCTTGTCTCTTTTTCACATTTTGTGGTCCGTATACCAGATGGGTCTCAAAAGCGTTTCTCCCCCCATCAAGGCAAGAACCTGGTCTAGGTTCCTATAAAGTGTATGGCAGGGAGGAAGCAGAGGCCCTTCTAAGAGGTGGATCCAAGAGAAGAGAGGGATGGAAGAAACTGGGAAGGTAGCTTTAGCAGAAGGAGGAAGGGCACCACTTGCACTGTCCCGGTGGTACCCCGGCACGAGACAGACGGACGCCATCATCACGGCTTTCCCTGGCGGTCCCTGTGGCCCAGCGCAGAACCTGTTGCTGGAGAAGCAGAGAAATGCCAGCCCTGTGTGGGGGGCTTGCTCCCCCAAAAGATGAAGGAGGCATTTCCCACCCCTAGAAGGCAACCCCTGGAATCCCCCTCTCAAAAGGCCCACAGGCAGAGGAAGCCTCATCTTTGTTGTCCTTGAGTTAAACAGCAACATGGCAGTGTAGTTTTGTGTCCTAAAAAAAGAAAGATGAAAAAAAATATTAAGGACAGCAGAATAGGTCAGAAAGAAGAGTACGCACACTCACATGTACGAGGTCATGGCTCACCAACAACCGCCTTGTGACTTCTGAGCCTCGGAGCTGGCGCGATGCCCTGTGCATCACCGGCCTCTGAGGGCGGCCCTGAGAGTCAGAAGAGAGTTCTCGAATGGACTTGTAAAATGCTACAACCCAGTACCGTTGGAATGCCACACGCCTGGTGTTGCTTAGTGCCGCTTTAAGCAGGTCCCCTCCTTTCTCTGAGCCTGTGTCCTCCTGGATACAAGGTGGGAGCGAAACCAGATGGTCTCTTGGTGGGACCAGAGACGCTATAGTCACACTGAGCTTACCAGGTACCAAGTTCCAAGGTCATTAAGATCATAAAGCATTTCCAGTGGGTTCTGTCTGACCTCGATGAAATATTAATTTTAATATGTCATCTGCTAATGCAAAAAAAAAAAACTTTAAAAATACTTACTTTATTACTTCCTTTAAACTTAGTTTTTAAAGAACTGAGCTACCCTTTCACCTCAAAGCAGCCCCATCTGGGTGCTGTGGAGTCAGGTCCACACCAGCTGTCTCACGCGTGTTTGGAACCGTAGTCAGCTGAACCTCTCTCTGCTGCTCCAGCAAGGCTCACTTTTCGAAATGCTAGCAAATGTGCATTCTCATCTGATGCTCAAAGCAATCTGGAGAAGACCTGAGCATCGCAGTTAACCTAATTGAGAGAGAAGCTGCGGCTCAGAGGAGCCGGTGGGTGGTTAGCACAGGACCTCAGGTAGGCCAGCCCGGAGTGGGAACGTGGCTCCCAGCTGTCCTGGAAGAGATCATGTCCCACTCCATCCTCATGCTCTGAATTGGGATGAACCCCATTATCCTCACCGCATCCCCCTACTTGCATCACTGAGAAGCTCTGCTGGAGGACTGGACGCTGGGGTCAGAGCTCTGTCCCAGTCTCAGCTGGGCGCCCAGTCTGTAGGTTCCCAGCAAGGCCCCAGTGCCACCTGCCCCTCTTTCTGTGCGCCCCCTTTCTGTGTCTCACCAGTTCCCCCTCCCCTGCCCCTTCTCTCTCCCTGGCTGCCACCTGGCCTCACCTCCCCTTCTGCTTCCCTTGTTCCCTTGGCTGTGGTCCCCAGCCCGGTGCAGGCGGTGGGGCAGGGTGCTGTGGGACTGGTTCTGTGGGCTGGCCGGCAGCCCCGAGCCTGCACGGAGCCCCGAGGAGATGGCTGCGCGCCAGCGGGAGCTGACCAGCATCGCCGAGGAGCCGCTCTGGAGAACCGTCTGCAACGTCAATGCCATCCTGCTCCTGGCCCTCAACATCTTCCTCTGGGGCTATTTTGCCTGACTCCGTAGACCTGGCTTCAGTGGAGACCGAGTAAACTGGACTGGAGCCTGGCCAGTCTGTCTTGCTGTGGAAACCGGGGACCATGGAGGCCGAGCCAGCAGAAGCCCCTGTCCCAGGCTGCACACCGGCCATGTGGAGAGGCCATGTGGAGAATGGGAGACCAGAGAGGGCTCTGGGTTTGCTCAGGGCCACACAGCAGGACTCACACTGGGTCTTCTGACTCCAGCTCTTTGTCCATTTTACTGCCTATGTTTCTACCTCAGAAACACTGTTCCCACCCCCTGGGTGCTTCCTTTCAGAAGCTTTTACTGTACCTGTGTGTTGAGGCTTAAACAAGTGGAAGGCATAAGAAATGGGGTTGCAAGAACGTTGCAAAAGTCCAAGTGCATCTTTGCTCACTGGCATCCCTTCCCTCCCCACGTTGTCCCCTTCTTCCCTAGTTCCCAACCCCTAGTCATCTATTTCCAGCAGGCACCTACCCAGGAGGTCCTTTACTTCCCCTGACACACCCCAGGGAATGAGGGGCCAGGATGGAATGGAAGCATGGTGACAGATGATGTTTGGGCAGGGAGCTCTGGGGGGGACTCTCCTTGGTGCCACTCAAATTCTGCCCCTTCCCACCATCACTTCCAAACAGTGCAGTCTCCATGGCCTTAAGGCATTTGAAGTCCAGTTGGAGAGACAGAACTTGTGAAGAAGTAGCCATGCAGAAAGGCTGCATGGACAGCCTGCGAGTCACTGCCCTGGGCCCATGCCCCTCTCTCCCTCTGCCTGCCAGGCATCCACCCAGCCTGGAAAATACCATGACCAGAGCTGTCTGACATCCACAACCAGGCCAGTCTCCCTCTCCCACTCCCACCTCCTCTGGGCCTGCCTCTGTCACATACCAATCACTGTCCTGTGATGTTTCTCTCCCCAACTAAGCAGGATAGTCCAAGGGGCAAGGACCGAGAGCCAAGGACCACATTCCAAGTGACTTTGTACCCAGAAAGTGAAAGTGCCAGTAAATGGTGACTTAGTAATACTCTAAGGTCCTGGAAGGTTTGCATGGTGGCTGGCTGGGTTGCGACCTGGGGAGCCAGCCCGTGGGGAGGAGCCTCCTTCAGCTGGACTGTACACACCACGCCTCAGATATCCAGAAGAGAACCCAGTCCTGTCCCATTGCCAAGGACACAGTGAGAAGGTCCCTTCCTTTCTCTCTCATGTCTAGGCTGCCCCTATTCTCATCTGAGCCTCCTCAGCGCTGTCTCTGATCATTATACTAGTCACTCACCACACTTGGCTACACATAAAATTCTAGCCCTTTGAGGCTGAAACACAGCTGATTCTATGAACACCTCCTATTGGTGCTGCCTCCACATTTCTGTGACCTCTGACCTTTGACCTCATTGTTGTCACCTCACCTGGCCATGCTTTTCCTTGCTGTTCCCCACTGACCTTTACTGGGAACTCAGCTTTCCCCCATCATTTTCCCCAAAACCATTCCGTAGAAGCATTTGTGTGCCGCCAAACGTACTGAAGGTTTGGGGAAGGAAACCTCAGAGGCACAATTTGAAATTAAGTATTGAACATCTCTGTTTTGAAAGCTTCCAGCAGCCTCTGAGGGTTTCCCACAGGCCTCTGAGTCTCTAAGCTCCTGCTGTCTGCACCGTGGTGCTCCCTCCCTCCCCTCTACAGACTCTGTCGTCCTGCAGGGCCTCCTCCGCAGTGTCCCCTCTCTTTGCGATGTGAGCCTGTCTGGGTCCAGACCTCTGTCCTCTGGCCCACAGATGCGTGAGCATGCTCCTTGACAAAAGTGGCCACTCTCCTTCTCTACCCTCTTTGCCTAGTTGGCTCACCTTGGTGTAAAAATTCTGCACATCCTAAGGGAAGCCCTAATTCCCAGTGACGACCTTACTACGGCCAGCTGCCTTCCAGAACAGCGAAGCCCTCAGCACCCAGCCTAGAGTCTCATGGTCCCCTGACTTCACCTTTGAAGAAAATGTCAGACGGATCTATTTGTAGAATGATTCCACAGATATTCATCCTACCTTGTAAATTGTAAGCTCCCCACCAAATCACCATCAAGTGAAAGAATAAATTAATGACAGAAAGAGCATCCTCCACAGAAGAAACCAAATGTTCAAAACACAGAGGTGGGGGAAAACCATGACATAATCAGGAAACAAAAAGTAGTTTAAAATGTCTGCACTGGTAAGGTCCCCACTGGCCCACCTGGCTTCTTTGCACAAGTGAGCAAAAAGTGCCTTTCCTTCTTGGTGTGTGTGACCCCTTGCCAGGGCTCACAGGCGGCTGCATTTCCGCCCCTACCTGCCCCCCTGGCCAGATCACGTGTGCGGGGCACCACCTGCACAAACACCGGAGGTAGCCCCGCTGCGTTGGGGAGTGGCGGGGGAGGTAATCAGGGACTAACTCATGCTAAGCCTGGAACTTCGTTACTTCTTTCCCGGATCACTGCACCAGCTTCTCGACCATCACCCATCTCTGTGTTCAAGCTCTCCTCTTCCAATTCACCCTACCACCACAGCAAGAATGATCTTTGTTAAATGTAAGTCTTGTGTTGCCAATCCCTGTCAGATTCTCTACAATGTTTCCTAGCCTCGCAGGACACCCTATGAAAACTGCCAGCAGTACCGTCAGGGTTCAGTCCTTGGCGCTCCTTCTCTACTGTGGCCAAAGAGAGGCTGTTCGGCAGAGTGGTTAAGAGCAGGGACTTGGTAGCCTGACATTCTGGAACCTTCTGGCTCTGCCCCTAGCTAACATGATCCCAGGAAAGCTGCTTAACCTCTCTGACTCCCTTCTACAAATTGGAGATGTTAACTGCAGCTACTTCATAGTAGAGCCATTGAAGGGATACATAAGTATAAGTATCTACATAAAGTATTCTTAACAGTGACTGGCACATAAAGTCATAATTAAACTCAGTAAACATTAGCTATTATTGCTACTAGTAGAGCTGAGATGGGCGCACAGGATGCTTGACACTACGTCGTCTGTTATTTCAGAGCCAGCACAATGCGCTGTCAGAGCAAAGCAGGAGAGTGGTTAATTTTTCCTGAGGAATCAGGAAAGGCCATAGCAGAAAAGTTCATGATGGAGCTGGACTTTGGAAGATGAGTAGGAGTTTTCTAGGACAAGTCACAAGCAGGAGGGATGGCATGAGCCAAGGCGGCAAGGTGCAAAAAGTGCACGGCACGTTCCCACAGAATAGGGACACTGCTCATTTGCAAATATGGACCTTGCACATTTAATCTCCCTTTACAAATCATGTTTCTTTCCAGCCTCTTGGCTCGAAGGCAGAGAGCTCTGAGATTCATTGGCCAGAGACGGGAGCGGATTCTGCATCTGAGCCCTGATGCAGCAGCTGCCCCAGCCCCACTCGTGTCTCCCAGGCAGCACCAGCGCTGCTTGCTGGGTGACTTCCTGTGGAAAGCCCTTCAGCTCTGTACCGGGGCCGGTGGGGGTGGTGCTTGCTGTGAACCTTCTGCAAAGTTTCTCAGGGACTTGAGCCCTGGCTGCCCACGGTGCTAACCTGTCCATGACTGCATCCTAAACAGCCACCTTCCCTAATGAGGAAACACTGTCGCATTTCCTCACGTGCCTGTGGCCTCTTGGGATCCCCCGACAAATAGACTACTTGTACCTACTTTTATGTGCTACTTCTGGCAAACCAAACTCAGTCTTTTGAGACTCTGAGGTCCGCATGACCGAGCTTGATTTTGCTACTACTTGCTTTGTGAGCACCCCTGAGCCCCACCATACCTCAGTTTCTTCATTCTTAATGAGAGTGGGGCAGGGGCTGCAGAAATAGGAATTAGCAGAGATGGGATCTAGGAGTCTTCTAATGCCAGCATGGCATGCTTTTGACTCAATCCCAGCTCTGGGGCAGGTGGGGGGGAGTGGGCGGTGGTGGAGGAGGTGTACAAGGAAAGCAAGCCACACACCGACACGCTGGGTGGAAATAGCGCAAAGAGAGAAACCCTGGAAGATAGTTTCTGGAGAATTGAAATGGTTTGCCATGAGCAATAACGACATTAAGAAGTTGCTTTGGACTGTGAAAGGCTGATGTTTAAAAACCAATCGTGCTCTTAAAAATACCATGAAGAAACATTTCAAAACGTGATTTGTAATCGAGCTTGGACTACAAAAGCACTCAATTTAATATGTGAGGCTCGTAACTATGTCCCTGGGTGTGAGAGTTCACATCAGTTGGAAGGTGGTGGAAGCTGCTGGGAGCCCAGGCAAAACAGGGTCAGTTTTCCATTAACCTACAACTAGTGTGTCTCTCAACCTCCGGCCCTAAGTAAGATAACTGTAATTTCTTCTTTTTCTCCAGGGTGAAGAGTTGGGAGAACTTTAAAGGTTATATATATGAATATAAATCCTAGAGACTTAAATTGAGCTAGTAACAGTTTACTTTCATATTTCAAAATCAAATCTCAGCTTTAGCTCAGACTTACACTGTAGAAATGTCAGATTTGTTACAGTGGTCTTACATAAAATCCACAACTTTCATTTAAAGAGGAAAGAAAACCTCCTCCATTTTACCTTATCCCCTGAATAAAATGCAAAAGCCTCATCCATCTCTCAGAGTGGTTTGTGTGTAAATTTAAAAGAGAAGGACCCTCAGGTCAGCCAGCTCAGCTCTCTTTTGCCCCTCGGGCCAGGTCATACATTCTCTGATTGGCCTCCTTGATAAATAAAGCTCCCCAGGCTCTGCTTGTATGCCTCCAGTGATGGAGAACTCCCTAACTTCAGAGCTGGAAGCCACCATTGGACTATACGGACCATTAGAAAGTTCTTTCTTTTACTGCCTAAACTGTGCATCTCTGCATTTCCAACCACGTACACAAACAAACCCAGCCCTGTGACGATAACTCAAATGAATCATTTACTTCAAATTACATCCCCACTATTGGTGACTTATCCTTATAAAGTATTTTTTAAGATTTTATTTATTTATTTGACAGAGAGAGAAAGATCACAAGCAGGCAGAGAGGCAGGCAGAGAGAGAGAGGGGGAAGCAGGCTCCCGGCTGAGCAGAGAGCCTGATGCGGGACTCGATCCCAGGACCCTGGCATCATGACCTGAGACGAAGGCAGCGGCCCAACCCACTGAGCCACCCACTGAGCCGCCCCTGGTGACTTATTCTTAAAAGAATAATTCACAAAACTGGGAATGACCTGTAGAAGGGCAGATTAATCTGGAAGGAGAAGTACATGAAGACTAAAGAAACTGGCCATTTTAGACAACTCACAATTGTTTTATAAAAATAATTCCACATCAATCACTTCATGCAGCTCTCAGTAACACTCTAGGATGTTGAATTATTTACAAATGAAGAAACAAACTCAGAGGGGCCATGAGATGGCCTAGCCCCATCACTCAGTAATGCAGGTGGTTCTAGACCAGACACGGGACTCTGCCTTCAGATATCACCCCACTGCCCTGCTCACATAGGCAGCAGTCTTTGTGGATGGTGCTAGCTTCCAGGCACACAGAATAGACGTGCAAAAAATTGGCAGTCCAAGCAGAAGTCAATCTAATAAAGAAAAGGCGGACGAGTAAGGTATTGCAGTGCACTGCAATAAGAACTGAAAGTAGAGGAAGGAACAAAATACTCTGGGGAAATGGAGGAGAGAGAAACAAATTACCTGGCAGAGTTGGGGAGGTATGCTCACAGATACGACATTTAATTTGGATTTTGAATGGTGAGTAGAGATTTCTGTGCAGAAAAATGGAATGCATTATATTCCAGGCAGAAGAAACAAGCAAGACAAGTTGGTCCTAGGGAGTGGCATGTTTGGGGAAGAGTGAGGTGCTTGGTGTGGCCGAAGCATCAGACGTGAAGGAGTATAGAGCAGACCAGCTTGGAGAGACAGGTAGAGGCAATGCTAAGGCCACGGAAGGCCACTGTAAATGGAGCGCCATGATGGAGCCGAGAGTGGGATAGGGTCAGGGAGGGGGAGGAAGGGCAGCGAGTACATATCCAGGGAGCACCTTATTGTTTGTTTAGGAAAATTGTTAACACAAGAGAAAGAGAAGAAATTAAAGGGTCAGAGGCTGCTAAGGGATGGCTGTGTACGAGATTGTTGGGGTATCACTGCAAGAAAGGGAAGAAATAAGGAAGGGTCCCCCGGGAGATGAATGGATAAGCAAAATGTATACACACACAATGGAATACCACGTAACATAAAAAGGTATGAAATTGTGATATTTACTACAACATGGATGGACCTTGAGAACGTTATACTCAGCGAAATAAGCCAGTCACATGAGGACAAATGTATGATTTCACACATATGAGATGCCTAGTATAGGCAGATTCAGAGAGACACAGAGTAGAATAGAGGTTCCCAAGGGGCGGGGAGAGGGGGGAAGGAAAGAATATTGTTTAATGGAGATGGAGTTTATGTTGAGGACGATGAAAAACTTCGGGGTATAGATGGTGGGGATGGGTACCCAGCATTGTGAATGTGTTTAATGCCACTGAATTATATAGTTACAAATGGTTACAATTATAAATGTTGTTATATATATTTACACAATAAAAATAAGGATTGGTGAATGGATGGATATACGCCAAAAGCAAATCCAGTAAAATGATGAGTTCAGGTCTGAGCATACTGTTGTGTCTGTGGGTCTGAGGCCTGGGAAGATCAGGGCTGTAAAAGGTCCTTATAATTCCTGCTTGGGAAAAACACAACCTACCTCACAGAGCTAGTACTGAATCTGTATTTTTGTGTTGGGGGTGAGGGGAGGTTGCTGCCCAGAAGTTAAGTAATTTTTGGATAGTGAGTCACTTGAGGCTTTATTTCATTGGGGTCAACTGGGAAAGGGAGAGGGTGGGGCTTCTCTCTGTCCGGGGAGGCTTTTGGAACTGGTTTGGATTACACACATGTGACAATAGAATTTGGAGCTGGGGCGAGGCGAGGACAGGAAGGACATGCGCCAACTACTGGCAGTTTTGTGGGGAGGCCGACTTCACGGGAACTGACAAGGAACTGCCCCATTTCAGACCCACCTTGTCAGGGGTCCCACCCTTCTGGGAGCAGCTCACATCCACTGACTAGTAAGTATAAAGGCATTGTCATTTCAGCGTCATGTGAGACAAGTCTGATGGGTCATTTTAGCTCAATAGCCCCCTGGGGTTGGCCAAGGCTGTGACCAGGCCCACATCTCAGCTCAACCTCTCCCTACACCCGGTCCTGTGTCCTTCCTTCCGCTGGTGTGGACCCAGGGCATTCCCTAATGAACATCTTGCCCTCTGAACCCCAGGCTCAGAGTCTAATTCCAAATTGTGACTAATTAAGCTTTTTTTCTTTTATAAGATTTATATATTTATTTTAAAGAGAGAAAAATAAGAGAGGAAAAACGAGTGGGGGAGGGGCAGAGGGAGAGAATCTTCAAGCAGACTTCCCACGGAGCACAGAGCGCAGGGCAGGGCTGTTCTCATTCTCACAAACCTGGGATCGTGACCTGAGCCGAAGAAACCAAGAGTCGGATGCCTCAGCTGAACCACCCAGGAGCCTCTGACCAAACTCCTTTGACTTTACCTAGTCATGGTTCTTGCTACATTCACAAACTTTGCTGACTTGATCTCTGGGCCAGACATTACTTTTTCTCTTTCTGGGATGAGAAAATGGAGGCAAAGAAATTATTTGGCCCCTTGTCACCAACTCACACCATTGGTGCATGATTCTAGCAGGACGATAACCTCTGCCTTCTCTATGTGGACTGGTGAGTAGCTAAGGGCTATGTTCTGTTTTACAAGACAGAGTGTTAACAGGCTTCAATTAATCCAGTTGGACAAGTAACAAAAAGACTCTCATGTGTTCAGCAAATAATTTCATCCTGGCTGCCCCCATAGCAAAAGCCATTAAACCTTGTGTGTTTTGTTTTCTCTCTCCTGCAACCCTGAAGAGTTTGCTGACATTTGAAGTCTGGTAATAATCACTGTCCCCTAGCCATGTTTCTGAATCTTCAGGCAAATTCATGGCTGTCCCATTTTCTGAGTCAGATGTTCTATCCAACTAATCCATTCCAAACAGACTTGCTTTTGGATATAAAAGAAAAAGATAAAACAAACATCTTTAAACTTCAGAGTCACAAAATTATATCAGAAAAAGTTCCCAGAGGAAATGCTGGATGGTCACAGAAGACAGGTTTTATTAATAAAAATAAATATA
The DNA here is from genome assembly GCF_964662115.1 of Mustela nivalis. NCBI lineage: Eukaryota > Metazoa > Chordata > Mammalia > Carnivora > Mustelidae > Mustela > Mustela nivalis. The sequence continues at coordinate 36,013,540 of NC_139029.1, forward strand.
TTTGACACTTCTATACATTGGCATGAATCAAATGAACCAAGACTGGGGACAAAAGATTGATCATTCAAAGCCTCTTAGAGGGATTTAATTTTTTGTTTTGTTTTGCTTTTGGTTGAAGCCCAGAGTATTAGGCAAAGGGCATCTTGCATTGTACTCAAATAAATCTCGGAACACACAGATGGCTTAAAAAGGATAGGGATGCATAAACCTTTATAAATAAAAAGGACTCCAAAGAGATTCATTCCTTAAAATTGCAGCAGACCGCTGAACAATAGCTCATGTTTACTGAGCACGTAGTGCCTGCCACTATGTTAAGTCTTCATCTGTATTCCCTTGTTGAACCCTCCCGACCTGCCTGAGATAGGTAGGACCTCGGTGTGCGGTGTGAAGGGTGCCTCCCTCCTACAGTTGGGCAACATGAAACCCTGGGCCAGACATTACTTTTTCTCTTTCTGGGATGAGAAAATGGAGGCAAAGAAATTATTTGGCCCCTTGTCACCAACTCACACCATTGGTGCATGATTCTAGCAGGACAGGAAGCAGGCTGACTTGACTAAGCCGGGGCTCTTAGCACACTGCCCCGCACTTCCTCCTCTGCTAGAAGACACGAGAGCTCGTAGCGGCAGGCTGGGTAGTCTCTGTTATGGTGTGGTCCTCCTTGTCCTGGTTGTTCTCTCTGCCTGAGCTAGCTACCCTGATGCTCTTCTCTGCCCACTTAACATCCATGCTTCCTTTAAGGCTCAAATGTCTCAACTTTTCCTTCCTTTCTTCTTTTAGCAGAATTGATCAGATTCTTTGTCTTCACAGTACTCTGTACCTAGATATTTCGTTTTTCCGAGATAGAAGAGTAACAGCATTCAAAATGTTAATAAATGCATGTCTGGTCTTCCTTACAAGTGGGTTGGGCACAGGTATTTCTCCTGGTCCTGGAGACAGGGAGGAAGGATTTTTTAAAAAATTATTTTAAATTAATTATTTTTTTCAGCGTAACAGTATTCATTGTTTTTGCACCATACCCAGTGCTTCATGCAATCCGTGTCCTCTCTAATACCCACCACCTGGTTCCCCCAACCTCCCACCCCTGCCCCTTCAAAACCCTCAGTTTTTCAGAGTCCATAGTCTCTCATGGTTCACCTCCCCTTCCAATTTCCTTCAACTCCCTTCTCCTCTCCATCTCCCCATGTCCTCCATGTTATTTGTTATGCTCCACAAATAAGTGAAACCGTACAATAATTGACTCTCTCTGCTTGACTTATTTCACTCAGCATAATCTCTTCCAGTCCCATCCATGTTGATACAAAAGTTCGGTATACATCCCTTCTGATAGAGGCATAATACTCCATAGTGTATATGAACCACATCTTCCTGCCTTCCTTCCGAATGGATATTCGTCCGTTGAAGGGCATCTTGGTTCTTTCCATAGTTTGGCAACTGTGGCCATTGCTGCTATAAACATTGGGGTACAGATGGCCCTTCTTTTCACTACATCTGTATCTTTGGGGTAAATACCCAGTAGTGCAATTGCAGGGTCATAGGGAAGCTCTATTTTTAATTTCTTGAGGAATGTCCACACTGTTCTCCAAAGTGGCTGCACCAACTTGCATTCCCACCAACAGCATAAGAGAGTTCCCCTTTCTCCACATCCTCTCCAACACACGTTTCCTGTCTTGCTAATTTTGGCCATTGTAACTGGTGTAAGGTGGTATCTCAATGTGGTTTTAATTTAAATCAGGGAGGAAGGATTTTTCTCCTGCCCCTTTACTTGCCCACCAGCCCTCAACTCTTTTTTTTTGTTTTGTTTTCCTCTTCCATCAGCTTCTAGAGCTCACAACTGGATTTGTTTTTATTTATTACCGCATTTTCCACATTGAAGTTTAACCTACCTCATTGTCTCATTCTCCTTAGGACTTGAAGTTCCTCAAAAGTAGGAATGGAACTTCATTTATCCCTGTATCTGCTTTCCTTGGCACCTAGAACTGGACCTGGCAAAAAAATGCTCAACAGAGTTCAAGAAATGCTCTAGTGTCCCACTAAAGTTGAGTGCTGGATGCGTGTTTCTCTTAGTTCAGTGACAGCAAAGTGCTTATCAAATACGTAAATCTGTAGGACATGACTCAGAATGCTAAGTTCAAATGTTACTGATGGAATAAAAATTTATTAGCCCATTTCAAAATGGCTGCACAGAATACATAAAACCTTATATCTTAGCTCTTTCATTTGTGCTATGATGGAAGAAGGGTTTCCATTTCAGAGGGAAACCACCAGGAGCTTAAATTAAATATGCCATGATGTCTGTACTGGGATAATGATAAGTCTTACATACTAGGTTGTGCAAGATGATAAATAAAAAAAAAATATGTATTATAATCAATGTAAGGTAAAGGTGTATGATATACTAAGTTATCATATTTCGACTACTCAGGGTAGTCGAAATGCACCTGTGCTTCTCTCATGTTAAAATTTCTATGAAGTTAGAACATTAGGCCAAAGTAATTTATCTCCAAATTTGGAGAAACAGATTAACATTTACACTGACAGCTAAAGTCTTTGGACACAGTAAGTTCATCCAGATGGATGGAACTGGAGGCAAACATTATTAGTCAGAGCTGATGACGTAACATCAATACATAAGAGGTAGCTGACAGGACACTTCTGTTATTGTTTTATGGGATCATTCTACACTGGTGACCTGGTCCCCAAGTTTGCTCTATGCCAGAAACAGAAAATTTGAAGAGGAAGAAGAAATTCTGAGATAATGAGATGTGCCAATTGTCAGCAAGAACAGGACAGACATCAAAGTAGCATCAGTGCTAAAAATAAAACAAAGAACCGTAATCACACAGAGGCAGTGACTTCGGGCACAAAGGCTCCCCTCCACCTCAGCAGCCCTGTGCCTGTGCAGGCTGACACAGCACCTGCTGTTCATGTTGGTGAGCCAAAATCATCAAGAATGCATTAGAATGTCTAGTTCAAGGAGGTTAGGAAATATGTGATAAATTTAGATGCTGCAGTCAATAGTTAAAAGAACAAATATTTTAATGGAAGTATAATGGAACTCTTTGAGAAATTCAAATATTCAGAACTCATTAGGGTTCAAGTAGCTGAGGTTATACTATTCAGGGACTTTATATAATAGAGAATGTAAAGCCCATCCTTACAGAATTTTCTTTATTATAATCTTTATTATAATACCATCAGATATCATTGCCTTTTCTAATTCAGATTTAACTCAAACATCACTACTTTTTAAATTAGTTCATCTCAATATACTTAACTTGAAGTACAACCCAATTTATCTTAAAAATCATTTACATGGAGGGGCACTTGGGTGGCTTGGTTGGTTGTCTCCAACTCTTGTTTTTGGCTCAGGTCATGAGCTCAGGGTCATGAGACCAAGCCCCATGTCAGGCTCTGTGCTGGGTGTAGTCTGCTTAAGATTCTCTCTCTCTCCATCTCTCTCTCTCTCTCTGCCCCTCCCACCTTAAAGATCATTTACATGGTGTGGACAATCCTACAAAGATATTTTCAGATGAGAACCTGATGGTGTGTTGCTGAAAATAAAAGGGATAATCTGATTTTTATGCTTCCTTTCCCCTCCAATCTTCACATTTGGTTTAATAATCAATATAAAGAACTGCAATTTATATAATATGTGCCCTTGCCAAGTAGCATCAATTATATCTTAATCATAATTATTCACATCTGGCAAGACTTTGGTCTCACTGGACATATTTTCTCTTCATATCTTATAAACATTAAGAACTTAAGAGAGGCTACATCCTTTATACTCATGTGTAATCTAACAAGCCAGAGAATCATTCAGTGTTTCCAGTTTGCTATTTTACCTTCTAACAAGTTTTATAAAAGCGAAGGGAATGAAACTAACTTGTATTACATACAAGATGTTGCCTACACAAATGCCAGAAAGGAAGCAAAATGAACAGCCGGAACATATGGCAGTGAGCTGACAGCATAAAGGAGCTAGTTCCGCATGAGCAACAAGGAACATCTTGAAATGTACAAGACATATGTGTTTTAGGAAGAAGACTGAAGTGTTTCATAATAAAAACAGGACAAAGTGAACCATAGAGCTGAATAAAGTTTTAATTAAAAATGGATTTTTAGCCTTCAATGTGAATATACAATATGCTTCACAGATGGATTTTCTATTTCAGCCTTACCCAAACCAAAAAGTAAGTGAGACAAATAAAGCTTCTGAAAATGGCACAGAGGCTAAAATGTATGTAAATAATAGAGTGTTCTGGTACAAACAAACAAAGAAGGAAGAACAACCCTTCTGTCATCTATTTTCTGCTTGCATGTTGCATAAGTAGATCATATAACCTGCTTTCGGTGCAAACACGTTTCTCCTTAGTTGAAGTGTGTAACAGACACATACACACCTACACGTCAAACCATAAAGGAATGGTTAAGTTGCTCTGGAGTATACCAATGCAATGTTAGATAATCATTAAAAATGCAATTATGCATCATTTTAGAAAAATTCAAGTGTACATATTAACATTGAAGTAGTAAGATACAGTATTTATAAAATGCAGCTTTGTAGCAATTGCATATTGACTATCACAATAAAACATACAAAAATATTACCAAGTTATTCGAAGTTTTTACTTTTATGTGAGCAAGTACTTCTATAAATTTTCTAATTTTTATAAAGTATTGCTTTTTTTAAAATCAGAAAGCAATGTTTGGTAAGTCCAGTTAAAGCTGAAATATCCACCTAGAATATGGATATAAAATAACAGTGATTCTAAGTTTATCAGAAAATGTTTTTATATTAATCTCTGATGCCTTAGCAATGGTGGCCCTTATCGGGATAGTTTCATCCTTGTTGGAGACAAGAAGGAATTATCCCTAAAGTTCACTGGCTATACGCAAACAATGAACCACATGCAGGCATCGAACAGATTGAAGATGTGACAATTATGCTCTCTGTGTACACAAGGTCGATGGTTAGACTTTTCTATTTTTTTTTCTTGAAAAAAAATCTAAATCAAACATTAAAGGCTATCTAAATCTCTTTCGAATGCATTTAAACAGCATGAGTTTAAGCTGAAAAATCTCTGGCAATGACTTTAGGATCTGAGAGGGTCTTGAAAGAGCCAGAAAATGCTCTTCTATTACAAAATATTTATTTTTTAAAGTTCAGCTGAAGAGTTTTATGTGAGATCTTTAAGATGGACCAAAAGTAAATTCAGCAACAGACTTTCTCACTAGGTTTTCTGAAGGCTTCATTTCATGTGGAAGACACATTTATTTATTGTCAGTACTTACTGATGTTCTCCCTGCACAAAACTCTAGCTCCAGCCAAGTGACCAAATGCTGCCCTCACACACAGTGGTTAACCCTCATTTTCACACCTTTCTGCTGCTGCTCAGTATTTTCCCTTTTAAAGACGCTTCTCCTTTCCTACCTCTTCCAATCTGACCCACCCCTCAGTGTGAACTCACGTCCCTCTGTGTTCAGGAAGCCTTTTCAGATCAAGGGCACCGGTTCCTCCGTCTTTTGAACTCCTACTATTCACGGACTCTTCAGCAATTATAGAATCCTTTGTGATATCTCTTACTGTGATCTTTTCAAGTATTTATACCATCTGCTGAAGTAGACTGAAAATTCAGTGGAAATGTTTGAGAATGATATTTTTTTTTCTTCGCTCATCTATAGTGTTTACCATGCAAGTGCAATAAATAAGCTAAAAGAAGAAAAATAGCCAGAAAAACAGACTATAAAAGCCTGACTCTTATCTGACTTGTGACCTTTGGGATGTCCGCTACATCTGCTTAATAATACTAGGAGAGGGAAATGGCATTATTTGAGCACCTAACAATCTTTCAGGGTACAAGGACACAATTCACAATCTATAGTAAAGCATGTGAAGAAGGGCCTTGATGTAATTTCCATCTACATCTCATCCTCATCTTGGGCCCCAGTTTTACCATGGACCTTTACACCTTGACTATTCTAAACCTCCTGCAGGCCCCAGAATATGCTGTGCTTTTTTCATGTCCCTGAGAGTTCTGAGGCCCTCCCTGCCTTTCCCCTTCCAGTCAAATCATCCATTAAGACTGAGATAAAAGGACAGAGCCTCTGGTCCGTGATCGGTACTGTTTCTGCACCTCGCGCCCCGGCAGGTAAATTAACATGATGGATTTCTCCAAGCTACCCAAAATACTTGATGAAGATAAAGAAAGCACGTTTGGTTATGTGCACGGGGTCTCAGGACCTGTGGTCACAGCCTGTGACATGGCAGGTGCGGCCATGTATGAGCTGGTGAGAGTGGGCCACAGTGAGCTGGTTGGAGAGATTATCCGATTGGAGGGTGACATGGCTACTATCCAGGTGTATGAAGAAACTTCTGGTGTATCTGTTGGAGATCCTGTACTCCGCACTGGTAAACCCCTCTCAGTAGAGCTTGGGCCTGGCATCATGGGAGCTATTTTTGATGGTATTCAGAGACCTTTGTCAGATATCAGCAGTCAGACTCAAAGTATCTACATTCCCAGAGGAGTAAATGTGTCCGCTCTCAGCAGAGATGTCAAATGGGATTTTACACCTTGCAAAAACCTACGGGTTGGTAGTCACATCACTGGTGGAGATATTTATGGAATTGTCAATGAGAACTCACTCATCAAACACAAAATCATGTTACCCCCACGAAACAGAGGAACTGTAACTTACATTGCTCCACCTGGAAATTACGATACCTCAGATGTTGTCTTGGAGCTTGAATTTGAAAGCGTAAAGGAAAAGTTTAGCATGGTACAAGTATGGCCTGTACGTCAAGTTCGGCCAGTCACTGAGAAGCTGCCAGCTAATCATCCCTTGTTGACTGGCCAAAGGGTTCTTGATGCCCTTTTTCCATGTGTACAGGGAAGAACTACTGCAATCCCGGGGGCTTTTGGCTGTGGGAAGACAGTGATATCACAGTCCCTATCCAAGTATTCCAACAGTGATGTGATCATCTATGTAGGATGTGGTGAACGAGGAAATGAGATGTCTGAAGTCCTCCGCGACTTTCCAGAGCTCACAATGGAAGTTGATGGTAAGGTGGAATCAATTATGAAGAGGACAGCTTTGGTAGCCAATACCTCCAATATGCCTGTTGCTGCTAGAGAAGCTTCTATTTATACTGGAATTACGCTGTCAGAATATTTCCGTGACATGGGTTATCACGTCAGTATGATGGCTGACTCTACCTCTAGATGGGCAGAGGCCCTTAGAGAAATCTCCGGCCGCTTAGCTGAAATGCCTGCAGATAGTGGATAGCCTGCATATCTTGGTGCCCGTCTGGCCTCTTTCTATGAGCGAGCCGGCAGGGTGAAATGTCTGGGAAATCCTGAAAGGGAAGGAAGTGTCAGCATTGTAGGAGCGGTTTCTCCGCCTGGTGGTGATTTTTCTGATCCAGTTACATCTGCTACTCTTGGTATTGTTCAGGTATTCTGGGGCTTAGATAAGAAACTAGCTCAACATAAGCATTTCCCCTCTGTCAACTGGTTAATCAGCTACAGCAAGTACATGCATGCCTTGGACGAGTACTATGACAAACACTTCACAGAATTTGTTCCTCTGAGGACCCAAGCTAAGGAGATTCTGCAGGAGGAAGAAGACCTGGCAGAAATTGTACAGCTTGTGGGAAAGGCTTCTCTAGCCGAAACAGATAAAATCACTCTGGAGGTAGCAAAACTTATCAAAGATGATTTCTTACAACAAAATGGATATACTCCTTATGACAGGTTCTGCCCATTCTACAAGACGGTTGGGATGCTGTCCAACATGATCGCATTTTATGATATGGCCCATAGAGCTGTTGAGACCACTGCACAGAGTGACAATAAAATCACGTGGTCCATTATCCGTGAGCACATGGGAGAGATCCTCTATAAACTTTCCTCCATGAAATTCAAGGATCCAGTGAAAGATGGTGAGGCAAAGATCAAGGCCGACTATGCACAACTTCTTGAAGATATGCAGAATGCGTTTCGTAGCCTTGAAGATTAGAACTGTGATTTCTTTCCTTCTTTTCCTGAGCAAGCTCGTCTCGTATGTATACATTTTCCTAAATTTCTCATCGCCAAACCCTTTGCTTCCTTATTGTGCAGCTTCAAGGCTAGTGCCTGTGTGTGTTACTATTTGTTTCCCTGTTTACCTGGTAGGTCTTATATAAAACAAACATTCCTTTCTTCCAGTGTTTGAAGGGCCTCCGTGATCCTTTCTCCGAAGTGGTGAATGTAGTAAATATGATATATAATGGCTACACTACTGTAAACTTGTCTGTAGGGTGACATCTCTCCTTGTCCTAGGTTTACCCTTTCCTCATTGCCATTAAATTGTAAACAGGACTACTGCATGTACTCTCTTTGCAATAGATTTGGAATGGAAGGCCAGATTTCTATACATTTTGACAGGTAACTTTGTGAAATGACTCAATATCTGTGTGGTAAGATTATTCGCAGCTTAGCGTTTTGCTAAGTAACTGCTTTGCAGGATATAACTGCTTTTTTTTAAAACGTGAATGATTAATGTTCCAATTATGCATTGCTTCCCCCAGTATAAATCAGGAATGTTTATAGGAAACTGTTGGAAACTCTACTGTTTTTGAAACAGGCGTTTGTGGGACTCAGCACAGTTTATGAATCAGTACCCTCCAAAAAAGTGGTAAAGGAGCCAGGTGGTCAAACTTAAACATCCTCTTGTTAAAGCATATTGTATTTCAGTGTGAAAAGTTCAGTATCAAGGACTATACTACTGCATTACCGGGAAATTCTTCTTAAAATCACATTTAAAACAATCACTGGGAACTTGAATCACATCACACCCTTTTCTTTTTCTCAAATGTCTTAGAAGCCTGAGCTTCTGAGAATCTCATGGGGGGGGTGGGTAAAATGCCACCGAGAAGGGGTTCAGTGTGGTTAAAGGCTGTTCGCACCATTAAGGACCAGCTGGACTGTAGTGATGCTTGGGGCCAGAATGGCATTGCATTTTTACAAGGTAATATGTGTCATGTGTTTGCATGCTTGTTTGTTTCGTGAACTTTTGAAACAACCAGTTTACCGGCTCAAGAGTTTTCCCAGAATATCTGTAGCAATAGCAGCATAACAGTTTCCATTCTATTTAATAGGGATGAGATTAATTCTTACATCTGCTGATGACAGAATCTGGGTCACGTGAAAAAAAGATAATTTCATCCTGTCTTTTCAGTATATGTTTTTAAATAATTTCTGTGTCTGTGTAAGGCACACTGCAGAACAGCTCTGAGAGCAACTGTTTCTCATTAACTCTTTCTGACCAATAGTGCTGGCACCATTGTTTCCTCTTTGGGGAGAGGAAAGGGTATGTGAACATGTCTAACAATCTCAAATACCCAAACATAATAGCATAAATAAAGTATTTATTTTATGCCTCAGCATATTATTATTTAATTTTTAGGTAACGTGTTTCTTTTGGTCCGTTAAGGAAAGATGCCGTGAGTAGACAGTTCAGCGATAGTGTGTTGAAATCCTTGCGGATTGCATGTTTTGACAGTGGCTTGTTCTTCAGGATAGATATTCTTCCATGCAGTTCTCTTTTTTTTTAACCTTTCCAAATACTGGAAGATAAAAATTATGCGGTGATTTGTTGAGATGCGGACTTAATGGTGCTGCTTTATCAGTTTGCTTCCAATGTGGCCTCCTACCCAGAGGCCCGAAGACCAATGGAAATGAAAAGGATTTCAGAAATGTTCTATTCCTACCTTAAACCTACCAGCAAACTAGGATTGTGATAGTAATGAATGGTATGATGAAGAAAGTTTGACCAAGTTTGTTTTTTGTCGTTCTGAATTTACGATGTAATTCCTACTCCCTTCTAAGAATGTTGTTGTATGGGAGTGAAGATGCTAGAGAAGATGCTCTGATATTCTTTGTAAGTGTCCCTCCACCTTTGTGTTGTAGAATTTCAAATTGGTCACTGATCATATTTCTTTGGTAAGAATGTGTTAAAATTACAACAATCTTTTAAAAAGATGACGCAGTTCTATATTTATTGTGCTATGCCTGGTCCTGAGTGGAGCCAGTTAAACAAGTTTCATATGTATTTTTCCAGTGTTAAACCTCACACATTGTACCCTTTGGAAATTTCCTTCCATCTTGAAGAACGAATAGAAGAGGCCATATATATTGCCTCCTTATCCTTGAGATTTCACTATCTTTATGTTCAAAGTTGTGTATAATTGTTAAAATCTATGAAAGAATAAAAAGGGGATTTAAATTAAAAAAAAAAAGACTGAGATAAAAGGTTTTGCTTTGTAATGTCTTCCTTTACTCATTAATTGCTTCCTCTTTCATGCTCCTAAAGCATCCACCCAAACATCTCTTTCATCCATTTATATTGTATATTTCCACTATACTTAACTGTTGGGTCCCCAATGTTGGGTCCCCCAATAATGGATCCGTGATTAAAGGAGCGAGGCTGATATAAAGCGAAGGTCAAGCAAAGCTTTATTTCGCGCCAAGCATCGAGAATCAAACCCACCGGCCGGGGCCGCATCTCTTACAGAGATGGCGACCCCTCCCTGCCTCACAGACTAACTTTTATAGAGCAAAGGCCATGTGGTTCGACCTGGCCACACACAGGTGGCCAATGAGATTGTAACCACAGAGAAAGCTGCACAGTCATGTTAGGTCACACATAAGTGACCAACTGAATTACAATTTACTCTGTAGTAGACATTTGAACTAGCCTATCACTTTGGTGAGAACTGGCACCCAAAAGGCAGGGCCTGCACTCCTTGGTAGCTAGGGAGAGAGTAGCTATGCGCGCTCTACTGATTGGATGTCTCCACCTGACCAGAGTCATCCCTGCATTCGGGCTGTTGTCTCTACCTGACCTGACCTACCCTTGTATTTGGGTTTTGTTACCTGGGACTGGTTTCCCGGACTTGCTTTTAAATAAGTTACTCTGGGGGAGGGGGGCAGGGTCAATGTAAGTTTTACTGCATAAACAACAAAATGGCTGTTCAACTGAGGTGGGGCTGCTCTGGCTAAATAGGCCCTTACATTAACATTTTAGAACATACCGTATTTATGTTTGTGAGAGGTCAAGATGTATCTTATTTATATTTGCCCAGTGCCACTCACAATAACTAGTTCACAGTAGGTGTCCAGTGTTTTTGCTAATGAGTACATAGATAAATGAATGACCTTGCAAACTCTTTAGAGGAAGGGAGAAAAAAATCTGATTTTTGTTAGCCATGGATAACCCAAAAGGTATATAATTCATATGCGAATCAAGAGCCAGCCTTTATCACTTCTTGGAGCTCAAAATGTTTTGTGCTTAAAAAAAAAAAAAATTCAGATGCTGAAGAGGTTAGCAAGATGAAAACATTTTAAGAGGAGGAGGGGGGTGGTGCTTGGTTGGCTCAGTGGGTAGAGCATGCAACTCTTGATCTCGGGGTTGTAAGTTTGAGCCCCATGTTGGGTGTAGAGATTACTTAAAAATCTTCCAAAAAAAGAAAAAGGAGGAGAAATTTAAATCACAAGATAAGTCCTACATGCTCCTTACTGCAGAGGAAGATGTGAATAGGTGCTAGACCCTCCAACTGGGGCAAACATCACAATCACTGAAAGAGACTCATAAAAATGGTTATATTTACTGCATCATGCTCTCCAAAGACTGAGATGAGGAAACTAAATTTAACATGATTCTGATCAGTCAGGATTTGGAACCACTGAACTGGAACATAACCAAAAGTTTCACCAGCGGGACTCCTGGGTGGCTCAGTGGGTTAAGCGTCTACCTTCTGTTCAGGTCATGATACCAGGTACTGGGATGGAGCCCCGCATGGGGCCACCTGCTTCAAGGGAAGCCTGCTTCTCCTTCTGGCTGCTGCTCCCCCTGCTTGTGTGCTCACATCCTCTCTCTCTCTCTCTGACAAATAAATAAATGAAATTGTAAGAAAAAAAAATGTCTCTCCAGCTTTTGACCTGGATGCTATATTTTCATCCATATTCCACTGTTGAGATGAATATTAGGTATGTCTCTGATATTCTACTCCTGAATCCTATACCTAAGGAAAAGTTATTTCCAAATCATGATAATTTCTAATTATTTGTAGTAAGTAGATCACTTTAAATCCCACAGAACTTTTTAGTAGAGCTGTTAACAGTTTCAAGTTGAGTAATTTAATTTCCTTTGCTGTTCAAGGTAACAGAGGTCTGTTAATAAGCAGATAAATTGGCCGATGGGTAGGAGCAGATTAGGGAGCAGGAAAAGCACGTATTTGTAGATATTCACAAACATATAAACAAATCTGAATGAGGGACAATAAGCTTCCTCCAAAAATACAAATGAATCAAATATTATCTCTTAAAGTCTGATATTAAATCTAATACCTAAGGAAAACCAAACAATATTGGAAAAAAGTTCTATAGGATATTTATGAGAAAATATTAATATCTGGGTTTAAATCCTAATTCAGCCTCTTACACTCCCACTGTGGACTACAAGAGATGCTTAACCCAAACCTAAGTCTTCTCATTTGTCAAAAATGGACATTATCATCCCAGACCTACCTAATTCATAAAGGTGTTATGGGGAGTTATAATTTCTATAAAAATGTGTGAAAACCATAACAGGCTATATAAAATACAAGCCATTATTTATCGTAAAAGTTTAGTGAAAATAGTTTTCCAAGGCTTTGAATGTTTGGTAGATAAAAATTTACTGAAGTCAAATGTTCCTTTTTTTCATTTTCCCCACACAAACACTTGAAAATACTTCCTAATTCAAAAGCTGGCATCTTTTCTCTCATTTGGCAAAAACAACCCCCCTGCCCCCCCGCCCCCCGCTGGCCCCGAAGCTTTCCAGTGGAACTGAAATGAGTTTGACTGTTTTTGTTTAAGATTATCAACAAAAACCTCTCCAAATTATGCAGTTTCTATGCCAAAACACATTCTTTATGCAGCACAGTTTTAGGAATATATCATATGTGAACAACTGCTGGGCCACAAAGAACAGGATAGCATATTTTTTCTATCCTTTAGGAAAATGTGAAATATTTTTAACATGTCCTTGTCCAGTGGTAGATTTCAATATAACTTTTTAATAGCAGCATATTCTTAAAAACAGGGAGAAGGAAGCTCTACTAAGTAATGTTTCAGAAAGCATATTTCAGATGAGTCCCACAGTTAGCTACATCATAATCATAGTAAATATCATTTCCAGAGGCCTGACGAGGTGCTAGGCATGTTTCAAGCCCTTTATATTTGTTAACGCATTTAATCTTCATAGTGACCCCATGAGACTGGTAATGTTATCTTCATTTACAGATGAAAAAACTAAGATGTAAAGAAATCTGTTCATTTTTCTAAGGTAAGACAGTATTAGGTAATGGAAGTGGAAAGGAAATCTAGCAGTGGGATTCCAGAGCCTGTGTATCTAACCACTAGACTATTTTTCTGGACAGTGAGTAATTCACAGGCAGTAATTAGCCAGCAATTTCCAAAAATATTTAAATATATTTAAAATTTTACTTTGTTTTTATCTTGGGTTGAGATCTCTAAAGGAAACCTTTGTAATTAAAGATTTTTTAGAATTTACCTGGTAAACCTAAGATTGGTTTCTTAAGATAGTGTATGTGTGCATGTGTGTGTGTACATACATACGCCTCTCTGACCGGCATCTAAATGTGTCTTCTCAAAAAGGTAATTGCTCAATCACATTCATTATAATTTTCAAGAGCTACAGAAAATTGGTAGATAAAAATTTACTGAAGTCAAATGTTCCTTTTTTTCATTTTCCCCACACAAACACTTGAAAATACTTCCTAATTCAAAAGCTCGCATCATCTTGCTACTTCTGTTGAATTAGGGTAACTTACTCTAAATTCTACCTCTAACAACCCCCAAGTCAAAAAATATATATGTGGTTAATTTATAAAACAGATCTGTGCTAAATCTAAAACAAATAAAGGACAAAATAAACGTCCTAGGATCAAAACTGGTTTTATAGGACATACACTCAAACTAAATTTATTTTTATTTCAAAAATAATATCTTCACAAGTAAGAGAAGCCATATACAGAGTGGAAGTGGGCAATATTATCAGAGACTGAGGTCATGTGTTTAGTTTCACTTGTAAAAGCTACATAAAACCTTTACCAAAAGGCACACTTGTATACAAGATTAACAGGATTTTTAAAAAATAGAAATAATGATGCTAAGGCAACTGTGTACACTTGGGTGGATTTCTGCATACAATGACGAAACTAATGACAGGGAAAGGGAACTAAATCATTTTAAGCATTTTGTCAAGTACAATGCTAGTCACTTTGCATCATTTACCTACAATATTTGCATCATTTACCTAATGTATTCTTCATAATAGCCATCCAAGATAGGTATCATTCCCATTTTATTTATTTATTTATTTATTTATTTATTTATTTATTTATTTAAAGATTTTATTTATTTGACAGACAGAGAGATCACAAGTAGACGAAGAGGCAGGCAGAGAGAGAGAGAGGGAAGCAGGCTTCCTGCCGAGCAGAGAGCCCGATGCGGGACTCGATCCCAGGACCCTGAGATCATGACCTGAGCCGAAGGCAGCGGCTTAACCCACTGAGCCAGCCAGGCGCCCTCATTCCCATTTTATTAATGATAAAAATAAGGTTCAATATGTCCAGATAGCACCACAGTACAGAATTCAAACCCAGGTATATGTGGCTCTTTCCATATGCTGTACAACCTACCTAAATTAAATAACTAGCAAATCTGAAAGTTATACCAAAAATCTGAGTTATGCGGTTTCATTTCTTAAAATAATTTTGAATATTTTTACATTTATTCACATAGCTCATATTCCACTTTTTGCTCTCCAATCAGATTAAGATTTTTCAAAATACTACTTTTATATTGGTTTGGAATTTCATTTATTACAGTTACCTTTATTGATCACCATGCATTGTATGGGGTGCTCTACATGAATTAACTCTTTAAATTGTCATAACAACTGGGGGCACATGACTGGCTCAGTCAGTAGAGCATGCGACTTGATCTGGGGGTTGTGATTTTGAGCCCCACTTAGGCATGGAGATTACTTAAAAAAATGTTTTTCTTTTTAAATAAATGTCATAACCCTATGAAAATATCTTCCATTTTACAAGTGAGAATACAAGTTCAGAGAGGTTAAGTAACACAGAGGTTACAAAATCAGAGAAAGAAATCTGAGGTTTGTTCAACTTTAAAACCAATAGCATTGCTATTGTACTAGATGGAATATTTTTGAAATTGCAAATTCATTTTCCCAGATCATTTTCAAAAAGCAATTATGATAGCACTTCATATATGCCAAAGAATGTCCACACTTATTTTTCCTATTTAATTCTAACACTTCTCTGAATAATGTAGGGCAGTATTTATTATTTCACAGGTAGAAAAAAAAATGAGGTTCAGAAAAGTTGTGGAGGAAGTATTTTTTCTACTATGCAATGTTGCTGTCAGTCTCTTGGAAGGACTTTCTGAAAAGCTATATATATATATATATATATATATATATATATATATATATATATGTAAATTCTTCCTTTGTTCCTTCCTTTGATCACTAATTTTACTAAAACACACACAAAAACTCTAGTGAATAACGTGTTTCATTGTTAAAAGTCTCCAATAGAATACACTTATTCTCAATTCTATTACATGTTCAAAGACATTAAAGGTTTCCTCTCACCTTATTTCTGAATTATATCATACACTAAACATCTTTAAACTAATGCAACAGAAATACAGTGATGCTCATGACAGTTTTTAACTTTAAGCCCATTTTTTTTCTGATATTAATAGAGCCACTATACTCTATTTTATTTAGTATTTGCTTGGAATACCATTTTTCCATTCCTTCACTTTTAGCCTGTGTGTGTCCTTAAATATAAAGAAATATAAAGTGGGTCTCTTGTAGATAGCATATAGTTGGGTTTGTATTATCCATACAGCCACTCTATGTCTTTTGACTGAAGAGTTTAATCCATTTACATTTAAGGTAATTACTGATAGGAACGGCCTTACTTTGACATTTTGTTTTCCATATTGTAGTTCTTTGTTCCTTTATTCCTCTGTTGTCTTCCTTTGTGTTTTATTGATTTTTGGTAGGGATATGCTTTATTCCTCTTTTTATTTTGTGTATCTTCTGTATGTTGTGTGAGTGTTTGTGTGCGTGTGTGTATTTATTTGGCTACCATGTGACTTGTTAAAGTGATTTACAAATTTATCTCTATGCCCATGAAAATCTTAATGGCACTTTTTTTTTTTTTTAAACAGAAATAGAATAACATAACAATCATAAAATTCATACGGAACCTTTAGACCCAGAATAGCTGAAGTGATCTAGGAAAGAACAAAGAAGCTGGAGGCATCATACTTCCTGATTTCAAACTGAATTACAAAACTACAGTAATTAAAATAGTATGACACTGATATAAAGAAAGAGTATAGCAATGAGACAGAGTCCAGACATAAAGCAACACATATATAGTCAACTGTTCTTGGCACCCTCCTGCCAAGAACACACAATGGGAAAGGACAGTTTCTTCAGTAAGTGGTGCTGAAAAAACTGAGCATCCATATGCAGAAATGAAGGAAGTTCCAACCTTATACCACACATACAAAAAAGGTGGATCAAAGATTTAAACCTAAGACCTGAAACTATAAAATTCCTAATAGAAAACAGGGAAAACCCTTCTTGACATTGATCTTGGCAATGATTTCTTAGGTAAGACACCAAAAGCAAAGGAAACAAAAGTAAAAATAGACAAATGGAACCATATCAAATTAAAAAGTTGTCTGCATGGGAAAGGAAACAATCAACAGAATGAAAAAGACAACCTATAGAATGGGAGAAAATATTGGCAAACCAGATATCTGATAACATCTTTGTTAGTAATAACAAAGTTTTAGTTCTCAAAGATGAGTAAGTTCTAGAGAACTACTGTATGGCATGGTGTCTATATTTAATACATAAAGAAAGGGACACAAGTAAACTGGAATGTGTTGAACATGACTATTACCTTGATTGTGTTGACAGTTTCATAGGTGTTTGCATAGGTACAAACTTATCAAACTCTACATATTAAATAGATACAGTTCTTTGTATACCAATTATACATCAATAAAGCTGTTTTTAAAAAGAGAAATGTTAGTGACGCTTGAATGTGTACTTACTCAAAGAGGGTAACTAGTGCTCCACAGAAAGCACATTGTCTTTTTACCTGGAACTATCCCATACATCATTTCTGGTTACCATGAAATTTCAGGTTAAAATAAATCTTCAGTGATGTTCCTTTCATATACTTCCACCAACTTCTACCTTAGTTTATGAAATGATCTCTATTCATTATTAGTGTTTGGATGTTGGAAATTTGCCCAAGGTTTTACTACATTAATGTTAATTAAATTGGGGTCGTAATCTATAGCAGTTCTCTGAAGAACTAGCCCCACCATTTAAAAATGTTAACTGTAACAAGCTGAGTTTTTGTAACCACTTACTTGTTGAGAGGAAGAATTGGGTTTAGATTCAAATCTGAGCTTTACCATATACTGACTGTATTTATCACTAGCCAATCATAGCAGTTTGATCCTTGGTTATCTGGTCTTTAAAACTGAGATTACTTATACCTACCCTAGCTCACAAGGCTGTTGGGAAGATCAAATAATATAACGTATGTATATCATCAAGTACAGATGGTGTCCTTACATAAGTATGACTTTAATTCCCTTGTTTTAAGAATTTTAAAGATGATGCTTAGATGAGGATGAGAATTTAAAAAACCAAAAAATTACCCTTACTAACTGCTCCCCCAATATACTGCAAACATTGATATAGTACAAATTAGAGCAGAATGCATTCTCTTCCATCAGGTTCATTTACTTGATTTAGCATAACTTGAATGCAACATACTAAGGTTCAAGATATTAGCTTAAAAAAACTATTTCATTGAGACAGTTTTGCTTACAACAGGCCCCTCCCCCAGAAGATTAAATATTCATTTAAATGCCTTAATATACCAACTCTTAATCTAGAGAGCCACAGTTTCTAGATTGAGTACCTTAGTTACATCTGAAGGCTGGAAGATGGAAAATTATTCAATCGTTCAGTCAAACATTTGCCTCTGCGTGAATGATAAAACATAAGACATTGGGAAAGAACATTTAAGGCTCTTCTTGGGAACCATGTAATTTGCATTTCATAGAAGGGATTTAATTAAACTCCATTGGAATAGAAGGTGCTGGAAACAATTGCAGGCAATTGCTTGGTCCACTGCCTAACTCTGTACTTATCACCCCTTGCAGCAGCTGAGTAGGACCTGGCCCTTGGCACCTGAATGCTGTACATTTCAGTTGCTTAGTCAAGTAACAGCCAAACAAAAAGGCCATCGTATAATTTATTTTTTCTTAATTTGAGAGTACTTTTTTGAAAAATAGATTGCACTACATAAACACTAACTCAACTGATGAACCATTTCTTTCTTCTTGAGGACCATGGTTCAACTAGGATTTTTCTTTCTTCCTTTGTTTTCTCTTTTGGCTACTGGTGTGGATAAACTAGCTGAAAGCAAGTCCTATCAGGTCTTCTTATTCCTTCTGTCCAGGTAGCTGGGCTTTGTATCATTTTTAGTGGCCCTTTATGTATTTTTTCTTTCATGCAGTCATTCAACAAACCTTGTACAACTACTCTGTGCCACAGATACAAAAGTAAACAGGGCCCTAGACCAATAGAAAAAGGCATACAAGAAAGGCATTTGTAATTCAGTTTAAGTACTATAATAAAGGTATGCTCAGATTGTAGTGCTGGAAACACAAAGATGAGGAAATACTCCTGAACTAGAGAAAACTACATAAAGCATAAGACTAAAAATAAGGAAATCCTTGGACACTATATTAGCATTGCTTGTCTGATCCTCCATCAATAGTCAAAATGAGCTCCCTGAGTTCGAGTCCTGATTTATTTTACTAATTCATGTTCAGTACTTTTGTGGAGGTGATCTATAGAAATAGAGCAAAATGTACTTTCTTGAATCTCTTATACGCAACACACATTTTTCCCCTCAAAAGTAGAGTTATTTTTAGTAAAGAGAATAAGGACTTAATATTAACCTATAAAGAACAAGGTAAGTGTAGCAGTATATATGCTCATATCTGTTCTGTGTTGGGTTATTTCCTTCCTACTTTAATAAAAGTCTTAGTGATTTTCTAAGGCCTATACTATCCAGACCATCTAGTAGAATACCAGCTAATTTCAATTATCATTAGTTACTAATTCCTGAAGTATATGACACCTTTAAGAATTAATTAGGACTTCCTTTTCATCTTTATAGCATTTCTATCATTGATTACAGTACTTCTCTCAATATAATAAGTAAATTAATGTCAGTCTCCCCCCATGAACTCAGGTCAAAAACTATGTTTTTGATCTTTGGATGCTGAGTCAGTGCTGTGCAGATTGCCTAGAGCAGAGAAGACCTTTGATAATATTTTTGAACGGATGAATATTCACCAGTTCTGGTTGTCTAAGAAATTTTATATTACCTAACTAAATGCATCACTCAGAGATAAATAATATAATAACTCATAACAAAAAATTGGGTTTCCTCTTTTACCTCTTCATTTTGTACATGAATTTCTAGCTATTTCCCTAATTATAATAAAAATATAATTCCATTATTATTCCTAATTTCTAAAAGAGTGGCCCTCTAACATGCTAGCCACCAGAGCCTCCACAATAAGCAAAACATGCAATTGCTTGAGGTTCCTTCCGTCAGGGCACCTATAATAGTCCTGTACCAATTAGGACAAGAACAAAAGACAGCTTTCATTTGCTTTTCTCTCACTTCATTATTTTATCTGATTTCAAAATCCATTCTCTACTTCTGAATTCTCCTAAGTTCTAGATCTTTAATTTTTAACTGATTACTAAATATTTCCTTCTATCCCACTTCTCCCCTCATAATAAAACCTGATCAATATTTAGTTTATTCCATCTTGGTTTCCTTTCCTCAAAAATCATCCCCATCTTCCAATGTCCGGCTCAAAGGTCACTTCTTCCAGTGCTGTTCCAGGCCTATCATTCTCTTTGCCCTTCTTTTATTGTGCTCAACCCGTCTTCCCAAAGGTCACGTGACAGCACGTGGAGTTTCCTGAACAACCATGCTCAACCATGCTCTCCCCCATTTTTATGCTTTTGCAAGTTCTGTTTCAAGCTAGAATGCCTTGTGTCCCCATTCTTGTATTATATCCCCATTCCTGTAGTCTTCCATTGTAGAGGTTACCAACCACTATAAATGTTGGAATACAATGTTGTTTTTTCAGCAGACTCTTCACACGTGCAGGTATGCACACACTTGTATGTGTAAAAACTGATACACTCTACAACTAACACAGTGCTCAGTAAACATGTGATGAATGGGTGGATGATGCTTAAATGTGTAACGAGCCCAAGATCCTAAGGTAAAATTAGGAAAACACAAAAATTGTAAAATAGTGGAGTCCCTTTGGAACACAGTTGGGCTGTTCCTCAAAATGTCAAACACGGTGTTTCCGTATGACTCAGCAATTCCACTTCTACGTTTACACTTGAGAGAAATGAAAAGATATGTTCTCACAAAAACTCATGCACAAATTTCATGCCCCAGTGCTCTTCATAATATCCCCATAGTGGGAATAATATAAATGCTCATCAACTGAGGGTTGTGCACCCACATTAAGACTGTTACTTAATCACCAAAGGAATAAAGTACTGATGTGCATTACAACCCAGATGAACTATGAAAAACATTATGCTACACAAAAGGTCACATATGAGTCCATTTATATGAAATGCCAGAACAGGCACAGAGACAGAAAGCAGATTACTGTTTGCCAGAGGGGAGGGCAGAAGGGAATGGAGAGTGATTGCTGATGGGTTCAGGATTTCTTTCTGGGGTCATCAAAAATTTTATAATTAGCTAGTGGTTATAGCCATACAACTCTATGAATATACTAAAAACCATGCAGATGTATACTTTTAAAGGGTAAACCTTACAGTATATGAGTTATATCTCAATAAAGCTACTATTGGAAAATGAACACAAGAAGGATGCTCTATCTGCTCCAGATTTTTAATCAGGGGATTAATCTTTGAAGTTACAATACAACTCTGCAGCCTAGAACTTATTTATCTTCCATGTTAATCAATTACACAATTACAGCAATATTGGAACATTAAAAGCCTCTTCTAAATTAACCCCTTCATCACCTTATAGATAAGAAAACTTAGCTCCAAGAAGGATAAATGACTTGAACAAGATTGTATAGCTAATAGTGGGACCATGAAGACTTCACTCTGTCAAATCACAAATCTTTTTTCTAAGTTGAATTGACATCTTTCTTCCTGAAATTCCCAGGGGTTTTTTTCTTTTTATTTAAAGGACAAAAATACCTTAAAAGGAAGAAGTAAGATCAATTTATCTTTCATATTAAATCCAATGACTATTACTAGATTATAAGAAATATTTTTAAAAGGCTAAGGAAATAATGCATCTTTCTGCTTCTTACAATGAGAAAAGACAACTATTAGTATTTAAAGGTTTTACTCCTTAACAATAATTTAACATAAGAATTCATAGTAATAGGGAGAGCAACAAAGACCACTCCTTCCCCAGGAAATAGAAATAGATACTTAGCTAAGACACTAGATATATCTGGAAATTTTCTTCATCTGATCCTTCAGAGAGAAATCAAATGTAATCCACAGGAGAATACCTTTCAGAATATCATATTCTCAAGTTCCCCTTTGAGACCTAATTTTTTGTGGTCTTTCTATAGCCGATGGCAGAAATAGGTGTAATAGGTAACTTTTGATGTAGTTATTCACTTGGGAGATTTTCTATGAAAGTGAAATTTTCTTTGAAGTTCGTATTTGTTCTTTTCACCAAGCAGGACCTTTTAAATGGAAGAGTTTTTCATTTGTTTCCACATGTAAAACAAAAACAAAATCAAAACATATTAAGTTTCACTGATGGTATTTTTTGTTTAAAAAAAAAAAGGATTAGTCATTGCTGACCTTCAAAAGCTCATTGTACAAAACGCCATCCTACAACTTACAGCCAGGGGTAACTGTGATTGTGTGGTGTACTACTTCCCTGACAGTGTCTACATGGACCTGAGGACGGCATAATTTAAAGGGAGTGTGGGGAGCTGAGGGGGTGGGGTGGGTGGGGAAGGATCGCCATCATGACAAATATTGCTACATGCTCACTTAGGAAATTCTGGGCTAATTCAAAAAATATTTAATGAGAACTAATTATGTGTCAGACTCCAGACCAGATGCTAGAATGAGAGAGGGTTATGCCAGGATATTTTAGTGCCTCCAACAGGCCAGTGTTTACTCTATCAGCCATACTTGCTAGTTTGCCTGGACAGCTCTGTCTGGAACGGCTGTTCCAGTATCGATAGCACTGCCTTTCACTCCTGCCTTCCTACCTATGACTCTTTAAGTTGGGGAGTGTGAATCTAGTGTAGAGAGTCTCCTCAGCTTATATGACTAATGAAACACCTGTATCTACATGCCTACAGCCATCTCTTAGACTAGAAGTCCATGGAAAACAGTTCAAGAAATGCTGATCTGCTTCATTCTCTTCATTTGATAGCTGAGGAGAGTTGGGCCAAGAGAATTAAAGAGACTCAGCAGGAGAATGGCAGGATGGAATAAAGCCTAGGCCTCCTGGCCCCTTTCTCTGGCATACTTTCCCATACATCACTGATTGCCATGTCAGAACACTCTAAACATGAAGTTTAAAAATCCTATTATTATATAACAAATATTATATATTTTCTCCTAATACAAAACAAATCACTCAATTTTACATGTTAATTTCAACTTAAATGGAGTTCAAGTTTTTTCTTTTTTAAATCATAACTGTAAAACCAACCATAGTTAGAGTCAGTGAGAGAACAGTACTGTATAGTCAACTCTTCGAGCTTGTCAGCCAAGTTTACTTATTTTCTATTCTCTACTTTCCCTCCACTTACTCTGATAAATACGAGGTGACCGATTTCTTCATATCTTCAAAGACTCACTGGCCTCACAGGGGTGGATAAGGCAGGTAGAGAGGAGCTAATTTTATCAACTACCGGATTTTCCAGTACAAAGCATTCTGTATAATATTTTACTCCCCTTTATGGTTTAAAGTGTCCTTTAGGTAAAGATACTACTTTCCTGGGTCACTTAGTACCTATGAAAACTCTAAAGAGTTTTAAAATACAATATAATCCCTTTATTCTTTCTGAGTTTCTACGTGCTAACAAAAGCTATTTTCTGAATCTGGTTGCACCAAGAGATAGGACCTTAAAAGAAAATCATGCAAAGAACTCTATTTTTAAAAATCAGTTATTCACATTTTGGGTCACACATGGCCACTGCTATTTCTAGCTGACCGTATTGTAGGTAACTTAGTTCTTTTAAAGAAGAGGAAGTGAATGATTATATAAACTTAAAAAAAACCCTATTTCTTATTAGCTAAGAAGTACAAGGAGCCTTTTTTGGGGAGGAGAACTAAGTAGGAAATACTAGTAAAATACGGGTTTTAAACTTAGGAAACTAATTTCTGTATAGTATATCTTTTTTGCTTATTTCCAAGAAAAAGGAGTCCATATTAATCTTAGACAAGATAACCAATCAAGCAGATGAAAAGAAAATCACAAGGTGATTAAGGCAGACCATTTCTAGAGAGAATCTATTCTTGGATTTGTAGATGAAGATATGAGCTATATGTGGCAGAACATTCTTCTCATAATCAGAGATTGGAAGCTGTGATTACGGTGCAGACCTTTGACTTTTAGAACAGAGCACTCTCTTCTGTGATTAAAAATAAAAGGACTGCCTGTGATAATTGACCATTTGAAGCAATAAACTTATTCACATCTAACTATTCAGAACCACCTGTTTAAAAAAAAAAAAGAATACAGATATTGATCACATCAAACGTTTTCATTGAGAAGTTGACACAGACACCCATACAGTTTATCATGGATGGTCTCAGAAGCTTTCCTGTGTATGAGAAACAGAACTACAGGCCTTTTTGTACAAATTCCTGTATATCTTGTCCATGCTGTTCTCAAAGATGGGTCGGTGGGATTTCCCTTTATAAGAGGCTGCCCTGTTAGACCAGTATTCACCATCATCCAAATGGAGAGTGCCACGTGGCCGCTGAAATGAGCTATAAAAAAGGATATAAAATATTAAAACTGGTGAAACTCAATGAGAGGTAGTATTATATAATTCAAATATTTACTGAGTACTTTATGAGTGTGTGATACTCTGGGTTGCAAGAAATAAAAGACAATGAGGTCTGTGCCTTCAAAGAGTGACCCTGCTTGTATGAAACTATTACAAAACACTAAAGTGAAAATTGTGCCTGAGAGAGTTACGAAGAATGCTGAGAAGGGAGATGCGTGTGATGTGGTGAAATCAGGGTGCAGACGCTGTGGGAAGGCCAGTCTTGAGAGCTTCCGGCTTCCCCAGTTAGGCAGACCTGAAATCGGGTAACAGCTCTTATAAGCTATGGACCCTGGGGCAATTTATTTAGTCATCCCAAGTCTCAGCTTCCTTTACTGTATTTTCTTCAGTGTTGTTTAAAAATCAAAGACAAGGGGCACCTGGGTGGCTCAATCGGTTAAGCAGCGGCCTTTGGCTCAGGTCATGATCCCAGCAGCGGGAAGACTACTTCTCCCTCTCCCACTCCCCCTCCTTGTGTTTCCTCTCTTGCTCTCTCTCTCTCTGTCAAATAAATAAATAAAATTTTTAAAAAAATCAAAGATAATATGTGTAAAATGTATAGTATAGTGTTTACTCTGCACATAGACATTATTAACCACTAGGCACTAAACAACTAGGTACTCCATATTTACCTAAAAATCTGAGGACACTCTGAAGTTGGTAGCTGTGGAAACTGAAGCTCAGTCAAGGGACTTGCCTATGGCCACCCAACTAGTGACTGGCAGAACAGAAAGAGATACCACATCTGTGGTCTTAAGGCCCCTTCCACTATGGCACACTGCTATTGTCCTCAAGGAGGAGCAGGAAATTAGCCTGAATATGAACAACTTCTAGAAAATGGAAAACAAGGCCAAAAAGTGTATTTGAAGTGATAGGGATCCAGTTTTGAGGGTCTTGAAGAAAAAAGAGAGAATAGATAGGAAGCTATGAAATAGACCAGGACTAAGTTAATTATAATGGTAATAAGAAAAGGCAACTCCTTTTGAAAGTTTGATAGTACTTTTAAAAACATACCAAGGTTAAAAGTTTACTATCATAAATATTAAGTTCTGGGCTTAACATATTTGCCAGAAACAAAATGTTGACTTTTTCAAGGACTGAGGTTTTTTTTAAATAAATAATTGACTTCAAGAAATTAATTACTTGTTATAGATAAAACTCTCAGGCATGATAGAGATTATGAAGTTTGTACCCTATAAAACTGTATGTTCTGTTTATTAAATGTCACATATATTTTATTCATGCATTTGGAATCTCACTTCCAACACACAATTTCTTCCTTTACTTCTCAGTCCAATGATGTTACCTCTATTGTCAATTGTGAAACAGGAACTCTCAGCGCTGTGTATCTATAAGAAGACTTTGCTATTTGACCTGAAGTCAATCTAACACCTGAACACAATAAAAGACACCATGAAAAAAGGCATGGAGTAGTTTGGGTTATCATTCTTGGAGCCTGACATGGTGGTCCATGAGGACGTAAAGTCATGAGAACATTTAGACACTCATTTTGGAAGAGTTTGGCATGACCCAATAAGGTTGGATAGGCAGTTTCAAGCCAGTAATCCCACTCCCGGGTAACGAAGTAAAATTCTCGCACTTGTGTACCAGGAGACATGTACAGACATGTTCATAATAACACTCTGTAAAAAAGCTAAGGACTGGAAGCTACCTAAATATCCATCTACATTAGATCAGATATGGATAAAATGGTATGTGCCTATAATGATATGAAGCAGGGAAAATTAATGATCTATAGCCACATGCATCAATGTAGGTGAAACTGAAAAGCAAATGGAGTGAAAAAGAAAAATTCTAAACAGTACACAGTTATTCTTACATTTATATAAAGTCTAAAACAAGGAAAATTAAACAACTTATTGCTGAAGGATAGATTCATGTGTGGTATAACTACAAAGAAAAAACAATGGAAAAGCTGTAACAATAGCTATCTCTATGGAAAGAGATGAAATTGGCTAGGAGCATAAGGTGGCTTTAGAGGTATGGCTAATGTTCTATGAAGCTGAATGGTGAGTAAAGGGGTATTCCTTTATCATATTATCACTATTATTATTACTTAGGATGCACAAACCTTAAATATATTCCCCTTTTACAAGTAATATATGTGATATGTTTTTAAAAAGTCACTTCTGTGAACCATGACAATAGGTCTCTCTACCCCTGTAGACCTTGCTAAAATGAAATTTTACCTCATATTTTTTAGTTAGATTTACTAGATCCTATCATACTTTCTTCACACTTGGGTGCTGCCTCTTTCACACTGGAAAATTTTGAAAATGATAGAGTCTCTGGGATAACAAAGGTGTTTTAAAACATGACTATCATTACTTCTATCTTGTCCATTCAGTTAAGGAGGGATAACTAAGACAATTTCTAATAATGTCAGTATAATATTTAAAATTATTCAAAGGGCCTTAGCTAAGACTTAGTGTTCTTGCTTTGATATAGTAACATTTCTTTCATTAGCTTTGCTGAAGAAATAGTCTAGCCACTGAATATAATTTCTGATTTCATAGATATTTTTTCACCAAGCTTCACTCCTATTGTCATTTTTTTTTTTTTTTTTTTTTTTTTTTGCCGTATGAATCAAATGATAGGGGAATCATACACCCACAAATGTATTAACAGAAACATTTCTACATCTTTTTTGCCTCTGCAACCATATCTACCAGCCCAGGCATTTGCCTGTGTTCCCTCATACTACTTTAGGAATCCCACAGTGTTGTGTTTTGCTTGGTTGGTTGTTTTTATTTGTTGTATTGTTTTGCAATAAGTCATGAACTAATTAAAATTTCACAAAACACAGGTTTGTCCTTATCTCTTTTTCCACAATCATTGACTTTACTACATGCTGATGGCCAGCTAACAATGTTCTTTTTTGAATTCTACATTTTGTTTAGTTGCCAGGCTAGTTCTACTATGATAAACTACTGAACAGAAGTCTGAATTTCTAACATACACCTCTACCCCACACTCAGAGAGGTAAAGTAGCAGCATAGCTGCTAACCTTAAACAACATTGTGTAGATTTTTTCTGAGATTGTAAACCAAATTACCACCTCTATCATCAATTACTATAATTAATGTTACCTGGCATAGATTTGTTACTGCTTTGGTTTCATTAGACAATACATTTTTTTTTCATGTCTCAAAGCTGCCGTAAAGTATCACCTCTGTGGCTTGCAATGAATAAATAAAATTCAGAAAGCTTTTTAGAAGCAAATGTAAACCTGATAAGGTTCTGTAAAGAAGAGCTAAAGTGGCCAAAATATACATCCTGATGCTTTTAGAGCTTGTAAAATTTGGCAGTGAGTTTATTGCTATTTAAAATTGCAAAGTTCTTCAATTTAATAAAGAATATTGTAATTCTCTGGAGAGAATTTAGGAATTAGTTTGGCCTGGAAGTCTGAATTTCAAAACAGAGATGTGAACACAGAACAGGTTCTAATATGGTCCACAGATAGGTGCAGTACCATAATCCTAAAAAAGATATTTACTTCCAGACATGAAAGCATTAAATCTCTAATGAACTGTGAACATATTGAGTCAATTCTGATTTTCATTACTGAATATATTAGTAAGTTTAATATGTGTAAGTGACTCTAAAAAGCTTTATTATAGTAATAGGCTTTTAAAAATTATAGTCCTCTATTTTACCAAGAGTATCTTCAGCATTCATTAATTCAAAGCCTTTTAGTGAATTCCTACTATATTCTACAAAATACTGCATCAGTACTACATACTATCAAACGGTTACTTTCAAAATGGGGATAGTATTTTATTAATGTGGTACATTTTGTTTTAATTTACTCTTGCTACTTAAGTAGAGAGCCCTGTATTTAATTATGATAATGCTATTAAGAGAAAAAGAGAAAAAAGAACAGACCAGGATAATATCCAAGAACTGCACAGCTTCAATTCCTAGGTGTTGATAAGGCCTAGCATATATGCAAAGAAGAGAAAGGTCTTTGGAAAGTTTAGCATGAACTAGGAGACAAAGGACATTACTAATTTTTTGCTTCGAAAAGAATGAACTCACTTGAAACCCTGATGTTAATTACATCAGGGTTTCCTATGCCAAATGAAGGCCAAGCATATACTACTCTATACATAGTCTTCAGACAAAATATCTCAAAATACCTCAATACTCATTGAAAAGAAGGTCAGAAGGGAAGATGAATATGCTATCCCCAAACTATTAATTGAAATAAATAATTAAAAGGCCATGAGGATTATAAAATTGGCTACTGGCCATTTGTACTAAAAAAAAAAAATCAGAGCTGAAAGTGACTTCAAAGATGACATTCTATATTTCAAAATTGTGATTTAGGAGTCAATATGATTAAAGATGTTTATATAATAAAAGAATAAGATCTTTCCCATAATACCCAACAAAGGTTCCTATCAAGCAAAACTTTGATTCACAAAATACGGAATATTTTTAAGGATGTGATGTATGTTTAGAGGCATTGGAATGGATGGACATATAGGTGGGTGGATGTATGGATGGATGAATGGATGAAAAGTAGGAATGGAAGTACTCAAAAGTCTTGGGGTTTAGAATATGTAACAGGAAGAGGATATGTTACAGTTTATTAAAATCTGAAAAGTATTTTGTATTTTTAAAGATACCAAATACCAGGGTAATGCTGATGTCACTGGTCTAGGAACTATCATTAGAAAGCACTGAATTAGAGACTTTTCTATTTTCTTTTTTAAGATTTTATTTATTTATTTGACAGAGGGATAGAGAGAGAGCACAAGTAGGCAGAGCACCAGGCAGAGGGAGAGGGAGAAGCAGGCTCTTCGCTGAGCAGGGAGCCCGACACGGGGCTCCATCCCAGGACTCTGGGATCATGGCCTGAGCCGAAGGCAGCCACTTAACTGACTGAGCCACCCAGGTCCCCTGAGACTTTGTTTTCTATAGGAACAAAAAAGTTTAGGGAAAAAATTGCATCTTGCCATTTATCTTCTTTTATCATTAGCAGAAACTATATAGTAAACTGTAAAAGAAGTACATTCAGAGAAATTTACTGAACACTGGTTACTTATAGGTCTTTTTCCCCCCTCTTCTATGACTAAGAATGTGTAGAAATGAGCCACTGACAACAAATAAAGTCTAAGAGCTTTCAATGTTATTAATTCCTTTCTTGATTCCTTATCTAGACATGTTATTAAATACCACAATCAAAATATAAGTTTACTTAAATGATGGAATTTTAGCAATGTAACTGATCATTATTAATAAAGAACATAGTTTTAATAATGGAACAATTTTTTGAAATTGAACTATTACATGTCAAAGACTTTGATGGACTGTCAAAAACAAAGATAAGTAACATATCTGTGCCTTCAAGAAGAGCTCACATTTAACAGAAGACAAGACAGACACATGATAGAATAGTTACTGTGAGAAAAATGTTGCCAATTCAAATGAAATACATGAGAGGAAGTGGCAGGATAAGGGAGAAAATGCCTAACAGTCTATTGAGGTCATGAAAGGATCTCACAAGAGGGAAAAACCTGACCTTAGTCCTAGAGAATAAGTAGGTGTTCATTTCATAAACAAGAAAACAGAAGTTATTCCGGGCACTGTATTGTAAGAGAATCAAGGCATGAGACAGTTTGGAGTATCATAAAATACCAGGTACATCTGAAGAGGTAAGAATAAAGTAAGATTTAACTGTTAGAAGTCAAATAATTTTATCTTGGAGTGAATAATGAGCCTACAATGGGAGGACACAGAAGGGATTTCTACTGAGTGGGTGACTGAATCAAGATTACTCCAAAATCTCCTCAGTCTCAAGCATTATTTTTAGTAATATGTATATAGGGGGCAAGAGATCTTTATTTAATCACAAAAAAATAGTATTTTAAACTGATATTTTAAGTCCTCCATCCAGTTTCATGAATTCAGGGTAAACCCATAAAGACCATCTCATTTATTTTTATTATTCTGACTTCCCTCCCATACTTGGAGTAAAGATAACTACCCATAAAACTGGTTTAATGAAGAGCACAGCTGTGATACTTCAGGAGGGTTTTCCTGTTTTGCCCTGGTTACATAAAATAATAAATGCATTTTTTATTCCTAATGGCAGTTATCACTAGAGCTCAGACAACTACAGTTCAAGCATATCATCATGAACGACTGCTTATTATGCCTCTTGAATCTAACTCGGGATTGCTGTAATAGTCTCTTCCATGTCATCATCCAGCCCGCAGTCCACCTAACATTAGTTCAGACCATAACTGCCTAGTTGTTCATGAGAATGTCATAAAATCACAATTCTTACCGAAAGTTGTATTTAATGTATTACTTTCTCATGATCTATTTAAAGAATTAAATCAGTCTGCCAAGATTTGGTAGTCCTAAAACCATTCTGGTTGCTCAGTAGTATTTTTTAAGCAGGCAACAAGTTGGAACATTGGACATGTCCTGGCATCAATATTAAGTCTAATTACCAAGGTCATATTTTTGTTTTAAAAAATGAATACAACATTGCCCTGTCTTAATCATCAGAGAGTTTTCTAGACTCCTAAGCTACAATCTTGACACTTTGAAAAATCACAAAAATATGCAGCACCCCCAATATTTCTGAATATCAATATACCTTTTAGACAAAATTTAATTAAACTTTTTTTTTAAAAGATTGTATTTATTTATTTGACAGACAGTGATCACAAGTAGGCAGAGAGGCAGGCAGAGAGAAAGGAGGAAGCAGGCTCCCTGCTGAGCAGAAAGCCTGATGTGGGGTTTAATCCCAGGACCCTGGGATCATGACCTGAGCTGAAGGCAGAGGCTTTAACCCACTGAGCCACACAGGTGCCCCTAGACAAAATTTATTTAAAAAGAAAAGTTCAACCTTAAGTATTTAATGAAAAAGGATTTTAAGATACTTGAGTTAATACCACAAGATCCAGTGAATTCAAAATAGAATCAAAAAACATTTATCTCACTTAAAAATGAAGGTTTATTCTTAGTTATTTAAGAGATTTTAAGTCCGTATAATATTTAGATTTTTTCTTCTATTTGTTAAATATTAAAGGCAGTCTTTTGGCTGTTATTATATCTTAGTAGATTCATCTGATTAATCAAATAGTGACCAATAGGGAAGAGATGAAAACTAGAGTCAAGCCTGTGTTATTCAAAAATACTCAGCTGCTGGGTATGGAAGGGGAGGAGGGTGGGGGATAGGTGAAATAGGTGATGGGAATGATGGAATGCACTTGTGATGAGCACCAGCTGAAGCACAGAATTACTGAATCACTATATTGTACACCTGAAACTAAGATAACACTGTATATTAACTATACTGGAATCTATAAAGATAAAAAAAGTAAAGAGTCAAAATTTAAATTACTCAGTTACAAATAATTTCACAATTAAAACATTATATCAAACATATTTCTACTCTTAATAACCTGAAAAATATGCATAAGTAAATAGAAAACAGTTTATATCACTAGCTAGTTCCATAAAAGAATATGATTAAAAATTTCATACAATAGTCATAACAGGCCAATTCACATTTTAATGATGAACTTAAAATTATTTTTATCCTTACTTCTCTCTTTTTGTGACCAACTCCCATCTATATGAAGGATCACTCATGCCTGGTCTTTAATTAGGAACAAGGTTCAAGTAAGACAGTTATGCCAGAAGTACACGACAATATGGAGAAATTTAAACACCCTGAAAACTGAAGAAATCTGAACTATACAGAGCGGGTACTAAAAAGCACACTAGGACCCAGGGCACTGGCAAGGCTACCACCATGAAGGTCTAAAATTTCCTTAAATATAGGTAGCACATAAGAGAGAGGGAGGTCAGCACAGGTAGAAAGTTCTTCCCAAACTCCGGCTCCAAACCCCAAAGCACTTTAAGTAAGATTACTTAACAACTCCTTGATAAAAGAGATTTCTTCCAAATGAATTTTATACTCAAAGATGTCAGAAGACCTAGGACAGCTAGCATGTACAGGCTGCCGTGTACAGTAACAGGTACTACAATTTCCCATTCTGCTCCTCCTACAGAAAGCACGGCCTCTCTGCTCTGCTCCATGGATGATAGCCACAGTGCACATGTAGATCACAAGATCAAGCATGGAGTCGTAGGCACAATTTTGAAGCAAAACATGAAAGAAATAATTTTTATCTCTTTATCGATATTCTCTATTTGAAGAGTCACTCCCATTATATATGCCTTTAATTCATTAAACAGGATCGCCTTTAGTTCTTTGAACACAGTTGCTAAATCCAATATCCAGGCCTTCTCAAAGACAGTTTATAGTAATTCATTCTTCAGTTGTATGGGTTAGATTTTCCTATTTCTTGTGTGTTTCACAATTTTTTATTGAAAACGATACTTTAGATAAAAACTGCAACAACTCTGGATTTTGACCTTACCAGGGTTTTTTGATTATTCGTTTAGTATCCTGCCTGGACTAATGCCTGAAGTCTGTTTCCCTTGCCCTGTATAGTTTCTGATGTCTCTTGTTCCTTTTCTTTTTTTAAAAAAATGATTGTTTCTACTTTGAAGCTTGTACTCTTAGGGGCTGCCCCTGCGTTAACATAGGTTGGTGACTAGCTAATTGGTCAGAAAGGCTTGTTCCATCTTTTGCCAATGGATCTATCTATGTGTGACTTGGAATATAGATTCAAAGTGTATCTGTTTTGCAAGCCTTCCCTGGATATTACTTTGTGCCTTCACAAGGCCTCACATTCAGCCATGGACTAGCAGCTCCCTAAGGGCCTCTCCAGTTTCTTCTGGACTTATTTACACCCTTAACACACCCACATAATGTTCCAGACTACTAGAGTAAGTACAACTTTATCAAAACCAACGCTGGCTACCTGGTCCTTGGATCTTTATCTGTACCAACAAGTAGTTAGATCTCAGCCTTCTCTTACAGCTTGCCAGTGGGGTCATTGTTGTTTCTATTAATCTCCATGCACACGGGATTTCCCATGCTCTGCTCCATATAGCCAGTCTCTTCTGGCAGCCATGCTGCAGC
The DNA here is from genome assembly GCF_964662115.1 of Mustela nivalis. Classification (NCBI taxonomy): domain Eukaryota; kingdom Metazoa; phylum Chordata; class Mammalia; order Carnivora; family Mustelidae; genus Mustela; species Mustela nivalis. The sequence continues at coordinate 36,046,880 of NC_139029.1, forward strand.
TCTCTCAGCAGGACTGCCCCAAGGAGCTGGGAACCAGGAGTTCTGGGCAAAGTGCCACAGATTCCTACTGCCCTTACTGAGGTTCAGTAGATTTTCTTGATAAGTGCTTCTCAATTTGTTACACGCTTTTCAATTTTTAGAGTCTTAAAATTATTGTTTCTGACACTTCTGTCTAGTTGTTGCTTTGGGGAAGAGGATTTGTTGAGCTCCTCACTCAGCCATTCCAGGGGTCCATGCAGACTTCCTCAGGACCTCTGTGTTAATTTGTGTCTGCAGAGGGGTGATATAAGCCAAGATCCCAAATCTCCTCTTGTTGTCTGCTGATGGAAGCTGTAAGGCAAGCCAGTGGGTGATGACTCCGAGTGCACGTTCTCTCATCTTTGAGATGGAAAGTAGAATGAGAGTCATTCCTTGGCAAAATATTTATTATGTCTTAGGGATAAAACTAAAATAATATCCTGATCATTTCAATAGCTTCTGGAGCTAATATAAAATATATTCTTATAAAAGAGGTCTTGAAGTTCTGACCACTTGGTTCAATCAGTCTAAATGTGTATATAAGGGGCGCCTGGGTGGCTCAGTGGGTTAAGCCTCTAACTTCGGCTCAGGTCATCATCCCAGGGTCCTGGGATCGAGTCCCACATTGGGCTCTTGGCTCAGTGGGGAGCCTTCTTCCCCTTCTCTCTCTCTGCCTGCCTCTCTGCCTACTTGTGATCTCTCTCTCTGTCAAATAAATAAGTAAAAAATCTTAAAAAAAATAAATGTGTATATAAGATAAGTGGCAAGGAATATAAAGAATCTCAAAAAAATGTGTAAGCAGACCTTTTCTGATACTCTGCTTAACTCTTACCTGAGGGGTACCAAAACAGTCTCAGGTAATCAAAAGCTTAGCCAGTAACACTGCTTGGTGAACTGGAAAAAGAACCAATACTCAGGTTTACAGCAAACTTTAAATACAGACCAGTGCTTTTCAAAATGTGGTCCTTACACTAGCTGCATTAGGAGCATCCATGATATTTCTTAAAATGCAGCTTCCTAGGTCTCACCCCTCTATGTAAAGATTTAGAATCTAAGGGAGTAGAAAGGAGAACTCTATATTTTGAAGATGCAGCCCAGGTAATTATTATTCATATGAAAAGTATGCAAATCAGACACTTTCCTTTACCAACCCTATCCATTCTTACCCAAATTAGAATCAATTATATAGTTTAAGAATTAAAATTGAGAGGCTAATCCATATAGTAGCAATCTGGAGACTAGAGCTTTAAGTAAATAATAATAATAAAAGGTAAAAAGTCTTCTTCCTTTAGGTGTGAACTTTCTTGGATCTCCTTTTTCCTGTTTGGATTGCTTCTTCAAACTCACCTGTAATATGCTACTCCCTTGATGGGAGGCCCAGGTTGCCTGTTGGTTGGGAAGCAGTAGCTTTGGGAAAGGAGTTCACATTTATACTCTGTGTAAGGGGCAAGAGAAGTACTTCCATGTTCACAGAATATCTAGCCTAACTTATCAGGGTAAAGATCAGAAACTTCAGTCCTAAACTCAAGTTAGCAATAAGACATATTCCATCATCTGGAGCTTTTTTTTTTTTTTTTTCTTATACTTGTTTTTCAGGAAACTCAGAAGGTGGAAGCCATGTGGTAATCAGTGGTGTAACACCAAAGATGCAGAGAACCTTCAGTTACTTAAACGCACAATTTACACTCAGCTTTTAATATCACATTCTGTGGCAACTGACACAGAGCTTTTAAAAATCTTCATGACATTTTCTAGCATAATCTTGCAAAAATTTTGTTATTACTAACATTCCTGAAATGTTAGGCTAGAAGAACAGTTTTTCTTGTGTTATTAAAAACAAGTTCACTCATGGTCCAAAATTATGGCAACTGTTGTTTGAATGAGAATAAATATACCTGAAAATAAACCCTGGATATGTGGGTTTGCAGGCCAGTCAAATACCCTAAAAATCTTAAGTAAAATGGACAGAATCACCCTTAATTGACTATATTTGTTTTCACTGAAAAGTTGCAGTAATGAAATCATTAAAGTATTTTAATAGGATTTTATATAGTTAAAAATAAAACTTACTAATAAATAATTATCAATTTGAGTCTAAATTTCCCACAAGTCCAGGCAGATTAAAAAGGTTATATTTATGCCAACTGTGAGAAAAATCTCAACACACTGCATTAATCCAGCTCATACCTATACTCTGGGTCACTGTCATAGGCAGAGTCTCTGTATAAAAGACCTCTTTTCAGTTCCAGTTCATCTTCTTTCTCTGGATCTCTCTCATCCTGAAAAGTTTAAAGATTTCCATTAATTCATTTTACAATTAAAATGATGCCTCTGTTTCTTTGGGAAATGCTCTCCCTCCCCCCATTATAAGAAATGAATTAAATGCTTGGATTTCTTAGGAAAGAGAAAAAGAGGAGGTGAGAATTCATGATTCATGATTCTGCTCAATAAAATATAGTTTTATTATATTTTGTTAATAAGGCTTATCAAAGACTAGATACCTGGTAGATGTTTTCCTGCATCAATAAATGAACAAGAATTGATACTGTGTCAAGATATGTAGTAAGATATATAGTAATATCTTACACATTGTTATGTGACTCCTGAAAGACTGTCCCTACACTCTGAAGAATAAGTACCTGGAAAACTTATGCAAATGTAAGCATTCAAACATGTACCTATTATTCATAAGCCAAAACACAACAATAAGCCACAAGAAGCAAAAATGAAGGGCAAGGTAGTTGGTATCAAAATCCATAGCTATAGAATTCTAAAGAAATAGATTGTAAACTATATCATCCACTGCAACTATGTTCTTATGTATGGTAATTTCATATAATTCAGTATCAAATATCTTTGACTACAATTAGCCAATATCCTTGTTATCCCTCAGTCAGATAGGAACAGACATAAAGGCAAATGGATAACAAAAGAAGCCAGTAAGCACAAATCAATTGCTATAAATATTAGTATTAATAAGGGAGTCATTTACTTTATGTGAGAAATCAGCTGAATAAAGATAATGAAGAAAAATGTTTCTAAAAAATTTGCTGATGGCATGAAATTGGGAAGAGAGCATTCAATTAAAAAAATGGAAGCAATGGAGTCAATTATCATATGGTTTAATTTACTTGTGGAGCATAAGAAATAACATGGAGGACATTAGGAGAAGGAGAGGAGAAGGGAGTTGGGGGAAATCGGAGAGGGAGGCAAAGCATGAGAGACTGTGGACTCTGAGAAACAAACTGAGGGTTTGGGAGGGGAGAGGGGTAGGGGGTTGCGTGAGCCTGGTGGTGGGTATTCAGGAGGGCAAGCATTGATTGCATGGAGCACTGGGTGTCGTGCATAAACAATGTATCTTGGAACACTGAAAAAATAAAATTTTAAAAAATGGAAGCAATAAAATATAGAGCAAATTTTTAAAAATCACAGAAAATGTGAGTATATATCTAGAATTGTTATAGCTTCTAGGTGAATGAACACTTTATCATTATGAAATAATTCCATTTATTTCTATTAATGCTTTTTTCCCCTTAACTTTTTTTGATTTACAGTTACTGTAACTAAATAGCTTTCTTAGTGTTTGGATGGCATAAATTTCCCTTTCTATTTTCCATTTTCCCTTATCATTAGGTTTTAGATCTTCTTCTTAAATACCATATAGCTGGATATTGGTTATTTTTGTACAGTCTGATGAATCAGTGAAGTAGAGAATTAATGTCTGTAATGAGTACAAAAGACACTACAAAATAAAGTGTAAGAAATTTTTAAAAATGTAATATGTTTTCAATCTTCAGAAACAGATTATGCTACAAGAAGGAATGAATGAAAGAGATGTAAATAATATTTAATTTTTAATTCTTTCCTTGGAAAAAGCCATTCATTTCTAAATTATATAAGTGGTATTATACATAAGCATAAATCAATATTCCTTGTTTAATTTTGTCAATACAGTTGAAAAAAATAATTTTTGAGCAAGAGAAATAAAAAATGTTGACTAAATTTTAAAGTTTATATATAAAAAAATATAGAAGTACTTAAAAAAAACTGAACTTTTAGTATTCATTAAATAAATCCCTATATTGAATTGGGTACTTACTATCCTATGAGATAAAAAAAAATGACCAAGATATGGTTCCTGTGGAACCATAGCTGTTTATTCTGTGAAGCTCTATGGGTAATAAGAAGCAAGGGCAGAATTATAAGGAGAGCAAAGGAAAAAATAGGGAAGAACATTCTAATTAATGGAGCATTCTAAAATCAGAATGATGTTCTTTAGAGGAAGTAAGATCATAATTACTGAAATTATTCTGGCAGAGTGTTGATACACATCTAGTTCAAGAAGTTCATGGAAGGGAATTCTGCCCCAGGAAACACAAAGAACCAGGTGATCTTCATGGTTATTCCCTTCAAATTTTAAGACTATATTCTGTGACATTTAATATATTTTCAGTACAAATACATATATCTTGTAAGAGTCCTGGTATAGTCTTTCTTTTAAAGGTCAAATTATATAAAAGTAAAGAGGTAAAAAAAAAATCATACTTTATTATAAGGTATTAACTATGAGTAGAGCAAGCATTTGAAGAGATATATCATTCTCATTAGTGCCAGGAAACACATCCCTAGGGCAAGGAGAAATGATTCCAGTCTTATTCCTTGTCAACATTCCCATTTGCCAACATACAAATACAGAAAAAACAGATGACACCAATATTTGCTGAGTTCCTGTAAGGTATCTAGGACTGTGTTAGGTTCTCTTTACTTGTGTATCATTTAAGCCTTTGATAACCTTATGAAAAAGGAGGTAGTGAAATCAAAAAATTAAATAACTTGGCCAAAGTCATACATTATTAAGTGGCAGAAGTGAAATTTAAACTTAGATATAACTTGATTTACATTATACTGCCTCTTAGAATGCAAATGAAATAAAATCTCCATCCCAAGCCATTAGATTACTCTCCTATATGAAAATTAGGCTCAAACTTTCAGCTGTATCTATTTTCAGCCAGTATCTACTTGTTTTTTTATGAGGGTGGTCCTAAATAATATAGCTCAGAAGAAACTTTCTCAGGATTTCCACGAAGAAACATTTTTCTTCCAGCAAAAGTCATTAATAAAGTAAACATTATTAAAAGAAGCTGTGGGCTTTCCTTCCCTAAAACTGGCACTAAATTAAATGTTCTTTTAAGATTCCTCTCAACAATGATCACTATGCCTTATACATGTGATTGACATCTTACTTAGACTACTCCTGTTTTCTGCTCATGCTTGCAAACTGAAAAATTTAGGGACGAAGGTGGTTAGTCTAAAACATAACCAGAACTAAAAGGCAGCAAGCAATCTCACTAATTATAGAGTGTTTAAATAAAATATACACCTGTCATTCTCAAAGAAATGAAGTTCTCATACATAGTTAAAACACCTATAAGGTATATTTTATTACTATCAAATTCAATACATGATTTATAGTGAATTGTGTACAAGGACAAGAATTCAAATAGTTCTAATATGCATTATTACCCTGGACATATCAGTTAGCCTTAATGGCTTTAATGTCCTAACTCATAACATAGAGAAAACTTAGGTAGAACTGCTTAAAGACAAAGGGATAAGAAGTAGAAGGGCTAACTTTGAATTGATTTGAACTGAATTTATTTATTTATTTGAGAGAGAGTGAGTGTGTGAGCAGGGAGGGAGAGGAGGAGAGAATCTGAAGCAGACTCCACGCTGAGTATGGAGCCTCTATGGGCTCTATCTCATGACAGTGAGATCATGACCTAAGCTGAAACCAAGAGTTTGACATGTAACCAACTGAGCCACCCAGGCACCCCAAGGTTTTTCTAATTCTATAACCTGGTTTATAATTGTAATAAAGAATAATAAAGTCTGAAGGGAAGACCAATTAAAGAATACTTAAATGGGAACTTTGACAAATTGCTAGAGGGAGGCTGTGAAAAGGTTAATGGTTAATTATGTATGGTTAATTATGTATGTCAACTTGGTTCAGCCATGCAGCCTAGATGTTGGTGGGACATTATTCTGGACATTTCCATGAGGTTTTTATGGATGAGATTAACATTTACATGAATGGACTTTGACTTTCATAATGTGGGCTGGCCTCATCCAGTCAGTTGAAGGCCTTAAGGGACCAAAGGCTAACCTCCCACAAGGAAGAAGGAATGCTGCCAGTAGACTGCTTTTGGATTTGAACTACAACTCTTCCCTGAGTATCCAGCCTACCTCACCAGATTTTGGTCTCACCAACCTTCCACAATTGCATGAGTCAACTCCTTAAAACTTCCCTCTCTCCATATATGTGTTTATGTATATAAACACACACATATGCACATACACATGTTCTTTTGTTTCTGTTTCCTTGGAGAATCCTGACACAATATGAAAATGAAAAACTCCTACAATATATTAAGTTAGAGACTTCAGTACTTTACTTCCAACAATGGATAGAACAATCAAGGCAGAAGATCAACAAGTAAATGGAAGACTTGAACTATACTATGAATCAACTAGATCTAAAATCTACAGAACACTCTAGACTAGCAGAATATACATTCTTCTCAAGTATATACAACAAATTCTTCAGCAGAGGGGCTCCTGGGTGGCTCAGTGGGTTAAAGCCTTTGCCTTCCGCTCAGGTCGTGATCCCAGGGCCCTGGGATCGAGCCCCGCCATCAGGCTCTCTGCTCAGCGGGGAGCCTGCATCTCCCTCTCCCGTGCCTGCCTCTCTGGCTACTTGTGATCTCTGTCTGTCAAATAAACAAATAAAATCTTAAAAAAAAAATTCTTCAGCAGAGACCATACACTAAACCATAAAATGAGTTTCAATAAATTTAAAAGGACTAAAATAATATGAAGTATGTTATCTGCTACAGTGAAACAAAATCAGCAAATTCTTTATTGAAAATTCTCCTACAAAGATGGGCTTATTTAAAACATTTAAGAAATAAATAATATTACACAAACTCTTCAGAGGACGATTGGGAGTATTTTCCAAATCACTTTTTATAATTTAAATTTAATTAACCAAAATATAGTACATCATTATTTTCAGATGTAGAGTTCAATAATTCATCAGTTGTGTATAATGCTCAGTGCTCAAATCATTTTTTAAAGACTTATTTATCTATTTGAGAGTGAGAGAGAGTACGAGCAAGCAAATGGCAGGAAGGGCAGCAGTCTTCAAGTAGGCTCCTTGCCAAGTGGGGAACTGGACGCCGGGCTTCACCACATGACCCAAGAGAGCATGACTTGAGCCAAAAGCAAGAGTGGGATGGTTAACTGAGCCATCCAGACCCCACTCCATAATCATTTTTATGAGGCCAGCAAAAACTTAAGGAAGACATTACAAGAAAGGAAACTTATAGACTCATCACTATCACTAACTAAGATGTAAAAATCCTAGGTAAAATATTACCAAATCAAAACCAGTAGTGTGTGTGTGCGTGTGTGTATGTGTGTGTATGAGTGTGTGTATAAATAAATTATGATCAGGAGTTTTTTTTCCAAGCATGCAGGCATGGGTTAAAATTTGAATAATCAAATAAGCAATTTACCACATTAAAACAAAGAGAAAAAGCATTTAATCATCCCAATGTCAAAAAATTCATATATTTATAATGAAAAATTTTTAAAAAATCAACGAAAAAAAAAAGAATAGAAGGAATGTCTGTAATCTGGCAAAGAACGCCTACAAAAAATGCATAGCACACATCATACTTAATGTTGAATTGTAAAAAGCTTTCCTCTTTGGATGGCAAACCAGAGAGGATACCCTCTTTCACAACATCTATTTGATATTGTTTTGGAAACCCTACACAGTGCAGTAAGGCAAGAAAAAGAAATAAAAGGCCTAAAGACTAAAGAGGGAGAAATAAATCTGTCATTCTTTACAGACTATATTATACATATAAACATGAAAGAAGCACCATATATTAACATTAATATGTGACTGTAAAGTCACTGGATACAAGGTCATTACACAAAAATCTATTACAGTCATTATATCAAAACCAAAAAGAAGATACAACTTCAAAATATACAACTGATAGTAGCATTAAAATATCCAACATCTAAGAATAAGTCTACTGAAAGAAATGCAACTATGATAATGACATAATTGGGAAAAATTAAATCTCTAAATTAATTTTAAAAGACATCATATTCATGGATTGGAAGACTCAATATTGGTAAGATGTCAGTTCTCCCCTAGTTAAAGCACAGATTCAATGTAAGCTCAGTCAAAATCACGTTTTTTAAAACAGACAAGCTGATTTTGGAATGCAGATGGAAATTCAAAGAACAAAGAATAGCCATATCACTTGTAAGCAAGAACAAACCTGAAGAACTGTAGCCATTGGATGTCAAGAGTTATTATAAACCTACAGCAAATGAAAAAGTATGATGTTACTACAAAATGCGAGAAGCCAATGAAACAGAAGTAAATCCAGAAAGATACTCATATATATACAGTCCCAATGGAACAGAAAAGAATCCAGGACTATTTCCACGTAAACAGAGAAAGGGAAAAAATGGCCACCTGAAAAAAGATGATGGATCATAAACATAGGGGAAAAATAAACCTTCATCCAAGTCTCACATTATACATACAAATCAAATCCACATACACTGTAGATCTAATGTGAAGGGCAACATGATAAAAGACTTTTTTAATGGGAGAATATCTTCAGAATCACGGTTAGCTGAAGTTGTCTTATATGCACATAAGAAAGGACTAACCAAAACACTAAACAAAAAGAGAGGAAAACTGGGCTACATTAAGAACTTTTATTCATAAATGGTGTCTTAAGAAAACAAACATGCATGCAACAGATTTGAATATATTCATAATATAAAACATATCCATCAGAAAATGTCCAGGAGTTAAATAAAAAGACCTTAAGAGGTATATATACGGTACACAAGGAACAAGTCTGACATTGCTTTTTGAGAAGAACTGCAAAGGCCAAAATATATAAAAACAAGAGAAAATCACAGCTAAGTGTACAAAATTAAGTGCTGAAAAGAAATAACGATGAAAAAAATTTTTAAACTGCCAGAGAAGGGAATTCTAGGAAGATGTTAGTGACAGTGTATGGTAGGCAGAATAAGGGTACCCAAAGATGTCCATACCTTAATTCTCAGAACCAATGAACATGTTACCTTATAGAGCAGTAGAGAATTTTGCAGATTTGACTAAGGCTAAGGATCTTGAAAAGGGAGGATTGCCTTGGATTATCTATCTAGGCCCAATTTAATCAAATGAGTTCTTAAAAGCAGAAATAGCCTTTCATGGCTATGGTCAGAAAGAGGGAGATGTGACTAAGAATTAGGGTCAAGGGGCACCTAGGTGGTTTAGATGGTTGAGTATCCAACTCTTGGTTTCAGCTCAGGTCATGATTTCATGGATCATGAAATCAAGCCCCATATAGGGCTCCTTGCTCAGTGAGGAGTCTGCTTAAAGGTTCTTTCCCTCTGTCCCCCACCAATATGTACGCACTCTCTCTCTCAAAAATAATCTTTTTTTTTTTTTTTGAAAAAGAATAAGGGTCAAGGAGATGCAGTGTTGCTGGCTTTGCAATTGGAGGAAAGTGGCTACATGCCAAGGAATGTGGGTGGTCACTAGGAGCTGGAAAAGGCAAAGGAATTGATCCTTCCCTGGAAACTCTACAAAGAAAACATCTCAAAAAAATCAGTGCTGACACACTGATTTTAGCCTAATGAGATCCATGCTAGGTGTACAGAAATTTAAGATAATCAATTTGATTTACTAAACTTGTGGTACTTTGTTGTGGTAGTAATAAAAAACAAATAGTATTTAGAGGCAAAAATCCCCTCATAAAAACATGCAGAAATTGTTTTGGGGTTACAAGGAATAATTCATGGCAGACCAATACCCCTATTGAAAACTAGAAAAGCCAGAAAAGAAATAAAAATTTATATATTTTAAGCTATTAGAAAGGTGCAAAAACCAAAACACTAGTGATACTAACATTTCAGAGGAGAGTAACTTTCAAAGGTGGACTGATGATCTGCACAGCCACTTTTCCTCAAAGTGTTTGCATATCGTGAGCATGGGCTAGATGCTAAGAACCAGAGCTTCTATTAGAACAAGAGTCATTGCTGTGACACAGAAAAACCAACAAAGTTTTTGATGGTTGTAAAAGAGTAGAGTAATGTAACTGGAGTATTATGAGGCCTTAGATGTACAACCAGTTTCTCAGTTATGACATTTATTGATTTATGAAGCTGTGTGGGACTAGAGGGTATAGAGCTAACCCAAAAGTCTCTGAATGTTCCTACAATTTCATGGTACTTACGAGATAAAGACCTATATAAGAGATAAAGATCTATAGTGAGAGGCCCTCAAAACACAAGAGGCAAAAACCCTGGAGATAGCAGTGACACTTAAGGACCTGTAGCTGTTTTTAAACTGGAAAGACTTGACAATTTGGGACAAGCTAGGCTAAAAAATCTGGTCTTGGCTCAGGCAAAGGCTATTTCTGGGGATGGAGTACCCAGCAGAATTTTTTTGTGAATCACACCACACTCGAAAAATAAAACTGAGAACTGGAAGAACCTCAAACACATAAAAGTGTCTTGTCACAATATTTGCCAAAATTTTGAATTATGCCAGTTTGGGGAAGGGGAAAACAAACTAATCCAAAAATGACTGAAAAGCAAAAGATCCATATAATTAGATGATAGTTAAAAGACAAACATCTGTCAGGAAAAAAGATGTTGGTAACAGAATAGGTCAAAGTTTAAAGCCTTGAAATGTAGTGAATTGACACTTGACTGGTTGAAATCACATTTATACTGGGAGCAGGGTATGATCACTTCTGGGAGCAGCTAGAACTAGTCATAGAAGTTGTACTGGAAGACAGAGAAACCAGCAGACATCTTGGTGATTATGCAGAGCTGATATCATAAAAACAGAGATGAGAAGGGACTCAAATATATGAATATTTTCTGAAGGTTCCTGGTATGGAAATATAAGGAACTAAACCTAAACTTTCTGAGAATTAGGAGAGAAACTGCCTCAGTTTCTTGGTACTGAGAAGACAAAGACCTGAAAAACTCTGACTTCAAAGCTCTAGAGGTTGATTACCAAAACATCAATATAGCCTCAAAGTAGTCTGGTCTCTTTTGAATCAAGGTTAGCCCCCTGATGCAACCTGCCTAATAGAGGAAAAAGAGAACCCTTTCATCATCTAGAAAGATCTAAAGTTCTTTTAGAAATAATGTCTAGAATTTATTATGAAATAAGTGCTATAGTCAGCACAGTATAGTCAGGACAGCATGTAAGAGTGAAAAAGACAAAAGAAGCAGATCACAAGTGTAATCCATGTATCAGAATTAGGAGATAAGCACTTTAACTATGATCAGTATCTTCAAGAAAACAGATGAAAAGTTGGACAAAATAAACAAAGGTTAAGGTTTTCCAGAAACACTGGTATTTATAAGAATTAATCAAAGAGACATTTTAAATCTAAATATTAAATAGAAGTAAAGAACTTTTTTTAAAAAAGATTTTATTTATTTATCTGACAGAGACAGGTAGGCAGAGAGGCAGGCAGAGAGAGAGGAAGGGAAGCAGGCTCCCTGCTGAGCAGAGAGCCTGATGTGGGGCTTGATCCCAGGACTCTGGATCACAACCCAAGCTGAAGGCAGAGGCTTTAATCCACTGAGCCACCCAGGTGCCCCAGAAGTAAAGAACTTAATAGATGTGTTTAACAGTGTATTGGAAACAGTAGAAGACCAGATCAGTGAAGTAGAATATAGGTTCATAGGAAATGCTAATAAAAGAGAAAATACAAAGATAAATACGGAAAGAAGTGCAAGAAACTATGGGAGATAATCAAAAGGTCTAATAGTTGAAATTGGACACCCAAGAAGGAAGGAATAAAGGTAGAGTCAATATAGCATATTTGAAGAAATAAAGGGCTGGAATTCCCTAAATTAATTTAAGTAATGAATTCACAGATTCAAGAAACTCTGGGCAGGGTTAATACATAAAACCAGGGGTGCGTGGGTGGCTCAGTGGGTTAAGCCTCTGCCTTCAGCTAGGTCATGATCTCAGGATCCCAGAATTGAGCCCTGCACTGGGCTCTCTGCTCGGCAGGGAGCCTGTCCCCCCACCTCCACCTGCCTCTCTGCCTACTTGTGATCTCTGTCTGTCAAATAAATAAATAAAATGTTTTAAAAAAATATATACAATCAAATCTTTTAAAACTAATGACAAGAGAAAATACTAAAAGAAGCCAGAGATAAAAGACATTATAAGCAGAAAGGGTTAAGACTGACAATAGGCTTATCAAGAAAATAATGGAAGTTATAAGATAACAAAATGATATTCTTAAAGTACAGGAAGAAAAACATCTGCCAACATATACATTTATATCCAGTGAGGAAAACTTTCTCATAGATTTATGGATACATAAATAAACACCTAAGTAATAAAAATAAGTAAATAAAAATGAAAACAGACCGCGACAAAAAAATAGCAGACCCTTAGCAGACCTTGACAAAACAAAAACAAAAACAAAAACAAAAAAACACTAAAGGAAATTTTTCAGGCAAATGGGAAATGATCTAAAATGAAAAGAAAAGAAAAACTAAAAAGCATCAAAAGAGATGAATATGTAGGCAAATATAAATATTACTATACAAAATATGTAGGCCAATACAAATAAATATTATTATATGAAACAATAGTATCAATGCATTATTGGAATCCAAAATACAAGCAGAAATAAAATGTATCACAATAACTTTTAAAAGAAAGGAGTTTAAATGGAGTATAAGTATTCTAAAATTCTAGCATTATCAAAAAACTGGTAAAGAAAAGAAGTGTCTTAAATTATAACAGAGACGACATGTATTTTATGGGGCAACATTAAAAGAATAATGAGCAAATGCATACCCTATGAGTTAAAAGAGGGAGGAGAGGGAACAAAAATATCTTAGTCAAAGGAGACATACAGGAGATTTAAAAAACAAACATGAACAGATCCGTCAGAATATCAGTAATTAAGTGATTGCAGTAAATAAAAATAAGTACTCAATAATACAAAACTTAACTATATAAGACACACATCTTAACTATAAGGACACATAAGGGGTAAAAGTAAAAGAATGAAAAGTACCAATTGACATTAACCAAAAGAAAGTTGATATGCTTATTATAATATCAGACAAACTATATTTGAAGGCAAGAAGCTTTCCTAGAGGTAAAGACATTTCACAATGACAAAAAGGTCAATTAACCAGAAAAAAAACCTCACCACAGTTTAAACCTGTATGCATCCAATAACAGAGTTTCAGAATATGCAAAGCCTCTGGAATACCCATAATGGGGAAATAAAACCCAGAAAATACAGTGTGTTAGCAAGGCTATAGAAAACTAGAACTGAGAGAAAACCACTGATACTGGAACACTTTGAAAAAACTTTTTAGCAGTATATTCTACATTCCTTCTTATGACCAGCAATTCCACATTAGGTATATATCCAACAGGAATACATATATATGTTCATCAAAGAACATATACAATAATATTGATAGCATTACTATTAGTATTAGCCCCAAATAAAAAGAATTAACTGATAAATTTTGCTATTCTTACTGGAATACTATAAAGCAAAGGTTGGCAAACTATTCTTTGAAGGGCCAAATACTGTATATGTTCAGCTTTGCAAGTTATTTGTTCTTTGTCACAATTGCTCATCTCTGCTGTTGTAACTTGAGAATAGCCATAGATAATATATAAACAAATGGGTCTAATTCATGTTCCAATAAAACTTTATTTAAAATTTAAAAGTCTGGAATTTGTCTGTGGACTATAGCTTACTGATTCCCACTATATGATTATAAAAATGAAGCACATGCATGTCACAAACATAATGATCAGCAAAAGAAACTAAATACAAAAGGATGAATACATGATTCCATTTATGAAATGTTAAAAAACACATAAAACTTATCTGTATGTTGTTAGATATTAGAAGATAGGTTGTGTAGTGACTGAAAAGAGGCACCAGAGGCATTTCTTGGGTGTTAGTAATGTCATGTCTCTGACCTGGATGCTGTTTACCCATGGGTTCACTTTTTAAAAACTCACTGTGCTGTAGAATTTAGGATTAGAGTAATTATACTGAAATAAAAAATTTTTAAATTATCTAGAATAGCAGTATTAAAAATCCATGGGAAACATCTGCAAGAAAATTAACAGACAAGATTTCCCATGAACTCCAAAATATCAGGAGACATTCATAAACCCCCAGAAGGTACACGAGAAGGTAACACCATCTGTGGAGGATGAATCATAGGAAAACATTGAAGCATCTGATAAAAAAAAGTAAGTTCAAAGTAACAAAAAAGTATTCACTCAAAAGCTTGGTGGGTCAGTTCAGAAACTGAAACCGGAAGAGGTTTTCCCACTCTCCTAGTGATGAATACAAAGGATTTACAATAAATTCTGAAGAAGCTGGAGCAGTCTGGAAACTGTTAACTCAAACTAACATACCAAAGTCATCTTCCAAGATAAAACCCTCACTGAGTGTAAACATCTGGAAAAAGAATTCGGGGAGCCTGGGTGGCTCAGTTGGTTAAAGCCCCTGCCTTCAGCTCGAGTCATGAACCTGGGGTCCTAGGATCAGGCCTGTCAGGCTCTCCACTCTGTGGGGAGCCTGCTCCCCGCTGCCCCGCCCCACCTATCTGCCTATTTGTGATCTGTCTGTCAAATAAATAAATAAAATCTTTAAAACATATATAAATTGAACAGGGAAGTAAAAACAAAAAAAAAGAAAATTTTTATATAAGAACTGGGTAGAAAAAGAAAGCCAGGAAATACCAGAAACTAAGGTGCCATACTTTTGAACAAATGAGGAAGACAGAAAAAAGAGCTCTCAAACTACACATTTAGAAAAATTAATCTAAATCCTAAGTCCCTTTCTAAAAATTCAGAAAAAAATAATTTTATAAAGTAATCATCATAAATGGGTTAAATTTCATAAAAAGTTTTAAGGGGGGGGGGGAGACCAAATAAGAAGCCCTCAATGGAAGCATGCCAGAAAAGTCATGCTCACAAAACAGATGGAAAATATGTTACCTATGTCTTCATGGCCAGACAATTTGTCTTCCCAAGAGTAAATGATCTTATGAGAGAACAAGAAAAGTAGCTTTAATGTCTTTTTGATCTAGCCTCAGAAGTCATACACTGTTATTTCTTCCATAGTCTGTTGTTTGCACAGATCAGCCCTATTCCCATGTTGTGGGAAGAAACTACACAGGGGTGAAAATAGCAGTAGGCAAAAAAATCACTCGTAGCCATCTTTTACCCCAAGAGTTTAAAAATATATAAATTTAAAAAATTTAAAACAGCCAGTATAAGGATCTAACTGGGCTTGAAAAGCACATAGACAGGAGAGAATCTCTTACTACAGAGATAAATAACTAAAATCTACTCAGCCGCAAATTAAAAATGCTATAATTATAATTATAATTATAATGCTATAAGTGCAAACCAAATGGATGCCATAAAAATGAGGATGGACAAAGCAAAGGAACAAATCAGTACTACAGAAGATAAATTATGGAAAATAAAGAAGCTAAAAAGAGGAGGAAAACAAAGGTAATGGATCATGAAGGTAGATTTAGGGAACTCAGAGACTGATTAAAATGGAAAAACATTCATATAATAGGAGTCCCAGAAGATGAAAATAGAGGAAAAGGGGCAGAAGGTTTTTTTGAGCAAATTATAGCTGAAAACTTCCCTAATCTTGGGAAGGATACAGACATCAAAACCCAAGAAGCACAGAATACCTCCATTAAACTCAATAAAAGCTGACCATTGCCAAAGCATATCACAGTCAAATTCACAAAATATAGAGGCAATTAAAGATCCTAAAAGCAGCAAGGGAAAAAAAGTTCTTAACCTACAAGGGAAGACAGATCAGGTTCACAGCAGACCTATCCACAGCAACTTGGCAGGCCAGAAGAGGGTGGCAGGATATATTCAATGTGCTGAAAGGGAAAAGTATGCAGCCAAGAATACTTTATCCAGAAAGGCTATCATTCGGAATAGGAAAGAGAGTGAGTTTCTCAGACAAACAAAAACGAAGAGAGATCATAATCACTAAACCATCCCTATAGAAATATTACGGGGGACTCTTTTAGTGTGAAAAAAGACCAAAAGCAACAAAGACTAGAAAGGAGCACAGACCATCACCAGAAACACCAACTTTACAGGTAACCCAATGACACTAAATTCATACCTTTCAATAATCACTCTTAATGTAAATGGACTAAATGCTCCAATCAAAAGACACGGGATATCAGAATGGATTAAAAAAAAATCCATCTAAATGCTGTCTACAAGAGACTATTTTATTATTTTATTTTAAAGATTTTATTTGACAGAAAGTTAGTGAGAGAAGGAACACAAGCAGGGAGAGTGGGAGAGGGAGATGCAGGCTTCCCATTGAGCAGGGAGCCCAATGTGGGGCTCAATCCCATGCTAAAAGAAAGCTGGAATGGCCATACTTATATCAGACAAACTGGATTATAAAGCAGAGTGTAGAAGATAAAGAAGGGCATTTTATCATAATTAAGGGATCTATCCATCAAGAACATCTAACAATTGGAGCACCCAAATATATAAATCAATTAATAATAAACATAAAGAAAACTCATTAATAATAATACAGTAAAAGCAGAGGACTTTAACATCCCATTTACAGCAATGGACAGATAATCTAAACAGAAAACCAATAAGGAAACAATGGCTTTGAATGACACAATGGATTAGATGGACTTAAGAGATATATTCAGAGCATTTCATCTTAAAGGAGCAGAGTACACATTCTTTTTGGGTGCACATGGTACATTCTCCAGAATAGATCACATACTGGGTCACAAATCAGCCCTCAACAAGTATGAAAAGATCAAGATCATACCATGCATACTTTCAGACCACAACACTATGAAACTTGAACCACAAGAAAAAATTTGGAGAAACCTCAAATACATGGAGGTTAAAGAAAATCCTATTAAAGAATGAATGGGTTAACCAAAAAATTAAAGAAAAAAAAATAAAAAAACACATAGAAGCAAATAAAAACATAACAGTCCAAGACCTTTGGGATGCAGTAAAGGCAGTTCCCAAGAGGGAAGTATATTGCAATACAGGCTTATCTCAAGAAGCAAGAAAAGTCTCAAATACACAACCTAACACTACACCTAATGGAGCTAGAAAAGGAACTGCAAATAAAGCCTAAAGCCAGCAGAAGAGGGAAATAATAAACATTAGAACAGAAATAAATGATACAGAAATAAACAAACAAACAAAACCCCCAGAAGGACAGATCAATGATGCTAAGAGCTGGTTCCTCAAAAGAATTAATAAAGTTCATAAGCCCCTAGCCAGACTTACCAAAAGAGAAAGGGCCCAAATAGATAAAATCACAAAGGAAAGAAGAGAGATCACAACCAATACCACAGAAATTCAAACAATTGTAAGAGAATACTATGAAAAATTATATGCCAACAAACTGGGCAATCTGGAAGAAACAGACAAATTCCTAGAAACTTACAAACTACCAAACTGAAACAGGAAGATATAGAAAATTTGAAAAGACCCATAATCAGAAAAAGATTGAATCAATAACCAAAAATCTACCAACAAACAAAAATCCTGGGCCAGATGGCTTCCCAAGGGAACCCTACAACATTTAGAGAAGAATTTATACCGATTCTTCTCAAACGTTCAAAAAAATAGAAATGATAGGAAAACTTCCAAAGTCATTCTACGAGGCCAGCATTACTTGGATTCCAAAACCACACAAAGAACCCACTTAAAAAGGAGAATTATAGGTCAATATCCCTGATGCAGATGGATGCAAAAATTCTCAGTAAAATACTAGCAAATCAAATTCAACAGTGCATTAAAAAATTATTCACCACAATCAAGTGGGATTTATTCCTGGACTGCAAGATTGGTTCAATATTCACAAATCAATCAATGTGATATACCACATTTATAAAAGAAAAGAAAAAAAAATGATCTTGTCAATAAATGCAGAAAAAGCATTTGATAAAATACAGCATCTATTCTTTTTTTTAGATTTTTTTATAAACATATAATGTATTTTATCCCCAGGGGTACAGGTCTGTGAGTCACCAGGTTTACACACTTCACAGCACTCACCATAGCACATACCCTCCCCAATGTCCATAACCCCACCCCTCTTCCTCCACCATGCCATAAAAATGAGGATGGACAAACCTCAGTTTGTTTTGTGAGATTAAGAGTCACTTATGGTTTGTCTCCCTCCCAATCCCCTCTTGTTTCATTTCTTCTTCTCCTACCCCCCTAACCCCTCATGTTGCATCTCCACTTCCTCATATCAGGGAGATCATATGATAGTTGTCTTTCTCCGATTGACTTATTTCACTAAGCTTGATACCCTCTAGTTCCATCCATGTCATCGCAAATGGCAAGATTTCATTTCTTTTGATGGCTGCATAGTATTCCATTGTATATATATATATATATACCACATCTTCTTTATCCATTCATCTGTTGATGGACATCTTGGTTCTTTCCATAGTTTGGCTATTGTAGACATTGATGCTATAAACACTGGGGTGCACGTGAGCCTTGGGTTAACTACATTTGTATCTTTAGGGTAAATACCCAGTAGTGTGATTGCTGGCTCATAGGGTAGTTCTATTTTCAACTTTTTGAGGAACCTCCATACAGCATCTCTTCTTGATAAAAAACCCTCAACACAGCAACTGTAGAAGAAACATAACTCAACATCATAAAAGTCATACACAAAAGGCCCACAGCTAATACCATCCTCAGTGGGGAAAATCTGAGAGCTTTTCCTCCATGGTCAGGAACCAGACAAGGATGTCCACTCTCACCATTACTATTTAACATGGTACTGGAAGTCTTAGCCTCAACAGTCAGAAAGAAAAGAAATAAAAGATATCCAAATCAGCAAGGAAGAAGTCAAACTTTCATTATTGGCAGAAGAAATGATACTCTCTGTAGAAAATCTTAAACACTCCACCAAAGCATTGCTAGAAATAATACATGAATTCAGCGATGTTGCAGGATATGAAATCAATGTGCAAAGATCTGTTGACTTTCTATACACCAATAATGAAGCAGCAGAAAAAGAAATCAAGAATTTATTGCACTTGTTATTGCACCAAAAACAATGAGATTCCTATGAATAAACCTGACTAAAGAGGTAAAAATAGGTACTCTCAAAACTACAGAACACTTATATTAAATTAAATTAAATTAAAGAGGACACAAAAAATCAGAAAAGCATTTCATGCTCATGGGCTAGAAAAACAAACATTGTTAAAATGTCTGTACTACCCAAAGCAATCTATACAAAAAATGCAATCCCTATCAAAATACCAGCATTTTCCACAGAGCTAGAATAATCAATCCTAAAATTTGTATAGGACCACAAAAGACCCCAAATAGTTAAAAAAGACAAATAAACCTAGAGGGGATCATGATTCTGGATTTCAAGCTATATTATACAGCTGTAGTCATTAAGACAGTATGGTACTGGCAAAAAAGAGATACATTGTTCAACTGAACAGAACTGAAAACCCAGAATTGGAGCTGGACTATATGGTCAACTAATCTTCAATAAAGCAGGAAAGAATATCCAATGGAAGAAAGTCTCTTCAACAAATGGTATTGGGAAAAATGGACAGCAACATGCAGAAGAATAAAACTGGACCACTTTCTTACACCACACACAAAAGTAAATTCAAAATGGATGAAAGACCTAAATGTGAGACAGGAATCCATCAAAATCCTAGAGGAGAACACAGAAACCTCTTTGAACTCAGCTGTAGCAACTTCTTCCTAAACACATTTCCAGAGGTAGGGGAAACAAAAGCAAAAATGAACATCGAGATAAAAAGCTTCTGCACAGGGGCGCCTGGGTGGCTCAGTGGGTTAAAGCCTCTGCCTTTGGCTCGGGTCATGATCCTGGGCCCTGGGATCGAGCCCTGCATCAGGCTCTCTGCTCAGCAGGGAGCCTGCTTCCTCCTCTCTCTCTCTCTCTCTGCCTGCCTCTCTGCCTACTTGTGATCTCTGTCTGTCAAATAAATAAATAAACTAAAAAAAAAAAAAAAAAGCTTCTGCACAGCAAAGGAACCAAACAACAAAATTAAAAGGCAGGCTATGAAATGGAAGAAGATATTTGCAAACAACATACCTGATACAGGGTTATTATCCAAAATCTATAAAGAACTTTTCAAACTCAATATTAAAAAATATATAATCCAGTTAAGAAATGGGCATGGGACATGAATAGACACTTTTCCAACGAAGACATCCAGGTGGCTAACAGATGTGGGAAAAGATGCTCAACATCAGTCACCATGAGGAAATACAAATCCAAACCACAATGAGGTACCACACCACACTTGTCTGAATGGCTAAAATTAACAACAAAAGAAACAACAGTTGTTGGTGAGGATGTGGAGGAAGAGGAGACCTCTCACACTGTTGGAATATGAACAGGTGCAGCCAATGTGGAACAGTATGAATGTTCTTCAAAAAGTTAAAAATAGAACCACCCTATGATACAGCAATTGCTCTACTAGGTATTTACGCAAAGGATATAAAAATACAGATCCACAGGAGTACCTGTACATGCATCCTGATGTATTATAGCAGCATTATCACAAATAGCCAAACTACAGAAAGAGTCCAAATGTCCATCAATGGATGAATGGATAAGAAGATGTGGATGAAGAAGAATATATGTGTGTATGTGTGTGTGTGTGTGTGTGTGTGTGTACACACACACATATTTCTCATCCATCAAAAAGAATGAAATCTTGCCATTTGCAACAACATGGGTGGAGCTACAGTGTATTATGCTAAGTGAAATCAGTCAGTCAGATAAAGACAAATACCATATGATCTCACTTATATTTGAAATTTATGAAAGAAAACAGATGAACATATGGGAGGGGAGTGGGAAGGACAGAGAGAAACCAACCATAAGATATTCTTAATGATAGGGAACAAACACGGTTGGTAGAGGGAGGTAGAGGGAGGTAGATGAGTGATAGGAATTAAAGAGGGCACTTGTGATGAGCACTGGATGTTGAGTGTTTAAGTGATGAATCACTGAGCTCTACTCCAAAAATCAATATTGCACTTTATGTTAACTAAATAAAATTTAAATTGAAAAAGAAAAATTTAATTAATAAATAAAAAAATACAATATTCATAAAATAATGAAGGACACATGACATACATTGGTGAAAAAAGTCAATCCAGAATAATCAACACATGATGCATTCTGGTATTATTAGCAAACTTCAAAAAGGAAGGGGGAAAAAACACCACAATTGGATTTCTAAGCTAAAAGAGCAAGTCACTCACAAGGGGAAGAATGTTGGATTTTAAACAGATTTTGACAGCAACATTCTGGGTCAAAACCAAGTAACATACTTAAAATAAAAAAAATATAAGCCAAGGATTTTTATATCCAGCCAAAGTAACTTTCAGGTACAAAGATTACAGACAAAATATCATCTTTGTGCAACTCAGGGAATATTTGTCCCATGAGCCTCCTTAGGAATCTACTAGGGAAGAGCTTCAGACAACTGCAATGATTGGAGAAGACACTGATATAAAATGGCAAACATTAGTTATTTACACGTAGAACTTTAAATGAAGAATGTAAAGGAGAGTGTATATTATAGAATATTATAATGGTATATGCTCTGAAAAGGTAGCTGAGTATAGTTATGAAAAAACAGAAATGAGAAAAAATTCTTTAACTGTCTTCAATGATTGTATCTCCAATGGTAGTTTGTTATTTTTGTTCTGAGATCATTTTGTTACCACAGAAAATGAGGACTTGGGTTATATTCTAATTTTATCACCTTGAAAGCATCTGCATTCATGATTTCTGAATTACAAGATAAAGTCTACACATCTTAGTCTGGTTTTCCATGATCTGGCTCAATAAAGACCTTCTGCTTTACCTGGATTATTTCCACAAGGAGTTTTACCTAAAAACGTGCATTTCTGTACAGGATAGGCTGGTAGGATTAAGTCACATTTATTCTTATTTCTTCTATTTAAAGCATCTAGGCAAAAAATAATTGCTACATACAGCAAGACAGTGAGAAAGAGAGAATATGAACTAATCAGGCATTATGTGCTTACTGATGAAAGACAAAACATGACTCAACCTTTCTGTTTCTATTTAAGAGGTATTTTGAAATAAGCATATATTGACTTTTTACTCAACATAACAATCATTGTGTTCAATTATAATGTTTATTCTGTTTGTATTTAATGTACCTAACTGATATGGTTGGGTATAAATTTACTGTTTTCTATTTACCTGCCTATTCTATAGTCTGTGTTTCCCTCTATTTCTCTTATTTCTGCCAGAGGCACAAGTGTCTGGGATTTAGACATAATAGCAAAAGGACTGGGGTTTTCATTGAAGTGATCTTACATTTTCTTGAATAAAAGTGGAAATCATTTGCTTCCTTTTCACTTGGGATTTTATTTTCAATTAAATCTTTCCTGATCACTGACTTTCATTAACTTGTTTGAAGGTTTTCTTCATTGTTTAATGATTATCAAACTTTCAACATATTATGGTTTATTCTCCTCCATATTAGTCAAATGTTTAATGATTCATAAAGGACTTTTTTGCTGTCCCAGAATAGGTTGATATTTAAATAAAATCTTTGTGAAGTAAAAAATAAATAAATAAAATCCCCCCCCCTTCTTTTTTTTAGTTTGTAAAATTCTTTGTGAAGTAGAAGTAAATTTTTAAAACCCTGGTATTTACATTTAAGATTATATGTCTTTGTCTATGAGCATCCTTCAAGGAGGACCAACCTGAACTTTGATCTGACCGGTGTCCAAAGAGTGTGTTTGTGTGTGCAAAAAACAATGTCTATCTCTAAATATTAGTATTTATTTCTGTTTCTGAGCATGTATTCTGTTGATGGATCTTATGTTTGCATGTTTCCACATGTTTATGTTTGGGAATTTATATTATCTAACTTATGTGTATCAGATTGTACTTTTTGTGTTTATTTCTGTAGAGCTTAGTGGTTAAGATCAGAGAGTAAAAAGGGCACGTGATGTGAGTATATGAGCACTGGGTGTTATATTCAACTGATGAATTATTGAACACTACATCTGAAACTAATGATGTATTATATATTGGCTAATTGAATTTAAATGAAAAAAGCAAACAAAAAAAACCTCAATAAAAACATGCTGAAATGAAAAAAAGTATTAATCTAGATTCAAATCTTTGTTCCAATCATCTTAAATATCTATATGACCTTATACAAGCCACTTAACTTTTCTGAGTTCATCTTTAAAATAGTACTCCTTAATAGTAATTACGATTATTGCAATAATATGGAGTAACATATACAGAGTGACTGGGATGCAGTCAACATTTAATGAACACTTATTTCTATGTAATCAATTTGTTTTTCTCTGGAAAAACAATGACTTTAATTGTTTATGCTTTCTATTCTTATATTTAATCATATACTGTGCCACACTGTTTTTTTTTACTCTTTTATATTTATTTTCTGGTTTATTAAATAATCATTGGATTATAAAAGTTCCTGTGGACAGGAAATTTGCTTACATGCAAAAATCTCCAGTGCTGTGCATAGTGCCAGATACAGAGCATGCAGATATTTGGAGGAGAATGTTCAATATATATGAATTAACATAGGCAGAAAAATATGACTAATTTTAATAGTATGTGTTTAGGCTACCCCTAGAGTAAACCAATTTAAGATACTGGGATTAGTGCCTAGTTTAAGACAACTGCATTCATGTATGTATGTGTTTGGTGTGTGTGTGCATGTGCCTGTATGTAGTTTGTTTTTGTTTAAAGGCACAAAGAAGCTGCTTTAACAGTAGTACAAGTGGTGCCAAATTTCTGAGAGAATAGGTGAATTAAAGGTCTGTAAGAGACCTAAAGGTTTGTAAGATAATAAGTGAATTATATATAATTGTATGTTCAGCATAGAATAAAATGTTGGGAATCTATGCTTTGTTCAACCACATGTCCACTGCTGGAAGACAGAGAAATCAGTAGGGTTTTGGCAGTCTCACTATGCTAGATGTACAAAATTAAAAACCTGAGAGGTCAAAATCCAATGAGACATGATGGGTACAAAACTGAGCTAACTGTTCCCTTAAGATACCTGCAGAATGTCTGAATCAGTGCAGGGTGAAGGGACAAAAAGCTAAGCAGAAAGTATTTGAAAAGCAGAAGGGATTTTCTGCTGTGTTGCCTAAGAAGAATTACACATAGTACGCTATGTGAGGAAAGGAGCCTATAATCATATCAGCTCTCGGTTAAAAGCCCAAAGAGCTGAAATTAAGAACTTAGAATGGTTGACCTGAACAAGGGTTTGAGCTGAGCGGTCCATCTACATATAATGCAGATTTTTTACAGTACTATAAAAATATTTTCTCTTCCTTATGATTTTCTTAATAACATTTTCTTTTTTCTAGCTTACTTCATTGTAAGAATACAGTATATAGTACATACACAAATGTGTTAATTGACAGTTTTATGTTATTGGTTAGACTTCTGGCCAACAGTAGGCTATCAGTAGTTAAGTTTTGGGGGGTCAAAAGTTATACACAGATTTCTGTGCAAGGGGGTTGTGGAGCCTCTGAACTCTGTATTGTTTAAAGGTCAACAGTAGTTTAACTTTTTATTTTTGAATATTTAGATTTACAAAACAGTTGCAAAAAGAAAAGAGTTCTTGTACACAGGAACTTCACCC
Organism: Mustela nivalis; assembly: GCF_964662115.1. Taxonomy (NCBI): domain Eukaryota; kingdom Metazoa; phylum Chordata; class Mammalia; order Carnivora; family Mustelidae; genus Mustela; species Mustela nivalis. The sequence continues at coordinate 36,071,765 of NC_139029.1, forward strand.
TTCACCCATGTTCTCAATATTAACATCTTATATAGCCACAGTTCATTTTGCAAAACAAAGAAATCAATATTAGTACAGTAATTAGCTACATTGCAGATTATACTTGGAGTATACTAGTTTTTCCAGTAATGCACCTCTATTCCGGGATACAACAGAGGATACCATGATGCTTTTGGATCATTTCTCCTCAGTCTCCTCCAAACTGTGACAAGTTTCTGTTCTTCCTTGTCTCTCATGACCTGGACGGTTTGGAAGAATACCAGTCAGGTATTATGTATAAAGCTTCTTAATTTGATTTTGTCTGATATTTTTTCATGTTTAACTAGAGTTATGGGCTCTGGGAAACAATGTCACAGAGCAGTGCCCTTCATATCGCCTGATATCAAGGAACACCGGATGTCAGCATGAGTTATCATTACTGATGTTAACCTTGACCACTTTCGGGGTGCCTGGGTGGCTCAGTGGGTTAGGCCGCTGCCTTCGGCTCAGGTCATGATCTCAGGGTCCTGGGATCGAGTACTGCATCGGGCTCTCTGCTCAGCGGGGAGCCTGCTTCCTCCTCTCTCTCTCTCTCTGCCTGCCTCTCTGCCTACTTGTGATCTCTCTCTGTCAAATAAATAAAATCTTTAAAAAAACAAAACAAAAACAAAACAAACAAAAAAAACTTTGACCACTTTGTAAAGGTGGTGTCTGCCAGATTTCTCAAGTTACAATTTCTCCTTTCTATGCTCTCTTCAACAGAAACAAATCACTAAGTCTAGCTCACACTGGAGGGAGGAAGAATTAAGCTCTTCCTCATGGAAGGGGCCATATCCATAATTATTATTTACAAATCTCCTATAAGGAAGATGTGTCCATTCTCCTCCTCAGTCATTCATTGTTTCATTTATATCAATATGTATTCATGGGCTTTATTTTATTCTTTGGGTTATAATCCAAATATTGCTATTTATTTGTTGCTCAAATTATTCCAGCAATGGCCATTGGGACTTCAGATTGGCTCCTATGTTCTTTTGATATAACCCTGTCCTCCTCGCTCCCCTTTCCTTTTTTTTTTTTTAAGTGATTCTTCACTTTCCATGCTATAAGATGTTCTTCTGTCCTAATCTGTTTTTTGTCTGCCCCAGCCCCAGAATCAGCTACTGCTCCAAGAGTCCTGGCAACTTTTACTGAATACAGGTATTTAGAAACCAAGATCTGGGAGCTGGGTGTGCTCATTGCTACTGGATTGTCATTCCTGTTAGGCCCTTCTGGAGGACAAAAGTAGGAAATACAGATGTGTACTAACCCAAATACACTCATATCTGTATTTGAGTCAATCTATCTGTATGCATACTAAAATAAACATGAATTAAACTGTTACTTTAGACACTAAAATCATAGGTTCACCTTGTTTGTCAAATGTCTTTTCTCACAGTGAAAAACGTGGTTGTATTTATCTATGACTTCTTTACTTGTTTGTTCAACTCTCATATAAATGTAAAGTATTCTTAGAATTGCTAATCCATACCCCTGTATGAAACACACTTAGCTATTAGAGCAGGGGTTGGCAAACTTTAACTCCCATGGTAATTCTGGCCCTTTTGTCTGATATGTAAAAGTAATTTTTATCTTTACATTTAAAAGATGGGAGGAAAGGTTTCATGAAAATAACATGAAATTCACATTTTAGTGCATATGGATAAAGTTTACTTGGAATACAGACATACTAATCTGTTTACCTATTGTATATGTCTGCTTTACTGCTATAACAGCAGAGCTGAGTAGTATGACAGAGACCCTATGGCACAATAAATATTTACTCTTGGGGCACCTAGGTGGCTCAGTTGTTAAGCATCTGCCTTCAGCTCAGGTCATGATCCCGGGGTCCCAGGGTCCTGGGGTCCCGGGATTGAGCCTCACACTGGGCTCCCCACTCAGCGGAAAGCCTGCTTCTCCCTGTCCCCTCCCTCCCTGCTTGTGTTCCCTCTCTCTCTCTGTCAAATAAATAAATAAAATCTTAAAAAAAAAATTTACTCTCTGGCTCGTTGCATAAAATGTTTGTAAATCCCTGCGAAAGAATATAGTGATTAAATAGTTCTTTTTGTCTTTATCCTCACAGTATCAACCCAAACCCTATAGTCCAAAATTATTTAGGTAAGCTAATTTATAGCTATATCTTGTATTTTTAGGACTTTTAGATTAATTTGGTATAATCTGCATTAAATCCTCAGAAGCCCAAACATCACACTTGATGTTTTTTCTTTTATTTTTCATTCAGTAAAGTTCTCTCTCTCTGATGTACATTTCCGGCAGTTTTTCAAAGAAAAGTCACATGTTAACAACTTCAGTACCTAGCAGCTCCAACACCCTAAAAATCTCTCTGTGAGCCTGGTTCCTTTGTAGTCAACTTCTCATGCCTCTCCTATACTTTGCTATTTCAGCAATGTCATATAAATAAAATCATACAATATGTAGCTTTGGAGTTCTAACTTCTTTTATTTAGCAAACTGAATTTAAGACTAACCATGTTGTTGTATGAATTTATAAGCCCACATTTAAAAAAAAAGATGTATTATTTTAGAGAGGGGGGAGGGACAAGCAGAAAGAGAGAGAGACAATATCAAAAAGACTCCTCACTGAGCACGGAGCCTGATGCGGGGTTTGATCCCATGACCTTGAGGATCATGACCTGAACCAATATCAAGAGTTGGACACTTAACTGACAGCCACCCAGTACCCCTTATAGCTCACTCCTTTTCACTGCTGAGTTATAGTCCATTTAATGGCTATACCATTGTTTGACCTTCATTTGTCTTTGAAGAGTATATTGGTTGCATCTAATTTTGGGCAATTAAAAATATACTTACTATAAACATTCATGTACAGGTTTTTCTGTGAACATAAGTTTTCAGTTCATTTGGGTAAATACTTAAAAGCAGGATTGCTGGGTTTTATGATAAGTGTATTTAACCTTATACAAAACTGCCAAGCTGTCGTGTGGCTATAACCATTGGGCTTTCCCACCAGCACTGAATGAGAATTCCTATTGCTCCATATCCTTCACAGCATTTACTAACACAAGTTTTTTGGGGGGTTTTGTTTCTGTTTAACAATTCTAATAGGTAGCAGTGATATTTCATTGCTGTTTTAATTTGCATTTCTTTTTTTTATTTTTATTTTTTTAAAGATTTTATTTATTTATTTGACAGAGAGAGAGAGATCACAAGCAGGCAGAGAGGCAGACAGAGAGAGGAGGAAGCAGGCTCTCCGCAGAGCAGAGAGCCCGATGCGGGGCTCAATCCCATGATGCTGGGATCATGACCTGAGCTGAAGGCAGAGGCTTTAACCCACTGAGCCACCCAGGCGCCCCTAATTTGCATTTCTATAATGATTATTGTGCTTCTTTTCATGTTTATGTGGTGAAATGTCTGTTCAGATATATTGCCCATTTTTATTTGGGTTATTTTCTTGCAACTGAGTTTGAAGAGGATTTTTTTTTTTAATTCTGGATAAAAATCCTTAATTATATTTGTGATTTGAAAATATTTTCATCCAGACTATGACTTGTCATTCTATTCTTTTAATATTATCTTTCAGAGAACGAAAATTTTTATTTTTAATCAAGTTCACTTTATCAATTTTTTTATGGATCATGGGTTTGTTGTCATATGTTTATAAAAAATAAAAATTAAAAAAAATGAAAAAAAGTAATTTACAAATATAGATTTTTCTACTATGTTTTAGGTCTATGATCTATTTTTAAATGTGCATTTTTAAAACTCCAGAACCATGCATTGAAAAGACAACAAATGCAAAATCTTTAGTTGACTTTGTACTTTTGTCAAAACTCAGTAGACAGTATTGATGTGGGTCTATCTCTGGGGTATCTATTCTATTCCTTTGACATATGTGTCTACTGTTTAGTCAACAACACAATGTCTTCATTGTTGTGCTTTATAGTAAGTCTTAAAATTAGGCAGAGGGTCCTCCAACTTTGTTCATTTTCAGATTGTTTTTGTTTTTTCAATTTCCTTTGTTCCTCCCATATACATTTTAGAATCAGCTTGTCAATTTCTATTAAAAAGTTTGATAGGGTTTTAATTATGATTGAACTGAATCTAGAGATCAGATTGGGGAAAACTGCCATCTTCATATGGAGTCCTCCAATCTGTGAACATGGTGTAGTTTTTCATTTAGTTCTATCTTCTTTGATTGCTTCCAACAGCATTTTGTAGTTCTCAGAATGCAAATGCTGCACATATTTTGTTAGGATTATACCTAAGGACTTCATTACCAGGTGCTACTGTAACTGGTTTGGATTTCCTAATCTAAAATTCCAACTATTCATTTCAGATATATAGGAAAAAATTGACTTTATTCATATTTTATGACCTTGCTAGCCTCACTTATTAGTTCCAGCAGCCTTTCTGGAGCTCCTGTGGAATTCTCTGCAAAATCATATCCTCTGCAAATATAAGGTATTTTTTTCTTATTTTCCAATCTGTATCCCTTTTATTTCTTTTTCTTATCTTCCTGCATTGTCTAAAACTCCCAGTATGATGTTAAAGGAATGTTAAGAGAGGGCATCCTTGTTTCTGAATTTAGGGGAAAATATTCACTCTTTCACCATTAAGTATAAAGTGTTAGCTGTAGGTTTTCAAAGACGCTCTTTATTAGATTGATAACGTTCCCTTCTACCTGAATTTTACTAAGAATGTTTATCAAGGGGGCGCCTGGGTGGCTCAGTGGGTTAAGCCGCTGCCTTTGGCTCAGGTCATGATCTCAGGGTCCTGGGATCGAGTCCTGCATCGGGCTCTCTGCTCTGGCAGGGAGCCTGCTTCCTCCTCTCTCTCTCTGCCTGCCTCTCTGTCTACTTGTGATCTCTGTCTGTCAAATAAATAAATAAAATCTTAAAAAAAAAAAAGAATGTTTATCAAGAATAGAGTTTGATTTTGTTAGATACTTGTTCTGTGCTTATTGAAATGACATACAGAAGAATTATGTTTTTTCTTATTTAACCCATCAGTAAGATGAACTTATATTGCATTTCTAGAAGGAGACCACTTGATTATGATATACTTTCATTTTTATGAACTGATGGATTTGATTTGCTAGTGTGTTGTTGAGATTTCTGCATATATGTTCATTAGGGATTCTGGTCTGTATTTTTCTTTTCTTTTTATGTCATAGTCTGATATTAGGGAAAATACTGATTTCATAAAAGGTTTTCCTTTTACTTTCTGTCTGGTAAGACAGAAATCTTCTTAAAGATTTGGTAGAATTCACCAGAGAAACCATCAGGGTCTGGTGTTTTCTTTTACATAAGATTCTTAACTTCAAATTCAATTTCTTTAATAGATATACAACTGCTGAGATTATCATTTTCTTCTTGAGTTAGTTTTGGTACTTTATGTCTTTCAAAAAATTCTTGAAAAGTTATGTCTTTCATAAAATTTCAAATAGTTTTAACATCAATATAAACACAAGACAGGATTAGCAGATTAGAGGACATTTCTAACAAAAGTATCCAAATTAGGGAGGGAAAAAATAATTAAAAGTATCTTTAAAAAAGCACAAGATACATATGAGTCTAAAAATCTAAAAAATCTTTTTTTTTTTAAAAGATCTTATTTATTTATATGACAGACAGAGATCACAAGTAGGCACAGAAGCAGGCAGAGGGAGAGGAGGAAGCAGGCTCCCTGCTGAGCAGAGCACCTGATATGGGGCTTGATTCCAGGACCCTGGGATCATGAACTGAGCTGAAGGCAGAGGCTTTAACTCACTGAGCCACCCAGGTGCCCCTAAAAAATCTTCTATAAGTCTAAACATCTAATGTAAGTATAACTGGGAGTTCCAGAAAAACAGACACTGGGGCATAAGAACGCTTTAAAGAAAGAATGGCTACAGGTTTTCCAAAACTAATGGAAAATATCAACCTACAAATTTAGGAAGCTCTGAAAACTTAACATAGAATCAATCCAAGAATGCCAAATGTAGGTATATAATAGTAAAATTACTAGACACAAAGTTGAGGAGTAAATCTTAAATACAACAGAGAGGGGGAAAATCCCCATATTACTTCAAAGGTGTAATAGCTTACTTTCTAAGACATACAAAGAAAGCGAGAAAACAATGGAATAGCTTCTTTAAAACACCAAAGAAAATAACTACCAACCAACCAACTACCTACCAACCAACCATTTATTTATATCCAATAAAATCAACCCCCATAAAAATAAAACCAAGATGTTTTCAAACAAAATCAGAATTGATAGCCAGGAGAATATCATAAAAGATGTATTAAAGGCAGAAGGAAAATGACTGTGGAATTCATATGGGAACATGGAATTACAGGAAAGAAAGAAGAATAATAGAAAGGCTAAATAAGGGGCTAATATGAATAAACATTACTAAATAAATAAAATTAATTTCTTGTGTGTTTTATATATGTAGACTTAAAATACATGACAAAAATGTGCAAAAAAGGGGGCAGGTTAAAAAGGGTTAAATAATTTAGGGCCCCATTATAAGGGAGAGGTCAATGAAAAAATAATTTGTCATGAATACATGTTGAAATCTGTAGAGCAACCAATAACAGAAAAGTTAAAAATAAATAACAAATAAAAAGGTAAGTAAGTTATAAAAAATACTAATCCAAACCAAAGCCACATCAATTTATATAGAAGTTCAAGATTTTAATTCTTCAAAAAAACCTTGTGCTACTCATAAGATATGCACTTCAAATATATTGATAAAAACAAAAAGTGGAAAAATACATACCATGCCAAGACTAGCCAAAAGGAAAACTAGCCAAAAGAAAGCCATTGTAACTCTATAAATATCAGATCAAACATACTGTCACACAGGAATATTGCTAGAAAGGAAGAGATGAAGAACCTCCATAATAAAAGGTTCATACCACAGTCTGAAATCTGTATCCCACCAATGACATAGCTCCAAATATGTAAAATTAACATAACTAGAAAGAAATCTTGAGGCTTAAACCTTCGTTGGAACTTGATACCTTTCTATCATGATACAGAAAAAATAATTTTCATCAGATCATATATTTAAATGGGAAAGAAAGCCTTTAGAGGAAAATACAGGAGACAGTCTTGAAGTACACAAAATTTCTAAAAATGTTAACAATAAACCATAATGAATTGAATTCATTAGGATTAAGAATTTTACATCAACGATGTCATTAAGAGAATAAAAAGGCAAGGCACAGAGTGAAAAAAGACAATTACAAAAGATATAATTAAAAATTCATGTCAAGGGTCTATATGGAACTCAACAAAAAAAACCAAAAGGAGACAATTCAGTACAAAAATTGGTAAATGACTTGAACAAGTACTCACAAAAGAGAATAGCCAAAGGCCAATAAGTATACTCATTAGTCATCAGGAAATAGCAAACTGGAACTATCATATGATAAACTACTTCTTACTTACCCAAAGGGCAAAATGAAAACACAAACAGGCACAAGTACACGTGCGCACACACACACACACACCAATCAAGTAATGGTAAGGATGTGGAGCAAGTATAACTCTCACACCCAGGTTGTTAAAATCACTTGAAAAATTCTTTAACAGCACCTTCTAAAGCTGCTTCTAAAGCATACCCTATGACTGGGCAATTGCAAATGGGAAGAATACATAGACACCCAAATAAGAATACATACATACCCCAATAAGAAGAATACAATGATACCCAAAGTATGCATAAAATGCTTATAGCAGGTCTATAATAGCCCAAACCAGAAACAACCTGAATATCCATCAACAGAGGAATAAATAAGTCAGCAGTAGTATTTTCATATAATAAAATACCATATAGCAGCAAAAGTGAAGAACTATTGTTAAATATAATGTCTGTAGTACAAAGAAGTCTGAATTGTGAAGTCAAAGTGAAACAAGTCAGAGAAAAAAGTAGATAACGTAGGATTTCATTTATATAAAGATTAAAACACACAACACTAATCTTGCTATTAAAAGTTAGGAGAAGGTTTATCTTTGGAGTGAAAGTAGCTGAGAGACAAGAGGAGAAGTTTCTGCAGAGCTGATATTTTTTTTTTCTTGACTTGGTAGATGGTTTACACAGGACTGTGCTGATTTTATTGCAATTCATAAAGTTGTTACTTATGGTTTGTATCTTTTCCATATGTATACTGTACTTTGAAAACAAGCTTAATTTAAAGACAGGATGCATATAGAAATTTAAAACTGTACAAAATAATAGAATGTCACATAATCCAGTCACATCATTAGGACCAAGCCTAGTACCCAACAGGACACTCATGATAAATGATTGTTTCTTAAACTACTGAATGAAACAAACAAAAAAAGCAAACACAAAAAGAATACACTGTAATTATTCCCCAGCTGTCCTTCATAAATGTTTATTTGCCTTACCCAGAAAATATTCTCATATTGATGTTCTCTAGTATTAAACCCAGTAAACCTGATCTGCTCTTTTCCTCTTTTAAATTTTTAATTAACACAAAAATCAATTCAGAAACTGCTTCAAAATAATTGTATCTCACCCCATGTCCCCTTGTTCTACCATTTAGAATAAAAACTATTTGTGGGAAATGGAATTTATACTAGGCCACAAAACAAGTCTCCACACTTTGAAGGCTATGAAATAATTATCATAAAGTCACTACTTACTGACTATGAGATAATTATTCGTAACATTGTTTAGAGTTCAGATGATGTCAAACATTTCACATAATGACTCAGGTCAAGCAGGAAGTTAGAGATGTTGCCTTTAGCAAAACCCCTGACTTCCGTCGAATGGAGGTTGTATCTTTTTTTCTTCTCTTTCCAGTGATTAACTATTACAGGCTTTTAAGCATCTTCACTGGTTTTCTTGCCCAATTAGAAAAGGCCTTCAAGAGAAAATTTTAGAAACTAACATATAAATGTCTTTGATGAGCCTGATGTGATTTCAAGACATTTTTTACCCGGTCATGGATCTCATCGCAGTTTGAAGGTGAACACCAATCAGAATGGAATCTGTGGGCATAAAAAACAAAGGTGACTTGTAGCCAGAGGGAGAGAAAAATAAATCTTTTCAAATGCCAGACACAGAAAGTCATTTTCCCCTTATCCTTGTGTGATAACACAGAAAGATTAAAATGGCATATTTTCTTCATTGAGACCAAGGATGAGAGGCAGATGTAAAATCAGGCACTGGTTCTCTGCAGAAGTATTGAGTCTTCATAATATGTGTAATTAGTAGTCTTAATAAAGTTTGGTGTGAATCAAGGAAAGCATACCTATATATCTGACCATTTAATTATTTCCTTACATAAGTCTTCAGAATTTATCAAGAAATAAAGATACAGATGTTCAGATTAGAACAATAATTCCAAGTATAGTGTCTTTAAAATTAGTTCTTATTTTCCAGTAATTTAATCCCACTTTCTTAAATTATGTGGGAAAAATTCCTTTCTGTATACAGAAAAATAAAACTAGTTTTATGAAATGAAGCAAAATGTTTAAATAGATGAAAATATTTAGAATCCAAACATGTTCTTACGCTTTCATAATACAGAGGAACATAAAAATTGAATAATCCCCTCTTAGCACAGATATCACTCCCCTAGTCTCTTCTGTGTGTGTGTGTGTGTGTGTGTGTGTGTGTGTGTGTGTGTTTAAAGTGAATACTGAAAAACAGGAAAGGAATATGTGGCTTTTATTAAAATCTGAGTTTTGGAATTACAGAAGAAATAATGCAACCATTCTTCTTTCTAATGTCCTTACCAAACTCAAAACTGGCATTAGTTTAACTAAGCTAGTTAATATTTACCTTATACAAGGAATAATGAATATTCATATCTCCAGGTCCACCTTGATTATAATTCATCTATATCAAACGTTATTGATAATTCCTTTAAAAAGGAATGGGTACTAAAATGCTAAGTGCTTACATCTTTGCCTTTTTTTCTCCCAGCTTGTTCTTACAAAGTTATAAATTTATATGTTTATACAAAGTATAAACTATTAAGCAGGAAAAATGACTTATATGATCTGTTTCAAAGAATGCTATCAATAATGGATGATCAACTATATCTAAATTTTAATATCCTACATTTGTAAAAGGAAGTGTTACTGCATCTACACAAAAATATTGTCTGACTTTGTCATTTGCTATATACGTAACCCATTTTGAAAATCTGAGATCCAAATATGCAGTTCCAAGAGGATCCCTTCAGTATACTATTCAAGGATCCACTAGTCTGTGCTGTGGTATAAGAAATGACTACCTAACTATATTTAACTTCATTTACAAAATTCAAAACCACAAGCATAATTAAAAGGAATATCAGCTTCTTTTTAATTAGATTTCCTAGTATTTCTAAGTCTGATTTTAGTAATAACTCTATAGCCTAATACAAATGATAAACCATAATATTAATATTTACACTTGGAGGAGAACACTGTTTCTGAAATGTAACACTTATAATAAAAATTGCAACCATTTTATGTGTGTTAAATCTATTGGAGATATTTTTTTAAATGGGCTTAAAGCAAAAAGCACCTTCACTATAAATAAAGAAGTTCATTTGCTTACAGTCACTAATAGAGTTTTTGAAAGTCTGTTTATTCACATACATGATTAAGGAGTCAACATTTTACAGTAATCTTAGAGGAAAACTTATTTCATCTTAATGAATAATTACCAAGATAATCTCTTATAGCTATATATTCTGTCACACTCCTAATTTTGCTGGGGACATACAATCTACATTTACATCAGCTTAAATTGTGTACTGATTCCACTGGATTTTATAAACACCCTATAAGTATACTGCTCAGTGACCTAAAAAGTCATATCAGAGAACGTCTTATATTTAAAGGTGTGGTACTGTGTGTGCTAAAAAGGATGAAATGTTTTTCTTCCTAGTAATATGTCCTATAGACATTTTAATTTCTTTGGTAAGTAAATCTGAATATTTTTTGGAACATACTCTCAAAGTAGAGGTGTTCTTCTTTAGTGAAAGTAGAAAGGTTTATCCATCCTAAGGCATACCCCAATATAAATTTATTAACTTATTTAGATGAATTTAAAACTACAATGTCATTATATTCTTTTATTTTAGAAGCACCTTAACCTTCCTCAAGTGATAGGTGAAATGGTCATGTTTAAGATTAGAGCTATTCATTTCCTTCTAGAAAAGAATTATATCTATTACTAACCATCATGATAAATGTACAAATGCCGCTCATTACTAGAAGCCATCACTTCCACTGGAATGTGAAAAAGGGACAGTTGACTTTAGCTCACCTCAGTGAAGACTTTTTGAGTATAGCCTCAATGAAGAATTTTATCAAATTGGGAAGACAGGCTTCAGAAGCTGGGACAAAATTACAGGTAAGGATAAAATAACATGGGACTAAAATTCATACTGTACTACAGTGGTAGACAACTGGAGAACTATGCAAAATAGAAGAATAAAACAATGTTTATAAAAACATATCCAAGGAGATATGAGTAAAAAGTTTCTTGAAAATCTACAGAGGTGGCAAAGAACCTAATGAATAAAATCACAAGTGCTTAATTCTAAAGGTACAGAAAAAGAGAGTAGCACTGACCGCACATCTGAACAGACATGGAAATTAAAGAAAGTCCCCTGACAACTGAGACACAAGTTACTAGACTTCAGCACGAAAATCTCTCTTCAAAGGTCTCTCTTGAACTTTAAAGCCTACAGAAACATAAATATGTATCTCTCTCTAAATACAGAGATACATCTTTTAATCTATCTGTCCTATCTATGAACTCCATGATACCTCAGGCAGGATTCTATTGGCCTAGAAGCAACATTAATCAAAATTCCCCATCTCAGGGTTAGGGTCTCCAGCAGACCTCCATACATCCATCTGAATGCTTATAGGGCAAAGAAAGAAAACAGACAAATCTATCTCTTCAGAATAGAGATGCTTTAATACAGCTTCCAAACTGATACACTCTTGCTCAGATCATCAGTTTTGAGATGAACTTTCTGACAGGCTATACATTTAGTTTGAATTTTGTCAATTATGTCCGACGGTTGTAATAAGCCGTACAAATTTAGTGTGTTACATTAGCTTTTTTATACCATCTGTAAAGACAGATTTTATTTCCATTTGTTGATAGCATTTCTCTTAGGTGTTCAAATTTCTATAAAATTTTTTAACTAAAGTTTTTTTTTTTTAATTTATGACAACTCTGTTTTCTACATTACTATTAGTGAGTGAGGCAAGGAATTTCCAACTTGAATTTAACAATGACAAAAACCAATGAAGAGGAATTATTTCTTTCACATTCAGTTGTAACAAGTGTCTAACTTTGGTTGCCCAAGGTTTTTTAGAAGGACGGCTGGAATCTTTACATGGTTAAGATTTCCTGGGGAGTTGCGGGAGAGTTGTTTGAGGAAATCAGGTACCATATACCAACGATATATGGCATCATCATTACCACTAAAAGGAAAGTATAACCTATGCTATTTTTATGCATTAGCGATATTCATATGTTAAATCCCTATGAGTCTCTTGAAAACAAACCAACGTGTACTATTTTTCACTTTCATGAATTACAGTATTTAAAGATTTTATTTATTTATTTATTTGAGAGACAGAGAGAGGGAGAGAGACAGCATGAGAGGGGAGAGGTCAGAGGGAGAAGCAGACTCCCTGCCAAGCAGGAAGCCCGAAGTGGTATTTGATCCTGGGACTCCAAGATCATGACCTGAGCCGAAGTCAGTCACTTAACCAACTTAGCCACCCAGGCGCTCCTGAATTACAGTATTTAATTAGGGTTTAAGTGACTCTAATTAATAAACTCGCCAATAATTAATAAACTTACTTCAAGAGGACTGGGTTGGGGAGGAGTATCTAGTACCATATAATATGTATTATGTCATGTTCTAAACAAAAATTAAGCCCTTTAATAAAAGATCGAATTATACTTGTATGAATAATCATTTCACATACATAATTGCTGTCTTGTCTTTTCTAATGATGATTATTCAAAAAAATTAGTACAGAAAGAGAGACTAAGCTTTACCTTTCCCTGAGAGAAGCTCGATTTAACACAGGGCTGGGAGAATGCTTTGGCATCGTTGAGGGTGCTGAATGGACGAGTAAGGTCCTTGCTGAATGCTGGGGCTTGCTACATGACCGTGAGCTTAAGTACTCATCACACCTTTCCAAAGACTCATCAAAGTCTCTTCCATGGGGTGTCCTGATAACCTGTTTAAAAAATATTTGTATACACACAATAAATGTGGTAATATTATACATACACACAACCTGAGAACATTTTTAAGAGTTAAAAAAAAAGTATAATGTCATAGCTGTACTTGAAGGTAAATTTCAGAATGTAGCAGTCATCATTATCATTGTAAGATTAAATACTGAATATATCTGGATTGTTCATTCTACATGTCTAAAATTTATAAAACCTTATCAATTCCAAGGGCCTTTGAGTAGTAGTGGGGTAAAGGTAGGGGTGTACATATAAACAAAGGACAATACACAGAAACTAATTATAGCCCAGTTTAGCTATGAGGTCAATCAGAACAGAATTCCACCCCAATACTCATACATTGATTCATTTGTTCTGGGAACAAATGAGTAAGTCAGGACCGAAAAATTAATTCCTACCCTTACTATGTGGAACTTCGATTCTAATAAAATTTACATTCCACTAAGAATACAGTTTTAAAAACACACACATACCAAGGTAAGTAAGTAAAATATATAGTATGCCTAAGGATGGTAAGTAGCATGAGAAGAAAATAAAGCAGGGAAGGGGATAAGAAGTGCTGATAGGTGGTGTGGGAGGGGTATAGAAGGAAGGAGTTGCAATTTTAAATAGGATAATCAATGGGGACCTCACAGAGAAAGAGAATATCTTAGTAAAGATCTAAGGAGTAAAGGCCTGAAGACCTTAGTAAAGAACACAAGACAGAAGTCATGGGGACATCTATAGGAAGATCATTCCAAATGAGGGAAAAAAAAAAAATTAAAGACCCTGTGAGGTGGGGTGGAGAGCATGGCCTGGTATATTAGAAATAGCAAAGAAACTAACAACACTGAACTAAATAGTAGGCAGTGAAGTTAAAAAGGTAGATTTAAAGGATTTAGGCTTCTATGTTGTGACTTTTTTGTTTTTGTTTTTTTTTTTAAATGAGTTCTCCCTGGCTACTGTGTTAAGAACTGTCTACAGAGGTGCCAAGGGCAGAGGCAGGGAAATCAGCTTGGAATTGATTACAATAAAATATGGAAAAGGATGTTGGACTGTATCAGAGTGATAATGGAGGTGAAATATGATTAGACTCAAAAGGCATTTGAAAGATAGAGCCAACAGGATTTGCTGATGGACTGGATGTCAAAGATAACACTAGTCTTTCAGCCTAATCAACCTGAAGAGTTGAGTTCTTATGATTTAGTTATAACCTTCCAACTGGAAGGATGGAAGGATGTTAAGAGTCTGTCTTTTGGACATGTTGAGCTTCACATATTAATTTATTAATCACAACACAGAGGAGTAGAATTCAGGAGAAGAGTCCAGAATAAAAATACAGGGAACTGCATGGTATCACCATGGAAGAGAGCATAAATAGAAAGAAGAAAACATCTGAAGACAGAGTCCTAGGAATACTGAGAGGCTGAGAAGGTAAGAAGGAAACATGAGACTAAGGAGTGACCAGGGAAGAAGGGGAAGAAACAGGAGAATGTGTTGCCAGTTGAGAGAAAGCGTTTCAAGTAAGAGGAGTAACTGAGTTAAATACCTCTGATAAATCAAATTAGAAAGGACTGCAAATAGACCTTTGTATTTTAGCAATTGGAAGGTCATCATCAGTAACATTAGCAAGAGTAGCACTGATGGAGTGATGGAAGTGATAATCTGTGGAGTTGAGTTCGAGAGAGAATGAGAGAGGGGAACTGCATTCATTTAATAAACATCTAACCTCCAGCCACTATTTTAAGTATTGGGACAATGGCATTGAACACAACAAAGTCCCTGCCTTTATGAGTCAATGTCCTAGAAGTATTACTTGGTAAATATCTGACCTTAAAGGAGGTCAATTTGATCTTTAGAAAAGCCAACTAATCTTTCACAGACTCATTTCCCTCATATGTAAAATAGGGTTAATAACAGCTACCTTATAGCTACTATAAGATATATATATCTTATAGATCATCTACAATTTAAAGTATTTTATAGAATACCTAGGTATATGAATTAGTTATACAATAAATGTAAGTCCAATACAACTTTTGCTTCAATACTACCACAATTTTCACTGTTTTCCAGAATTATAGCAACATATGATGAGTCAGCAGTGAGCTGAATCAAGCTTTCAATCCTAGAACAAAATAGCATGTAATTCAAATGGCTCAGTTACAGTCCCAAATAACTGATCAAGAAATATATGATGTAGACTGAATAAAAAAATCGAAAATTTTCCACTGTTAGCTCTTCACAGAGATGAAGTAAAAGCACAGTGAATGTCAAAAAAAAAAAAAAAAAAGATCAAAGAGATCCATGGTCAACAAATGTTAAGAGTATATATAAGAGAGACAGGAAAGAAAGAAAAAGTGCTGTAATACTGTTTCTAGAGTTATATCCAAATACGAGCTCCTTGGCTTATGCTAGAGAGATTGTGTTCTCTTTGTTAATTTCTTTTTTTTTTTTTTTTAAAGATTTTACTTATATATTTGAGAGAGAGAGAGAGAGAGTGTGTGCATGCCATAACTCAATACTATTCAACATTTATTAAGCATATTTTATGTAAAAAGTATTGAACATGGTAGAAGACACAGATAAATACACAATATATTTTTGATAAAAATAAATATCACAGACAAAACCTCAAAGAAGTTACAATCCATGACGGCAGACATGAACAAACAAGTACTGACAAAACAAAGAGGAAGCAAATTAGAACTAAAGAGGTCTATAACAAGTAACTGTGCAATGGGATCACCGCCAGGATGTAGACTTTGCGTGGAATTAGAGTAAATATTTGTACTGTAATGTTTTATATCTAAACAGAGGACTGAAATGTATAATGAGGGGGTGAGTCTTTGATAAGAATCCATTTCAAACTTTCAGTCTTAAACCTTAGCTTAAGAAACATTTCCATAGCTCTTATGAGTTTTCCATAGGGTACTTATTCACTTCAGAAATCAAATGGAATATTAATGTTTTTGGCTCATTACAGAAGAGTTCCTTTCCTGGATGATTCCTCAAGAACACTGGCTTACAGTCCAAAGACTTGGGTTCAAATCCCTGCCTGAACAGGTCATTTCCCCTCCAAGTTTTTCCTTATCTATAAACCAGGCAAATGATCTCCCAGGTTTGCCACAAAAATGTGGTAAGACTAGTGAAAACACAAAGCAGAGGGTGTAGCTCATGAGACAGAATAATATTTATGTCCTCTGTTTATAGCAATCTTCATGTTTCAGCATAAAGTTCTTTTTTTTTACATTTATGGAAATTATCCTTTAAATGCCGAGACCTCAAATATGTAACAATTTCAAAATGTTAAAGTGTATCAAGATAAAAAATTTAGTATTTTTGACCCAATCTAAAACTGTTGTAAATAGAAAAGCTTCATATATAAAATTAATTGTAATTTCATAAATGTAATGATGGAAATGACACACTTTTTAAACTTGTGATATTTAAAGGTCTGGTTATACTATACTCATGAAATGAGATTCCTGTAAAGTTGTTTACATGATAATCTGATAAGTTAAATCATATTAATGGCCATAACATTTATATATATATATATATATTTTTTTTTTTTAAGATTTTATTTATTTATTTGACAGAGAGACTGAGAGAGAGCACAAGTAGGAAGAGTGACAGGCAGAGGGAGAGGGAGAAGCAGGCTCTCCGCTGAGCAGGGAGCCCAATGTGGAACTCAATCCCAGGACCCTGAGATCATGACCTGAGCTGAAGGCAGAGGCTTAACCACCTGAGTCACCCAGACGCCCCATAACATTTTATATTTATAGGAACTTCAAGATCCAATTAATAGAAGGAAGAATTAACTACTAAGTATAATGGGAAACAGGAAATTCACTTATCCATCAAGTATCTGTTGAAAGTTACTTAGTGCCTGGTAGTCAACAACATGCTCTAAAACTTCTCCTTTGTTGTGGGGCATAAAAATTTAAGAAATAAATAAAAATAATTCTAACGGAATTAGCTGGGAAGTAGTTGAGAATAAGGAGTGCAGGAAAAAAGTTCAGTATAGGTATTGCTTTGACGATAAGAAAGTACAGTTCTCATCCAAAGAGAGAGAAACAGGGACACCTGGTGGCATAGTCAGTTAGGCTCTCAACTTTTGGTTTCAGGTCATGAGATCAAGCCCCACATAAGGCTCCACACTCAGTGGGGAGCCTACTTGGGATCCTCTCTCTCCTCCACCAGCTCCCCTCCCTGATTGTGCTCCCTCCCAAATAAATAAATCCCCCCCCCCAAAGAAGAAGAAGAAGAAGAAGAAGAAGAAGAAGACAGAAACAGATATTGGTAACTAAGAGCAGTTTCTCAGTTTTGCCAAGAAAATTCCTTAGTGAATCCTATTTCAAGTAAGTAATCAATTCCTATCTTATCTAGTTTAAAAATCCTTACGCTCAACTATCTGGTTTGGTTTTAGTAAGATGTATTTCCTTTATACTGGAGGATTCAGAAGAAATTCTAAAATAATGCAATGAAAGTGATAAGTCATTCCTTAAATAGATCAATCCTTGTGTGTATGTGTGTGTGTGTGTCCCATCTTAGACCACTGTTCTATGCATTTATATAAATAACTTGTTTCATCCCCACAACAGTCTTATGGGGTAGATATTTTAATCTTCTGTACTTCATAGCAGAGGAAACTGAAGCAAAGTAGAATAGCTACCAAGTAAGGGGGTCTCAGGCCAGTGACATACGAGAGACCTACGGCAGATCTCCCAAGTGGAAAACTCCCAGAGCCCAAGCCCCTCAGGATGCCTAAAAGGAAGGTCTCACAGAAGATGGTCTCACAATCTGATTTACTAACAACCCAAAATATAGAGCTCAGGAACAAACTGTCCTCAAAGAAAAAAGACATCTCCAATTAATTTTATGATGCAATCATAATAATGCTACCAAATCACTAATGGATAGCAGAAGGGTAATTACAGAGCACCCTTACCAGAAGCCATCTATGGACAAAATGTTAAATAAAATATTAAAAAATTAAATTTAGTAACATTAAAGAAAAAGAACATAACGTGACCAGATTGGGTTTACTCAAAGTATACAAGGATAGGCTAATATTAGAAAATCTATTAATCAACTCAATAGATGCTGCAAAAAAGGCGTTTGATAATATTCAACATCCATTTATAATCAAAAAAACATTCTTTGCAAACAGGGAATTTCAAAAAGAACTTTGTTAACTTGTTAAAGGATATTTAACAAAAATCTACTGCAAATAACATTCAAAGGTGTGAAACCTTAGACATGATCCTATCAAAGACAGGATCAAGACAAGAAGGCACACTGTATTAGGCTATGTTGCAGTAGCAAATTAAGTTTGAAAATCAGTGGCTTAACATAATAAAGGTTCATTTCCCCCTGTGCTTTACAGTAATAGAGGTTAGCAAGAGAAATTACACTTCACAAAACTGTCCAAGGACTGTTTTGATGAGGCACTCTGAACAACTTATGGCTGTCTGATCCAGAACATGAGGCCTCATTATCACTGCAATGAGAGAGAGTTCATACCCATTCATTTACGCTTCACCCTGGAAGGGATCCACGTAATTTTCCTTCATAGCCCAGAGAGAGTAGGCCCTATATACCTGAAAGAGGGCTTGAAAGGATGGAAGAGGACATGAATAACAAATAAGCAATAAATGTCTCTGTCACATCCACTATTACTGCTTTTACTGAACATCGTATTGAAGATTCTAATCAGTTAAGACAGAGAAATAATTTCAATAGCAGAAATAAAATTCATTATTTGCAGATGATTATTTGCAGTTTCTTCTATTAAAAAATTCAAGAATAACTATGATAAGAATGTTATACAAAAATCAACTTCAAACCTACATATCAATAAAATACACAAAAAGGTAATTTTACATAAAATATTCTTTACAGTAGGAACCAAAACTATAAGGTTTCTAGGAATAGATCTAACAAAAAAATGTGCAACACATTGATGGCAAAGCATTTATAACTTTAGTGAGCCACATGAGAACTGAGACCACCTGCATTCACATGGTATAACTATCAGAACAGAGAAATGAGGCCCACTTACCTGAACATGACTTGACCATGAATTTAAGGAAATTCTTGCCCCAAAAAAATTATGTTACAAACCAGGAAATAACCATCATTTGCTTCAGGACATTCCCATAAGTCATTTACCTGAAAGCAGTCTGCTCAATTATGAATCAACTTCCTTCTTGAAATAATAGATTCTTAATCTGGGCAAACAATTCCCTTCTCAGGACAGATCATTGAAATGGACAAATCCTTCCTTATCAAATAAACTGTTCACTTGTCAAGACTTGCTTTAAGACCCCAGTCTTTGTGTCCATTAATCCTAAACTTTTTTTTTTAAATTTTTATTTATTTATTTATTTGACAGACAGAGATCACAAGCAGGCAGAGAGTCAGCAGAGAGAGAGGAGGAAGCAGGCTCCCTGCTGAGCAGAGAGCCCGATGCGGGACTCGATCCCAGGACCCTGAGATCATGACCTGAGCTGAAGGCAGTGGCTTAACCCACTGAGCCACCCAGGTGCCCCAATCCTAAACTTTTATATCACAAACTTTGTCAATTAGATTCCCTCAGTAAAAGCCCTACCTTGAAACACTGGAGTTCAGACCCCAAAACCCTATAAGTACCTGCCCTTAACCTTCCCCTTTCAGAGACACTACTCCAACTGTCAAGGTGATGGCTTTCCCTTACTGCATTATGTCACAAACCCAGTTTTGCTTGGTATCAACAGACTATTCAGTTATTGTGCTGGACTTCTGGTGATTTGGCAGTAGACAATCCTAGAAGCCCATTAAGATATTAATAGATATACCCTTGCTACCACAGTGAAGACCTTCAATATAGAAACTTTATTTTTTGGGGCGCCTGGGTGGCTCAGTGGGTTAAGCCGCTGCCTTCGGCTCAGGTCATGATCTCGGGGTCCTGGGATCGAATCCCGCATCGGGCTCTCTGCTCGACGGGGAGCCTGCTTCCCTCTCTCTCTCTCTCTGCCTGCCTCTCCGACTACTTGTGATCTCTCTCTGTCAAATAAATAAATAAATAAATAAATCTTAAAAAAAAAAAAAAAAGAAACTTTATTTTTCTGAGACTTCTCGAGCTTCCCTCCTGGGAGTTTCTCTGACTACATAGTGAGGGGAGTGAATCTTGGTGTTGAGGCTGGGCTCTGACTTCCTTCCTAGAACTATGGATGTGTCAGGTCTCCCATTGGAGACAACAAGGGGCCGGAGGCACAAAGTATGCAAGCAACCCACTGGCCAATATTGCCAGACTCCTGTGTTTGCCTCACTTTAGGTCTGTAGCCCCTCCAAGTTAGATTCAAGTTGTTTTCGTGTATTTACACTATAATTTTAACCATACAGTTACTGTTGTAAGCACCATAATTTCAGCAATGTCTATGCAAAGAAATCCTTCTGCTATCAGGATGGCAAGCCTAGCAGGATTCAGCATTGCTGCAGACTGACAATTGCTCTTTACCTTCTAGTTCTTCCTTTTCCAAGTATCCCATTTTCTCAGCTATCCTGTTCCTACTCTAACAGAGTATATTAGAAATGGGGTTCAGGTAGGGTGGGAATATGAGAGAGGGGAAAGAGTATGTCAACTCACCGGTCACCCAATGCAGGTCTGATGGACTGGCCCTCCATCACCCAAAGATCCTGGCCTTCAAGCTAGACTCAAGTAATTGCAGGGAACCTCCCCCCGGCCAAGGTTTTATTTATTTATTTGAGAGAGTGAGAAGGGGAGAGAGCATGACAGGGGAGAGGTCAGAGGGAGAAGCGGACTCCCTCCTGAGCAGGGAGCCAGATGCAGGACTCGATCCCCGGACTCCAGGATCATGACTTGAGCGAAAGGCAGATGCTTAACCAACGGAGCCACACAGGTGCCCCTGCATGGAACTTTGAGTGGTCTTTCTTGAGGAGGACATGAGTATGTTCTATGTGAGGGAAGAAAGGTATGCAGAGATATTTTGTGTCCAGAGGGGCAGACTGTCAGATACGGTTAGCTGTCCCCTAAAATTTGTGTTCCCTCTTATGTGGTATAAGATGAACGGGATCAGCGGCCTAAACAGGTTTCTACTTGCTGGCCACTCCTCCTCCTGTGCTTCTAGATATGTGACCAGTTCTTGTCAATGGAATATAAGATGTGACTTAGGTCATAGCCAGGCTTTTAAGAAACAGATGCACTGTGTTGTTAATGACAAATACACTTACATTTCATTAAGACACTGAAATAGTAAAGTTTCAGAATTTCTAGCATTACATTGAATGAGTTAAAAATCCAGAAGCAGAAATACAGACATGACCTGGAGAAGGATAGTGACGACACCATGGGAACAGTGCGTAAGTTCAGGAGCAGCAGGAACAACTAAGTGGTAGGGAATAAAAAATCCAAGCAGAAAACTCTGACCTTGATGTGATATTTATTCATAAATTCAAACATTATGTAAGTGTCCACCAGATACCTATATGCCTGATAGCAAGTGAGGATAAAATGAACAAAACATTACACTTACTTTCAGGGGTTTAGGAAGATACATTAAATCCATATTCTTCTAAGTCCAAGAGGCACCCGGTGTAATAAAGCGATGCTTAGCCATTCGAGGATGCTAAGAGTGATGTAAGGCTACTAGAAATCAACCATATATTCCACACATATATCATAACTTTGCCTAAAGCCAGGTCTGCTTCTCCACTTCCACTAAGGTGGTTTCCTATCCCTTTCAAAGAAATATAAGAACTTTCTGGCTTGAGAGTTCTCATAAAATTCATTTTCCCCAAATAGTTTAGAAGTAATGGATAAAGAAGTGGAAGCAATGTTCATTTGAATGTCTAGCAGTAAAAAGAAGGAGAAAGAGAGGATGATAAAGATAGGGCGATGCAGACTGAGAGGTATGTTCTTTTTCAGGAGCTCTGCAGAATTTGTTTTCTGTCATTTAAGATGGGAATAAAAATTATTGTTTAATTATAAAGCTACATGTAATCCAGTGATATAATCCATATGAAAAGCTTTAAAACTGGAACCCATTATATACATTTAACTTGATTTTTATTATTATGTTTGTGGTCAAAAGAGATGGAGCCAATAAATAAATAAAGGCAAAGAAGGTGTTAATGTTATTAAGAAGGCAGAGTAGAAGGAAAAAGAAAGTGGAAATTAACAGAAAGACTGAAGTAGAGATGAAGATAATGGAGGCTAATTCCATCCACAACTGACTGATATGTTCTCTGACAAAGTAGAATATGACATTATGTATGGAAAATGAGAAGGAGAAGAAGTAGAACTTAGGTTGGACTGTGTGTTACAGAATCAACAAGAGAACAAAATGATCAATAGCACTGAAGGCAAATTTGAAGCTAGAAAGGATATCTTTATCAAGACCCAGGTAAAATGGGTTCTATTAATCCTTTCAGAAATACTCTGTTATTAGATGTATATCCATTCATTTACTCATACACTGATTACATATGGCATCATTGATTTTTTCAACCTTCACTCCCAAAGTCCCTGCAATGGACTAAACTGTGTCTCTGGAAAATTCATATGTTGAAGTCCTAACTCCCACTTAACTGCATTTTGAGTAAGGATTTAAGGTTAAATGAGGTCTTTGGGGTGAGGTCCTAATCTGAAAGGGATACTGTTCTTAGATACCGGAGCTTGCACTCTCATGCACTCCTGTCTCTCTGCCATGTAGGACATGGTGAAAAGGCAGCTGTCTGCAAGCTAGGAAGAGAGCTGTCACCAGGTACCAAACTGGCTGGCACCCTGATCTTGTACTTCATAGCCTCCAGAATTGTGATAAAATAAATTTCTCTTATTTAAATCACCCAGTCTATGATATATATTATGGTAGCCCAAACTAAGACAGTTCTCATTTAAAAACAAATATTTTGTATTGCCTTCATTTATATCTTGAAATGAAATGTATCAAAAATCAACAAATTGTCTTAACTGTAGTATAAAGAGAAATTAATGGAACATGACCTAAAATATGTACTTTAATACATAAATGCTCAAGCATGACTATTCTAGAAAACATAGTGGATGCTTACAGTCACTTACATAAATAGTTTGGAGTTTTAAAATGTAAGAAGATCATAAGCCATTCCATACAAGAAAACCAGGAAAATAAATGAGCTGCCCTATACTTCATCAAGTGTAATACTATACCACATATTTTTAACAAAACAAAGGTATAAGCTTTATAAAATACTTGTATCCCTATAATATGTATCTCAAAACAATGTAAAGGTACCTGTGTTTTATGTAGAGTTAGAATTGTTCTAATAACTATGAACATGTTTTTCATGTTGGTGAGACAGCTAAAAACCATGTGGGACATAAAAATTCCTCACCGTTTGGCATTGTCCCACTATTACAGAATATCTAGCATCCCTTATTATTAAATATCAAGAGTACTTCCCCTAAATTACTGTAATAATGGTACCTGTTAAATGCCACCTTGACAATCTCCACTGAGATGGTACACTCCACTGAGTGGTACAATCTCCACTGAGAACCCATATACTAAATGAATGCCTACGACACAGGCATATTGGAACTACATTGGAGAGAAGAAGTCAATGATTCAGGGGAGTAATGGTAGAAGTGAAAAGAATATGGGGTTATGTACATTGGGGAGGGTATGTGCTTTGGTGAGTGCTATGAAGTGTGCAAACCTGGTGATTCACAGACCTGTACCCCTGGGGATAAAAATATATGTTTATAAAAAATAAAAAAATTAAAAAAAAAAAGAAGTGAAAAGAATACAAGCATTTATGAGAACAGTTGGGTTATAAGGCTTCCAAGGTAAAGAGAGTTGAGTTTGGTCAAAAGAATAGATAGTGATCAAACAGCTACAAATCTTAAAAGGGGAGGCAGCAGATATAGAGATAAGAAGATGTAAGAAAAATAGAAAAGTAAGGATGTTAAAAAGCCTTTATCCCTCAGTATTACCCTCTACTCAAACGAAACTAGTTGTTTCTCTTTTCTCTTTTCTCCCAGGACCCTGTATATATGTATAAATCCTAAGACTTTTTTACATTGGTTTCTTTCTCTTGTCTATGCAAAATATATTTCTGAACAGGATTCAAGCAAAGTCCTTTTCCAGAAATTTTTTTGTAAGCACTCCCACCTTTATGACATTTTTTTACTTGTAGAAATCCTAGTGTTCTATTCCCTGAATATTTATTAGCCAGCTACTATGTGCCTATAAGAACGTTCATTCTTTCCATAGAGAAGCTAGCAGTCGTCTTCAATGCTATATATGCATTTCAATGAAAATCTACCCCTTGAATTTAAAAATAATCCTGTGAGTTTACTTACCACCTACTGCTTTAACAAGGATAGTATGAATGATCAACTTCACTCTAACCCTAAAAGTGAAGAATCCAGAAATGATAGTGGGAGACAATTAAAGTTCAGTTCTTTCAAAGAATTCAAGTGGGAAAGAAGATTGTACACTTATCTTTAAATGGACCAGCCAACATAGAGCTGGATTACAGTCACTCTAATAAGATAAAGATTAGTAGCTTATAAACTTTATCCCTGTCTCTCCATTCTGTATTTTTATATATTTGGTTTACTTGTTTTCTCTTAACAACCCACTCAGACAGGGCCCCTGGGTGGCCCAGTTGGTTAAGCGTATGACTCTTGGTTTTGGCTCAGGTCATGCTGGAGTTGGGCTCTACACTCAAGGCAGTCTGTCTGAGATTCTCTCTCCCTTTCCCCTGCCCCTCCCACTTGTTCTTTCTCTCTCTCTTAAATAAATCTTAAAAAAAAAATTGTTCAATACACATATATTAGGAATCCACACCATATATCAGCTAATATTCTAGGTACTAGCAATTATCAATAAGCAGATCAGTAAGGTCCCTACCACCCTGGAACTTAGAGATTAGGAAAACAAGCATATTTTAAACAAAGATGAAAATAAATACATGATTATAAAAATCATGAAGCATAACTTGAGGCTTATCCTTTAGGTAGACCAAATGAGGGTGGCTACCCTGCAAGATAAAGAATATTATGCTTTTTGACCTATGTGTGTACACATGCATATATATTACACACACCAGTGTGCTTGTATGTGTGTGTGTGTGTGTGTGTGTGTGTGTGTGTGTGTGTAATACATTCCACATAATAGGACAGATCTGCAACAGGTGAATTATGCCAAGCACACACTCTTGCAGCAGCAGCCTTAAACAAGGGCACAGCCATATACACACACTATGCAAGAGACAGTTCCACCAATACCAATGCTATACTCATAGTCTATGCTAGTGGTTCTCAAACGCCAATCCTTGGATAGATGGCAAGAGAGCTGCATCAGAATCACCTGGAAATGTGTTAAAAATTTAAAAATTCCAGTCTCCTTTCTCAACAATTTCAATTTAGTACCTGGAATGAATTTTTTAAAAAGTTCCACCTAGATGATTCTGATACTCTGTTAGATTTGAGTTCTTAGTCATACATTGCCTTGATTCATTACTTAACTGTCCCATACTTCCTTTATCATGCCCAAAAGCATGGCAAAGTACTCAAACTATGCTGTTCAGTGCTAGTAAACACAGAATAGATTGTCTTCAAGTAAATAAGCAAAGGTATTATAAGGAAAGCTATGATTTTGTTTTTGTTTTGTTTTCTCAAATACACTGACAGACCTTATCAAAAAGCTTTCACTTAGGAACAGAAAAGACAAACTCTGAGATGATACTTATCAAAATGGAGGACACAAACTATTAGTGGTATGGCCCATAATTTATTATGGTATCCAAAGTGATTTTAGATGATATACAGGATTATTTTACATGGCACATGGACATAGACTAAATAACACTGAATTACAAAAGAAAACAGATATTATCTTTTCAATTCTCTTTCAGTCAGAAACCTTCAGTTAGCTATTGGTATGTTTCCTACACCTCTCTATCGTTGCTTATCTCATTTTAAGAAATAGAGAGCATGCCTCAGAGCTTTTGGAAAACAACCTAGCCAGAACTTTGTAACATTGTTTTGTTTACCTAGCCAGAACTTTGTAACATTGTTTTGTTTTCACTGTATCCTTTAGAGCAATCATCCATTTAAAGCATAAGATACTGATTTTTCATTTATAGTAGTGAGGTAAATAAAAAGTGAATTTAAAGAAAACAGCACAAATTACATGCAGATATTCTAAAAATTATAAGGATGGTCTATGAATGAAGTTGAGAAATAGTACTGTGCAAGTTATTACTAAAAGCCACCAATTTCTCTGGTCTATGTTTCTCTTTCACACACAAATACACAAACACATTCAATAAGTAATTAACCTAAATGAATAATCAAAAGCCAAAAATTGTTGTACAAAGACATTCAATAAGAAGTCTGTTCTATCACTTGACATTGTAGCCAAAATAATGATATTCTATGATATGACAATATTGTTTGTCCATTTTCTTGACTAAATGATTACAATAATCTCTGACCATATATATAAGAAATGTACATTTATGTGCATTATGGCTTTTATGTGAAAGCCAGGACAATTATCATTCTGTGATTTATACTTACATACCTTATAATCCTTGGGTCGGTAGCAGCCAAGATGAGCATGATCTGAAAAAGGATGTACAAAAGAATTAAATTATAGATATTTCATATCAAAATGAAGAAAATTTGGTTTCATCTTTGATTTTTGCTACAATTTCTATGTTTATTTGTTTATAATTTCTTTGATTTCTATGATTATAATTTCATACAGCAGTATTCAAAAGTATCTTAAAATCCTTCAACAATGCCATATGAGTAAAGATGATACACAGTAAGGTAAAATCTGTATCCATTCTTCAGTAATTAGGTGATTACACAAATACCATTTTCATTGGAGTTAGAGATATCAGAATATAGACCAGAATAATTTTTTGTTGCTAAATCAATTCACCTACATGGAATGGATAATCTTTAGTAGATAAACCAGTTTATGATGAAATATAATTTGAATATATGTATTTGATAGGTATTGCCAAACTGCAAGTGTTCCCATTCTTGGGAGTCTATACTACAGTCAAGTGAGTATAATGGCAAGAGGACCAGCTTTAGAGTGTGGTAGCACAGGTGTACAGACCTTGTGACAAATACATCCATAATACAGTTCAGTCACTAGCACCTCCTGTATAACCTTGAACTTATTATTTAACCTTTCTAAGTCTCATATTCCTAATCTGTCTCATGTATTTCTTTCATAAATTGTTTTAAATACTATATCAAGTATTACATGTGAGGCAATAAAATAAATAAAATAAATAAACTAACTTCATCATCAACATCGTTAGTCTCAAGTTCTAAGTCAAACAAGCCTAAATGCAATTTCTGATTCCACCACTTATCAAATATATTACTTTGGTCAAGTTATATAAGTAATCCGTGTTTCATTCCTCATTTTAAAAGTATGAAGACAATGCCTACTTTGCCTCGGAGAGTCATAGTAATGATTAAATTATACCGCTTATGAAAGTTCCTAGCACAGTATCTCTAACAAAGTGGATCATAAAACTATTCTCTCTCCTGGGATAAAGACCACTATATTGCAGATGCGGGTTTTGGGTTTTCCTCATTACCTAAAGAAGTCAACACTTAAGTATTATAATCTCTGTATATTGACATTCAAGCAAATCAGAACCATAATTTGCAATTCCACTTCCTTACACATTCTAGTCAAAAGCATTCTAACATTCTATATTTTATTTTACCAAACTACCTTATTAAAAAAAAAAAATGATTATATATAGAGAGACCTAGGATAGTCAATAGTCAGTCAATTAATTAGCTTTCTTTTAAGGCACAAGATCTTGTTTGTTTACCAAGTGTCTTTTTTTTTAATTTTAATTTTTTATTTTTTATAAACATATATTTTTATCCCCAGGGGTACAGGTGTATGAATCGCCAGGTTTACACACTTCACAGCACTCACCAAAGCAATAACCTCCCCAATGTCCATAACCCCACCCCCCTTCTCCCAACCCCCATCCCCTCAGCAACCCTCAATTTGTTTTGTGAGATTAAGAGTCACTTATGGTTTGTCTCCCTCCCAATCCCATCTGGTTTCATTTATTTTTCTCCTACCCACTTAAGCCCCCATGTTGCATCACTACTTCCTCATATCAGGGAGATCATATGATAGTTGTCTTTCTCCGCTTGACTTATTTTGCTAAGCACGATACGCTCTAGTTCCATCCAGTTGTCATAAATAGCAAGATTTCATTTCTTTTGATGGCTGCATAGTATTCCATTGTGTATATATGCCACCTCTTCTTTATCCATTCATCTGTTGATGGACATATAGGTTCTTTCCATAGTTTGGCTATTGTGGACATTGCTGCTATAAACATTCGGGTGCACGTGCCCCTTCAGATCACTACATTTCTATCTTTAGAGTCAATACCCAGTAGTGTGATTGCTGGGTCATAGGGCAGTTCCATTTTCAACATTTTGAGGAACCTCCATGCTGTTTTCCAGAGTGGTTGCACCAGCTGGCATTCCCACCAACAGTGTAGGAGAGTTCCCCTTTCTCCGCATCCTCGCCAGCATCTGTCATTTCCTGACTTGTTGATTTTAGCCATTCTGACTGGTGTGAGGTGATATCTCATTGTGGTTTTGATTTGTATTTCCCTGATGCAGAGTGATATGGAGCACTTTTTCATGTGTCTGTTGGCCATCTGGATGTCTTTGCAGAAATGTCTGTTCATGTCCTCTGCCCATTTCTTGATTGGATTATTTGTTCTTTGGGTGTTGAGTTTGCTAAGTTCTTTATAGATTTTGGACACTAGTCCTTTATCTGATATGTCGTTTGCAAATATCTTCTCCCATTCTGTCAGTTGTCTTTTGGTTTTGTTCACTGTTTCCTTTGCTGTGCAAAAGCTTTTGATCTTGATAAAATCCCAATAGTTCATTTTTGCCCTTGTTTCCCTTGCCTTTGGCGATGCTCCTAGGGAGATGTTGCTGCAGCTGAGGTCGAAGAGGTTGCTGCCTGTGTTCTCCTCAAGGATTTTGATGGATTCCTTTCTCACATTGAGGTCCTTCATCCATTTTGAGTCTATTTGTTTACCAAGTGTCTTGAACCATTACAGTGACTATCTGAAACATTAATGTCTTGCACACAAGGCCAGCTTTATGCTTTAAGTCAGTAAGACTCAACTTACTTCAAGTGCTTTTCAAAATTAAAAATAAAAATAGATCCCAGCTCAACTTCTCTTCCATAAAGTCTAATAATGTATAGCTGGCCACAGCAGCAGAAATAAAAGAATGATATGGACATAATGAACCTAATTCTCCACACGTGCTAACTTTGAATATTAAGGTAATAATTTCTGTACTTGGTATATATCCTTTCTGGCAACTAATGTAATATTAAAATTATCAGTATATTAAAACTCCAGTATGTCTTCTGCTTTCCACAAACCATTTATAAATCTACCCTAACAGAGACAGATTTATAATTTTCTTTTATTTTTAGAGATCCAGCTGTTAACTGAGGTTCCCGACGCTTGCACTTCATCACCTTTACTGATAATTACCCACTAACCTCACACTAACTGTATTCTAAAAGCAGGAGATAAAGGAGATAAAAGTCATGGCCCATGCTTGTGAAATGCTTGTAATTTACCTTGGTTAAGTTACACAAAGTTGAATAACAGCAGCATAAAAGAAGAGGCTAAGCGAGAATGGTACAGGCAATTAATGTTATTTTAAAAAGTCATATCAGAGATTAATCTCTCAAGGTTGAAGGCAATCAGAGAAAACTTCCTAAGGAGGAGAAAGCTAACCTGAGCATTAATGGATGGGTCACACTTAAGAGAAGTATGAAGAACAATCTGAGGGGTTTGAAGTGGCGGGGGTGGGAGGTAGTGGGTATTATAGAGGGCACAGATTGCATGGAGCACTGGGTGTGGTGCAAAAATAATGAATACTGTTATGCTGAAAATAAATAAAAAATAAATTAAAAAAAGAGAGAGAAGTATGAAGAAAAAATAGAGCTAATTCAGACTGTGCATGTATATATGTGTTTGTGACCTTGATCACCTTTGACTTTACTTCTTTAAACCTCATGTTTCTTGATCTGTAAAATGGAGATAAATAATAGTATCTAAAATTCTTTTTTTTTCTTAAAGATTTTATTTATTTATTTGACACAGAGAGAGAAAGAGAGATCACAAATAGTCAGAGGCAGGCAGAGAGAAAGGGAAGCAGGCTCCCCACCAAGCAGAGAGCCCAATGTGGGACTTGATCCCAGGACCCTGAGATCATGACCTGAGCTGAAGGCAGAGACTTTAACCCACTGAACCACCCAGGTGCCTATAAAATTCTTGATTATTGTTAAGTAACCAATGAATATTAGTACTTAGAATCAAGGCCAGCAGAAAACACATTCAATAAATGTTAGCTATTACCTGGTTCTCTAATAACCTCATGAAATAGAATAGGTGTTATGAATTGAATGTTGGTCTCCTCCCAAAATTCCTATGTTGAAGTCCTAACCCCCATAGTGATGGGACATTTGAGTAGTAATCAGGATTAGATGAGGTCATGCAGGTAGGACCCTCATGATGGAAAGAGCATCTTTCTAAGAAAAGACAGCAGACAGCTTGCACATGAATATGTGCTCACACACTCTCCCTCTCTCTCTAAAGCTGTGTATACAAAGATGAGGTCATGTGAGCATACAGGGAGATGGCAGCTTTCTACAACTCAAGAGAGGAGATCTCAGAATGAAACCTACTTTGCTAGCACCTCGATTTGGGGCTTCCTAGCCTCTAGAATTGTGAGAAAAATAAACATCCCCTGTTGAAGTCCCCTGTCTATGGTATTTTGCTGTGGCAGCGTGAGCAGACTGGTAGAACACATAAGATGAGTAGGTATTTCTGCTTTACATTTCAGGAAGCTGACCTCCTCTATTGTCCAAAAGTAATGGAACTAAGGTCTTTGATTATTTCACACAAGAGAATCAAAATGCCTTTAGTCTCAAAAATGACATCACATTCTGGATTTGTTAACAAAATGGATGTGATATATAATCAGATTAGTCAGGTATCAAGTAGTGACTAACTGTATGTGTTAAAAACAAATGTGGTGGGGTGCCTGGGTGGCTCAGTGGGTTAAAGCCTCTTCCTTTGGCTCAGGTCATGATCCCAGGGTCCTGGGATTGAGCCCCACACATCGGGCTCTCTGCTTGGCAGAGAGCCTGCTTCCCCTTCTCTCTCTCTGCCTGCCTTTCTGCCTAGTTGTGATCTCTCTCTCTGTGTCAAGCAAATAAATAAAATCTTTTAAAAACAAACAAACAAACAAATGTGTTAATCAGTCATCAAAATATTTCCATAGCAACCATCTAATATAGAAACAAAGATCCACTTTGTACAAAGGTCACCATTTCTGCTGGGAGTATTCTGATAACTTAGAGCCTTTGCATCCTTCCTCTCTCCACAGTGGACCCTCACCCACCAGGCTCAAATATGACTCAGTCCTAAAGGGCCAGTCCTGACTTTAACCAAGAAGGGCTTAAGAAACTTTATTCTAAAACTTAGCATCCCTGTATTAGCTCATCCTTTCTATCAAAATAATTCTTGAGCTCCATTCTGATGATTACAGCCAATATGTGTTCCCTATGAATCAATTCATATTCTGGCAACCTCTACAGTATTCCACCTGGAAGGGTACTGTTATCTTTTTTTTCATGATTTCAAGGAATTGAACCCCATTCTGGTAGTGAGTGCTACTACTATTGCAAAACATCCCTACTGATGAATGTGTGTACCTACAAAACTTCAAAGAGTATTCCCCTGGAGTCCTTTATCAGCAATTATCCTATTACTATTTTAATGCCCACATAACATCCTAAGGTTGGCCTCTGCTCTCCTGTGAATCTTCGTGGAGCACACAGCCATGTATTTGTTATATGCCAGTCCCTGTAACTGGAATCAAAGCTAAGATGCCCAGCTTTATGAAATAAAACCAGGGTTTAATATCTCTTAGGGGATCCCACCTTCTAAAAAGGAAAGACATACAACATGTGTTTTCTGTCTCTTGATCACTTTTGATACCTTCACCAGAAACTGGTTACTCTGACCTCTGATGTTTTCATCTTTCTTATTTCTATTGCTTTCTGAAATCTCATCAGCAAAAGACTCAGACTTTCCCCATTTTTGTGTGAAGTTTAGCAAACAGCAAACTTATCAGTGGCTGAAGAATGATGATCATGAAAAGATAAACTAATGTCTAATAAGCACATGAAAAAACATTCAATTCCCTTAGTCAAATGTAAATTAAAGTTTAAATTAAAGATGTAAATTAAATTAAATTAAAATGTAATTTCATTCATTAATTAATTAAATGTAAATTAAATTAAAGATGTAAATTAAAGTGAGACAGGACTGCCTATCCACTAGAATGGTTAAAAAAAGGCAATAATAACAAGTGTTGTCAAAGATGTGGAGAAACTAGACCATCATACATTGTTGGTGGGAATGTAAAATGTCAGAGCCATGTTGGAAAACAACTGGCAATTTTTTAAAAAGTTAAATACAGATTTACCATATGAACTGGTAATTCCATTCCCAGGTATCAAAAAATAAATAAATAAAGACATGTATCTATGCAAAGACTCCAATGAAAATGCTCAAAGTAGCACCATTCATAATGGCCAAAAGTGGAAACAACCCAGGGACTCAAGGTGAGAATATAGATTTATTGCAAATGGGTATGAGAAATTCCTTTGGATGATAAAAATATTCTTAGAATGGATTGTGGAGATTTTATAACTGTGCAAATTTATTTAAAATCATTCAGTTGTGTACTCAGAATAGGTGAATTTTATGATATATAAATTACAGCTTACTAAAGTTGATAAAAATGTTTAATTAATAATAGAAAATGAAGAAACTAAAAAAGGGATACCTAAAATGATAGTTTAGCTACCCACTGCTCTGTGAGATGAGGCACACATTTAAATAAAAGCTGAAACAAGATATCTTGCTAGTAAGTATACATATAAAATGACTATTTGCTATTTTACTCAGAATAGTAAAATGTTACCATTTATTACCCTCTATTCCAGTAATGACATACTAGCTTTCAGAATATAATTTCCAATTTATTTTACTTTACAAACAATAACCACCAAACAAAGAGGTTAGTTGAAGCTCATAAAAAGATTACAATCTTTGGTGGAAATGAAACTCATAAAAGAATCTTCAAAATGAAGAGAATAAGAGAAGATTCCTTCAAAGAGGAGACAGAATCTAACATCTTTTCATATTCTAAGCAAATAAAAAAGGGGCCAGGATGATGCCCTCAATTTCCTCCTCAAAAATACCAATGGTCGGATAAAGCTTATAAACATTCTTGTAACGCAAGACATGCTGGATCTCTTCAAAAGGACTGCACAAATTACAATTAGAATTATATACTATGGAAATTCCAGATAAAGATAACGTGCTTGAAAAACTTGTCTTAAAAAAAAAAAAATACATGTAAGTGGAAATAGAGTAAGTGGGAAGAGTGGTGGGAGGAAGGAAGTTGGGGCAAGAAACCCTGGACCCCAGACCAACCAGGACTGTTCTGGAACTCTCCAACAAGCCACTTAACCTGTCTAGGCCTCTGTCATTTTTCCTGATCAAATATAGTTAAATTCATCCTCATGCGATTATTATGATGACTAAAATAGTCAATGGTGGTGAAATGGTATCCTATAAAAATTTAATTTTTAGGTAGGATAATTTGGCAAGAAAAGGTTTAAGAATTTCCATTAAAGTCACTAATGAAAATTCACTCTATCATAAGAAATTCCCATATGCATTTTAATAGCTGTTGAGACCCTAAAGCACAACCACCCAATGGCTAGACAAAAAAGGCAGTCAAATGATAGGGACATTAAAGTAGAGAAATGAGATGGAAAAACTCTTTACAGTAGAAGGGCAAGTAATAAATGTACAAAGAATAAGGGAATTTTAAAAATCACTATTTGGCAAACTTTACAGCAATAAATTGTTTTAAGCAAGAATCATCAATGTATGCTAAAGGAGTCAAAGTCGAGGTGACAGGATATAATAGTCTTAAAATATCTCCCCATTAATTACAAAGGGAAGAGATAGCACCTTTATGATGCAGAACCTAGCAGACCCCATCTTAATTAAAGAGCAAATGAGTATCACCAGTAACAAAGAAGTATCACATGCTTTCTGACATGTTGCACTGAGAGTAACACATCACATCTGTTGTATTCTGGGGGGAAATGAATAATCTAAATTAAATCATGAGGGAAAATCAAGCAAACCCAAATTGAGGGACATTCAACCGAATTAACTGGCCTATGCTCTTCAAAATCATCAGTGTCAAATACAAAGATAGATTAGGGAACTGATCCATTTTAAAGAAATCTAAAGTGTTCTGCAGTTCCTCAAGTACGAATCCTTTACCTTTAACTTGAGGAACTACAGAACACTTATTAAAGAAATTGAAGAAAACACAAAAAGATGGAAGACCATTCAATGCTCATGGATCAGAAGAATACACATTGTGGTGCAAAAACAATGAATACTGTTATGCTGAAAAGAAATAAAAAATAAATAAATTTAAAAAATATGTCTATACTGCCTAAAGCAATCTATACTTTTAATGCCATCCTGAACCAAAATTCCACTGGCATTTTTCAAAGAGCTGGAAAATACAATCATAAATTGGTATGGAACCAGAAGAGACCCTGAATTGCTAAGGAAATGTTGGAAAAGAAAACCAAAACTGGGGACATCACATTGCCGGATCTCAAGCTTTACTATGAAGCTGTGATCACCGAGACAGCATAGTACTGGCATAGAAACAGATACATAGTCCAGTGAAACAGAGTAGAGAGACCAAATATGGACCCTCAACTCTATGGCCAAATAATCTTTGACAAAGTAGGAAAAAACATACAGTGAAAAAAGGACAGTCTCTTCAATAAATGGTGCTGGAAAAATTGGACAGCAATGTGTAGAAGAATGAAACTCGACCATTCTCTTACACTGTACACAAAGATAAACTCGAAATGGATAAAAGACCTCAATGTGAGGCAGGAATCCATCAGAATCCTAGAGAAGAACATAGGCAGTAATCTTGAGAGCCACAGCAACTTCTTTCAAGATATGTCTCCAAAGGCAAAGGAAACAAAAGTGAAAATGAACTTTTGGGACTTCATCGAGATCAAAACCTTCTGTACAGCAAAGGAAACAGTCAACGAAACAAAGAGGTAACCCAGGGAATGGGAGAAGAGATTCACAAATGACACTATAGACAAAGGGCTGCCATCCAAGGTCTATGAACTGCTCAAACTCAACACACACACAAGGCAGATAATCATGTCAAAAAATGGGCAGAAGACATGAACAGACACTTCTCCAAAAAGACATACAACTGGCTAATAGACACATGAAAAAATGTTCATCATCACTAGCCATCAGGGAGATTCAAATCAAAACCACATTGAGATACCACCTTACACCAGTTAGAATGGTCAAAATTAAAAAGAGAGTAAACAACAAGTGTTGGAGAGGATATGGAGAAAGGGGAACCCTCCTACAATGCTGGTGGGAATGCAAGTTGGGGCAGCCACTTTGGAAAACAGTGTGGAGATTCCTCAAGAAATTAAAAATAGAGCTATCCTATGACCCTGCAATTGCACTATTGGGTATTTACCCCAAAGACACAGATGTAGTGAAAAGAAGGACCGTCTGTACCCCAATGTTCATAGAAGCAATGACCACAGTCGCCAAACTGTGGAAAGAACCAAGATTCCCTTCAACAGATGAATGGATAAAGAAGATATGGTCCATGTATACAATGGAGTATTATGCCTCCATCAGAAAGGATGAATACCCAACTTTTGTATCAACTTTTGTATCAACATGTACAGGACTGGAAGAGATTATGCTGAGTGAAATATGTCAAGCAGAGAGTGTCAATTATCATATGGTTTCACTTACTTGTGGAGCATAAGGAATAACATGGAGGACATTGGGAGATAGAGAGGAGAAGTGAGTTGGGGGAAATTGGAGGGGGAGACGAACCATGAGAGACTGTGGACTCTGAGAAACAAACCGAGGGTTTGGAGGGAAGGTGGGTGGTAGGGGGGTAAGGTGGTGGGTATTATGGAGGGCATATACTGCATGGAGCACTGGGTGTGGTACATAAACAATGAATTCTGGAACACAGAAAAGAAATCAAATCAAATGAAAATGAAAGAGAAAAAAATCCCCAAATGCTGGCATTGACTGAAAAAATGTAACACATTTATTGTTAATTGTTATACCATAAAGTTAAACTGCTGAAATGTGTTCACTGAAAAAAAAAAAAAAACCTAAACTAAAAAGACATGTTAACTGAAGCCCATGCATGATGTGGAATTTCTTTTGCTATGAAGATATTATGAGGACAAGGCACAAAATCTGAGTTAAGTTTATAGATTAGTTATTATTATCATATCATTGTCAATTATCTGATTTTCCATGATTATATCACATAATATCTGCATTAGTCTCCTCATGCTGCCATAACAAAATAACATATAGACTGGGGAGGGGCTTATACAATAGTTCTGGAGGTTAGAGGTCTGAAATCCAGGTGTCAGTGCAGTCAGGTTCTGGGGATAGCTCTAGTTCTGGCATGAAGATGGCTACCTTCTGCTTGTGTCTTCATGAAGCAGAGAGAGAAAGCAAGATCTCTGGTTTTTCTTCTTATAAGGGCCCTGATGCTATCATGAAAGCTCTACCTTCCGAATCTTACCTAAACCTATTTATCTTCCAAAGGCCCAGTTTCCAAATACTACCACATTGCAGGTTAGAGCTTCAACATAAACATTTTGGAGGGACACAATTCTGTCCATAGCAATGTCCTTGTCAAAAAAAGCCAAACCAGGGCGCCTGGGTGGCTCAGTGGGTTAAGCCGCTGCCTTCGGCTCAGGTCATGATCTCAGGGTCCTGGGATCGAGTCCCACATCAGGCTCTCTGCTCAGCGGGGAGCCTGCTTCCTCCTCCCTCTCTCTCTCTGCCTGCCTCTCCATCTACTTGTGATTTCTCTCTGTCAAATAAATAAATAAAATCTTAAAAAAAAAAAAAACCAAACCCAAAAAAAAACTTTATATACACACACAGAGATGGAGGCGGGGTTGTGCTGGGGAGGAGACAGAGAGGAAGAGGGAAAAGCAAATATAGTATTTGTGGATTCTGAAAGGTATATAGGGATTCTTTACACTGTTTCAACTTTTCTATAAATCTGAAATTATGTCTAAATAAAAAGTTTAAAAAACAAAAGCTGACCTCACTATTAACCTCTCTGATTGTACCTCTATATAGGTAGCTGACTATGGCAATCAAAAGTTACTAGAAACTCTAACAGTTCTACTGGCAAGTACCTAATAATTATCAAGAGAAATCAGATGCTTCAGTGCATTCCAAAAACATCTTCCAAAGGAATATCTATATTGAAGTTATTTTTTATTTTCTTGTTCTTAAACCTTTTGTTCAATGTCCATACATTTCTTCCAAGAGGGGAAACAGTATAACATCTGTTCCTAATTTCATATAATCTTCTATGGTGGTTATTAAAGACTTATTGACTACCACATCTATCTTCCTGCTAATGCTAAAACATGAAAATAAATGAGCACAAACTCTGGATGTTCTCAGAGAAAAATATGTCATTTCCCCATTTTAAAAAAAAGATTCTACACTACAGTTTAGAAACGAAGAGAGATGGACACTCACGACATCTTATGATCATGTTTTTTTCACTGTCTCTCTTCCTTCTATGCCCTTATCAATGTGTAGTGAATTAATTTAAAGGCTGCTCAGGAAGGCTTGCTGAACTGACCAACCAATGATTCTAGATATTAACACTCAAATATCCCTAATTACATAATACTATTTCATCTTCTTCATAAAAGTCATCTTCAGATTGAATTTAAGAAATAACTTCTCTAACCCTTAGAACCGGGGCCTATGATAAAAAAAGATTCCTATAAACTAAACTTAAAGGACATTATCTTTTCAGAAATGTAAGCATTATTATAATGACAGTGGATATTAAGGCCTGTGTGCTAAGGCATTTTACCTGGTCATATATACCATGTTATCTTCATTCTGTAATATACTGACTATCAAAGTTGTTAAAATGATTTGTTCAAAAATGCCCAATTTAAAAGTGACAAAGTATTTAAATATATCTGTAAATGTATTCCTAAACCCATAACCTTGAACTCTTCTTTACTATGGTGTTTCCCAAAGCCTTTTCCACAAACTAAGGAGTATATGTTAAGGTAGGAACATAGTTCCATAGTCAAATAAACTTAGAAATTGTTGAGCAAAGCAAAATCAAGTCTTTCTTTTCCTTCACTAAGAGGTTATCAGTCTTTAATATGCTACTATGTAATTTGAATCTCAAAGAGGGAGCTAAGTTTATAGCAGCACAGAAATTCTATTATTTTTAGACAGTACCTATCTGGGTGTCCCACAAGTTGTAAAAAGTAGCAGTATGCCTTATTATCCACAAACACAGCAAAGAATCTATTTCTGTTCATTGATGCAAGTGAAAGGCTTGGCTGTAGCCAAGGCAACTAAAGCAATGAAGAGAGACAACCTTTAACTTACCGTTGTGCATCCTGGACCATCCATCTCTTTCACAGTCTCTGCCAGAAGATCCAAATAAAGCATCAGCCCTGGGACTTGGGGGGTCGACCTAGAAGAAGGAGGATTGAAAGTCAAAAAGAACCTAAATGCTCTTAGTCTCATGGCACCAGAAAATCAACTCAAGCACATAGACTGTGGTCATCAGGTTAACAGGATAATGCCTGTGTGATTCAGGCATGTTCTAAAGCCAGAGCTTAGTTGACTATTTTGCTGTTCATGTTTAAATAAAATTGAAATTAAACTCCAGAAATTTTTAATTATAAATTTGAGTCTATTTTAAAATTAACAAATTTATAGTTGAAATGTCCATTACCCCATTGCCTACTTGGCCTTCCATTATAAAGCTACAAAAAGAGAAATCTATTTTGCCATACTTAAAAAGCAAGTTTAGCCATTTGCTACTCAGACAGATGTTGAATTCAAACAGTGTCTTTACTCAGCTGTGTTCAGAGCCCAGCATGCTCAGTGCTTTATAGTTCACAGATTATTGTAGTCAAGCACGTTTTCTAATGAAAAAGAAAAGGGAGTGATATAAAGTGTAAAAAAGATAGTTCTATTCATCAACATTAAAAACTTCACCCATAAAAGAATACTATTTTTTTAAAAGATTTTTATTTATTTATTTGACACACAGAGAGAGAGAGATCACAAGTAGACAGAGAGGCAGGCAGAGAGAGAGGAGGAAGCAGGCTCCCTACTGAGCAGAGAGCCAGATGTGGGGCTCGATCCCAGGACTCTGAGATCATGACCTGAGCCGAAGGCAGAAGCTTAGCCCACTGAGCAGCCCAGGCGCCCCAAGGATACTATTTTTTAAAAGATATTATTTATTTGACAGAGAGGGAGAGATCCCAAGTAGGTAGGGCAGCAGGCAGGGAGCCCGATGTGGGACTCGATCCCAGGACCCTGAGATCATGACCTGAGCTGAAGGCAGAGGCTTAACCCACTGAGCCACCCCTTAAAGGACACTATTTAAGAGAGTGAAAAGCAAACCATTTAATAAAAATATATATTTGCTAATAATTATCTATAAGGCATTAATATCCAGAATATATAAAGAAGCTTCTACAACCCTGAAAAAAACTTCTCAAAAGTAGGCAAAGAGCTTAAATACATATTTCTCCAAAAGATATACAAATGACCAATAAGCACAAGAAAAATTTTCAGTATCACTAATCATTAGGGAAGTACAAATCAAAATCGTAGTGAGAGATACTACTTTATGATGTGAATGTACATACTGCAACTGAACTATACACTAAAATGGCTAAAATGGTAAATTTTATATTGTGTATATTTTACCACAATTTTTAAAATTTTTTAAAAATTTTTCAAAAAAGGAAAGTGAAAAGATCAGTCATAGAATGAGAAAAAAATATTTATAAATCATACTTGATAAGGATTTAGAATCCTAAATATTTAAAGCAAACTTGTAACTAAATATCAAAAGACAAAAAAAAAAAAAAAACAATTAAAAGAGGACAAAGAACTTGAATGGACATTTCTCCAAAGAAAATATACAAATGGCTAACAGCACATAAAAAGATGTTTGACATCATTACTTATTAGGGAAATGCAAATCAAAACCATGAGAAAAAAAAAATCCACAATGAGAAACCAATCCACACGCCCTAGGATGGCTATAATAAAAAGAAAACAAAAAGAATAGTAAGTGTTAGTGAGACTGCAGGTAAAGTGAAACCCTCTTACATGGCTGGAGAGAAGGTAAAATAGGACAGGCACTATGGAAAACAGTTTGACAATTCCTCAACAAGTTAAACATAGACACACCACATGGCCCAGCAATTCCACTCCTAGGTATTAAATTAGGCAAGAAAACAGGTACTTAAGTGGAAACTTGTGTATAAATGTTCATGGAAGCACTATTCATATAACAAAAGATGAAAACAGCCCAATGTCCACCAACAGATGAATGAATAAACAAAATGTGGTATATATCCATACAATGAAGTATTATTCAACCATAAAAAGAACCAAGTACTCATACAGGTTATAAAATGAATGAAACTCGAAAACAGTGTGCTAAATGAAAAATCCCAGATAGAAAAGTCTACATATTATATAATTCCACTTAGATGAAAAGGCAGAATAGAAAAGTCCATATGGGAAGCAGATTAATGGTTGCCAGGAGCTGAAGAAAGGGAGAAATGGTGAGTAAATGCTTAATGAGTACAGGGTTCCTGTTTAGGATTATAGAAAAAGTTCAGGAACTAGACTTCAGCAACAGTTACAAAACATGTACTTACTGCCACTGAAATTATACACTTTAAGATGGCTGAAGTGGTACATTTCATGTTATATTTTACTGCAAATAGAAAAAAAAAAAGATCCTATTCTGTATCAAGGAAAAAGTAAGTAATTCTGCTTAAC
This sequence comes from Mustela nivalis, assembly GCF_964662115.1. Classification (NCBI taxonomy): domain Eukaryota; kingdom Metazoa; phylum Chordata; class Mammalia; order Carnivora; family Mustelidae; genus Mustela; species Mustela nivalis. Next base: position 36,113,090 of record NC_139029.1, read on the forward strand.
TTTTCTGGGATTGTTGTGCCAGTTTGTTTGGAAGCATGCTAGTTGATTTCTTGAAACTGCTCCTTACTAGGTTAAGACTGTTTTTCTCACAACGTATGCAAAACTAGAATGTCTTTCCTAAAAGTATTAACTCTGTACATATGCATGTGTAAAATTATTATTATTTTTTGAGAGATGAGGGAGAAGGGAGGGAGAAAGAAAGACAGAGAGAGGGCGCATACAGAGGAGGAGGCAGGGGCAGAGGGAGAGAGACAATCTTAAATAGACTCCATGCCCAGCTCGGAGCGAGATGTGGGGATCATCTCACCAGCCTGAGCTCACAACCGGAGTCAAAATCAAGAGTCAGACACTTAATAAACTGAGCCACCCAAGAGCCCATGAAATTAAAATTCTGTTTATCAATTTATTAAGTGCTTTTGAAATCATGAATGGCTACAGGGGAAGAAAAGATATCTCTATGTAAATACAATTGGAAAAATCCTGTTTCCAGGATTTTCAATGTAAGCAATTTTCTTTCTTTCTTTTTTTTTTTGTAAAGATTTATTTATTTATTAGAGAGAGAGAGAGAGAGAAGGGGAGGAGCAGAGGGAGAGGGAGAGAATCTCAAGCAGATTCCCCGCTAAGCCCAGAGCTTGATGTGGGGCTCAATCTCATGAACCTGAGATCACTACCTGAGCCGAAATCAAGAGTCAGACTGAGCCACCCAAGCACCCCAGTGGAAGCAATTTTCTAACTGTAGTCTTAGAAGCATGCATTTTTTTTTTTTCTGTTCATTGGAAAGCTGTGAAGGAAATCTCTTCAACGAAAACATTAAAGCCTACACTCAGCAATATTAGAATTATTCCACTTTGAACACTGGTGTGAAAAACAGTAATTTAATGAGCATTGGAAGAGCAATTATTTCCCTCAACAATTTTTTTGGGCTAACTCCCACTATTACTGGTTATTTTGCACTAAGCATTTTAATTAAAATGCTACTATTCCTTCAGATTTGAATTTAATATATCCTTTCTTTTCAACTTAATTTACAACTATGAGCAGTCATAAAATGAAAGCTTTTCTGAAACTGCCATGAAACAAGCAAATCTTATCTGGATACATCCAAACAACAACAAAAAAATGTGGTCAGCACCTATAAACCAATTCTATAGAAAAAGGACAAACATAATCACAATAATCTCAATAGAATATTATCATTTAAAAGTACCCACTATAAGTTTTCTTTTTACAATGAAAATTATGTTACTAAGGTTAAAAGCATAAAGGATTTATAGTCAAATGTAAAAATGGAGTGAAATGTTGTTTAATATAAGTACATCTAAAATTAAGAAAAATATATCACACACAAAAAATCTGAACTTTCTGATGATATATTTTCAAAACCCCATTAGACTACCCAAGAAGCATCTTTACATTTACATTTACATATTAGAATTTAGAAAAAATGAATTAGACATTAAAGTCAGAAATAACTTTATAGATAACCCTAAAAGTTGTTTTACTTCTGTAGGCACTTAAATCTTAACATTCATTATTGTTATTACAAGCTTTTGTTAAAGAAATGCTTTTAGGATAAAAATTCTTTACAAAAATTCAAGAAACTATGAGAATTCTAAGGAGGTCCCTTATTAAACATTCTGAAATATTACAGACCCTTAAGATTACCCGAAGTTTACTTGACTATGACATGAACACAAGCTCTAAGCTTAAACCATATCAAAAGCAGTCTTCTGTTTGGGAAGATTAGAACTATGCTACCCTAAGTTATTCTCTTCACTTTCAAAGGCCTTCCCATCCTCATCAAATAATGATTTGCTTCAAAGATCCATTATATAAGGTTTATCCAAGGGACATAATATCAAAGAAAACTTAACTCTCCATTATAATTTTTTAAAAAGGCTAGAAAAGGGGAGTCTTTCTTTTCATAAAGAAAAGCTGGTCCTCTTTTAAAACCCTACTCTGCCATTTTAGTACTAATGTCAATTACATCTAAGTTCAATTTGTAGAGTTATTACACTGTCCAGTGTAGAAGAAGAAAGGAAATGAATACTTATAGGAGTTAACATGGTATTCATAATGGAACTTGATCTCTGTCGGGTTTAAAGACTGACAAAAGAATGTTCTTTTACTCTAAGTTAATTTTACGTTTTAGATTGCTAGGCTAACAGTTTAGGAAAGAAAATTTTGAATAGAAGCCAGATTTTGAAATAAGTTTCAGAATAACATTTTAGTGAAAGAACAGATTAGATCGGTTTCAAATGGAAATGTTTAAGAGAACACATACATGTCTAATCACAAATGGAGGTTTATCTGTTTCTTTTTTGAATTCATAGGGTCCCAGATTTAAATGGGCCAGCCGCCGCCTGGTGTCTTCAGATAGCTCACACATGCGTCTTTTTGTATAGGGAGATGGAGAGTGTGATTTTGAAGAAATGGTAGGCTGTTCGTAGTTTTTTGCATTTATGCAATATTTATTTCTCTCAGGTGACTTGGATTTTTTCTTTTGTGATCTTGATGTTCTGGTCTGCAGTCTGCCGTGTGATTTTTCAACTGGAGCCGTATGGTAAATAAATTTATCCTAAACATTAAAAATAAAAATTAACTTGGGCAGAAGATATATGTAGGGATATTTGTATATCTATAAATTACACATAGAAAAAGACTTCAAAAATTAATTTAAGGCACATCAAACCCAACTAGATTAGTCTTTCTTATCTATGCTAAGTTACTCTAGTAGTTAATAAAGTCCATGGTATTCTTAAGTCTAACAAGTACTTATGAAAATAAAAGCATAATATTTAACCACTTGAAAAACCTAAGAAACAAGGTCAGAAAAATTAGTTTTCAGTGTACTAAAAAATTAACAAAAACATTGGTTTATCATTTGTAATTAAGTTTCCAAGTAATTAGTTATATAATTTAAGAGGTTTTTTTTGTTTTTTTTTTTTTTTGGTTTGTTTGTTTGTTTTAGGAGTGTGTGTGTGAATGTTGGGGAAGGGAAGTGGGAGATGGATGGAATCTTAAGAAGACTTCATGCTGAGCATGGAGCTCAATCTCACACACCTGAGATCATAATCCCAGAGGAAATCAAGAGTCAGAGGCTTAACTGACTGAGCCACCTGATGCCCCAAGAGGGCTCTCTTAGTAATGTTACAAACAGACATGACTAATTTGTTGCTTATGAAATCTTTCCGGAGACAACTATTAAAGTTAGTTTCATTTATACTGCTATGATTAAAAACATATATACAATGTGAACATCTGAAAAACAGCTTTATACATATTTTCATGAAATATATATTTGGATTATATAAGGTGATTAGGATTTATCTCTTCCAAAATAAAACTTTACAATTCAATGACCAATAGTCATATCATCTTAATTCTGGTTCCATATTTTTATAAAAGTAAAAACATGTAAAAGACACATTTAAACTTCAATGACTAGTACTCTACTAGTAAAACTGGTTAGCAGTCTAAAAATTTTTAAAAAGTAAATGTTACCCTACTAAATTTTTTTGTGTGTGTTATTAGGATAACATTTTATTTAGTCTCTGCCTTATGGGTGCCTTAAAATTTGGATTACAAGTAAATAATATAAGACCTCTTGATTCATTATCTAGAATTACAATATTTCTAATATTAGAGAAAATGGACAGGTGAGAAACTTTGTCTTCTTAACTTTAATCATTAAAAAAAACCCATCACTCCTACCTCCTTCTCTATTTTCTCAACCCCTCCTTCCCTACTCATTAAGGGTATCTATTCTAAGTAAATATTAAAACAGAAATGTGATATAGAAGGGAAGAGGATCACATATTTTTAAAAAGAAGATAAACAGGAAAAATATATATTTTCCTAACTGGAAAATAAGTCCTTGAATTTCATACAAACCTGCAGCATCAGATTTTTCCCTCATCTCTCCTCTACAGCTGTTGATATGCTCCCGGTCCTTCTCCCACCTTGCTCAATGACTTCAACAAGTAATTCAGAATTTCCTACCTTATCACACTTCATCTATCTCTATGACATCACACTGAGGCACAGAAGCAGGAACGTTAGCACACACAAGGACTTCTGAGGTGTAATAAATGTTCAAACAGTGAATCTTTCCAAGACCTTGGACTTGGACTTCTATTTCTCAGCTTTCATTGCTTTTTTCCACTTCATCTTAGATTTTATCATTACACAGATCCATTGCATTTGAAACTTTGAAAATCCCTTGCTGACCAAAACTACTTTTCCTCATTCTACTCCTTTTATTCTCACTGAATCTGCTACCGGCTGACCTCTTTTTCCCCAGACCTTCATATATTTTTAGTATCTCTTACCTTCAGACCCAGATAAACCCAATAGCACCCACTTCAGCACTGCTGTGAAGTTCCTCCTTACCTGCCTCTGATTATACAAAACCTAAAATAACTAACCCCATCTTCTTCCTTCATTACAACTTTTGAATGTTGAATACTATAGAGGAAGTTCTAAACTGTGGCATATGTAGTACAGATACATGCTGTCTAACTCAACCAGATCCTTAATGTATCCTGTTACTGCACAGGAAAACTTAAAATAGTGGCTGTTATATGCTGGTAACAAGATGGCTCCCTTTGGCCAACAGGATAATAGCTTGGGATACAAAGAGAGACTTGAAAAGTGCTATTGTCTTTTACTCCTTTTTTTGAAAACCTCCCTGCTTCCATATGAATGAGCCAAAATTAGCCTACTAGATGATGAAAGTCTTGTAGCCACCATCCCAGCTAAAATCAAGCAAATTATGAGAAATGTAATGTCCCTCCCAGACCAAAAACTCAGCCAACTACCAGATATGAATGAAGCCATCCTAGATCATTCAGCCCTGGCCTCGTCAGTTCAGACAAAAAGAATCACCCAACCAATCCACAGAACTGTGAAAAATGGTTTGTTTTAAGCCACTAAGTTAGTGTCACTTTTTACACAGCAAAAACTACCTGATGCAGCATACAAATTAATACAACTACTATTGATATTGAACTAATTAATACTAAATTCTACCTTTAGTAGGTAAAAAAAGTAAGTAGAAAACTAGTTTAACTAAAACTAGTTTAATTTCAGAAAAATCACAAAAATATAATTTTTTCAATCCATTCAACTGGTGACAGTTGAAAATAATATGCCAAAAGGAATAAAGTTTATAAGTATTTGTAAACTTAAATATTTTTATAGCCTCTTTTACTCATTCTTCTTCTAAAAACCAAAATGGCTTGTCTCATTCTTATTTTTGAACCTGAAAATGCTGCTTTGTAGTCACTAAAATTTTAATTGTAACTAATACTCACTTTTTAAAAAGCAGATTTATCACATTCTTAAATAAGGTCAAATAATTCTGGCTGTTAGCATTTAAAATTTTAATGTGCAAGTGTATACTTTGTTGTGCCTACCAGATAATGTTTTCTATCTTGTATTTTAACTATTGTCTTGTCTCCTAATTATCATTTTAAAAGAAATCTTAGTAACAGCCATCAAATTCATTAATTATATGTTATGTGCCAGACACATCACCTATTCTCTAATTTAATCTTTACGGCAGTCTTGTGAGGAAATTGAACCCAGATCCATCTGATTCTGAGGCATATTTGCTTAAACACTGTCTGATTCTAAGACCTATCCTAATTTCTTACATCTGTTCAGTAAAGAACAAATGACAAATACTGAAATAGCAAGTTAAATAAAGAAATGAGTCTTCCCAAAAGTTTACAGAGGAAAATGTTAGTTCCTAAGCCTAATGAGACTACTGATAAGGGCACAATTTTACATTTACAAAAGACTTTCAACCAAGCTGTACACTTGGCATGTCCTTTTCTGTGCATATGCCATAGTTCATACCAAAAAAAAAAAAAAAAAAAAAAGACTTTTCTATCCACTCACTAGAAGGACATACCCCAAGGAGAAGAAAAAATTTTTATCTGAGTTCAGGTAAAATACTGTTAACAATTTACAAATATACACAGTGCATAACTCAAAACAGGTCAGTAACATCTTTGCATTTGGTAAGCATAGTTATTTAGATCTCTAATAGCTGCATTTCAGTTTGCATTTCAAAGATAATTAACTATAGCCAAACAGGCACACTATGTATCTTGCTAAACAAAATAAGAATGATCCCCTTGATAATTTTATATAATCGCGCTTTACCTTTCTTAGCTTACATCACTGTTACTGTCCTTAACAAATGTACTCTGAAACTGAGAATGCAGTAAATTAATACTGCACTCTTTCCATCATAGGTCCAGTCCTGTCTTGTTTGGGTCCTCTGGGCTTTATATGTTAGTGGCTCTTCATCACAGCCTAGTCATTGTTACCTAATCATAATGCAACTGCATATGAGTGAAGCCTAGACATTACTAGCTAACCTATGGACAAGGCAGTAAGATGACCCTAGTGACTCAGTGAAAAAGTTAGACAAGAATGAAATATTAGGTCCAGATATCTCAGTTTACTAAAGGCAGTTTATACAAACAGAGAAAGTACTTAGGTTGGACTGTCCAAGCTTCCCTTGGTCTGATTACACCGTATGGCCATCAGATTGAGCAAGAGTCATATAAGAATTAGAGACACTCACGAAACCATACTCATTAAACACCAATATCCCTGCATGAGAAACTCTGGTCACATTTGCTAAAAGGTATCCTTTGAACTTTCTGCAGCCTCCTTGAACTTCTATAAGATTTATAGAAGCCTCAGATCTAGTTCTCCATGGGACTTTTTGATCTCAACACCTTTCTGGCAGGCTGGTTAAAAAAAAAAAAGGCCCATGGAGTTACAAAATAATAGCAATAACATCATGGCGCCTTCTATCATGTATACCAAATTCTCTCCTCTCCCAGGTAAGATGCAACCAAATTGTTAAATGCCTCTGATAGTTGTTTTTCTTAAACTGAAGAATAACCCCCCAAAGTGAAAAGAGTTACAGCCAAAATACAAGAATAATTCTTGCCCAATGCCCATAAATATGAACAAATAAGTTAAACAATTAAATACTTTAAATAAATGAGTTCAACCTGAGTGCGGCACTTCCTTGAACTTATCAGACATTCAGTAATCACTGAGGTTGTAGAAAATTCCAGCTTTGGAGCAATTCCCTGAGGGGAAAAAGGGTAGTATTACATATTTCAATTTTTTAAAAAATAGAATTATTAGTGATAAAATTATGACCTGAAGTAACAGATACCTGTCAAGATTTAGCTGCTTCATTTGTTAGTTTGACCTTATTAAAGATAAAGACAATACAGTGATGCTAAATTTTGGCAAGAAACCATTTCATTGCTGATGATTCCCATAGAAGTGATTATATTACCTTTATGTAAAAATTACTATATTTTTTCATTGTCAAGAACTTCCCTGTCAAATTATTCTAAGATTTTAAACTATGATAAAATATCAAAGTCATAAATATATAAGAACACTTAGTGGATTTGAGTTCTTTTTACTTTTACAAATTAAGACAAACTTAACTATATACTGAAGAAACACTTTGGATAGTCTCCTCATGTTAAAAAAAATTACAGCTTCCAGATATGCAGTTCCTGAAAACAGAAGAGAAAGAAGTCTCTACCAATATCTCCAACATTTTTTTTCCATAATGTATAGGTTACACTCAGATCCATGAATGAACCTGGCTTCTGTTTCTCACAACCTTTCAAACATCAGCTTGAACACTGTTTTAAAATAAGTGGAGACAAATGGTAAAATTCAAAGGAAGAGTCACGAAGCACCTGCCTAGATATTTGGAAGCATACCAGCTGTATATTCACCAAAGCATTAAAAGATACTGTGTAGGCCCAGTGCTACTTTATTCTAACATAGCTGAAGTCAGATATTTGTCCTTTACAGACCCAGCCTCCAACATACTAACTTGGGAGTTTCAACCACGGTATTATAGAAAAGGTAAATACATGTTGCCTAAGAATTAACTAAATGTAATTCTGCAAATGTAACTTTTACTAATGAAGTCCATAATGCCCACTTATTAGTTACCCTGTTGCCTAACAGGATATTACTTAGCAGTTTAAAATAAGAGTAAACACTTACTATCTCAGATAGTTTCTATGGTTCGGGAATCTGGCAGAGGCTGAATGGGGTGGTTCTGGCTTGAGATCTCTCATGAGATTACAGTCAAGATGTTGTTTTGGTTGCTGTCATCTGCAGGTTTGCCTGGGGCAGGAAGATCTGCTTCCTAAGGCTTGTTCAGATAGCTCTTGGCTGGAGGCCTCAGTTCTTTTCTAGCTTTTAGCAAGAGGACTCAGCTCCACTATCCCACAAACCTCTCAAGTGACCTCATGCCATGGCAGCTAGTTCTCCCAAAGCAAAGCAAGGAGGAAGCCATAACTGTTTTTATGACCTAGTCTCCTAAATCTAACACTGTCACATCTATCACATCCTATTTATTAGAGTCCTGAAGTATAGGCCAGACTCAAGGACAAAGGAGTTAGATTTCCTTTTTAGCACAGGAGTACCAAAAATTTTGTGGACATATTTTAAAACCACCATGGTTCACCCTCTGACCACATGTTACTTATACTCCTTTCATGTGTCAACCAAACTCATGCTCTACAAAGAAAAGAAAGAAAAGAAAAGAAAAGAAAAGAAAAGAAAAGAAAAGAAAAGAAAAGAAAAGAAAAGAAAAGAAAAAGAAAAGAAAAGAAAAAAGAAAAGAAAAGAAAAGGAGAAATGTCTCATCCTTTTACAGCTTCAGCTTGAAATCCAGGATGTTGGCATCTAAGTCAAATCCTTATTCAGCTTCCTTTGATGTGGTTCTTTAAGGATAGTTTCTAGAATACAGTTCCCTCAGAGTTAGAAGACTTATGAACCACAGAGACAAATTATCTGCCCCAAATGTACCCAAAGCACACACATGCGGCAAGTGCAGGGTAATTACTCCAGATATTCTTGTTCAAAAGGGAGAAATTAAGAGTCAGATGGGAATCACTGGCCCATAGAAATTCTAAAATACAGCCAGGAGAACGTTAGAAGTTCCTTGATTAGAAATTTGGTCCTGTTCCTGCCCAGAAATAACTATCCTCTGGGCTCCTCTGGGCTCTTGCTCCTGATCTTTGCATTATTATTCCTTTTCAAGGAGAAGTAGACCATGTTTGGAGCTGCACAATGTTCTGAGTGTGAGTCCTGTCAACAGAATTTTGAGGGTTCAAAGGCCTATTCGTTTTGTGAGATCTCTCTGGATTTCAGACCAAGCTGGTGGTGTTTCTACCAATATAGTGCTCTTAAAAAAAATTTTGGTTCTCATATGAATCTTACTAAAGTTTATTCCATTAGACATGAGCTACACCCTCTCTACACTTGGCTTCTGCTGAGACTGCCCTTAAGCATCTTTGAAAAAAAATCAATATTTGATTAAATTATTTTCTGAGATAACATCTTGGATCTTTCTGAGATTTTAATGAAGGGTTTTATAGTTATGCCTTTGGTTTCACTGTCAGACCACAATTTCCCAAAAGTGCCTGGGATGATTTTTCTTCGGAAGTCATTCATTAGTTTTAGCATTATTTGCCATCAGGAAAGGCTGGGAATCTTTAGGAACAGTAAGTTCCAACTCATTTTTGCTGAACAGCCTTTCCTTTTGCTTATCTCTGTCCTCTTATATTTTGCTATAAAGCAGCAAGAGAAAACCAAGCAGACCCTCTAACTCTCTATCTCAAAGTCTTAGACACACCATCCATTTCATATTTCTTTCCTTCCCACATTACTGCAGGTGATTGTGTGGCTAAACTTTCTGTCATTACATAATAAGGAACCCTTTTATCCCTAATTTCCAATAACATTTACCTTATTTTCCTGCAAACACACATCTGAATTTCTTCAAGACCTTTCAAGATTTCACAGACATTCTAGCAAAGCCTTTCCAGCTTCTGTCCTCTCTATAGAGGTGTTTGAGTGTCTTCACACATGGCAGTTGGCTTAGCCCAAAGTGACTGATAAAGGAGTGAGAGCAAGGAGGAAGCCACAGTGCATTTAATGACCTGGTCTCCAGTCTAATACTGTCACTTCACCACGTTTTATCTGTTATAGTTACTAAGTATAGTTTGGAGAACTAGCTCTGCCTTTGGAAGAGAGAAGTAACAAATCATGTGTGGACATATTTTATAACTACCATAGCCTGGATTACAACTTATCACTTTTCCCTTCCCCATACATATCACTGGTCACATAACAAATACTCAGTGTTTTAGCTATTATTTTCACTGAGCTTTCAAAACTAGTATGTATCAGTCGGGGTTCTCCAGGAAAACAGAACATATATATAACTAACATGTAATATACTATATTAGTATATAGTATATATATGGGGGGAAGAGATTGATTCATTTTAAGGAATTGGTTCATGTGATTTTGAGAGTGGCAAGCCCAAAATCCATAGGGCAATCCACAAGCTGGCAAATCAGACAAAAGTTGTTATTGCAGTCTTGAGTGTGAAATTTGTAAGCAAGCTAGTAGGCTATAAACTCAGGAAGTATTTTTTTTTAATTTTTTTAATTTCTTTTTTTTATATTTTTCAATTTATTTATTTTCAGAAAAGCAGTATTCATTATTTTTTCACCACACCTAGTGCTCCATGCAATCCGTGCCCTCTATAATACCCACCACCTGGTACCCCAACCTCCCACCCCCCCGCCACTTCTTTCTTTTTGTTTTTGAGATTTTAATTATTTATTTGACAGAGAGAGAAAGCACAGAAGAAGAGGGAGAGGGAGAAGCAGACTCCTTCCTGAGCAGGAAGCCCCACACAGGGCTCAATCCCAGGACCCTGGGATCATGACCTGAGCCAAAAGCTGATGCCCAACCGACTGAGCCACCCAGGTGCCCCTCAGGAAGTATTTCTACATAACAGTTTTGAGGTAGAATTCCTTATTGTTCAGGAAACCTCAGTTTTTGCTCTTTAGGCCTCAACTAATTGGGTGAGATCCACCTACATTGTCAATAGTAATCTCCTATACTTAAAGTCAACTGCTTGTAAATACACAATACTTTCACAGTAACACCTAGACTAGCATTTGGCCAAACAACTGGTACCATAACCTAACCAAGTTGACACATAAAATTAATTAGACTCCATCCCAAGTGTCAGTTCCTCTATGAAGTCTGTAAGATGTGATTCATTCATTCAATTCAATCAAGTGGAATTTAAGTACCTACTTCATGCAAAGTACTGTGCTAAAGAGTTAAGTTCAAAGATGAGAAAGCCACAGATGCTGTTTGTATGGAGTCCACAGCCTTAAGGGGGATTAACATCAGCGCTGTAATCATCTCCACAGCCATCAGCATGTCACTCATACTTCAGAGTGTTCTCTATGCCAGGTACTGCTATAACCATTTACGTTTCATTAATGTACCCAGCAGCCCTATGAGATCTTCATATGATAGTGCTTTGCTCAAGTTTAGTCAGGTAGTCTGCGAGAGTGCCAAGATTTAATCCCAGAAGAACCCCTTGCCACAGCAATGGGTTCAAGACTCAGACAGATGTCACAAGAATTCTGAGGAAGGGTGCACTGTCATCTGCCAGGACAATAAACTACTGATGGGAGTGTTTTATACATTTAAATAGAATAATTGATATGACTGGACTTTTATCTGCCATTTGGCTCTTCAGTTTACATGTGCCATATCTTTTGATTCTTCCATTCTTTCTAGGAATCTCACCTGTTGTCTACATGGCTTGGTGGTCATCCAATCTACCTATAAACGTTCCACTCTTCGTTGATCATCTGTATGTGGCTTGGGGAATACATTCAAAGATAGTCAGGTCTGTAATTTCTACTGAATTTCATTTTTTGCTGGGCACTCATGGTCTCGTGGCATGTACATTGTTTCAGAGTCAGCCAGGAATGGGTGGAGAGCTTATCTCAGCCTTTCTATTGCTCCCTTAATTCTGTGAACTTTTTGGCAGATGGGCTGCTCCCTCTAGTTGGCTGTTCCCTCTAGTTGAAACTGCCATTGGCCTATCAAAGCTATGGCGTTTCTTCAACCACCTGCATCCAAATCCAGTGAAGACACACTGCCTGTCCTTACGATTCTGACACCAATTCCAATGTGTAGGTTTTCCAATAGCACCAAGCAATTCTCTGTGACACCAGGTAGGGGTCCTATAATTTAACTCAGTTCTGACACCAGCTACCTGGCAATAGCATTAGATCCCAGAGGTTAAGGAATCAGTCCCACCAGACTGTGCCTACCCTACTTCAGATGCAATCACAAGTCTGGGTTATTACCTGTGTTCCTGACAAATTGGGTATAATTTGAAGGTCCCCGTGACTGCCACCCCAGTTCAATTTACTGGCTAAAGAGGCTCACACAACTCAGGAAATTGTTTACTGTTTACCAATTTACTACAAAAGAATATGATAAAGGATACAGATGAACAGACAGATGGAAGAGATTCATGGAGCAATGTATGTGGGAAGGGACATGGAGCAATGCCTTCCCCAGGGAAACCACTTTCCCAGGAGCTGCCTCCATGCGTCCAGCAACCTAAGAGCTCTCTAAACCCAGGCCCTTTGGTTTTTTATGGAGGCTTTATTACGTAGGCAAGATTGATTAAATCACTGGCCATTGGTATTTTAAAGCAATCTCCAGCCTCAAGGGTCTTAAAGTCCTAACCCTTTAATACCTGGGTTGTTCCTCCTGGCAACCAGCCCCCATCCTTAGGTTACGGAGAAGCTTTCCAAAAGTCACCTCATTAACGTAACAAAAGACAACACCTTTACTGCTCCTCATCACTTAGGAAATGCGGAGGATTTGGGGAGCTCTGTACCAGAACAAGAATAAAGACCAAATATATATTTCTTACTTTAAATCACAGTATCACAGTCTCACCCTTCAAAATTGATTCTGACCTCTCTGGTAGCAGAGCTTCTGATTTTTCTGCCCAACCCCAGGATTGGTGAAGCTACAATTCTCATTGGCCTCACAGGGTATGGGAGCTGTCCCAGGCAAGAAGATCCATGCGGCCGCCATTTTTATCCAAAGCTTTAGCCATTATTTAAGCATAAACACTTTTTTTTTTTTTTAAATATAGTTCCAGTTGGTTAACATACAGTGCAATATTAGTTTCAGGTGTATAATGTAGTTATTGCCAGTTAGTTTCCGGTGTTCTGAAATTGTTTTTTGTGATAATTTTGTCCAGTTTTATACCTGTATTTTTATGGAGAGAGGAATTACAACCTCTTCAAACCACCATTACCAGAAGTCTTAATTTATATATTTATGTGTGTGTGTGTGTATTTTTTGCCTTAGTAATCCAACACCTGAATGTATATAAAAGTAACCCAAAGAAAATGAAGAAGATACTTATTAATGGTCCATACTTCGATGTTTATATTGCCAATTTGTATAATACAGCATTTTAAATTACTTTCAAAACACCATAATTTTAAAATCATATTTTTTTCATTGCAAGCTTCCATACATTTGCTGAAACACTCTTTGAAGGTTTTTATACTACAGAAGATGGCTAATAGACACTGATAATATCCCAAAGGAAGTATATTTTCATAGATTTGCTAGTTAGTCAACTTTAACACTTCTAGCAAGCTGAAATTCCTATTTCCCAGAACAGAGTATATCATAAACCTAGACCCAAGGGAAAAGTATTTAATTCACCATATTGGCTCATGGATCACCCCACTTTCCTTACTCATACAGCTTTAACATTTTATAAAGGTAGTAAAAAAATGTTTGTCCAAATTATTTCAACCTAGACATCTTTTGCTATTCTTCTTCTTTGAAATAGCAGGGTCTTCTCTCAGTTTCTCTAAGCAGAAGACATTTTCCGGGATAAATATATTTTTAAATCACCCAACGAAAGTTGAAAGGTGTTGGGGGAAAGGATGGTAGAGTTGGCTGTCACAATGCTGCTTTCACTTTTAGGCATATAAATGTATATTTCCATGACATGAACATACAACAATTAATCTATCCAAACTCTTACTAATGAGCATTTAAATCATTTTGATTTTTCACTATTATGAACAATGCTATCAATGAACATCCCTAGAAAGGCTCTTAGTATACCAGAGAGAATACATTTTCATGTTACATACCTATAAGGCAAGAGGCTATGAGAATCTTTGCCTTTACTAGATAATTCTGAATTGTGGTGGTTCCAACTTACATGGCATAGCAGCATGTAAGAGTTTTTCACACTTCTAATCTTGTCAGATTTTATTAAATTTTACCAACCCTATGGCTATAAGAATGAAATCATCAGGTTGTTTTAGTTTGTATTTCCCTATATGCTAATGAAATTGAGCATCTTTTCAAATGTTTATTGGTCTTTCTTTTGCGAGAACAATAAAGAAGAAAGAAGAGACAGACATGGAAAGTAGGGAGGTGGGAGGCAGAAAAAGAGGAGAAAAATCTTAAGGATATAAGGCAAATTAATGCTTGTTAATTCTGGATGAAAGATGCATGGGTTTTGTTCAGATTTCAGTATGTTTAAAATAACATCATAATTTCATTAAAAAATTATGTTTTGAACCAAGTTAAACTCTGAATTAGTTCTTCACATTTCAGGTATTAAAGCATATGTGGTGGTTTTTGACAATGATCCCACATCACAGATTGATTCAGAAAATTGTAAGCACTTACTCGAAGGCCAGAAATCCTCCTCATGGTAACCTGGCGGTTTGAATCATGGTGTCCAGAAATTTGGTTTGGACCCGGGAACATGAAATCTCGTGTATTTTCATCATATGTAGACAGTGTTTCACCCACTACAAGAAAGATACCCTATGATTCAAATTATAACAAAATATTCTATTTAGAAATAAAATCATCAAGTACAGTATTTATAGTGCCTGATGCCTTACTGAAATTTCTGCTTCAGGGCCTTTTTTTTTTTCTATGAAATAAAAATTAAAAGAAAGTTATGTTAAATGGATTCCTTACTCAGAAATGTAGTACATATTACTACTTCTCCCTCCTCCTTTTATAGAATTTTGTGAGTACCTATGTGTTCCAGAGGAAAAAAGTCTTTGTAAACATATCAGGTTGTTATAACATTTACAAATCTAAAATGTAATGATCAGCTCCATAAATTTTTTCTATCTTCCATTCTTTTTTAATTGCCCTTATAAGGCACTAGGTTACATGTTGGAAAAAAAATGAAGGTATTTTCTAGAATCTGTGGTTATACAAATTAGGTATATATGTAATAATCAAAATCTTTAAGGTTATTAAATTTCAGTAACACATAACTCTCCATTTTTCACACAGAATAATTATTTAAGATAGAATTCTCCTAAAAATCACAGAAGTAAATAACAGAAATCAAGCTATCCTCCATATCTCAATTTTAATTTTACCTACCCTGGAAATTTGTAATATTTACTAAATAGTTAAGGTTTTATTCCACCTCCCCCCCATTCCTCCCCCCATTCCCAGTAACACTCAACACACAAAAACAAAGATAATTACTTTATAAGCAAAAAAATATAGTTTAAGGAAAATCACAAAAACGCAAAGTCAGTTTTTATGAATGGCACAAAATATGCTAGGAGAATAGCATACAATTTTCCACTTCTCTTTATTATTATTTATTCAACTTAAAACAATATAGCCCAACACAATTTATGTCAATCTTTATGTATTTATGTATTTGTGCACAGTGGACCGATACGAGAAACTCAACATTGTTCTTAATTTGGGAAGAAGGGAAAAATATGTATTTTTTAAAAGCATTCTTTGACATGGGTTTGTATATCAATTACCTTATCAAAATATAATACAGTACCTGGTGGAACTAGTTGAATCAACTCAAACAATGCTGTATCATCTGAAAGTTTAAAGAAAAATTTCCTTAAACAATTTAACAATAAACAAAAATAAGTTACTTTATCATGAGAGTATCTAAAAGTCAAAATAAGTGCTGTTTATATATGCTTATATATGTTTATATGTTTATATATATATTTATTTATTTATGTATATATCTTAGCACATGTTTATGTTTATGTATGTTTATATCTTAGTATACTATGTATATTTTTTGGTTGCTTTGTCTCTTAGGGCTTTATTAATCAATAGTAGAGATTATCCCTTTGATCTCTCTGGGCTTTTTTTCTGATTTTTTTTCTTTTAATACTATCTTTTTAGAGCAGTTTCAGGTTTACAACAAAATTGAGAGGAAAATACAGAGATTTCCCACATATCCCTGTCCCCACAAAGGCAGACCCTCCCCACCATCAACAGCACTCACAGGAATGGCACATTTTTTTTTAATAAGGATAAGCCACCATAGGCACATCATAGTCACCCAAAGTCCATGGCTTACCCTGGGGCTCACTCTCTGGATTTAGACAAATAAATGCATAATGACATATTCCACCATTACAGTATCATTCATAGTATTTTCACTTTCCTGACTTTCCTCTATGCTTTGCCTGGTCATCTCTCTCCTCCACTCCAATTTGCTCCCACAAGCAGCCACTGATATTCTTACTGTTCCCATAGCTTTGCCTTTTCTGGAATGTCATATTATAATCACACAGTATTCAGGTTTTTCACATTGGCTTCTTTCACTCAATAACATGCATTTAAGTGTCCTTCATGTTGTTCATGGCTTGATAGTTCATTTCTTATAAGTGCTGAATAATACTCATTGTCTGGATGTACCACATTTTATTAATCCATTCACCTTCTATGGGCATCTTGGTTGCTTCCAAGTTTTGGTAGTTAAAACTGCTGCTCTAAACAGCAGTTTTTTATGTGGACGTAAGTTTTTAACTCCTTTGGGTAAATACCAAGAGGGTAGTTGCTGGTTTAAATGTTAAGAATATGTTTAGTTTTGTAATAAGTCACCAGAGAGTCTCCAAATTGCTGTTCCATTATGAATTCCTACCCACAATATATAAGAATATAAAAGAATAATTCTTGTTGTTCAATATCCTCATCAACATTTGGTGCTGTCAGTATTTTGGATTTTGACCATTTTAGTAATGTGGTGTTATCTCGTTTTAATTTGGATTTCCCCAGAGACATATGGTATGGAGCATCTTTTCATATGCTTATTTGCCATCTTCTTCTTTGATGAAGTACCTTTTAAGGTCTTTGCCCATTTTTAAAAATAATGTTGCTTGTTATTTTATTATTGAGTTTTACAAGTTCTTTGTATATTTTGAATAAATGTCCTTTATCAACATTTTATAACTATTTTCTCCTAATTTGTGGTTTATCTTTTAATTCTCTTCATATTGTCTTTCTCTGAGTAGATATTTTTAATTTAAATGAAATCCAGCATATCGATTATTTCTTTCATGGATGTTATCTTTGGAGTTGCCCCTAAAAGGGCATTGTTGTACTCAAGGTCATCTAGGTTTCTTCCTATGTTATCTTCTAACAGTTTTATGGTTTTGCATTTACAATTAGGTCTATGATCCATTTTGAGTTAATTTTTGTTAAGGGTATATTGTCTGTATCTGGATTCCTTTTATCTCATTTGGATGCCTAAGTGTTGTAGCAACAACAACTATCTTTGTTCCTCTGTATTGCCTTTGCTCTTTTATCAAAGTCAGTTGATTATATTTTGGAGGGGGTCTATTTCTGGGCTCTCTATATATCTTTATGAATATAAATTATGTCTTATTTCTTAAGCAGTGCTGTGAGGACAACAGGATATATTATATACCTCCTTGTATTTTTAATACACCTGAAGTATTTTATAATACATTTATAAAAATAAGAATAAAAGATGAAGATGAACTGTGTCTCGTCTCCCCTTCCAGGACCCATGAAAAAGGCATCATCTCTTTCTTTCTTTAAATTCTGCCATTATCATCCAAGGAAAGTCTCAATCGTTTGACCCAATACCAGTGTGTCCTATTTATGAAGAAATATTAAATAGTTTCTATAGGTTATAATTTGGAATAAGTAAAAAAAATAAAAAACCTGATATGGCTCTTTTCCTCAAGAACTTTACATTGCATTGAAAATATAAACATTAAAGGAAATAAACACACAAATAAATTATAACTACAAGCCACATGTACAATGAAGGCACTACAGGTAGTGCTATGAAAGACTATACTAAAAGTTAAAAAGCTTTAAGCAGAACATAGCAGGGTAATCTGAGAGATCAGGTGTTTGAAAAATAACTCTTTTGCAAAAATCAACTTAAAAAGGTAAACAATGAAAGCACGAGAGACATAAAAAGGTAGTAAAAACACAATGTCTGAAACTCAATAGAAGAAGGAAACAGAAATAATTTGAGGCATTTGAGGCTGCTTTTCTTTTTAGATATCTGACAGTCCCAATAGAGGTAGCTTAGAGACTGAGAAGCTGAACATAGCTTTTGATAAATTCATGAAGTAAAGGATGAAAAATTGGAGTATCATGCCCTTCATGCCCTTGGAAAGAGGCAGGAGGGGAGGTATGCTGGTAAGAGATGATGGCCTAACAAACTGGCTAGGCTGTTAAATCTTGAAAAGATAAACTACAAGGGTAAAGAGTAAACCAAAAATAGATAGCCAACACTATATACTGAATGCTTATATTCTCCCCAAAATTAATATACTGAAATCCTAGTCCTCAATGTGCTTTTGGAGTTGGGGCCTTTGAGAGGTAGGGCAAATCCTTATAATGAGATTTTAAAAAGAAACCCCAGAGAGCTTCCTTTCTCATTCTGTCACATGAGGATACAGAGAGAAGACGGCTATCTACAAACAGAGAGGGAACTCTCACCAAACACCAGTCACCTTGATCTGAGACTTCCCAGCCTCCAGAACTGTAAGAAAAAAACTTTTATAGTTTATAAGGCACCTAGTCTATGGTATTTTACTATAGCAACCCAAATGAACCAGGACAGCCAACTAGGAACTAAGGGCTAAATTTGAATTATCCCAAATCCTGTCCAAATAAAGGTGGTCCAGAATTGTTAATGCCCCCTAGATATCTGCCAAATCCCAATCATAAATCTTTTCTAAAAGAAAATACTATCATCTAAGCTTTTAAATTATTGCAAAAATGTTTACATTCGAAGTCTGACAATCAATGAAAACTGACCAAGTATACAGGAAAAATGAAAATTGGGATAGAAAAACAAGAAAAGTAACAGACAACAAAAACAGGTCAACAAGAGATCCAGAAAAATTAGCTATCAGACTGGGTCTTAAAATATGCTTAATGCGTTTAATAAAATAAAATGCAAGGTTGAGAATGTTAGTTGAGAACTAGAAACTATTATAAAGAACCACGGGGACATTTTTAAACTGAAAAATACAAAAAGAACAAAAAAACCCATAACAGGTATATTTATCAGATTATAAATGACCCTGGAGAGCTCAACAGAATTAGAAGACACAAGTACCTTGAGTAAAACACAGAAATCGAAAAGGATAGAGAACATAAAAAAAGGGGGAAAATGGATACAGTAAGAGGTCTGACAATGTGTAACTGGATTTGTAAAAGGAAAGAAGAGAAAGGGACAAAAGCAATATTTGAAAGGTTAATGCCGGAGAACTTATTTTAAGAAAGATATCAAGATACAAACACTGAGTGGAACATATTTTAAAATATACATACACATACATAAACAAATATATGCAGAGTTGGGCACATCAAAGTATAACTACAGGAAAAAAAGACATAAGAGAAGATATTAAAAGTAGCCAGTGGACAATGACAGAATACCTTTAACAAAATAACAATAAAATTGACAGACGATTTTTCAACAAAAACTTAGGGAATGAAATCAGTATGTTCTAAGAGCTAGGAGGCAATAATTCCAAGTTCAGCAAAACGACCCTTCAAAAATTAAGAAAAAATAAAGACATTTCAAAAAAAAAAAAAAAAAGATAACCCATCACCAAAAGACCACCGAGAAAGGAACTGTGAAAGAATTTTCTTCAGAAAAAAAGCATTAAACTGAGAAAGAAGCTCAAAAACAAAGGAAATAAAGAACAACCAAAAAGGTAAAATACAGTGGTAAAGTGAAAAGATGATGCTGATATAACAATAACAATAATATTTTGTGTAGTTTAACTGCATACTAATCTAAAATGCAGGACAGAAAAAACACATAAAATCTAGAAGGGACATAAATAAAGTCAAGGAGCTTTAAGCTTCTCCACTCCTAGAAAAGGTAAATATAAAAATATATATATTAGGGTTTGATAAGTGAAGCATGCATTCTGCAATCTCTACGGTAACCACTGAAAAAAACAAAATAGTAAAGAACATGTACTTCCAAATTAATGAAAGAGTAGAAATAAAAGAGCAGAAAATAGAAGAAAAAAAGAAGAACAATAAAAATCAATAATCAGAACAAATAAAAAGTAAATATTATGGTAGATTTAAACCAAAATATATCAGTAAATACATTTTTTACGTAAACTTTTTATTTTGAGATGAAGATTCACATGCAGTAAGAAGCAAGACAGAAATAATACTACATATACTTTTTACCCATTCTCCCCCAATGCAAAAATACACGATGGTCCCCTCTTATTTGTGGGGGATATATTCCAAGATCCCCAGTGGGTGCCTGTAATCATGGACAGCCCTGATCCCTATATTTACTATGTTTTTTCCTGTATATACATACCTTTAATAAAGTTTAATTTATAAATTAGGTATAGTAAGAGATTAACAATAAGTAATAATAAAATAGAAAAATTATAACAAATACTATAATTATGTGAAAGTGATCTTTCTCCCTCTCTCAAAATATCTTATTGTACTGTATTCACCATTCTTCTTGTGATGATGTGAGATGATAAAATAACTATGATAAGATGAAGTGAGGTGAATGATTGTTAGGGTATTACTGAAGTGAGGTGAATGATAGTGTTAGGTTACTATTGACCTTCTGACAATAACAGGTCAGATGGAGGATCATGTGCTACTGGACTGTAGGTAACAGAAACTATGGAAAGCAAAACCCAACATAAGGGGGGACTACTATAGTAAAATATATCACAACCACAGTGACACTGATACAATCCACTATTTTTTTTAGATATCTCCAGTTTTATTTGTATTCATTTCTGTGTGAGTGTGTGTCTATATTTAGGTCTATATACTTCTGTTGGGTCTGTAGGTTTGTGTTCACCACCACAGTCAAGATACAGAAGGGCTGCATCACATCTGTAATCACACCCACCTTCCTCCCCAAACCCATCCCTAACCCCTGATAACTAATGGCCCGTTTCCAGTTTCTATAATTATATCACACATTGTAAGAAAAAGTCTAAATCAGCCAATTAAAAGACAGATTGAATTTTTATTTTTATTTAAAATTTTTTTCAGATTGTATTTTTAAAGAAAGAAAACTATTTTCAAATCTGCTTGCAAGACACACACATAAAATACAAGGACATATAAAGATAGAAAACAAAAATACAAATAAAGGCATAATATATAAAAAATAACTACAAAGACATAATATATAATATATAAAGTAAAACAAAACAAAATAAACAAAAAAAACCCTTCTGGCTTGGCTGCGCTAGAAAAGAGAGAAATCGTCCAAGAAAAGGATCAAAATAATAAAAGATTCAATTCATTAGCTGATGAATACATAGTAGCACTGGTCAAGAGAAAAGAGAGAAGACACAAATTACTAATATCAGGAATTAAAAGAGATAGAGATATTCAAAAATTCTAATAAGACATTATGAATACACCCATGCTACTGAATGTATTGAAGGTACCTGATCTGAATCATAATTCAAACAAAAATGACTGAACAATTATAATACAATTGGCGAAATGTTAACTGAGTGGATATTTGATGATGGTAAGAAACTGGTATTTTTTGGTGTGAGGTAAAGTTGTTCCTTTATTTTAGATACCCATATCTGATCCAATCTTGACGTTTACTTCAAAATGATCTTCCTTATTAAAAAAAAAACAAACAAGTTTCTATCAAAAGAAAACTTAAAACTTCTATATAGAAAAATGAAATGGTTTTTTATATATGCACACATGCATATGTGTATATGTATGTGTACACACACACACACACACACACACACATATATATATATATATGTAGAGATACACACAATTTGTTAGTTAAAACCTAACAACAGCAACAACAACAACGGCAACAACAAAACACTAAGTCAGTGACTTCACTGGTGAATTCTTTCAAACTTCTAAGTTAGAAAATATGCCAATTATGTACACACTCTTTTTTTTTTTTAAAGATTTTATTTATTTATTTGACAGACAGAGATCACAAGTAGGCAGAGAGGCAGGCAGAGAGAGAGACGGGGAAGCAGGCTCCCTACCCAACAGAGAGCCTGATGTGGGCTCTGGGATCCCAGGACCCTGGGATCACGACCCGAGCCAAAGGCAGAGGCTTTAACCCACTGAGCCACCCAGGCACCCCTATACACACTCTTTCAAGGGCCATAAAAGAAAGAACACTTCTCAACTTGTCTTATAAGCTCAGGAAAACCTTGATACCAAAACATGGCAAGAAGCTCAAAAACAAACAAACAAACAAACAAACAGGCTATCTATCCAAAACCTACATTTTAGATATTGGTATCTATAGATAAAGTCATATGATGTCTGATATTTACTTCAAAATAATCTAAAAAAAAAAAGTGATGATCTAAAAAAGGGTATAGGGGCATGTGGGTGGATCAGTCACTTAAGCATCTGCCTTCAGTTCAGGTCATGATGCCAGGGTCCTGGGATCGAGCCCCATATCAGGCTCCCTGCTCAATGGAGAGTCTGCTGCTCCCGCTCTCTCTGTCCTCCCTCAACTCATGCTCTCTCTTTCTCTCTCTCTCTCTTACTCACTCTTTATCTTAAATAAACAAAATCTTTAAAAAAAAGCAATTTAAAAAAGTGATTTACTTCAAAATATTCTAAAAGAAGGGGGGAGATAGATATAAAACATTAGCCATGAGTTGATAACTACTGAACTGAGTGATAAGTCAGGGGTATCTATTTTTCTCTTTTGTTTACTTTTGTATATTTATTAAATTTTCTCTTAATAAAAAGGTTTTTTAAAGTATTTTTGATTAAAGAAAGTTGTGTGTGTGCTCTAAAAGCATCACCATGAAAACTCCCATTATACTATTTTGTTAAAGTTCTCTTCTGCCTTTTCCACTAAATCTGAAGAAATTATACAATGGAATACTGTTCATCCATAAAAAAGAAGAAATCCTACCATTTGGAATGACACGGATAGATGTTGAAAACATTACGCAAAATGAAATGTCAGACAGAGAAAGACAAATACTCTATGATCTCATTTCTATACGGAATTAAAAACAAAAAGTAAAAAACCCCACCAAACTCTAAAAAGGAGATCATATTTGTGGTTACCAGAGGCAGGTGGTGGGGGAAGGATAAATGGAAGAAGGTGGTCAAGTTATAAATATAAGTACGTACTGGGGATGTGATGTACAAATGGTGACTGCCATTACCACTGCTGTATGACATACAGGAATACTGTTGAGAGAGTCAATCCTAAGAGTTCTCATCACAAGAGAAATTTTCTGTCCTTTTCTTTGTATTGTATCTATAAAATGGATGCTAACTAAACCTCCCATGGTAGGGGGGACTGAGTGGCGCATTCTGTTAAGCAGCTGACTCTTGGTTTCAATTAGGTCATGATCTCAGGGTCATGGGATCCAGCCCCCCATTGGTTCTGCACTAAGCACAGAGTCTGCTTAAGATCCTCTCTCCCCTCTGTCTCTGCCCTTCCCAACCACACACTCAGCTCAGTGCACACTCAGGTGTGCGCACTCCCTCTCTAAAATAAATACAACAAATAAAATAAGCCCAACATAGTAATCGTTTCACATTATACATAAGCCAAACCATCATGTTGTACACCTTAAACTGATACAATGATGTATGCCAATTATTTCCCAATAAAACTGGGGGGAAAAAAGTTTTTAGAAGAGGACTCTTACCAAGAAATTAATCATCTCCTTTTAGTCTTTATCATCTGATTTTGTCAACCATTCATCTTCTTTCTTATTACAATTTCTAAACCTCTGGTCCCTATCACTTTTCACTGAAGATGAAATACGTTCCCTTCAAACACAGGACTTTGTCATAATTTTGAGTAATATAAACTTCCATGTGACTGCCTCATACAACAGCTCTAATCTCCTCCAATTCAGTACATAATCCACTTATGCAAAGATTCTGCTTATTTATTTATATGTCTCATTCTTCTTTTACTAAAATGGGCCTATATTTGATTTATTTCTGAATCCTCTATATTCTCTCGGAGTTACGGAGTCTGCATAGGCAATCAAAAAGCTGGAAAAAAATTCCAGTTCTTATGATAGGTCAGTGGATAAGCAACTTTTGTGTAAGAGAACTTTACTATAATCCCTTGAATCACATTGCACATTCTATGACTACACCATGCTGTTTTTCATCCCTTTTCCAATAGGCGGAAAAACAGAAAAGGATTAATGCTAAACGTGGTGCTAAAATAAGAGCTAGGCTTTTAAGAAACTTGATCTATTGTACTCAAAATAATTCTAATTCTTGACCACCAAGAAAAGTCCTGTCTTCTAGAAAATAAAATGAATTTTGTTAGAATCAAACACATTTAACAAGACTGGGATAAGCTGTCTTAATTTTCTATACATACCAACACTGTATTTTCCTGAGGTCACTTATTCTGCAACCTCAACTACTTGAAAAACATGATTACAAACCAGAAAATATACCTTTAAAAAAAGGATAAGGGTAGTCAAAATAACAGTAGTATTTACTACCATCTAGAGAATATCTTGTTTGCCAGAACTAAGTTTCTATGAGCTTCACACTAGTCCTCAAAACAACCTTAAGAAGTCAGTGCTCCCCTTCAGATAAGACACAGAGCCTAAAGGTTAAGGTTTCCAAAGATCCTAAATTCCTGAGCTGAGATTTTATCTTGGCTCTAATGGTCTTCAAAGTCTGTACTGTTTTCCTTTACAGCCTACTGGAACTAAAAAGTGAGACTTACAATACAAATGTTAGATGAGGAAACTGTATTTTGAATGAGGAGTAAAATAAAGAATCAGACAGTAGCTAGATGGGGGTGAGTATGAAGGCAGGGAATATATTTTCTTAAGATAGGAATACACAGCATGTTTATATGGGGTGAGCGTTCACAAAAAGAGAGAAGTTGAAGATACAGGAGGAATTAAAAATATCTAATGACTGAGGGGTGCTTGGTGGCACAGTCAGTTAAGCGTTGACTTTTGGTTCTGACTCAGGTTGTGCTCTCAGGGTTGTGAGACTGAGCACTGCCTTGGGCTCTGCGATCAGTATGGAGTCAGCTTGAGTTTCTCTCACTCTGTCTGCCCGCAGCCCTGCTCGCATGCATGTGCTCTCTCTCTTTCTCTTAGATAAATAAATCTGTTTAAAAAAAGAATCTAGTGACCAAGACACTAGAGATGGCATAAGGAGACAGGTAAGGGGACAAGCAGATAGAAAAACACTGAGCAGAAAAACTCTAATACCAGGAGAAATAAGATAAAATTGACTAATAATGTAGGTGACTTAGGACAAGGAAGGTAGATCACTACTATAACCTCAATTTTGGTTGGCAATGTAGGAAGTAGGGTCATCTGTTCATCTTAAGAATGTTGAAGTTTAAATGCTTGGAGTATCCTATAAGAGAGAAATTAGACAAGAAATTCTCCAAGAAGTAAAAAGACTAAAAGGTAGCACTGAGAAGCAACTTATGTTGGTACCAATCTGAAGGTCATGAGGGTCAATCAGCAACACCAAACTCAGCTAGAATAAAAGCCAGGAAGGCAAATGTTAGCTATGACCCTTCATGAAGAATCTCCTGTATGTCAGCCTCAATGTAATATCTGACTTAATGAAATATATAAGGTAAAATAAGATACAGAAAGTTTCAAATGTTGTAGCCAACACAGAGAGAACATACCTTTTTTTAGCACCCATGCCATGTTTTTATTTGATCTCTATCCTAGATGCCCAGGGAAAAAGTATCAGTAAATTCTAAGTAGTAGTATTATAGACCATGTGCTCAAATTTCAATACAAATTAACAATATTTTTTAAAGATATTTAAATGAATCATGAATAAATATTTTAAATAGAACAAAAGACATCAGACTCAATATGAAAGTTCAGCAAAATGATTGGAAATGAGATAAATATTTTTTGGTCACCTCCCTGTATATCAGACACACACACACACACACACACACACACACACACACACACACACGTGTGCGCACACACAAAAGGAAGGAAAAAAAGAAAAGAAAATTGGGTAAAAGCTTTATTCCCAAAAGCCACAGAATATATAACAGTCAAAATAAACATAAGATCTATATGGCAAGTACACACACATATACATACATACACAGGTGCGTGTGTGCACACATATATCCCCCCAAAACCTTAGTAATAGACAGAAGGAAAACAAATTTAAATAAGTCAATAAACATTGCATATCTAAATGGGAAGAATGAATAATGTAAAAATGCCACTTGTCCCAAAGTACAATTAAAATTAAAATTCAAAGAGATTTATCTTAGACCCTGAAACATGATTCTAAGTACATCCACAAAACTAACATGTAGGAATATGAATATGTGTATATCAAATTAAAATATGGATTACAGGGGCGCCTGGGTGGCTCAGTCATTAAATGTCTGCCTTTGGCTCAGGTCATGATCCCAGGGTCCTGGGATCGAGTCCCGCATCAGGCTCCCTGCTCAGGGGGAAGAAGGCTTCTCCCTCTCCCTCTGCCTGCTTGTGCTCTCTGTCTCACTGTCAAGTAAATAAATAAAATCTTTAAAAAAAATATGATTACAGAAAGCTCTAATAATTAACCACACAGTATCAGCCAAATAATATACACTTAGAATAAACAGACATAATGGAGGAAAAAAGAAATGGGAGAGTACAGAGAGACAGGATGAAGGTAGAAAGGATATTAATAAAGAACAGATTTTTGCTTCTGACAATGGCAATTTATACAAAGCAGACCAATCATCCTACTAAGAAGATTTTTTAAAAATCTGGTCAAACTATTTTTAAAAATCTGCTTGAAAGCACAGAGAAGCAAATAAGGCTGTGAAAAATTACAGTGCCAAAATCCTGGAGAAGAAGAAAAATCCAGGAGGATGAACCAGATATTGGAGTTTTTTCCCTCTAAGGGCATCTGTTAATTCCAAATGAAGACCTTGATAAATTCAGCTGAGATTTTGATGGTCTTGCAGACCTAGAAGCAAAATATGACTGTAGAGCTTACCAACAAGGAGAGATTTTCATACATTTTTTATACTTAAGCTCCTGAAAGGGCCCAGGAACAAAGATGAACTGGAAATAACCTGGTTTTGACAAGGACTGAACCCTGGCTTCAAATGACCTTAATTAGTGACATCAGACTGACATGATCAAGGATTGCCAGTTACTTGCAGCCTAGAACAGGCAAATAAAAGCAAAGAAAAGTTATCTGGAGAAAGATAGCATGATGCCATGCCCCCATTTTTTTCTACAATTTTTCACATACAATGTCCAATACACCAAACAACTAGGAATAGTTATAGTTATTTTTGGGAAACTGTTAAGCATTATTAACTAAACTAATTATATACCTAATCTATGACCCAAAAATTCTACTCCTAAGACTACACCAAGAGAATGAATATATATGGTTATCAAAATATTTATAAAAATACCCATAGTAGCTTTATTCATCAAAATCCAAGACTAAAAACAATCCTGATAGAAAAATGAATAAATTATAATATAGTCATACAGTGGAATACCAAAGGGCAATAAAAAAGAATGGTTTACTGAGACAAACAACACAGATAATTCACACAGATATGAGCCATATCAAAGAAATATATTCTATGATTTAATTTATATGAAGGTCAAGAATAGACAAAAATAATCAATGTTGATAAAAGAATAGTGATTATTTTGAGGGGAGCACTGACTGGTAGAGGCACACAGAAACCTTTTTTGGCAATGGAAACACTAAGTCTTGGTGAATGGTCATTACTGATATACACAGATGTCACTAATCACTGATGAGTACACAGGGTTAAAATTGGTACATTAGACACAACACAAAAAAATAGCTAAGACAATTTTCAAAAATTATAAACCTGGAGGACTCAAACTACCAGATATCAAAACTGAAACTACAGTAATTAAGAAAGCATAGTATATACGCAAGAATGGACAAACAGACCCATGAAACAGGGCAGAGACTCTAGAAAAAAAATTGCATATATGGAGGCACTTAATTTATGACAAAGTAACATTATAGAGTGATGAGAATAAGAAAAGTTTTTTCACCAAATAGCATTTTACACACACACATATAAAATAAAAATGAAATTTTATCCCTACTTCAAACCATAGATAAAAATGAAATCCAGGTAAAGTATAAATATAAATGTAAAAAGTAAAGGTATAAGGTTTTTAGATTAGAAGACAGAAGATAGAAGAGCATCTTCATAACATAGGGTAGGCCACAGAGTAGAATGCAAGCCACAGAGTAGAAGATACTGCATCACAGGTAACTAACAGAGGATTTGTAACTAGAAAATTTAGAACATTCCTACAAATTAATAAGAAAACATGATACAGAAATGAACAAAACACTTCACACATATTATAAAAAGGTATCCAGAAAGATTGGTAAATAAATGAAGAATTCTTAAACATGGGGTGCCTGGCTGGCTCAGAGGGTTAAAGCCTCTGCCTTCGGCTCGGGTCATGATCCCAAGGTCCTTGGATGGAGCCCTGCACGTCCAGCTTTCTGCTCAGCGGGGAGCCTGTTTCCTCCTCTCTCTCTCTCTCTGCCTGCCTCTGCCTACTCATGATCTCTCTCTGTCAAATAAATAAATAAAATCTTAAAAAAAAAAAAAGAATTCTTAAACATGACCAAAAAAAAAAGCAGTAAGTATAAAGAAAAAATTAATAAGTCAAACTACATTATTAAATTAGGCTATCTTAAAAGTAATTTGTGCATCAAAAGAACAACTAATAGATAAAAAATGCAAGCCACAGAGTAGAAGATACTGCATCACAGGAAACTAACAGAGGATTTGTAACTAGAAAATATAGAACATTCCTACAAATTAATAAGAAAATCTGATACAGAAATGAACAAAACACTTCACATATATTATAAAAAGGTGTCCAGAAAGATTGGTAAATAAATGAAGAATTGGTCTACCTGATTTGTCTTCAGGGAAATGCCCAATAAAACCATTATTCACCCATTATAATAACTAAAATGAAATAGTCCAGCAATGCCAGGAGTTGGGAAAGACATGGAGAACTACTTTCATCCATGGCAGAGTGTATACTGGTAGAACAACACTGAAACTGTTTGGCAATGTCTGCTCATGTTGACCCTAAGACACTACAATTCTACTTCTATGTATACACCAAATAGAAATGCATGCTCATGAGCACCAAGTCATGTAATCAGGAATGCTCACAGCAACATTATTCAAAATAGCAGGGCACCTGGGTGGCTCAGTGGGTTAAGCCTCTGCCTTCCACTTGGGTCATGATCTCAGGATCCTGGGATAGAGCCCCCCATCGGGCTCTCCACTTGATTGGGAGCCTGATTTCCCCTCTCTCTCTGCCTGCCTCTATGCCTACTTGTGATCTCTCTCTCTGTCAAATAAATAAATAAAATCTTTTAAAATATTAGCAAAAACTAGTAACCTAAATGCCTATCAATGTCCACAAAGAACAGAGTAAATAAATTGGAGTAGAGTCATGTTATAAAATATTATACAGCAGTAAAGATGAATGGATTAGTTACAACACCACAGATAAATTTCTCAAGCAAAATGCTGAGCAACAAAGTCAGGCACAAAAGAATTCACACAGTATGACTCCATTTATTTAGTGTTCCAAAATACACAAAGCTAAATTATATTAGACATTAAAATGGAAATTCTTTTGTGAAATAGAGAGGAAACAGTGATTAAGGGTGATATAAGTTCTAGCAATGCTCTATTTCTTCTGATTACACAGGTATTCACACTGTAATACAATTTCCTTTTTTTTTTTCTTTAAGATATTATGTATTTACTTTTTAGAGAGACCATAAGCAGGGGGAGTGGCAGACAGAGCAGGCAGAGGGAGAAGCAGGCTCCCCACTGAGCAAGGAGGCCAACATGGGACTTGATCTGAGGACCCTGGGATCATGATCTGAGCTGAAGGCAGATGGTTAATCAACTGAGCCACCCAGGCATCCCTCACACTGCAATATTTCAAAGAACTATAAATAGATGCTTGAGTTAAACATGGTAAGTTAAACATACACATTAGCTATGTTCCCTTCTGAACCCTCAATAAAAAAACAAAGATTAAACACACACACACACACACACACACACACACACACCCTCTCTCTCTCTTTCTCTCTCTCTCTCTCTCAATGGCAAAACCTGAGAGGAAACAATTTGAACAGAAGTGGTAACTGAGTTAACAGGAGAAAGGATCTTAAGCCAATAGACAGGAAATCTTAGAAGCAATCCATGTTATACTCAGGAATTCCTAACAGATTTAGTAATAACAGATTTAGTAATTGGTGGTGCCAGGTACCTCTGGAAATGACAGAATCAATGAGGCTAAAAGCCAGAGCAGCTGAAAGTTTAAGAAGCAGTCAAAAACCCAGATCCTTCCTCCAGTGTACACTGCTAGGAAACTGCCTTTCCTCATACCCAAGCAGGTAAGTTTGGAAGTTTTATTTTTTGGAGAGGGTGGGACAGGAAGAAAAGGGTGGGAGGAAGGGAGGGAAGATGAGGCAAGAGGGAAGATTAGTCATCCTTGTCCTGCTAATTGTTGTCCTTGGAATGGAAACAGCAGATATCATTGATAGCAGGGGTACTATCTGAAAACAGGTAGATGAAGAGTCTGGGCTACATATTGATACTTTACCACAGCTGGTTCTTCCACAAGGTTCTAAAATCAGTAGTAGCCAAGTTTATAGCCTCTAGGAGAAAGATATAACTTATTTTTCTACTGAACATGACCAGCTAAAGAGAAAAGACATAAAAAGATGCCGAATCCTAAGTTTTCCAATAAGATGACCCAGAGAAATTATCCTAACTTGAAAGTCCATACTGACAATCTCCATCGAGGAGGAACCCCAACAGATTCAGTAATTAGTAGTGTCAGGCATCTTTGGCATATAATTTCTAAAAGCATACTAGTCTTCTGCTCTTCAAATATGAACAGATGGCCAATAATTTGATGACATCCTCTAATATGAAAGGCAGAAACAAAAACACAAAGCAGAAAATAAAAGCAGAAGCACCAGAGTTTGTTTTCCCAAATCCCCTCATAAAAACAGACGCAGCAATTACATAGCAAAACCATAAACCTATGGACAATATTTATAAAAAAGTAAGGTGATAAGATATCTCTACAAACCACTCACAGTCACAAAACCCATGGATATCACCATCTATCTATTCAGGGAAGCAGAAGGAAGTAAGGGGCAATCTAAAGGAACTGGAAGAGATCCCCAAAATAGCCAACAGGTGCTCACTGGGAAGCACAGGTCAATTTGAGAAAAATAGCTGAAACTGGGCAAATGCTAGCCCATTCTAGTAGTTGGTGAATTCAAAAGGTTTAAGGTAAGTCCCAAAGACGGTAGTCTGGCAACCTGTAAGAACTATAGAAACTGACCACCCAGGGTTCAGAGCCCAAGAAACTAGAAAGCTAGGACAGAGCCCAAGAAACTAGAAGAAACTTAAGAGAAGAGAACACAAATTAAACAGGTATCCAGACTGGCAATGAAGAAGTCAAACTATCTTTCTTCGCAGATGACATCATTCTTCATATGGAAAACCCAAAA
This sequence comes from Mustela nivalis, assembly GCF_964662115.1. NCBI lineage: Eukaryota > Metazoa > Chordata > Mammalia > Carnivora > Mustelidae > Mustela > Mustela nivalis. Next base: position 36,144,923 of record NC_139029.1, read on the forward strand.
GACTCCACCCCCAAACTACTAAAACTCATACAGCAATTCAGTAACGTGGTAGGATACAAAGTCAATGTACAGAAATCAGTGGCTTTCTTATACACTAACAATGAAAATACAGAAAGGAAAATTAGAGAATCAATTCCATTTACTATAGCACCAAGATCCATAAGATACCTGGGAATAAACCTAACCAAAGAAGTAAAGGATCTGTACTCGAGGAACTATAGAACACTCATGAAAGAAACTGAAGAAGATACAAAAGGATGGAAGACCATTCCATGCTCTTGGATCGGAAGAATAAACATTGTTAAAACGTCTATACTGCCTAGAGCAATCTATACTTTTAATGCCATTCCAATCAAAATTCCACCAGTATTTTTCAAAAAGCTGGAGCAAATAATCCTAAAATTTGTATGGAATCAGAAGAGACCCCGAATTTCTAAGGAAATGTTGAAAAGCAAAAATAAAGCTGGCGGCATCACGTTACCTGATTTTAAGCTTCACTACAAAGCTTTGATCACCAAGACAGCATGGTACTGGCATAAAAACAGACACATAGACCAGTGGAACAGAGTAGAGAGACCAGATATGGACCCTCAACTCTATGGTCAAATAATCTTTGACAAAACGGGAAAAAATATACAGTGGAAAAAAGACAGTCTCTTCAATAAATGGTGCTGGGAAAACTGGGCAGCTATATGTAGAAGAATGAAACTCGAGCATTCTCTTACACTGTACACAAAGATAAACTCTAAATGGATAAAAGACCTCAATGTGAGACAGGAATCCAGCAGAATCCTAGAGAAGAACATAGGCAGTAACCTCTTCGATATCAGCCACAGCAACTTCTTTCAAGATATGTCTCCAAAGGCAAAGGAAACCAAAGCGAAAATGAACTTTTGGGATTGCATCAAGATCAAAAGCTTCTGCACAGCAAAGGAAACAGTCAACAAAACAAAGAGGCAACCCACGGAATGGGAGAAGATATTTGCAAATGACAGTACAGACAAAAGGTTGATATCCAGGATCTATAAAGAACTTCTCAAACTCAACACACACAAAACAGATAATCATATCAAAAAATGGGCAGAAGATATGAACAGACACTTCTCCAATGAAAACATACAAATGGCTATCAGACACACGAAAAAATGTTCATCATCACTAGCCATCAGGGAGATTCAAATTAAAACCACATTGAGATACCACCTTACCCTAGTTAGAATGGCCAAAATTAGCAAGACAGGAAACGTGTGTTGGAGGGGATATGGAGAAAGAGGAACCCTCTTACACTGTTGGTAGGAATGCAAGTTGGTGCAGCCTCTTTGGAGAACAGTGTGGAGATTCCTCAAGAAATTAAAAATAGAGCTTCCCTATGACCCTGCAATTGCACTACTAGATATTGACCCCAAAGATACAGATGTAGTGAAAAGAAGGGCCATCTGTACCCCAATGTTTATAGCAGCAATGGCCATGGTCGCCAAACTGTGGAAAGAACCAAGATGTCCTTCAATGGACAAGTGGATAAGGAAGACGTGGTCCATATACACTATGGAGTATTATGCCTCCATCAGAAAGGATGAATACCCAACTTTTGTAGCAACATGGACGGGACTAGAAGAGATTATGCTGAGTGAAATAAGTCAAGCAGAGAGAGTTAAGCATCATATGGTTTCACTTATTTGTGGAGCATAGCAAATAACAAGGAGGACATGGGGAGATGGAGAGGAGAAGGGAGTTGAGGGAAATTGGAAGGGGAGGAACCATGAGAGACTATGGACCCTGAAAAACAATCAGGGTGGGGGGTGGGAGGTTGGGGGATCCAGACGGTGGGTATTAAGGAGGGCACATATTGCATGGAGCACTGGGTGTGGTGCAAAAACAATGAATACTGTTACACTTAAAAGAAATTAAAAAAAAAAATAGAAAAAGAAAAACCAGGGGAGGGCTGGGGGTGGAGGTGGGGACGATTAATACAAGTAGAATGAAGCAAAGGCAGAAAAATCCACAAAAGCAAGCTATCATATTCATTGAACACTATAAAAGGGAGCTCAGCGAGGCTAAAAAGTTATCCTCAATAGTGCTTCCTTCTAAACATTCAGGAAGGGGCGCCTGGGTGGCTCAGTGGGTTAAAGCCTCTGCCTTTGGCTCAGGTCATGATCCCAGGGTCCTGGGATCAAGCCCCACATGGCATTGTGCTCTCTGCTCAGCGGGGAGCCTGCTTCCCTTCCTCTGTCTTTGCCTGCCTCTCTGCCTATTTGTGATCTCTGTCTGTCAAATAAATAAAATCTTAAAAAAAAAAATTCAGGAAAAAACTAAAGTCAATTAAGAATAAGCAAAGAAAAGGATAAACTCAAATATATACCTGGTTCTTGTATAAAAAAAAAAATAGTGAGAAAAGAAAAAATTTCCTACAATAAAGGCAGCTAAAAGATGCTTGTAAAAGAGATCACACCTATAATTCACTATTTAAAAATTCAAAAAGTTATACAAGATATTGAAGAGATATATAAATCAAAAAAGTGAGATGGTATAACTCAGAAAGGAAGTAGAAATAGGGGAAGTCATTTCAGAAATGAAGCCTAAACTAAAACAAAGGCAAATGAAAAATAGAAAAGCCTTAAAAGAAATAAAAAAGGGAGATTTTTTTTAAATCAAAGAGAAAAAAAGATTACTAAATGAGAGAAAATAACAAATATTAAACAAAAAATCCAACATACTATAACAGCAGACCCCGATGAAGAACACTAAGGCAAAGGAAAAAAATAAATACTAAGCAGTATAGTCCAGGAAACTTTGCAAGAATGAAAAAAGATTAGAAGCTACAAAAGAGAAAGCACACATACTACTGAAGAATCCAAGTCATAACAACTTCAGGACATATTCAAAACTATTAGACTTTAAGGATAAATATAAAACACTTTGGGCATCTAAGCAAAAAAAAAAAAAAATGACTTATAATTGAAATAACATTAAACTTTGAGAAAATGATTTAAATACCTGAGGGAGAACTGGGTTAAGTTAGCCAAAAACTGAAAGAAAAAAACAAACACAAAACTAAGTAGAGAAAATATTAATTCAAGTGAAGACAGGATTCTTGCCAAGAAAAGTTACCATAATATATTCACCACATGGTTCAGCTAAAAATACTTTTTACATGGTCATATGTAAACCAAAATTGTGGTACAACTATACTAAGAGGAGAGAAAGACAGAGAAAGGACATGTATATGTTTCCAGACAGACAGAGAACATATGAGAAATAGTTAAATCCTCATTTTCTATAAGGGAAAGTACAAATAATGTCTAAAACTGAAAAAATGAAAATGTTTCAAATGTAATATAAGCATGTCAGAGATACATGGGTGAGTACAAAGAAAAACAAATTTTAAAAAATTAAACCTAGTCCCTGGGCAGTGGGAAATGGTGGCGGAGAGGGATGTTACAGGATGGCTGTTTTTGTTAAGAAGCTCTGTAGACTATATGTAACTCTGATATAAAGAAAAGTAACAAAATTATATAACTAATTAAAATGATTTCAATATAAGTAAAAACCAAATTTGAAAAGGTAAGACATTAATAGCTACATATAGCTATTAATAGCATGTATTTATATATGAATGTGTATGTGTGTATGTGTATATGTATACATACATCTGGTCTGACAGCAAGTACTACAGAATAATAAAATCAATTGCTTTGTAGTTCTCTGGGTGAAAAGTTCTGTCTCCATGTGCATAATATGGCTACTCCTTCCATTTCAAAGAACCTGCCTTGCTTTGACAGTGTAAATTCAGTATTTGTGAATTTGAAAGAAAAAAAAAGTGATAGCTCTTTCCAAATAAAATAAAACTTAAAAAAAAATCAGGGGCACCTGAGGTCCAGTCTATTAAGCGTCTGCCTTTGCCTCAGGTCATGATCTCAGGGTCCTGGGATCAAGCCCCATATTGGGCTCCCTCTGCTCAGTGGGGATCCTGCCCTCTCCTTTTGTCCCTCCCCCACTCATGCTCTCTCTCTTGCTTACTCTCTCTAGAGTAAATACAATATTTTAAAAAATAAAAAATTCCTTTTCATAAAGAAAAGGAAAAAGGTTAAGAATAAAGCCAAGGAAGGCAATAATACTTCCATAAGGGATAGGACCAAAGTAAAATAAAAGTACCCCACTCTAGCCAGAACCATTCTGGAAGGGGCCAAATATGCAAGCAGAAAATGGCCAAGAAAACATTCATGAAAATATTACATGGGTATTTAGTATTGCCAGTTATTATTTCTGTGAATCATTTCCAGCAAAGAAAGAAAAATAAATGCACCTATTGTCAAAATATATTTCCAAATATAATTCGCTTGTAATTCCAATAGGTTTGGTAAAGGTATCGATGGTCTCAGAAGTAAATACGGTCTCAGTAGGAACATAAAGTTGAAAAACAAAGGGTTTAAATAGAAAACAAATATAAGATTTGTGTCAATATACTATCTACCTTGCAAATCTACCACCGGCTTAATGAACAACTGCCATGCAAAGTGAAGTGATAAACTAAACCAGACAGGTACCCCCGTGATTGCAAGTGTCCAGCTGTAAAGAAATTGCCTGAAAAGTAACTGCTTGGGCTTGATTTATATTTTATCATAAGAACCCAGATAAACTACTAAGAAAAACTATTTGCTAGTTTCTATAAACAATTTTCTATTCCTTTATACTTAGAAATTATAGTTTGTAAAAGTACTTCAGGAAGAAAGACCTTAAATTATTAAAGGAAGTTGACTAATGTTGCTAGAAACTACATAGCAAGTTGATGTAATCACATCTATGGGAACATATAGCATAATTAATCATTTTAGAGTTGTCCTTTCTCTTGTAACTAAATAATGACAATTTTCCTCATTCCTCTATAAAAATCCTCATTTTCACATATATACCTTTTAGTGTGAGTTACAGAGTAAACACACTGTGATACTCCAGAAATCCTACTCACACACAGAAAATCAAAAGCACAGTAAATACCTCAGCCAGAACTCTGAGAGCGTCTGCACCAGTAAGAACAACTGCTCTCTTGACATCCTTTGGATGCCTATTTACCTGCCCTAACTACAAAGATGAATTGGTTGGAATGTATTTATCACTCTGCATTTAAAATATGAATCCGGGGTCCTACAAGCCCTCCCTGAGGATTGAGGCAGGGATACTCGCATTCATAGACATTGGAGGATATATTCTCAGCCTTCAAATCTTCACCTGAAAGCATTTTAATACTCCAGACACCAGGTGAGCACTAATTTCCAGAAGCTTAAAAAGCAGGAGCTCCACTGAAACTGCAATTTTTCCCTACAGGCAAGAGAAAGTAATATAGATACCTCCAAATCCACTACAATATAAATAAAAATCACATTTTCTCTGTATCAAGTGTTAAAGGGAATGAGGCCAGAGAAGCTATTAATTATAAATTTTTAAGTACAAAATAGATTTCCTAATCAAAGGATTATAACACTACAAACAGCTGCCATGTCTCCACAGGATAGGTCCAACAGTCATAAAAACAGCAATAAGAGACAGGTTTATGATGCATTATGATATTTTAGTTAACTCTCTACTGGGTAGCTAGTATGTGCCAGGTATTGCTATATGCATTAGAGATAAGGCAGTAAACAAAACAGGAAAAATCTCTGCACTTATGAAACTGTCATTCTATTGAAAGAAAAAAGTAAATAATGTATCAGTGCTACAAGGAAAGACAGGAGGACCATTCATTCCTATTTGCCCTGGACAGTATCCTTTTTATACCTGTTGTCCTCAGGGAACTATTAAAAGCATACTCTTTTACTTAAAAGTATCTTGGATGTAAGATATAATAACTCTAAAGATAATGGGATAGGTAGAGATTGAGATATTGACCAACAGGTGCTATTTTAGTTACTCTTGTGAGAAAAGGCCTTTTATTATGATGATAAATTTCAGCAATGACTAGAAAGAAGTGAGGGAGGAAGCAACATGGATGTCTGTAGGGAGAGCTTTTTCGATAGTATATTCTGTGTGTGTGTGTGTGTGTGTGTGTGTGTGTAAGAGAATCTATAAACCTACACTGAGAAAGGATGAAAATACACCATTTCAATAAAGAAGTCTATGAAGTAGAAAACTTTTCATTCTGTTTCTTGCCTAAAAATGGTACCCAGGGTGTGGTTTTAGCTATCACCAAGTTTATTCTGGTAGATTCCAGGACTAAAATAGTTTCCCTAGAGAGAATGCCTTCTCTATTAATATAAAACTGACTTATTATGGCTTTTAATATCATTGGCACTTAATATCATTTTATATATCATATGTTTCCCTAGACTTTAAGTGATTCTGGACTTCTGGGGTTTCCTTAGGGGTGCAGATATGATGTGAAATGTAACCGTTAAATTCCCCAGTAAAAACACTAGTAATAATAACAACATAACACCAGTAATAATAAACAAGAGACATTTCTAGTGTTTACTTTGTGCCAAGGACTGTTATTTAAGGATCTGTTTGTCAGACTGTCCAGTTAAGGGGGTTGTTGAATCTCCTTAAGCATGTTCAATTTGCTTCTAAATAACATAATCTCAATTAACAGATACTGAATTTTAGACCAACAATTACACATTCATTTTGTATGTTACACAATGGAAAATGATACATGTGACTCACAATAGTAGACTACTACTGGTAGGTGGGAACTCTGGAGGAGTCCACGATTATTTCAGTGTTTCCTTACTTGAAATTCTTCTCTGTGCTTCCATTGACCTAAAGTCTACTTTACTTCTTTGGGCTCAATTTTATATTTTATCTAAAGGAGCTATTTCTACCATTTCTACCATCACTCTGTGTTTAAGTTCAAAGGCTTGGTGCTATGAAGGCTCACTGTAGGGACAACTATGAGAATTCTCCACAGCTTTCGCCTTCTTTCCCCTTCAGTCAGAGACCTATGTGGTTTTTAGAAAGGAGACACATGCACCGCTTGGACCAAAGAACAACATGTATAAGCTAAGTGAAGAGCATATTGTATTTCCTCACCCAACTGTAATTAGAATAAATCTCAAAACTTGATGAAAATCATGGATCACAGGCCTCTTATTCTTCAGAATATGGAAGATGTGAGGCCTGAAGGTGCTGTAATTTTTCTACCAGGAATTTTACTATCATAAATGAGGTGAAGATTCAAGAAGACACAACAATTATAAATATGTAAACAATTAAAACAGGGCTTCAGCACAAATATATCAATACAGGTCCAATCAGGAGAGAGAGACTACATAAGGAAAATTTAATATCAAGAACTATTAACTATAATGGCAGTTAAAGTAATGAGGGATTGCCTAGCTGTAAGAGAACATAAAAGAATATCGTAATAGCAGCTCTGAGATCTAAGATCCCATTACTCCGGGGACCCAGAGCACCCAAAGAAGAGTTCTCCCCAAGCTCTCTTCTCCAGTACTGAGATCCAGAACTTGTTCAAGAGGGTACAACCTTTGCTCACTGAAAGAGAAAAGTTGTTCACTTTTCTGGAAGCCTGCCTAAGGAACTTGCTAGAAACCAACCACATAGCCAGAAATCAATAACCAGGGAGGGTATTCAGAGAGGTGTTTCACCAGAGGCACTTCAGTACAAAACTACAAACAATACACAATGCAAACCACACTACCAATGGGAACAGCTAGAGGACACTGCTGTCAGTCACCCTGTACTGCAATACCTGAGCACCAGGGAAGGCTCAAGAGCCACAGGAGCCTGCTGTTGGAAAAAGCCAGCACACTAGCACCTGGAAGCAAAAACATTTCCCTTTGGAGCCCTCTACTGCGTGAAGCTTCAGTGCCAGCTGAGGGGGGAAAAAGGTTTTTTTTAAAGGAACCAGATCAATTTCCCACAGAGCAGCCAAAAAGGCTGGATTTGGAATGGAGGAGTAAGAAATCAATAACCAGAACATTAGATGAAGCAAAACACTGGGAAAAAAAAAAAAAATGAAAGGAGAACAGAAAATTCAGTAATTAGAGCTGCATATCCAAATACCCCTCTCTCAGTAATTCATAAAATAATCAGGCCTCCCTTATCCCTCAAGAGATATAATCAGCAAAAATACAAAGGCTTAAACATTATCAACCAACTTGACCTATAGAAATTGATTGATATAGAATATCTCAACCAACATCAGCAAAATACACATTTTTTCAAGGGCAAATGGAATACTATCAAGGATAGAAACTTTGGGATATGCTATAAATACATCTCAGTAAATTTAGAAGAACTGAAATCCTATAAAGTTTGTTCTAGTACCACACTAGAATTAAGTTTGAAATCAACATCATAAAGAAATGTAAAAAATATGAAAATATTTGGAAATGAAAGAACATTTCAAAATAATTCAAAAATCAAAGTAGAAATCACAACGCAGAGTACTAACCACTATATGATCATGGCCATCAAAGAAAAAATCAAATACACACACAAATTAGACACTATCTCAAAATTAATGGAAACAAAAAATAACATCAAAATCAGTGTCGAAAGAACTTTTAGCTTTAAATGCTTATATTAGGAAAGCAAAAATATCTAAAATCAACTATCTAAACTTCTATTTTAAGAAACTCAGAAGAGCAAAGCATGCACAAAGGAAGTATAAGAACGAATAGTAAAGATTAAAATAAAAATCAGTAAAATTGAAAATAGGAATACAGAGAAATATCTTGGAATTAAAAAGTGGTTCTTCAAAATTATCAACAAAATTGATAAGCCTGTAGGCTAAGCCGTCCAAGAATAAAATGCAAATTATCAAAGGGAGGAATAAATTAAGAAACATCATCACTACTAATCCTCCAAAAATAAAAAATGTAAGAGTAAAGTACGAACAACTTTAAGCAAACAAAGTAGACATCTTAGACAAATTTCTGGAAAGACACAAATATCAGAGTTAACTAAAGAAGAAATAGATACATAAGAAAGAACTGATGTAGTAATTTAACCCCCCTTCTCCAAAAGAGCCCAGGTCCAGGTGAATTCTAACAAATACTTGAAGATAAAATAATATCAATCTGGGGCAACCGGGTGGCTCAGTTGGTTAAATGGCCGACTCTTGGCTTCAGTTCAGGTCATGATCTCGCAGTCATGACATCAAACCCTGCATCGGACTCTGTGCTCAGTGCACAGCCTGTTTCTGATTCTCTCTCCCTCTCCTCTCCTTCCTGCTCACTCTCTCTCTCAAAAAAAGAAATATAATATTAAAAAAAATATTTATCACTCCTATACAAACTCTTCCAGGAAACAAAGGACAAATCTCTCAATTCATTTTATGAGGCTAGTATTACCTTGATAACAGAGCAAGACAGAAAAATTACAAAACTACAAATCAAGTTTCTCATAGATATAAAAATTAATAAGACACCTCTGTGGCTCAGTAAGTTAAGCATCCAACACTTGATCTCAGATCGGTCTTGATCTCAGGATTATGAGTTCAAGCCCTGCACTGGGCTCCATTCTGGGAGTGGAAACTACTTAAAAACTGTATAATTGATGGGTAGGCTGATGGGGTAATTGGGTGATGGGCGTTAAGGAGGGCACCTGATATAATGAGCTCTGGGTGTTATATGCAACCACTGAATCACTAAAATCTATCCCTGAAACTAACAATACACTATATGTTAACTAAATTGAATTTAAATGAAACTTTTTAAACAAATATTAGAAAACTGAATCCAGGGGTGCCTGGGTGGCTCAGTGGATTAAGCCTCTGACCTCAGCTCAGGTCATGATCTCAGGGTCCTGGATCAAGCCCTGTGTTGGGCTCTCTGCTCAACGGAAAACCTGCTTCCCCCCTCCCTCTACCTGCCTCTCTGCCTACTGGTGCTCTCTATATCTCTGTCAAATAAATAATTAAAATCTTAAAAAAAAAAAAAAGAAAAAAGAAAACTGAATCCAGAAAAATATAAAAAGGATTATATACTATAACCAATTAGGATTTTTCTCAAGAGTGAAAGATTGGTATACCATTGAAAATCCATATTGTAATGAACCACATTAATAAAATAAAAGGGAAAACACATGAAAAACACATAGAAAAGCATATAACAAAACTCAATACTCATGTATGATAAAAGCTCTCAACCAGTTAGGAACAGATATCTTCATCTTTTATCAATAACATATCTTCTAATGAGAGCTTTTTAAAAATCTACTATAAAAACTACAGCTAACATCAAATTTAATATAAATAATGTTTTTCCCCTAACATCAGAAACAAAGCAAGAATGTTTGTTTTCACCACTTCTTTTCAGCAATGTACTAGAAGCTCAAGCCAAGGCAAAAGGGCAAGAAAAACATTAAAGGCATATATATTAGGGGTGCCTGAGTGGCTGGTTAGTTAAGCATCTGACTCTTAGTTTTGGCTCAGCTCATGATCTTGGGGTCCCGTGATCAAGCCTCGCATCAGGCTCTGTGCTCAGTGGGGACTTTGCTGGAGATTCTCTACCTCCTTCTGTCCCTCCCCCAACTAAAATAAATGAATAACTCTTTAAAAAATTTTTTTTAATAAAAGGCGTGTAGATTAGAAAAAAAAGTAAAACTACATTTATTCTCAGACCATATAATTCTGTATATAAAAATGAACTTACAAAAAAATCAACAAGAACAACAAAAACACTACCTGAACTAATAAGTTTAGCAGGTTCAGGGTTCAAGATAAATATGTAAAATCAATTTTATTTCTACAGAATAGTAAATGAGAATTCAAAAATAAAACTGAGAAAATAATTCTATTTTTTACCAACAAAAAGAATGACATATTCAGAAATAAATTTAACAATAGCACCAGAAACAATGACACTTTCTAATATATATTCAATGACAATATATTCAATGACAATTTCTAATATATATTAGAAATAAATATAACGAAAGAAATGCATGACCTGTGTACTAAAAACTCCAAAACACTGCTAAGAGAAATTAAAGATTATCTAAAAAATAAAAAAAATAAACACACCATGTTCTCACATCACAGAGTTCATAGTTTATGAAGGCATCAACATTATTCCTATTCACTATTATTCCTCCCAAATTCTTATATGGAAATTGACAAGCTGACTCTAAAATGTATATGGAATGTAAAGAACCAGACTGAAAGTGAAGGGATGGAGAAGTATCTTTCATGCCAATGGGCCTCAAAAGAAGGCCGGGGTAGCAATTCTCATATTAGATAAATTAGATTTTAAACTAAAGACTGTAGTCAGAGATACAGAAGGATACTACATCATTCTTAAAGGGACTATCCACCAAGATGATCTAACAATTGTAAATATCTATCCCCCCAATATGGGAGCAGCCAATTACATAAGAAAACTATTGATCAAGATAAAGTCATATTGATATGAATACATTAATAGTAGGAGATCTTAACACGCCTCTCTCAGTAATAGATCATCCAAGCACAAAATCAGTAAAGAAACAAGAGAATTGAATGACACATTGGACCAGTGGGCCTCATAGATATATATAGAACATTCCACCCTAAAACAACAGAATACTCATTCTTCTCAAGTGCACATGGAACCTTTTCCAGAATAGACCACATACTGGGTCACAAATCAGGACTCAACCGATACCAAAAGACAGAGATTATTCCCTGCATATTCTCAGATCACAATGCTTTGAAACTGGAGCCCAATCACAAGGAAAAGTTTGGAAGGAGCTCAAACACCTGGAAGCTAAAGACCACCTTGCTTAAGAATGCTTGGATCAACCAAGAGATCAAAGAAGAACTTAAACAGTTCATGGAAACCAATGAGAATGAAGACACTTCGGTCCAAAACCCATGGGATACAGCAAAGGCGGTCCTAAGGGGGAAATACATAGCCAAGCCTCCCTCAAAAAAAATTGAAAAATCCAGAACACACCAGCTGTCTCTACACCTTAAAGAACTGGAGAATCAACAACAAATTAAACCAACTCCACATATATGGAGGGAAATAATCAAGATTAGAGCAGAGATCAATGAGGTAGAAACTTGATACAGTAGAACGTATCAATGAAACTAGAAGCTGGTTTTTATAAAGAATCAATAAGATCGATAAACCATTGGCCACACTAATCCAAAAGAAAAGAGAGAAAGCTCAAATTAATAAAATTATTAATGAAAAGGGAGAGATCATAACTAATACCAAGGAAATAGAAACAATCATCAGAAGTTACTATCATCAGTTATATGCCAATAAGTTAAGCAACCTAGATGAAATGGATGCATTCCTGGAAAACTATAAACTCCTAAAATTGAACCAGGAAGAAATTGACAACCTGAATCGGCCAATATCTAGTAACGAGATTGAAGCAGTGATCAAAAACCTCCCAAAAAACAAGAGCCCAGGACCTGATGGGTTCCCTGGGGAATTCTACCAAACTTTCAAAGAAGAAATAACACCTATTCTCCTGAAGCTGTTTCAAAAAATTGAAGAAGAAGGAAAACTTCCAGACTCTTTTTATTAAGCCAGCATTACCCTGATCCCCAAACCAGGCAAAGACCACACCAAAAAGGAGAATTTCAGACCAGTATCGCTGATGAATATGGATGCCAAGATTCTCAACAAGATCCTAGCAAACAGGATCCAACAGCACATTAAAAAGACTATCCACCGGGGCACCTGGGTGGCTCAGTGGGTTAAGCCGCTGCCTTCGGCTCAGGTCATGATCTCAGGGTCCTAGGATCGAGTCCCACATCTGGCTCTCTGCTCAGCGGGGAGCCTGCTTCCTCCTCTCTCTCTTTGCCTGCCTCTCTGCCTACTTGTGGTCTTTCTCTGTCAGATAAATAAATAAAATCTTTAAAAAAAAAAAAAAAAAAAAAAGACTATCCACCATGACCAGGTGGGATTCATCCCTGGGTTACAAGGATAGTTCGACATTTGCAAATCAATCAATGTGATAGAACAAATTAATATGAGAAGAAGAAGAACCACATGGTCCTCTCAATTGATGCAGAAAAATAATTTGACAAAATCCAGCATCCATTCCTGATTAAAACGCTTCAAAGTAGAGGGATAGAGGGAACATTCCTGAACTTCATAAAATCTAACTATGAAAGACCCACAGCAAATATCATCCTCAATGGGAAAAAGCTCACAGCCTTCCCATTGAGATCAGAAACACACAAGGATGTCCACTCTCACCACTCTTGTTCAGCATAGTATTAGAAGTCCTAGCAACAGCAATCAGACAACAAAGAAATAAAAGGTATCCAAATTGACAATGAAGAAGTAAAACTCTCTCTCTTTGTAGATGACATCATTCTTCATATGGAAAACCCAAAAGATTCCGCCCCCAATCTACTAGAAATCATACAGCAATTCAGTAACGTGGTAGGATACAAAGTCAATGTACAGAAATCAGTGGCTTTCCTATACACTAACAATAAAAATACAGAAAGGGAAATTAGAGAATTGATTCCATTTACTATAGCACCAAGAACCATAAGATACCTAGGAATAAACCTAACCAAAGAAGTAAAGGATCTGTACTCGAGGAACTATAGAACACTCATGAAAGAAATTGAAGACGACACAAAAAGATGGAAGACCATTCCATGCTCTTGGATTGGAAGAATAAACATTGTTAAAACGTCTATACTGCCTAGAGCAATCTATACTTTTAATGCTATTCCAATCAAAATTCCACCAGTATTTTTCAAAAAGCTGGAGCAAATAATCCTAAAATTTGTATGGAATCAGAAGAGACCCCGAATTTCTAAGGAAATGTTGAAAAGCAAAAATAAAGCTGGCGGCATCACGTTACCTGATTTCAAGCTTCACTACAAAGCTTTGATCACCAAGACAGCATGGTACTGGCATAAAAACAGACACATAGACCAGTGGAACAGAGTAGAGAGACCAAATATGGACCCTCAACTCTATGGTCAAATAATCTTTGACAAAACGGGAAAAAATATACAGTGGAAAAAAGACAGTCTCTTCAATAAATGGTGCTGGGAAAATTGGACAGCTATATGTAGAAGAATGAAACTCGAGCATTCTCTTACACCGTACACAAAGATAAACTCTAAATGGATAAAAGACCTCAACATGAGACAGGAATCCAGCAGAATCCTAGAGGAGAACATGGGCAGTAACCTCTTCGATATCAGCCACAGCAACTTCTTTCAAGATATGTCTCCAAAGGCAAAGGAAACCAAAGCGAAAATGAACTTTTGGGATTGCATCAAGATCAAAAGCTTCTGCACAGCAAAGGAAACAGTCAACAAAACAAAGAGGCAACCCACGGAATGGGAGAAGATATTTGCAAATGACAGTACAGACAAAAGGTTGATATCCAGGATCTATAAAGAACTTCTCAAACTCAACACACACAAAACAGATAATCATATCAAAAAATGGGCAGAAGATATGAACAGACACTTCTCCAATGAATACGTACAAATGGCTATCAGACACATGAAAAAATGTTCATCATCACTAGCCATCAGGGAGATTCAAATTAAAACCACATTGAGATACCACCTTACACCAGTTAGAATGGCCAAAATTAGCAAAACAGGAAACAACGTGTGTGGGAGAGGATGTGAGAAAGGGAAACCCTCTTACACTGTTGGTGGGTGTGCAAGTTGGTGCAGCCACTTTGGAAAACAGAGTGGATATTCCTCAAAAAATTAAAAATAGAGCTTCCCTATGACCCTGTAATTGCACTATGGGTATTTACCTCCAAAGATACAAATTTAGTGAAAAGAAGGGCCATCTGTACCCCAATGTTTATAGCAACAATGGCCACAGTCGCCAAACTGTGGGAAGAACCAAGATGTCCTTCAATGGATGAATGGATAAGGAAGATGTGGTCCATATACACTATGGAGTATTATGCCTCCAACAGAAAGGATGAATACCCAACTTTTGTAGCAACATGGAAACATGGACGAGACTGGAAGAGATTATGCTGAGTGAAATAAATCAAGCAGAGAGAGTTAATTATCATATGGTTTCACTTATTTGTGGAGCAAAGGAAATAACACGGAGGACATGGGGAGATGGAGAGGAGAAGGGAGTTGAGGGAAATTGGAGGGGGAAATGAACCATGAGAGACTATGGGCTCTGAAAAACAATCTGAGGGTTTTGAAGGGGTGGGGGGTAGGAGGTTGGGGGAGCCTGGCGGTGGGTATTACGGAGGGCACGTATTGTATGGAGAACTGGGTGTGGTGCATAAATAATGAATTCTGTTACACTGAAAAGAAATTAGATTTTTAAAAAATGGAAAGAAAAAAAAAAGTTAAACACAGGGGTGCCTGGGAGGCTCAGTTGATTGTCTGCCTTCTGCTCAGGTCATGGCCCTAGGATCCCGGCTCAGGAGGGAGCCTGCTACTCCCCCTCCCTCTGCCCCTCCTCTTCCCTAATGCTCTCCCTCACTGTCTCACTCTCTCTCGCAAATAAATAAATAAAATCTTTTAAAAAGTTAAACATTATACATAGTATACAATCCAGCTTATAGCCATATATTCATAGCAATACTGTTCATAAGAGCCAAAAACTAGAAATAATGCAATGCTCAGCCAAATGTCCATAAAATAGAAATAATGTTAAATGTAGAAAAAATTTTTAGAAGAACTGCCTTCATGAACTATCTCTGATCTATAAACATGCTGTGTCATTTCATTTGCTTTTTTTAGCTGATCTTTAATTTCACTCCAATGTTTTGGAGTTTTGGAAAGGGAAATTAATTTCATACAATAGAATACTAACTTGTCAATAAAGAGGAATGAAGTACTAATACATAAAACAACATGGATAGATCTCAAAAATATTATTTTAAGTGAAAGAAGTCAGACACAATAGGCTATATATTATATGAATCTATACACATGAAATTTCTAGAAAAGGCAAAGAGGGAAAATAGATCTGTGGTTGTTGGGGATGGGAAGTGGCCATAAGGAATGCTGGTAGATGACCATTAGGGAAATTTTTGGGTCATGGCAGTATCACAAATTGAATCGTGAGGATGGTTCACAACTGCATAAATTTTCTAGAAATCATTTAAGTACAATTACAATGATGAATTTTGTGATATGTAAATTATGCCTCACTAAAGCTATTACTATAAGGGAAGAAGAGAAGAATGACTCTGGCTTTCTTGAAGAACTATGTTTCAGAGTAAACAAATTGCTAATAAAGAAGATTTCTTTTACAGAGGAATTCCAGCTAATAAATACAGAAAGTGACAATATTAGGAAAACCACACTTTGTAATCCCTACTTAAAAGACAGATCTCAAAGTTACTTGAGGAAAGACTGATGAGGAACTTTGCAATGGAAGAATCAGGCTGGTACTGCCTGGAGCTAAATCATCAATTTTAACATCACTAAACTTAAGACCATCAGACTCATATACAACTTGATATTTTACAACAAGTACACAGAATCAACTCTGAAGGTTTCTTGCCAAAAATTAAACCTCTAGATCTAATCAAACCTCTAGATCTAATTATCAGTTTACATAATACAGTAGTAAACAACTCAACAGCCCTTTAAGGAAGCAATCAGTCAATCCAAGTTAAAGGATATTCTAAAGGACTTGGTTTTTCTAGTAAATTCACAGCAGTAAAGGGGTGCCTGGCTGGCTCAGTCGGTGGAGCGTGTGACTCTTGACGTTGGGGTTGTAGGTTTGAGCCCCACGATGGCTATGCAGATTACTTAAAAATAAAATCTTAAAAAAAAAAAGTGAGGGGCACAAATACAGAGAAAAAGATTCAAGAGGTAAACACTGATACATAGAGTATGAACTATACCTTGATTGGATTCTGATTTTAGCAAACCAACTGTAAAAAGATGTTTTGGTGACAAGTGGGGAAATCTTCATAATGACTACATATTTGATATTATTAAGAAATAATTAATTTCCTTGCATGATACCAGCATAGTGGTATGCGTGTATGTGTAGCTAGAATACCTATGGTAAAATGATGTAAAGATGTGCTTTTAAAGATAAGCACAATTACTTTAAGTGGCAGAGTGCACATGTAATAAAACTGATAATATGTTGAAAATTGTTGAAACTGGACAATAGGTATATTGGACTTCATTGTCCCATTCTCACCACTCTTAGTATGTTTTTAATTTTTCATATTAATACGGTTAGTGGACAATGAAAGACTGTAAACCTAAGAGAAAAAAAGTAAAAGAAAAAGGGGAGCCATAGCTCACAAGAGAGGTCAAAGATAAGGACTGACATGTAAGTCTTCAGAAGATGGAGAATACATGAAGCCTAGTCTTTGGAGAGCAGAATACAAGAAGAAAAATAGAAAATAAATACGTAAGAGACCGGAGAAGTAAAGCCAGTGGAATAGTATTATTTAAAGACAGAGCAGAGAAAGAGGAGTTTGAGAAAGATACCAAAAAGTAGAATCAGTAAGATGGGAAGAGACCTAAGAGAAAAACTAAATCAGGAAAAGCAAGGCAAGAACGTTTCCAAATAATAATAACCACAATAATAACCACTAAGTACTCTTATTATAGTCCCAAAATTTCAAATCAAATAAAAAAAAAAGGGGTACCTGTGTAGTTCAGTCAGTTAAGCATTCAACTCTTGGTTTTGGTCCAGGTCCTGATCTCATGGTCTGTGACACTGGGCCCTGTATGGGGCCCTGAGCTCAGTAAGAGTCTACTTGAATATTCTCTCCCTCTGTCCCTTCCCCTGCTCCCCCTCTCCCACTCTCCTTCTCTTTCTCTCTCTCAAATAAATAAATCAATCTTTTAAAAAAACACAAATAGTAAAAAAAGAATTGTGTTTTGAAAAAAAGAATTTCAGAATGAAATAATTATCTCATATTTAGATAATACTAGATATTAGATAATATTTAGATATTTAGATATCAGAATTCATATTTTCTACGATACACAAAACAATTTCCCAGTTACTGAAGAAGATGTACAAGAAATATTAACGTTTATTTAATGTTAATTTTAGAAAAGGCATTTACCTACTAACACCAAACTGCTGCTTACCTAATCCACCACAGTGAAAGATAGAATATCAAGCACTAGAACAACTACAAAAAAATAAATAAGGTATTGACGCTGGCCATAAAGAGTTCTCTGGAGACGAATCATTAAACTGTATAATTCACAAAGATAAGACAGTAAGCTGACCTATTTCTCCCCATATGCCCAGATTCCAGCAAGGTGCTGGGTTCCATGTTTCTACAAGGCTGGAATCCCAGTGGGGTGCAGGGGAGAAGAACAGGTGACATTGATGATGCCCATTATTGTTGATGTTTTGAACCACAGATATTTACTAGACCAAACCGGTGATCTCAGATCCCTCTCTAATCACAAGAATAGATAACAGAGCTTTTCATTTCATACCCTGAGCTTGAGTAACTTATTCCCAAATATATATACAGCTTTGCATTGCTGCTCTCAAAAATAGTTGTATCTTTTTATAGTTGATTCCTAGTACTTTGAGGAATTTACTATTACTCACAGTCTTGAAAATGTCACTTCAAATAATTTACCAACATATTAGATGCAATAAAAAAATGCAAATCATATATAATTTTAAGCTGCCATTACTTCAATATTCTATTATTTACTCTATTAATTTGTAATACACTGGGGTTAAAGACATATGCTTGTTTGCAGGGCAAAGCCCCACCCAACATGGATCTCTATCTTTACATCAAAAAGATGCCTTCATATCATCTAAATCAATATAAGGTTCAAGTAAGTCTTTTTGATACCCACAGACCTAATACAGAAAAAGCAAAAACTCTCAGCCTCTGTACAGCACATGTATATTTTATTATTTCCAGGTATATTCTTATTCTGAAAAATGTTTTTAAAAATTGTTTTAAAATAAGGGACGCCTGGGTGGCTCAGTTGGTTAAGCGGCTGCCTTTGGCTCAGGTCATGATCCCAGCATCCTGGGATCGAGTCCCACATCGGGCTCCTTGCTCGGCGGGGAACCTGCTTCTCCCTCTGCCTCTGCTGCCACTCTGCCTGCCTGTGCTTGCTCGCTCTCTCTCTCTGGCAAATAAATAAATAAAATCTTAAAAAAAATTGTTTTAAATTATCAACTCAAGATTTTAAAAATTCTTAGTAGATTCTTTTTAACTTTTACCTGACCCAAGATTAAGAAGCATAATTCTAAAATGTCCTAGAATCAGGAATTAAAAGTTAAAGACTTACATTCAAGCTGTGCAACCACATCTCCAGGGTCAACTGCTTCAGGGAACACCTACAGAGGGAGAGCAGGGAGGGAGGCAAGGTGGAGAGGAGGAAGTGAGAGGAATACACACATAAAACAACACTCTCTGTGTTTTCCCTCTCATTCCCCAAATACTCCTTTCCCAACCAAAGAAACTTTTGACATTATTGAAGACTGTCACTTCATCTCTGCTTCCCATGATCATTATGGAGATTTGACAATTACATATTATGGCTAGCTGACGCGCCCTCTCTAACTTCACCCATGCTTGATCTTCACCTCCAGTTCCTCCCCTGCTTGTTTCCATGGTCATACTGGCCTTCTTCGTGCTCCTGCAACTCATCAAACTTATTGCCAACAAGATGCCTCTATATTTGCTATTCTTCTGCTTTGAATACTTTCCCCCTAGACCTTTGAATAACTGATAACTGTCTCATAATTCAGGTTCAGCTTAAATGTTACTGCCTTCTCTATCCTTTAAATTAGATAATCCCCCTAATCACTCAGCCCCTCCCTGTCCCCCTGCCTTCCCTTTACTTTTTTTTTTTTTAAACAGTGGGGAAGAGAATTTTTTTAAAAGATTTTATTGATTTATTTATTTGTCAGATAGAGATCACAAGTAGGCATAGAGGCAGGCAGAGAGAGAGAGAGGAGGAAGCAGGCTCCCTGCTGAGCAGAGAGCACGATGTGGGACTCGATCCCAGGACCCTGAGATCATGACCTGAGCCGAAGGCAGCGGCTTAACCACTGAGCCACCCGGGTGCCCCCCTTTACTTCTTTCATGACACTTACCACTATCTAAAATTGCATTATTCCTGTGTTTACTTGATTATTTTCTGTTTCTCATATTACAATGAAAGCTCTAAAAGAGGAGGCTGTTTGTCTTGTTTACCCAGTACCTATAGAACAGTGCATGAAGCAGAGGGAGACATGGGTAATTCCTTGCCGAAGAAAAGGAAAAGGAAGGAAGGAAGGAAAGAATGAAATAAAAAAGTGAGGAATGTGATTAGTAATAACCAGAAGCAGCAGTTTCAGGGAAAAATAGAAAAGAAACTCATAGAATGAAGTACCACAAGACAGCCATTGTAAATTGTAAATACCTATTCACATTTATCAATGTAAATACCTATTAATGTCTCCTCTCTCTTTTTAATAAAAATTATTTAATACTCAGGTGCTCTATTTTAAATAAAGCCCACTAATACAATTTTAGAAATAAACTGATCCATCCTGAAAAAAGAGGCAACTGATTCAATGCATAAATAATGAATATTTATTTTCAGATTTAAATTACAAATCTCCTTTTGAATAAACAAAAGTATATAGTCAGCAACAATAATTTGTGTTCTGGGTTTTCTTTAAAAATTCGGAAGTACTCTGATTATGTGTAAATATTTGATCTGATATTTGAACTCACCTTTTCAAACACCATTCTGGCATTGAAGACCAGTGGAAAATTGGCTGGGACACATTGTGTCTTTTTGTATTGGCCAAACACACAGATGCTAAGATAGATGTCCTCCTTGTCTTTCAGCACCACTCCTGGACAAGTTACCTGAATGAAATTAGATAGAGAGATGTAACTGCTTTACGAATCCCCTGAACTATCCTACTAAAATAATTTACAAGGCATTACATAAAACCACTAGTCTGCTAAGCTAATAAAATTAAGCTCAAATAAAAAAAGGAGAGAGAGATCCTCATGTTTGCAGAGTTAAATGAAATGCCTTTATAACTTCCATCCCTCTGAGAAATCTATGATTTTCCATTTGGTTCTTTGTGCCACATTTGAAGCTCTGTGTACTGGCTCTTGGGACAGACACTAACAGTTTTAAACAGTGAGCCTTAGGCACCCACTTTATGCTGAATGCTGACATAAACTTACTCAGCATCATTTAATCACAAAGGATTAAGACTCAGCAGAAACACAGCACTATCCTAGAGGACACACAAAAACTAGCAATAAAAAGCACAAATCTGACCTGTACCATTCTAAATAGCAGCCCATATACACCCTCATCAAAAGCAATATGACAAAGTTTCAAAGCCAGTGAATTATAAGTTTCTAGCCCAATGAAAATTTTTAAATATGACATTGCACTTAATTAGCCTCATCATTGACAGAAAGTATAGGCACAAAATATAAGGTTTCTAAAAACTACATGGCACAGTCTCCCCAGTCCCTGCCATAATTCATTGGCAGTGATCAACCACACACTTAGTAGGATATTAAAGGCTCTCTAAGATTCGAATCCAACTTACCCACATAGTAATATTTCTCAATGGCTCCCCAATAATACAAAGTATTTTTCATTATCCTCTGAATACACACATTACATTCTCCCATTATCTGGATGATTATTCAACACTCCATTCCATCTCCTCCTCCTCATTTACACTCACTACTTCCCAAGACTTACATCAATCAATCAATCAACTGCATCTCCTACACAAAAATTCTCTTGATTCACCAGCTATCATTATTCATTTCAATCTAATCCAAACATATACCACGAATCTACTATACTCAAGTAAATACATTTTAGATTCTCATAACATTTTGTAGTTCTCTTAAGGCCCAATTATTGTCTCCACACATTTTAATTTAGTGGATACATCTCACCTTTTTAAATTAATTGCTGAGGACAGAAACTTTATTTTCCTCATCAATATATCCAAAACCATAGACTTTGGTATTTAGGAGAAGCTTAGAGATTATCAAGTACAGCTTCATATTTTTTATATATGATAACAACAGAGCCCCCAAAAAGTATAGATGATACACTTATTTAAAATGACACAGTAAATGAATGAATACAAAACATTCAAAAGTGCTTAGAAAAGTGCCTAACAGAGCATTCAACTAATACTAGCTATAGCTATTGTTAGACTGAAAATCATTATCATTTGTCATCTCAACACATTCCTGAACTGAATAAATTACTAAGACTTCATGTCTCTTTGTACATAGCAGCTAAGATTATTTTCTGTGCCAGATATTTTGACTCCATCTCCCTCTTATTGTTTTCCACTTCTGTCCTAATATATTCCCCCACTGATCATTAAAATCTATTAAAATCCATGTCCTCAGCAAATTTCATGTTCCCCATCACCTTCATTTCTTACTATGCCTCATTAAAATCAAATCTGTTAGAATCCCTCTAACTCCACAGTATTCAATGTGGTATCTCAAAGCCACTTATGCCTATAGTTGTGGCTAATCCAAAATTTAGATAAATACTGAGTGTAAAATAAAAGATTTTGAAGATTTTGAAGACTTGTATTCAAAAAGATTTTGAGGACTCATTATAAAATCAGCATAAAATATCTCATTAATAACTAAGGCCTTGAATATATTAATCTAAATAAAATTATTATTAAAACTAATTTATCTACTTCTTTTAACTTTTAAAAATGTAGCTGGTAAAAAATTTAAAATTACATCCTTGGTTCAAATTTGTCACTTATATTCTATTTCTATGGAGTAGCACAGCTGCTCTAATTACCCTACTAGAAACTACTGACTCTCTTTCCAATGTGTAATATATGCAAGAAAGCATGAATTTTTCTCATCCACAATTCTACAAATTCTGCCATGCTTTAATAGAACTCTGAGCACCTTTCCAAAAAGAAATCAGGGAAGGAGGATGGGTAAAGAAAATCAGATGGGACAAATAGAAAATAAAACAACCACATGTATAATTACATGAATACAAATATTCTAAGCATTCTAATTAAATAGAAATTGTTCAGATTAGATAAAAAGGCAAGACATAATATGTGGTCTTCAAAGAAAATTCCTTTAAAGATAAAGACAGACATAGAAAAGGTACTTTCACTCTGGAAAACAGCACAGAGGTTCCTCAAAAAGTTGAAAATAGAGCTACCCTATGACCCAGCAATTGCACTACTGAGTATTTACCCTAAAGATACAAACGTAGTGATCCGAAGGGACACGTGCACCCGAATGTTTATAGCAGCAATGTCCACAATTGCCAAACGATGAAAAGAACCTAATGTCCATCAAGAGATGAATGGATAAAGAAGATGTGGTATATATATAGACAATGGAATACTATGCAGCCATCAAAAGAAATGAAATCTTGCCATTTGCGACAACATGGATAGAACTGGAGGGTATTATGCTTAGCAAAATAAGTCAATCAGAGAAAGACAACTATTATATGATCTCCCTGATATGAGGAAGTGGAGATGCAACGTGGAGGATTTGGGGGGTAGAAAAAGAATAAATGAAACAAGATGGGATAGGGAGGGAGACAAACCATAGGAGACTCATAATCTCACAAAACACACTGAAAGTTGCTGGGGGGAGGGGGGTCGGGAGAGAGGGTGGTGGGGTTATATACATTGTGGGGGGTGTGCTGTGGTGAGTGCTGTGAAGTGTGTAAACCTGGCAATTCATAGACCTGTACCCCTGGGGATAAAAATACATCATATATTTATCAAAAAATTTAAAAAGTATTTAAAAAAATGAAACGGTACTTTCAGAATGGTAGATCAAATGCCTCTAAAAATCAGCCCCTCTATAAAAGCAAAAGGGAATACTACCAACAACTGTCAAAATGAACATTTTACAGCTCTAAAAACTAACCAGAGATGTGCAACAATCTGAAGAGCATTTATTGGAGAAAAATAGCTGAACTTTGGTTAAAACAGTGATATTGTGGTATGTTAATGTATTCTACTCCCAATCTCCTCTACTCAGGTCTTCTGAAGCCTTGAAAACCAAAATCCTTAGAATTATAGTAGCCATGAAAACCAGCAGTCCCACAGACACTGGAGGAGAACAGGTTTAGTGCTACCCTTTGGTAGCTCCATCCCTAGGAAACTCTCAGTACCCTGGAAGCCCTCATTCACAGGGATTCTATTTGACTTGAACTGGAGTTCACTCATATAAAGAGCCTTTCTCCTCAGGGCAATTGTCAAATACAATCAGTAGCAATTGTTTAACACCACAGATGCCTGAGGCAGTGATCACAAGAGAGGCAAAACATAACCTGATCAAAATGCTTAAAAGGTAAAGCTGGAAAATCATGTATATGGGCGTGTGAGGGCTGGGTAGGGTACTGTCTTTGAGAAGTAAAATATATTCTTGGCAATTTAGAAGATCATGCACATGTTCAGGGCTGTGCATGTGCCCAGAAATGACCTGATGAAACCCTAATCCCTCACCTCTCACTGACCTTGAGGCTTTGGGATAGTTGGAAATGAAGGCAAAGCCAGAGTTGTAAACTCCCTGTAGGGCTCAGAAAACATGCCCAACAAGCACACAGAGATCCTTAGCAAAGACTGGGAGACTTACTGGTTGAAGACATTTAAAGGATATATAAATCCAGTCATTAGCAAGTCATTAAGTTAACCAAGAAGAGACTCTGGTGGTCTGACAAAGAATACAGACTTTAACTCAGGAGAGTAACTAAACAAACAAACAAACAAAAAAAGCAATAGCAAACAATGAACCCTGAGAAATAGGGGGGAGTTTGATTTACAGAGTTCCATGTTATATTATTTAAAATGTTCAATTTTCAACAAAAAATATTATATACAAAGAAACAAGAGTATGATCCATACACAGGGGAGAAGCAGTCAATAGAAACTATCTCTGAGCAAGCCCAGAAGTTGGCTTTACTAAACAGAGACTTTAAATCACCTATTATAAATATGTACAAAGACTTTAAATCACCTATTATAAATATGTACAAAGAACTAAAGGAAACCTTGCCTAAATATCTAAAATAAAGTATGGCAACAATGTCTCATCAAAGAAGGAATATCAATAAGCAGAAATCATTTTTTTAAAGAACCAAATAGAAATTCGAGTTGAAAAGTACATGACAGAAATGAAAAAAAAATTCACTAGAGAAGCTAGCAGAAGAAAGAATAAGTGAACCTGAAAATATATCAACTGAGATTATCATCCTAAAGAACAGGAAGAAAAAATAAAGAAAAATGAATAGATTCTCAGAGATCTGTGGGATACCATTAAGCGCAACAACATAGATGTAATAGGAGCCCCAGAATAAGAGGAGAAATGGCCAGAAAGAATATTCAAAGAAATAATGGACAAAAGCTTCCATAATTTAAAGAATTGCAATCTACACACCCAACAACCTTAAAGAATTCCAAACCACATCCATCATAATCAAACTTTCAAGACAAAGATGAAGAGAGAATCTTTAATGCCATACAAGAGGAAGTGATTCAGCAAGTACAAAAAATTCCTCAATAGGTTTAACAGCTGATTTTGCTTCAGAAACATGAAGCTAGAAGGAAGTGGGATGACTTATTCAAAGTGCTAAAGGAATTTCATAATATTTGCATATTGTACTTCAACTTTTTCAAATAAGAATTCAATTTCAACAAAAAATTCTCTTCAAAAAGGAAGGAAAATTAAGATATTCTTGGATGAACAGAACAGATCATTAGCACAACTTCCCTACAAGATATATTAAAGAGAATCCTTCAGTTGAAATGTAAGGACACTAGACAACTCTAGACAACTCCCAACCACATGAAAAAAAAGAAAAAAAACCACAAATAAATATAACGACAGTATAATTTTTTTTCTCTTATTTCTCCTTCCTTATTTCAAATAAAATTACATAAAGCAGCAATTATCAAACTGTGTTGATGAGGCTTATGTGTATAAAGATGTATTTGAATGAAAATAAAATCATTAAGAAGAGAGGGAATGGAAGTAAATAGAAGCAAAAGTTTTGTGTGCTATTCAAATTAAATTTGGTATTAATCTATACTAGATTGTTATAAACTAAGATGTTAACTGTGAACCCCAGGATGACCACCACTAAGAAAATAACTAAAAAATATAGTAATAGAAACAAAGGCATTAAATGGTACACTAGAAAACAGTTAACACAAAAGGCACTAATGCAGAAACAGAGAAACAAAAAAAGACATCACATGCAGAAAATAAATAGAAAAATGAAAGAGGCAAATTCTACCTTGTCTGTGATTACATGAAAGGTAAACTGACCAACTACTCCAAGCAAAGGCAGAGCTTCATAAAATGGATAAAAACTATAATCCCACTATATGTTGTCTATAAGAGACACACTTCAGCTCCAAAGACACAAATGGGTTGATAGTAAAAGCATGGAAAAAATTAACTATGCAAGCAGTAACCAAAAAAGAGCTGCAGTAATTATACTCATATCAGACAAAATAGACATTAAAACAAAAATTGGACTAGAAACAAAGGACATTTTATAATGACACAACAATTAAAAACACATATGACATACATTTTAAGAAAATATATGTGCACTTAACAGAGTTCCAGAACCCATGAAGCAAAAAAAGATAGCTATTTCTTCAAGGAAGATAAGTAAATGACCAATAAATTCATGAAAATGTTCAAAATCACTAGTCATTAGGGAAATATAAATCAAAACCATAATGAGATACCTCTTCACATCCACTAGGATCTTAGGATAATTAAGAAGATGGACAAAAACAAGTGTTGGGGAGTATCCCAAAAAATGGGAACCCTCACACTTTGCTACTGGAAACATATTAATGGCATAGTCACTGTAGAAAAAAGTTTGGCAGTTCATCAAAAAAACTAAATAGTTACTGTAAGATTCAGCAATTCCTAGGTATATACCTGAGAATGCTGAAAACATACAGCAACCCCAAAATTCATACAAGAGTATTATACATACAAGCAAGAGTATTAATACATACAAGCAGCATTATTCGTAATAGCCAAAAAACAGATACAATCCAAATGTCCACCAACTGAAGAATGGATTAGCAAAATGTGGTATATCCATACAATGGAATATTATCTGACCATAAAAAAAAAATAAAGTACCAACAGATGCTACATGAATAAATCTTATAAACATGCTAAGTGAAAGAAGCCAGACCACAAAAGGCCACATATTATATGATTTCATTTATATAAATGTCCAGAATAGGCAAATCCATAGACCTAGAAATCCAATTAGTGGTCTCGGGAAGAGGGAGGAGGAAAGGCAGCTAACAGGTATGGGATTTCTTTTCTTTTTATTTTTTTTTTTAATATTTTTTATTTATTTATTTGACAGACAGAGATCACAAGTAGGCACAGAGGCAGGCAGAGAGAGAGGAGGAAGCTAAGCAGAGAGCCTGATACAGGGCTCAATCCCAGGACTCTGGGGATCATGACCTGAGCAGAAGGCAGAGGCTTTAACCCACTGAGCCACCCAGGCACCCCTGGTATGGGATTTCTTTATAGGGTGATGAAAATGCTCTGGAATCAGTGGTGATTGTTTCACAACTTCATGAATATATAAAAATTAACTGAACTGTACACTTTAAATGGGTATATTTTATATATGTGAATTATATCTTAATTTTTTTTAAATTAAAGATTCAGGATAAAAGCAAAATGATAGAGGGTGTATCATATGAATATATGAATATCGTAAGAAAGCTAGGGGACTGTCTTAATCTGATACAGAGTAGACTTCAGAAAGAGAAAGATTACCCAAGTTAAAGTGAAGCATTTCATATTGATTAAAAATTTGATTTGTCAAATTTCAAGTTTCAAATTTCAAAAATCAAGAAGATATAAGAAAATTAAATGTATAACCAATTAATAAGATACTATCAAAGTACATGAAAACAAACTGAATTTCATTACTTTCCTCTTAGTAACTGATAAAATAAGCAATCAAAAAATCACTAAGAGTATGGAAAATGTGAACAACAACATTCAAATAATTTGACCTAATTGACATTTATGTAATACTCCATCCAACAGCAGAAGGATATACTTTTTTTTCTAAGTGCACAGGAAAACATTTATCAAGAAAGATGATACTGTGAGCCATAGAAGTCTCAACAAACATAAAAGGACTGAAATCATGCAGACTATATTCTCTAGCCCCATTAAATTAAATAGAAATAAATAACAGGAAAATGCCTGAAAAAACCCTAAATATTTGGAAATTAAACACTGTATTCCTAAATCACACATATGAGTCAGAGAAAAAATACAAAACAAATTTAAAAATATCTTGGACTGCATGAAAATGAAAAGACAATATATAGAAATGTGTTAGATATAATTAAATCACTTCTAAAAGGTGTATTATAGTATTAAATCTTAGAAATTCCCTTTAATTCTTTCTCTGCAGAAAAGGCATTTGACACATGTAAGCTCCATTCATGATAAAAGCTCTAACAAACAGAGGACTGCAGAAAATTCTTCAACTGATAAAAAATATCTATGAAAAAGCCTGAATTTGATATCATACATAGTGCTGAAAGACTGGATGCTTCCCCAATATCAGCCAAAAAGGTCAGTATGTCCATGCTCAACACTTGTATTCAACAATGTACTATTATAAAGGTCCTGGCCAGTACAAAGGACAAGAAAAGGGAATATATACAGATTGAAAAGAAATAAAACTGAATATTTGTAGACAATCTAATTGTAGTCTACACTGTACAAAAATGCTACTAGAAATAAGGAAAGGGTCTGATGTCACAGGATATAAATTCAATATGCAAAAAATCAATGCTATTTCTCTATACCAGCAATAACACTTATAAAATGAAAAAAATTTTAAATACCATTTACAATAGCATTAAAACCTGAAGTATGTAGTACTTACAAATACATTTAAACAGATTACGTGTGAGTCATGTCTACTGAAAACAATAAACACTTCTGAAAGAAACTGAAGGTCCAGATAGATGTAAAAATACACCAGGCTCATGGACTGAAAGACTCAATATTGTTAAAATATCAATTCTCCCAAAACTGGTCTATAATTTCAGTGCAATTCCAAGAGCTAAAAAAACCCAATGGAGTTGACAATCCAGAGATAATTTCAGTTCAAATGAAAATTAATTTATACAATCTGAAAACAATTTTAAAATAAGTAGTTAGGATTTTTCATCTGGGGGAGGGGAGGAATTAAAAAAAAAAAAACCCAAAACTATAAAATTAAAACAGAGAAGGAAAATACTTGGCAGTCATTTAAAAAGAGAGACTAGGGACAGCTGGCTATCTCAGTCAGTAGAGCATGACTCTACTGATCTCAGGGTGTGAGTTCAAGCCCTACATTGGGGGTAAAGTTTACTTTAAAAATATTACAAATTAAAAATTGATAAATTAATAAATATGAAGACAGACTATATGAGAATCCTTGAATATGTAGTCAGTGAAATTAAAAATCTCAATATAGGAGTTTTGGGTTTTTTTTTTTTTAAGATTTTATTTATTTATTTGAGAAAGAGAAAGCAGGAGACAAAGTGAGCAGTGGGGGACGAGCAGAGGAAGAGGAAGAAGAAGGCTCCACACTGAGCAGGGAGTCCAATGTGGGGCTCCATCCCAGGACCCTGGAATCATGACCTGGGCCAAAAGCAGATTCTTACCCAACTGAGCCACGTAAGTGTCCCTGGGTTTTTTGTTTGTTTGTTTTTAAGAAAGAGAGAGAGAGAGCATGTGCACACACAGGAGCAGGGGCGAGGGGCTTTGAGAGAGAGAATCTCAAGCAGATTCTATACTCAGTGCAGAGTCTTATGCAAGGCTTGATCTCATGACCCTGAGATCATGACCAGAGCTGAAATCAAGAGTTGGGACTCTTAACCAACTGAGTCACCCAGACACCCCTCAATACAGGAGATTTTAAAAATTTAACTTAATAATTTAATAATATAATCCTGAAGAATTCCCTAGAACAAGATATAAAAGTAAAAATTACAACAAAAAAAGCACTTAAGAAATATGGAGAATAGATAAAAGTTCCAATATATGTCTAATAGTGTCAGAGGAAAAAAGAAAACAGGAGGGGAAAAAATGAAATTCAAAGACATAATAGCTAAGAATTTACCTAGAACTGAAGAAACCCACAAATTTCCAAAGGGAAAGTACACACCCAGTACAAAGCAGAGTAAGTAGAAATGAATCCAGTTCTACAGATCACAGTGCACTAGATTACATCAAGAATAAAGTGAAATACATAAACACAGTGAAAATTTTAATATATCTCCATTACAACCTAGTAGATCAGGCAGACAAAAAGATTAATATGGAATTAAAGATATTTTGGAGAAAACAAACTCCATTTGATAATGGTTGTAGAGACCTACATCCAAAAAATGAAGTTATATGTAATTTTCAAGTAAATAGAGAACATTCACAATAATTGGATAAGTATTAGGACACAAGAGAAATCTCAACGGAAATAGTATCATGCAGATGTCATTCAATACCCCCATGCAATTAAATTAAAACACCACAATAAAAGATAGTATGTTTGTATATGTGTAGGTAAGTATAGTATGGGACAGGGGAGTATATACACATATATAAATCCTATGCATCTTGAAAATGAAACTAAATCCTAAATAGTTCATAAGCTAAAGTAGAAATCACAATAAAAATGATAAAAATATTTAGAACCAAATAATTTTAAAACAATATTATCAATCCTTTTGGGATTTCAGTTAAGCATCACTTGGAAGCAAATCAAGTGCCCTAAAGACAGACAGTAATATAAGAAAAGTATTAAGAAATGAAAAAATAATGAATACTGTTTTTCTGAAAATAAATAAATAAATTGAAAAAATTAAAATTAAAAAAAAATGCAGAGAAATGATAAAACAAAATTTAGATTAGTGAGTAGCCAAAGGGCAGAAGGGAGAAAGGATTCTATTAGAGAGATATACAGGAGGCTTCACCTTCATCCAAAATGTTTTACTTCCTAAGCTGAAAGGTAGGCACATGGGTGTTCATTATGTTGCTCTTTATAATTTTTTGTATGTCTAAAATATCTTAAAATAAATGTTTTAAGAATAAAAAAAACAAGGGACCCTGGGTAGCTCAGTGGGTTAAGTGTCTGCCTTCAGCTCAGGTCATGATCCCAGAGTCGAGTTCTGAGCCTGGCTCCTTGCTCAGCAATGAGCCTACTTCTGTCTCCTGCTTCCCAGGCTTGCATGCTCTCTTTCTTTCTCTCTGACAGTTAAATAAAATCCTTAACCAAAAAAAAAAAAAAAAAAAAAAAGGCAAAAAAAACACCGAAATCTTAATGAAACAAGTATCTGACTCAGATAGCAAAACCTCATGTATGAACACAAACGAAAGATCATAAATAAAAAAATAAGCCAATCCAAACACATAAAAAATAATGCATTCTAACAAAAAGAATTTACCATAGGAATATAAAGAGTGCAACATCGCAAAATGTGTCCTTTCAAAGACTATGGGAACAATATTACATAATAAAAGCATTCAGTATAATTCAATGCCTCAGGATGTTTCCAAAATGAAGAATAGAAGGGAACTTTCTTAATTCAGTAAGTGAAAATCTTAGAACCAATATTACATTAGGCTGAATTATATGAAATTGTCACAGCTTTTTTTTTTAAGTCAAAAAATAATCCATTGTCAGCAAATTCATTAAGATTCAATATAATACTGGTAAAACCTCAGAAGCACAACTTAAAATAAAAATAAAGAGACAAGTATATCTACTATTATTCCTACTGTTTAACTTTATACCAGAAATTCTACTCAAGGACATACAATAAAGAAAACAAAACAAAACAAAAAAACATTGATCAGGAAAAGTCAAACCTATTCCTACTGTTTAACTTTACACCAGAAATTCTACTCAAGGACATACAATAAAGGAAAGAAAACAAAACAAAACAAAACATTGATCAGGAAAAGTCAAACCGTCTTTATCCATAAACAACATAATTTTCCACATAAAAAATCCAAATAATGACTGGAACTAATGTGAGATTTCAGCAATGTGCTGAATTCCAAATGTGTGAAAAGACATATAAGAATATTCATGGAGGGGGGACGGCGCCTGGATGGCTCAGTTGATTAAGCATCTGCCTATGACTCAGGTCATGATCCCAGAGTCCTGGGATTGAGGCCCACGTCTGGCTCCTTGCTCAGCCGGGAGCCTGCTTCTTCCTTTCCTTCTGCCTGCTGCTCCCCCTGCTTGTGCTCTCCCTCTCTCTGCAAAATAAATAAAATCTTAAAAAAAAAAAAAAGAATATTCATAGGAATACAATTTTTAATATCCCCAAACTGGGAAAATGTCCATCAACAGTAGATTGGATACAAAGGAACTGAATAGGCAGTTTTCCAGGAATGGCATAAAGATGGCTACCAGGTACGTGAAAAGATAGTCAACATACTGTCATCAGAGAAATGCAAATCAAAACCGCAGTGAGGTATCACCTCACAAATTTTATAATGGCTATTATCAAAAAGACAAGAAATCCTAAGTGTTGGCAAGGGTGTGGAGGAAAGGGAACCCTACCGCACTACTGATGGTAATGTAAACTGAGTCCAGCAACTGTGGAAAACAGTATGGAAGCTCCTAAAAAAATTAGAACTTGAACTACCATATGATCCAGCAAACCCACTGCTGGGTATATAGCCAAAGGAATTTTAAAAAGGATCTCATAGAGATGTCTGTACTCTGATGTTCATTGCAGTATTACGATAGCCAAGATATGAAAAACGACCTAAGTGCCCAACTGTCCCTGAATGCATAAAGATGTGAGAAGATGTGAGATTATACATATATAATCTATAGCCATGAGGAAGCAGGAAATCCTTCTTTGATTTGAGACAAACTGGATGGGCCTTGAATGCATTATGCTATGCGAAGGAAGTCAGAGAAAGTCAAATATTGTATGACACCACATATACACTGAATCTAAGAAAGATAAACTCAGAGAAGCAGAGTAGAGTGGTGGTTACCAGGGGTTGGGAGACATAGGGAAAATGGGGAGATAATTATTAGTCAAAGGATACAATCTTCTAGTTGTAAGACTGACAAGTCTGGGGGTCTGATGTCCAACATGGTAATTATAGCGAGTACAGTCTTATATACTTGATATTGCCAAGAGAATAGATCTTAAACGTCCTCACCACAAAAAATAAATGATAACTATGTGACAGGATGGAAGTAGTAGCTAATTAGCTAATCCTATAGCAGTGATCATTCTGCAATTTATAAATGTATCAAACACATCTTTTTTTTTTTTTAAGATTTTATTTATTTGTTTGTCAGAGAGAGAGCGAGAGTCCGCGCACAAGCAGGGCAGTGAAGGCAGAGTGAGAAGCAGGCTTCCCGCTGAGCAAGGAGGCTGACACAGAACTCCATCCCAGAATCCTGGGATCACGACCTGAGCCGAAGGCAGACACTTAAGTGACTGAGTCACACAGGTGTCCCTACAACAGTAGGGACAAATAAACTTGTTGTACACCTCGAATTTATACAATATTATGCGTCAATTATAGCTCAATAAAGCTGGGGAGAAAAAAACAACAGAATGATTAAGAACTATTGTTTACAAGATGACAGGGCTGAATTCTCACTAAAAACTAGACATTAAAAAGTTCATACTGTGGAGAAAAAGATTTCAAGAATTCAAATTATATTGTGATAGAAGTCCTGATAGCTGTTACCTTTGGGAGAGGAGGGCACAAAAGGAGTGGCTGGGAGGGATGGAGCACAAGAGTGCAATGTGGGGTGCTGATATTCTAATTATTGATCCAGGTGGTGATTACACACTTCAGATTTGTGAGTATACCTGCTGCATATAGAGTTCTATAAAGAGTTAACTTAAATCAGTAGCATTGATTTGTTCCCCAGTGAGAAAGAAAAGAAAAGAAAGAAAAATGTATTTGCGAAAACAGCAAAAACAAAGTGAAAAAATAAAGTTCAACTAGATCGTTGAAATTTATATTACATATAACTGATAGGTTAGTAGCTAAGAAATAGTCAACAAGAAGAAAAACAAAAACAAACAAACAAACAAACAAACAAACAAAAAACACTAGAATTCCTAAAGGCAAAGAATATAAACTTGCTATTCACAGAAAATGAAACCTCTTGGATTAGACTAAAGTTATGTAGCCACAAAGCAAGAAATGCCCAGAGCCATCAGAAACTGAAAGAACAAGGAAGAATCCCAATCCCACCCCGCCTACCCCTCTACTCCGTACCCCTCAGCTCCCAGCTCTTCATCCCCTACCCACCTCCAGAGCTTTCTGGAGTGTTACCCTGCCGAACTTGTATTTTGGACTTCTGCCCTCCAGAAGTACGAGGAAATAAATTTCTGTTGTCTTAAGACATCAAGTTTGCAGAAAGGGGAACCCTCCTACACTGTTGGTGGGAATGCAAGCTGGTGCAGCCACTCTGGAAAACAGCATGGAGGTTCCTCAGAATGTTGAAAATAGAACTGCCCTATGACCCAGCAATTGCACTATTGGGTATTTACCCTAAAGATACAAATGTAGTGATCCAAAGGGGCACATGCACCCGAATGTTTATAGCAGCAATGTCCACAATAGCCAAACTATGGAAAGAACCTAGATGTCCATCCACAGATGAATGGATCAAGAAGATGTGGTATATATACACAATGGAATACTATGCAGCCATCAAAAGAAATGAAATCTTGCCATTTGCAACAACATGGATGGAACTAGAGCGTATCATGCTTAGCGAAATAAGTCAAGCAGAGAAAGACAACTATCATATGATCTCCCTGATATGAGGAAGTGGTGATGCAACATGGAGGCTTAAGTGGGTAGGAGAAGAATAAATGAAACAAGATGGGATTGGGAGGGAGACAAACCATAAGTGACTCTTAATCTCACAAAACAAACTGAGGGTTGCTGGGGGGAGGGTGTTTGGGAGAAGGGGGTGGGATTATGGACATTGGGGAGGGTATGTGCTTTGGTGAGTGCTGTGAAGTGTGTAAACCTGGTGATTCACAGACCTGTACCCCTGGGGATAAAAATATATGTTTATAAAAAATAAATAGTTAAAAAAAAAAAAAAACAAAACAAAATGAAGACATGAAGGACACACATTCACAGTTAACAAATTAAACTTCTTCATTTTGGCAAAAAAAAAAAAAAAGACATCAAGTTTGTAGAAATTCGCTATAGTAGCCCTATGAAATCAACACAACCACCTGAGCCTCAGTAGTTCCATTTCTAAATCTAGTGCCTGGAGCACTGGGTCTGTAGTCCCTCCTTTACAACAGATAGTTTGCAATTTACTATACATGTGACTAAAAACTAAACCAATGCCCTAAGTAAAAACAAAACAAAACAAAAAACCAGAAATAATTTATAATAAAAGATCTATTTTTATATGTAAATGCCATGGCAGGACTAAGCTAGAAGATACAGCATTTGAACCTATACACAGAATCTATGTAAAATGGACAGTTTCTAAACCAGAATGACAAGTGCCCATACTGGCAACTCAAACGCAAACAGTGCTGCCACTGGTGCCACAATTTTCCAAAAAAGTAAACTCTTAGCAGATTTTCAAACAAAGCAAAGTATACTCTTTCCTCAAATTACACTATAATTGTATTCCTAGAAAATCCAATGTATTTTATACCACCTTGCAAAAAAAAAAAAAAAAAAAGACTTTGTGTTTATACATAAAACAGATTCTTAACCTCTAATAATTGTCCGAAGGTTTTCACCTACACATTCAATAGGACATTCAAGTCGTGCAGAATACTAGAAAACAGCAGCAGGAGCCCTAAATACTAAGGTAAAAAAAGATAGCCCAACAAATTTCACTGGCATTTAAAGGTCTATCAAAAAAGAATATAAATTAATCACTATTATAAAAATAAATAGTATTATATAGCAATAAGGAAATGGACTTGATCTGCAAGAATCAACACTGACAAATTTTGGTAACTGAACTGGAAAAAACAGGTACGGGATACATAGAGTAAAATACCACTTGCGTAAAGTTTTAAAACAAATCAATAATACCAGTAGCACACAGACATGCACAAATATACAGTAAATGTACAAAACCAGAATGAAAATAATACATTCCAAATTCAAGACATTGATTGCCTCACCTCTAGGAAGGGAGGAAGAAAAATGGGTCAGGAAGGTGTGCAAAGGGAACTGTAGCACAATTGTGAGACAAATCACTCCAGGGAAAGCTGGAGAAGGATCACAAATATTCAAACAAGCAGGGATCAAAAAGGACCCAGATCTGTTTGCCCCAATGTTATCAATAATTTGATGAGGTAAAGAGGTGAAGGGAGTATACAGAAGAAAAACAAGGAATTATATATCTAAACTAACCTCAAACTGACACTATTCAGATAAGGCAAATTGGCTGGTTTCACTGCCCAGGCACTAGGCTTTATTATTCTCTTTCTGATTTTTTTTTTCATTCTCCCAAATAATCTCAAGAAAAATGAACGACTTATTAACAAAAAGAAGAGAGAAGAAACAGCAAAAATACTTTTTCATATCTCAGATAAGATGTATCAACTATTAAAAACGTAAGTGATAGGAGATGTAATTCTTTTGCTGCTCTTGAAAAACAAGTAACTTGGCCTATTATATCTTTCTCCAAAGATTCATTGAGAAAAGTCACACCTTCTTCCTAGTAATATATTTTCTCTCGAGTCATAAGGCTCTGTGGAGCAACACAAAATGTTGTGTTATACAATAAAACCTTTCATGTTTACTATGTTCTTGCTATCATATTACCACAGTATTATACATGAGATTACTACCAATACAAGACGACAGCAAAACACAATCGTGGAGGGAGTAGGGGAGGAGGAGAATGGAGTGTCACTTTCTTTTTAAGATTATTTATTTATTTATTTGACAGAGAGACTGATCACAAGTATGCAGAGAGGCAGGCAGAGAGAGAGTGAGGGAAGCCTGCTCTCTGCCTAGCAGAGAGCCCGATGCGGGACTCGATCCCAGGACCCTGGGATCATGACCTGAGCCGAAGGAAGAGGCTTTAACCCACTTAGCCAACCAGGTTCCCCTGGAGTGTCACTTTCAACAGGCACACAGAGACCAAACATCTAATTTCCAGTTAACAGGAATCAGGAACAAATTAAATGTTACCACAAAGGGAAAATTCAGGCAATAATATGACATGGGATATTCTATATCTGAGCGTGGTATCTTCAAAAGGCAATATACACAGAGTTGTACAAGAATGAATGTCCATAGTAGCTTTCCCTACAGCAGATGAGTATGGATGGGAAATAAGTTTGAGAAGACAGAACTGGATGTGTGACCGCTCTGAGTATATCATTTTGTAGGTTTTTACTTTCATACCATGTAAACATAAAAAATTAAATTGAAAAGAAAATACTAAAATTTAAAAGAAGATGCTATGGTCATATAATTCATCTATTCAATCAAGGCCAAATTAATCAAGCTTGCTTAACTTGTCTGGTTGCTAATGGGTCTTTTTTGCTCCTTCTCAGCATCAGAGCCATCTAACAGACTTTCTGCTGGTCCGAAAACTTAGCTCCTTGTTGCAGAGCTGTCCCTAAAAAGAGTTGTGCAACCCTAAACAAATAACTAGCCATGCTAAGCCTCACCTGTGAAACGGAATTAAATTCAATGACAGCTAAGATTCTGAGAACTGTAAAATTCTGACTCAAGTGTTTGTTGAAAAGAGTTAAATAGCAATGTTTGCACCTACATAATTTCTTCAGCTTCAACGGACACAGAACTCCATTGTACTAAAGTAAGTCACTTTCTGTAGTACAATCAACACTGAGGAAGAAAGGTACTGAAATCAAAAGTATTTCTGCAACTCTTTCTGGTAGTAATCAGTTACAACGAAGTACTTCCTCTGGAAGATTCTATTGGCAGTGCAGAGGAAGCAGCTGCACCACTGGGCTGCTAAGCCCCATTGGCTGACAGGGGAGGAAGCAGCGGTCAGTAACAAAGTCTGGTGAGGCAGGGCGTGCCTGAGGAAGCGTTTGACTAACTGTTCCAGGCCAAGCCCTTTAGGAAGCTTCCTGTATTCATTGGTTAAAGGAATCTTAACTTTACAAAGAAGTTGCTAATCTTTGGCAGCTGTGGATGAGCACGGTACCTTGCTACAGAGCAGAGTAAAATCTCTGTGGCTTTAGAGATAAACCAAGAGTGCCAGAAACATTCTTCGCCTCCACCCTGCCTCACAATCTGTCCTACCCAGCCTTGCCTTCCTTAAGACCTAACAAAAGATCTAGAACAATCTTGAGACCTCCAGGGAGGTAACACGGACTGTGTTACAGCGGCCTCATTCTTTTTTTCTTTTCTTTTTTTTTTAAAGATTTTATTTATTTATTTGACAGAGAGACACACAAGTAGACAGAAAGAGAGGGGGAAGTAGGCTCCCCACTCAGCAGAGAGCCTGACGCGGGGCTCCATCCCAGGACCCTGAGATCATGACCCAAGCTGAAGGCCGAGGCTTAACCCACTGGGCCACCCAGGTGCGCCCAGCGGCCTCATTCTAATGCGAGGAAGTTCAGCCAGGAAAGCAGGGCATGGCCAAGGTGGGGTTAAGTGGAGAAAGAAGCCATGGGCAGGAAGAAGTAGGGAGAGCTTCTTGAGGTAGCGCTCAGAGGTGTGGTGCTGGATACAGAAGTACCCTCGCACACACATACCTGCCCCAGTTTTGCTGGGAGATAAAGAGTTGAGTGATAAGAGGGCTTGGGAGAGGTGGACGGAGAGAAAAGGGTTTGAATGGGGGAATTTTGGCTCCAAACTGCTGGCATGTCTAAAATGGGGGTATGGAGGGACACCTGGGTGGCTCAGTTGGTTAAGCGGCTGCCTTCAGCTCAGGTCATGATCCCAGCGTCCTGGGGTCAAGTCCCACATTGGGCTCCTTGCTTGGCAGGGAGCCTGCTTCTCCCTCTGCCTCTGCCCGCCACTCTGCCTGTGCTCTCTCTCTCGCGCGCGTGCGCGCGCTCTCTCTCTGACAAATAAACAAAATCTTAAAAAAAAAAAAAATGAAATGGGGTTATGGAAAGGTTCTCTGGGGATTTCCTCTAGAAGAGAGAGGCTGGAGCTTTGTCTGAAGATGAGAATGAAAGGGGTCTGTAAAAAGTGAAGAGAAGGGAGTTTAAGAACAATTGGAAGGGTCTTCTGAAATGCAAATTTCTCATGCCAAGGAGAGGTCCAACCTCTCTCACTTAAGGAAGGGCATGGGGGCTCAAGACCTCAGCTGGATTTCCACAGCAGGTCTGGGGACAGGATCCT
Source organism: Mustela nivalis (assembly GCF_964662115.1). Taxonomy (NCBI): domain Eukaryota; kingdom Metazoa; phylum Chordata; class Mammalia; order Carnivora; family Mustelidae; genus Mustela; species Mustela nivalis. The sequence goes on from NC_139029.1 coordinate 36,184,172, forward strand.
CTTGAACAAGTTTGGAAAGTGACTGTTACTGGTCCTCTCCAGCAAGTTCAGAGAATGAGCAGTTTCTCTGTAAAAGTTGGTGCCTTTCTTGGAGTGACAAGAAAGATAAGGGATTCAGGTACCTGAAATGGTTTCTGAGGGGCTGACCCCGGGGGAGATGACAAGGTGCTCTGTGCGATATTGACACAATTTGGTTGCTGGGTGTGAGGATTCCACATTGAAGACAGAGTAAAGAGTAAAGGCTCCTTCACCAATCAGAAGCTTGGAAATTTGTCTGAAAGAATCTGCCTGCAGTGATTTGGGAAGAAAAAGTCTCCCTTGACGACCGGAGAGAAACGGGACTCTTAAAGAACAGGAGCAGAGAAGAGGAATTTAAAGAGAAGCTCCTCCATCCCAATTCACTGCAAAGTTAGGGGCAGAAGAGGAGGGGCTTTCTGAAGTGGTCTGGAAATGATCTGATGGAACCCAAGCTGGAAGCTGGGATAGAGCGAGGAGAGCAGAGGTGGGAGGGCAGGAAGGGGCGGCGGGGGGCCGGGGGGGGGGGCGGTGGGACAGCTCTGCGAGGCTGGAGTGGGAGGGCCTTCAGGATTTTGAAGTAGGAGGAGACAGAGGTGACGCGGGTCCACAAGGCTCCCGAGGGATGATTCGGAGGGTAAAGTTGGTTCGAGGTGACTCGGGGTTCAAAGAGGTGAATAAGGGAGGCGACCCCGAGAAAATGCCGGAGGCTCGTCGACACCCAGGTCGGGGGGGTGATGGGTCGCGACCCGTACTCACAGAGCGGATCTCCAGCGCCAGGGCGCATTGCAGCGCTTTCACCTTCGGCATCCGCGCGGGGTAGGGCGGCGGGGAGGGACCCCGGCCGCGCGCCCGAGTGAGACGAGGAGACGCGGGGCGGGGCGGGGACGGGGAGGAGACGAGGTGGCGGCGGCGGTGGCAGCTGTGGCCCCCAGGCCGGGGCCCGCGGTCCAGCCTGGGTCCCGCCCGAGCAGCAGCTGTGCGCGGGGCGCGGACTCGTTGTCATGGCAGCCAGGAGGGGCGGGGCCGGAAGAGAGGCAGGGCGGGGAGGCGCGGGAGCCGCCACTCCTAGGCTAGAGGCCGGGGGCGGGGCTCGGCGAACGCCAGAGGCGGTGCCACGCGGGGAGGCGTGGCTTCCGAAGGAGCGGGGTGGGGCGGGGCAGTTCTTCTGTGACATCAAACCGTGGGCTCAAAGCCAAACAAAGGAGAGAATAGCTAACCATTTGCGTAGTGGAGCAGTGCCCAGGTGAGGGACTTGGACTCAGGAGCTCTGAGTTCCAAGGTGGCGATGGCACCTTGGGTTAGTAGAGTCCTAGTGCAGCCTCAGTTTCCTCAACTGTAAAAGAATAGTAATTATTATTGATTATTTATTTGAATTTCACAGTAGTTTACAAAGCCAGCATGAGATGAAATGGAAGATTAGAGAAGAGGTTTGCCCAGAAGAAGGTAGAACCAGGACTGGAACTCAGGACCTTTCCTGTAAAATCTGTGGCCTCCCTGAGAACTGAGGTGTGAATCAGATCACGTTCTTCCTAGTCTCCTACTCTGTGGTTCTGTTAGTGTGTCCCCCTCTCCCTTCAAGCTTCCCCATTCACTGAGTATTCACATGTACTCAATGTACACTGCTTAAATTGACTGTCAATGCAGAGCCAACAATAAATCCATTTGGAAAGGGCTTGGGCCATAAACCATCAAAGATGACAAGAATCTAAGATTGTCCAATCCAGTCTTTTTAAAAATCATTTTTATTGTAAAATACATTATACATAGAAAAGTGTATAAAATATGATCATCTTAAACAATAAAACAAATAACTGTGCAACTAGTACACAGGTTAAGAAACAGAATATTACTAGCACCTTAGAAATGCCCCAACCATTGCTTGCCTTCCTTGCCCTGGGAGAAACCACTCTCCCACCCCCTGACTTTTGTTTTACTAATCCCCTTACTTTTCTAAATACTTTTGCTATTAATGTATGCGTCAAGGCAAAGGGAGAGAAAGAATCTTAAGCAGGCTCCAGCCCAGCATGGAGCCAGACATGGGGCTTGATCTCACAACCCAGAGATCATAACCTGAGCCAAAATCAAGAGTCAGATGCTTAACCAGCTGAGCCACCCAGACACCCCTTATGTGTACATTTCTGAACTAGATGTTTTTAATTTTGCTTCCTGTTGCTGATGTTATATAAATGAAATTATACCACTTGTATTTTTCTGTGACTTGCTTCTCTTATTACTACATTGTGGAATTCACCCAGTATCAATGCTGTGTAGCTGAAGTTTTTTATTTTTGGATAGTACTCCAGTATAGTGAATATTATTATTATTGATGGTCACTGGACCTGTTTCCATTTTTAGCTATTACTAACAATGTTATGAACTTTCTAGTACATGTCTACTAGTGTACGCATGCTCCAGTGGGAGTAGATTAACAGGGTATTAGGTTTTGTACATGAGAAATTTTAATTGGTAATGCCATACCGTTTTCCAAAGTAGTTGAACCAATTATTGTTCCTGCTGGGAGTGCATAAGAGTTATTTTCCCACATCCTCGCCAACATTTGGTATTGTTTAGGTTTTTAATGTTTGTATATTTGTGTGTGTGTAGTCCAGGTATCTCATTGTGGATTTGTCTTGTGTCTCTTATTATTATTATTCTTGAGATTCAGCACCTTTTCCTGGTTTTATTAGTCTTGCCACTTTCTTTTTATGAACCGTCTACTAGTTCCCTTGCTATTTTTTTTAGGTTGTTTTTCTCTTGCTTGCTTTCTGTCATGCTCCCTTGCTCTCTCTCTCTTACACTGATTTATAGGAGTTCTTTATATATCCTGACTACTAATCCTACATCTATTATATGTGTTAACAAATATCTTCCCCAATTCATGCTTAAGTTTTATAAATTTTCCATATGGTATATAATGAGCACAATAGAAATTAAGTCATGGAGTATGAACAGTCTTCGTTTGACCAAAAAGTTCCAAGTTGCTGTCCAGATTGCCCTGCCAGTCTACACTCCCACCATCCAGTGAATTTTTTATTTCACTTAATGTATTATTCAGTTCTAAAATTTCCATGTGGTCTTTTTCTTTAGTTTTCACATGACTACTGATATTCCCCATTTGTTACTCTTAGGACCCTATTTTCCTTTACCTCTCAAAGATATCCTTTATTTTTTGAAAATATTTACAATAGCTGCCTTAAAGCCTATATCTGTTATACCCAACATCTGTGCCATGTCAAGTTCTGCTTCTACTAATTGAATGTTTTCATAACTATGCATTGCATTTTCCTGTTTCTTTGTATATCTAGTGATTTTTCTTATTGAACACTGGATATTTTGAATAATACGTTGTAAGAACCTGGATTCTGTTCTTTCTCTGAAGAGTGTTGATTCTTATTTAAGCAGGCAGTTTAAGTATGGGGTGATTACCTTGCACTTATACAGACTTAGTTATATACTTCACTAGTGCAGATATGTGGAAAGCCCAAGATGTTCTTAAAGCCCATCTAACTTAGTAGGACTCAAGTAGGACTCCAAACTCTGTCTCTTCCAAACTCTGTCTACAACAGGCTTGGTTGTAGACTTTGTTCAGGCAGGTCTAGTGCAGGCCTAACTCTAGGATATTGTTCTTTCTGCTAGAGTGAAGACTTTCTGGTGTATAAGCTGGATTCCAGAAGTATTATACAAAGTATTAAAAAGATCTCTCCACTATGAAATGTTCAGTACCCCCAGTACTGCCTGATCCTAAGCACTTCTGTTCTGTTCCCAATCCTTAGCAGCCATGAACTGGCAAGTCTCTGGTGATCTCACGTTGTGCTTATAAAGTTCATCCCTCAGCCTTGAACTTTTGGGCAAACCCTTCATAGGTTTCTAGGCTTTCTGTGCACAGTACATGTCTTTGTCAGTGTGGGCTATTTAACAGAACACCATGGCCACCATAGTGACTTATAAATAATAGAAATTTATTTCTCACAGTTCTGGAAGCTAGAAGTCAAGATCAGGGTGCAGCATAGTTGAGCTCTGGTGAGAACCCTCTTCTGAGTTGCAGATGGCCCTTTTAGTGTTTTATCCTCACACAGGGGAATAGAGTGAGAAAGCTCATTGGGGTCTTTTATAAGAGCACTATTTGTATTCATGAGGGCTCCAACCTCATGACCTAATTACCTCTCCAGGGTCCTACCCACAAGTAACACCACATTGGGGATTAGTATTAGGATTTCAATATATTAATTTGGAGGGGACAGAAACATTCAGTCTATAGCAACTAGTTTAAAGATGTTCCCCTCTGTCATAGCCTTCAACTTTCAGCCTCATACAAAAACTCAGTTGCCAATTACTAAGCCCCAGCCATGAAATTTTGGTTGAAACTTCTAATGGGCCTGAATTGCAGCCCAAATTGTGAATGGCACCACTATAATTAATGATGTATCAGGAAGATTTATAATCACAGGCTGCAGATAAAATAGAAATAGTACGCTTCTGCACTTCCCCTCCTTTCATCCTTTATGAAACTTTATGGGAAATAAGTCCAGTAAAAATTGTAAGCTCTTAATCTTTCCCAGAAATCCTACCTCATTGGATGAATACTTTGAGAGAATAAATTAGAGTTTTTTTTCCCCCTTTTATACATCTACTTTGCATTTATAAAGTGAGGCCACTTTCCCTGGCCAAATGGTCAGAAGGCTAGAAGAATTTTTAAAGATCTCTATTGTTGGGGCACCTGAGTGGCTCAGTGGGTTAAAGCCTCTGCCTTTGGCTCAGGTTATGATCCCAGGGTCCTGGGATCGAGCCCCACATAGGGTGCTCTGTTCAGTGGGGAGCCTGCTTCCCTTCCTCTCTCTCTCTCTGCCTTCCTCTCCACCTACTTGTGATCTCTCTCTCTCTGTGTCAAATAAATAAATAAAATCTTTTTAAAAAATTAAAAATAAAAAGATCTTGGAGTGCCTGGGTGGCTCAGTGGATTAAAGCCTCTGCCTTCGGCTCAGGTCATGATCCCAGGGTCCTGGGATCGAGCCCCACGTCAGGCTCTCTGCTCAGCGGGGAGCCTGCTTCCCTTCCTCCCTCTCTCTCTGCCTGCCTTTCTGCCTACTTGTGATCTCTGTCAAATAAGAAAAAAAAAACTTAGAAAAAAAAAGATCTCTTTTGTCTTCCATCCATGTTCAATCTCTATAAGGGAATTGATTTCCAACAAAGTCAGTGTCTTCATTAGTCATAACACTATTAACAATAATAACAGCCATAGTAACTGTTCAGTTGACAGTTCATTTAATATCAGCCGTTGTACAAGGTACTTTAAATAGGTTAGTATACACCTTAAACACCTCTACAAGAAAAGTATATATATCCCCATTTAATAAATGAGGAAGTAATCGCAGAGTAAATTAACATAACAGATAGTACCTGGTACCCCAGGAATTTGAACTGAATCCCGCCCTTCTCCTCCTATAAAATGCTACCTCTCCTTATTTATTATTTTAATATTATCAGTAACAAAATGGCCATCAGTTTAAGAAACAATATAACCAAATAAATGTAACAAGAGTTATTGTCATATTAATAGAATAGATGTTATGTAAAATATGACATTATGATCTTGCATTTGAAAAGATACGTGTGTTCCTGAAAGCATGTTTCTGTCATTTAAATTGATTCTCAGGATGATCCTGTATATTATAAAATAAAACTATTTCTAAACTTCTAACACCTGATTGTGGGCTTATTTAAGTTTAAGAGAAACAAGGAAAAACAAGACTTTAAAATGACTTTAAATTTTTCAGATAGGAATAAAAGACACTTAAAGTTAATCCTACGAAAATTTAAAAACAATTAAAAAAATAAAAATTTCTGATATAGTTTGGAGTAAAAAGATCAAGCAGGAACCATCCTGTAATAAGAATTTTCTTATGTTGTGTCAACTATACCTTAATTAAAGGAAAAGAATTTTCTTCTGTAGAATTTTCTTAAAAGAATTGTACTCCTTAGAAAAGTGTTTGGGCTTGAAATATACCTTGCAACCAGAATAAGACATACTCAGAAGAATGTTTTGTTTTATTAATCTTGTCTCCCTATGTAAGATATGCTAGGCCAGTCAATAATAATTAGATTTCCATTCCTCTGGTTAAGCTTGAGAAAAAAATAAGCAATTGAGGGTCATTTCCAAATTCTTGTATAACAGCCTTAAAGAAAATGGAAATGTAACAGGCCAGCTTGCTTTTGAAAAATAAGAAGAAGGAGTAGGAGAACATACTGTAAAAGTTCTGACCCCTAGTTATAAACTGAGCCTGCTGGAATGGGGCATTGCTCTGACCTGGGGGACGGTCTCCATTACAGGAAAAATAAGGGCCTGGACCCAACCACAAGGCTCCCCAGAAGGCCAGTAGCATTGTCTTGACTATAAGCTACACCTGTCCTAAGGAAGAATTTCTGAATGAGGGTTCCTTTTGTGGTATTGGATCCATGCAGTCGTTGTGGGAAGAATGGGATTCCGATGTAGGTACCACGGATTTCTATCCATAACTCATAAGCTGTAAGCACCTGGAACACTGAGTACTTGTGGTAAACTGAGTAACGACCTCCTAAAGATGTCTAAATCCCAATTCCCAGAACTGTGAATGTTACTTTCTATGGCAAGAAAAGGGCTTTATAGATGTGAAAATAGCCTATTCTTGGCCAAATTTTCATTACCAGTATTATGAACTGAATTGTGTCCCCCTAAGATTCATTTGTTGAAGTCTTAACCCCCAGTACCTCAAAATGAGACTGTATGTGGAAGCAGGATCTTTAAAGAGGTCGTTAAAGTTAGATGAATTCTTTAGGGTGAGTCCTAATCAATCCGATGATGTTCTTGTAGAAAGAGGGGATTCGGACACACACACACACAAACACACACAACACACACAGAGAAAAGACAGCCACACATAAGCTAAGGAGAGAGGGGAGGGCCTCAAGAGAAAGCAACTGCTGATCCTGGACCTTCAGCCACCAAAACTTTAAGAAACTAAGTTGCTGTGGTTTAAGCTTCTAAGTCTGTGGTACTTTGTTCTGGCAGCAAGCAACCTAGTAAAATCAGTAAAAAAAAATTGATCCCATTCCGTGGGTTGCCTCTTTGTTTTTTTAACTATTTTCTTTGCTGTGCAGAAGCTTTTGATTTTGATGAAGTCCCAAAAGTTTATTTTCACTTTTGTTTCCTTTGCCTTTGGAGACATATCTTGAAAGAAGTTGCTGTGACTGATATCAAAGGGGTTACTGCCTATGTTCTCCTCTAGGATTCTGCTGGGTTCCTGTCTCACGTTGAAGTCTTTTATCCATTTTGAGTTTATCTTTGTGAACGGTGTAAGAGAAGGGTCGAGTTTTATTCTTCTCCATATAGCTGTCCAGTTTTCCCAGCACCATTTATTGAAGAGACTATCCTTTTTCCACTGTATATTTTTTCCTGTTTTGTCAAAGATTAATTGACCATAGAGTTGAGGGTCCATATCTGGGCTCTCTACTCTGTTCCACTGGTCTATGTGTCTGTTTTTATGCCAGTACCATGCTGTCTTGGTGATCACAGCTTTGTAATAAAGCTTGAAATCAGGTAACGTGATGCCCCCAGCTTTATTTTTGTTTTTCAACATTTCCTTAGCGATTCGGGGTCTCTTCTGATTCCATACAAATTTTAGGATTATTTGCTCCAGCTCTTTGAAGAATACCCACATAATGGGAGAAGATATTTGCAAATGACAGTACAGACAAAAGGTTGATATCCATGATCTATGATGAACTCCTCAAACTCAACACACACGAAACAGGCAAACATATCAAAAAATGGGAAGAAGATATGAACAGACACTTCTCCCATCAAGATATACAAATGGCCATCAGACACATGAAAAAATGTTCATCATCATTAGCCCTCAGGGAGATTCAAATTAAAACCACATTGAGATATCACCTTATACCAGTTAGAATGGCCAAAATTAACAAAACAGGAAACAACATGTGTTGGAGAGGATGTGGAGAAAGGGGAACCCTCTTACACTGTTGGTGGGAATGCAAGTTGGTGCAGCCTCTTTGGAGAACAGTGTGAAGATTCCTCAAGAAATTAAAAATAGAACTTCCCTATGACCCTGCCATTGCACTCCTGGGTATTTACCCCAAAGATACAGATGTCGTGAAAAGAAGGGCCATCTGTACCCCAATGTTTATAGCAGCAATGGCCACGGTCGCCAAACTATGGAAAGAACCAAGATGCCCTTCAACGGACGAATGGATAAGGAAGATGTGGTCCATATACACTATGGAGTATTATGCCTCCATCAGAAAGGATGAATACCCAACTTTTGTAGCAACATGGACAGGACTGGAAGAGATTATGCTGAGTGAAATAAATCAAGCAGAGAGAGTCAATTATCATATGGTTTCACTTATTTGTGGAGCATAACAAATATCATGGAGGACAAGGGGTGTTAGAGAGGAGAAGGGAGTTGGGGTAAAATGGAAGGGAAATTGAATCATGAGAGACTATGGACTCTGAAAAACAATATGAGGGGTTTGAAGTGCCGGGGGTGTGGGAGGTTGGGGTACCAGGTGGTGGGTATTATAGAGGGCACGGATTGCCTGGAGCACTGGGTGTTGTGAAAAATGAATGAAATTTATTTATAAAATAATGAATACTGTTTTTCTGAAAATAAATAAATTGAAAAAATTAAAACAAAAACAAAAACGAAAAAAACAAAACAAAACTTTAACTGAATAGTCTTTCTATATGGCCAGATTATCCAAAAAAAAAAAAAAAATTGATCCCACATCCATTGCACATTTTCATTCTAAGAACACTCACTTTCTGAACTCTGAACATTAGCATGAGCTGTACTTCTCTTTATTCAAGAGGATAAAAAATCATAATAGCTTTCATCATAAGAACATATAGCCAGATAAATTGCTTTTACTTGCAAATAACAGAAAAGTCAATTACCGATGGCTTAAAAAATGAAGATATTTAATTATCTCTCATACCCAGAAGTCTAGAGATTGTCAGGACCGGGGGTCTGGGAGAGGGGAATGTTGGGTGGAGGGAAATGCTGAAGCTCACCTGGTTTGAAAGCCCAGGTCCTTTCACTGTTTTTAGGGCTTTTTTTTTTTCCTTGCGAAGCTGATTGTCTTCAGACTGGCTGTCCACATTCACACCAGGAAAAAGGAGAAAGGGCAGCACCAACAAACTAGAAAGTCATGCCTGTCCCTTTTTAGAGAAAAATAAAAGCTTTCTAGAAGCCTCCCAACATACTTCAGTTTCTAGGTCCCATGATCTCCTACAGCTGTAGGGGAGGCCAGAAGCAGAATATTTCACAAATGGGAAAAGGATGTTTACAACTGAGAACCAGTGGTTCTCAATCCTAACCAGAATCATCTGGGGAAGTTTTAAAAATACAGATATCTGGGCTTCATTCCCAAGGGTTCTGATTACATGTATATGCATATATGTGTGTATATATATATACATATATGTATATATATATACACACACACACATACATACACACATATATATAATATATTCTGATTATCATACATACAATTATATATGTATATATCATACATACTATTATATATCTTCACATACAATATATGTATAAATATATATTTATTATTTATATTATGTATTTTAAATTTAAATATATATGTTAACCCTATAGGTGGGGATTCCACTGCGCAGTCAGGTCGAGAACCACTGGCATAGATGACTTATGGCTCATACCATGATACCACCTGAAACAAACTTGGGACTCAGCAAACAAGACACGAAAAAACAATAGGATAGGGATTCACATCTTGAGGCAGACATGGCTAGAAATTATTTGCTCATAAAGCAGGAAAGATGCAGCTGGATTTGGGCATGTGTGGACACAAGCTTAAGATCATCAGCCTCCTTGGCTCTCTTCTCTCTCCACCTCCCTTCTCTCTCATCTCTCCCCCACTCCACCTTGCTCTGCCTCTCCATCGCTCCTCCTCATACTCCATTTCTTTCTTCCCTTCATCTCCTCTCTAACTCTAGCACATCTTGGTAATCCAGGTTAGAGAATTATAAGCAGGTTCATTTCCTACAGAACCAAAACAGATTCTCCAGTCCTTGGTTGAATGCTTCCAGTGGCAAAAAGCTCACTGCCTTACAGGGAGTTACTGCATAAGAGTGCGAGTTAGCCTCTGCACCAGGGCACCTGCCCAAAGTAGTGAGCAAGGACTGGGTTTGTCAGCCAGCTGCTGGCCAGAAAGAAGCACGTTTTTTCCTAATTCATACAACGATGGCCTATGGGCTAGCAGGGCATGTTAATGAGGCTCCTTTCCCACTGTCCCATGACTGTGACTATTTTATGAAGTTCTCTTTTACAACAGGACAAAATCCACCTCCTTAAAGATTCCACTCAGTGATCCACTTAACAGTTTGGAGCTGCTTAGAACACATTTACTCCCTCCTCTCCAGTCCCCCACGGCATCTTTTCTCTTCTGGCTTTCTCAGCCTTGGCCTGAGGCTTTCTCAGCCCTGGCAGTCCTGCTTCAACATGGCTCGGACTCCCCACAGCATTCCCTTTTGCTCATCTGGGATACACTGTGGAGTGGACAGTGTCCCCTTATGCTGCAGCATGGTAACCTGAGCATTGTAAATGGGAGAGTCTGCCTAGAGATGGGGTGACTTTATTGTCCTTGAAGGGAAGAGAGAGAATGTAGAGTACAAAAGCCTCCATTCCCAGAGCCCTGAAGGGGATAGACACGGATAGGCACAAGAACAAGTGGCCGAGTTTAATGTCTCAGAAGCCAACGAAGAGAAGAATTTCCACAATGACCATCAGTTCCCCATGTGGTTGTGAGTTGGGTAAGATAAGTATGGGAAGTACTTAATGGATTTGGAACCTAGTCATCGGTGACCTTTGTTAAGTAAGTTTCTGTTAATGGGTGAATGACAAGGCATGAGAGACACTAGGTACAGAAGAAAGAAGTGTGCAGATGGCAGTTACACAGGGCTATGGTCCAGAAGGTGGTGGACAAGGGATGGGGCTGTGATCTTAAGGATGGAGGAAGGTTGAGTATGGTCGTAGACTGAGCAAAAAGAGGAAGTAGAGAGTTAGAGGCTGAAACCTGGAAGCAGGAAGAGAATTATGGGAGCTCTGTTCTAGGGGACTCTGAAGGCATAGGTGGAGGGATTGGCCTTGAACAAATAGACTAACACATCTTCCTTAGAGCCTGACAGAAGGACAAATAACACACACAGAGAAAAGTGGAAGATTCCTTTGAAATGAAGACACAGAAATGTTTGGGGAGCTGTTTGGTTTTTTTTTAACTTTTAATTTTTTTAATTTTATTTATTTATTTATTTATTGATTTTAAGGGGAGCTGGCTTTTATAAAATAAAGCAGTATCAGTGCTGCTATGTCCTTCTCTCCCTCTCTCTTCTCCCTTCATGGAGTATTTATTGAATCCCTGCCACCCAGCATTGTGGCAGAAAAAGCCTTTGGAATTTGGACAGAGCTGGCCTGTTCTTCATCCAGTTACTTTCTACCACCAAAAGCACATGCCAGCCAGGGATGGGGGATTGGAGGGAACTCTTTTCTGCATAGCCCATGATTGCCTCTAAATTTTCCTATGTGTTCTCGATGTCCTCATCATTTTGACAAAGTTGCACAGGAGGACATAGCTTAGTGGGCTGGTCAGATGTGGAAAGAGAAAAAGGAAACAGACACAGATGGCTTAATTCCTCTTCTGGAATTTTTTTGTTTCGAGCTGTTTGTTTGGAAAGAGTTTCCAGACCTCTGTACAGGTTTGAATAGGGAAACCCAGAGGACGGATGCAGGACCGTGTAGTGCAATCGTGAATCGCACAAAGAAGTGGGGTGAGTTGTAAGGTTTGGATGTGGGGAGGAGGGAAGTCTGAAAATGCCTCAGATGTGAGTGAGAAGTAAGACATGGAAGTACCATGAGAGGAAGCAAGGTATGTAAGCCCCTATAAATATCTGAATTAAGAAAAAATAATAATAATAATAAATAAAAGAAAAAAACCTGAGTTGGAGGTGGGAAGTAAGGTAAAGCCCCTAACTTCCGTGTGACTGTTAGTTCATGTATTGGGCTGGCCCAGTGGCCTGTGAAACCCCCTTGAAGCCAAGGATCAGGTCTTGGTTATTCTATGCCCACTAGCTCTCATTGTGCCTTGGTGGTGCTGGGTTTTGTGAAAGCTGAAGCTTATATAATTTGGAAAGGGCTCTTTAAGAAAAAGGATTATAAAATTATTAATGGAAAATTAAGTCCAAAAGTGAACATTTAAAATGGAACAGATCACAAATCAAAATTTAAAAAAAATCTCAAAATCCAGAAAAATCACTTTATACTAACTGCCTGAGATAGTCACTATAAATCTTCTTGTACTTCCTACATTTTCTCTTTGATTACCTTTTCCTAGGACAACAATTTTTGTGAAAGATAAGTCAGTCTTTCTCCCAGGATGATTGGTCAAAATTGGGTTTTTATTTTCCAGAATTCATCAAAGTCGATTTTAGCTTCCCAACTCCTCATGGGACATGTTTGGTGAATTCTCAGATGCTTTTTAAATTTTTTTTTGAAAACTTCATCAAGTTTCTTCTATTACTTGCTGTAAGAACCCAGGGCATTTGCATTCCCCAGATGCAGTACTCATCCTGCACACTCTCTTTATTGACAGGACTCACTCACTGATGTGTGGCTGATGTCTTGGTTGGCGAGGCCTTGGTATCTCTGGGTCACGGCACTGGCTGGGTCCCTACTACAGCAGTTGCAGTGTTCCTGGGAGCCTTTCCTATGTGAGGAGATAGCTAGCAATAATGGAATTCTACATAGGACGTGACTGTGAATCATGTAAACATGACCTTGTAAGCCCAGCTTCAACTTAACTTCCCTTTAGGGCCATGCCCAAGATGCCTACGGCTGCCATATGTAAAAGCAAGTGAAGTGGAGGGGAAATTGGAGTGGAAAGAGACCAGGATCTTAGAAGACAGCCATTAAACTCTCCCTTGTGCAATTTACAAAAACATGTGAGTAGGTGGTCAGTGGTACCAGGGGAAGGGCTCATGCAAGTCAGGGGCCTTGAAGCCTCCCAAACACACAATAAAGCTGTCTGTCTGTCCTATACTGGGTACTCAATGAAGACACAGGAAAGGGAGGGAAAGGAAGAGGGGTGAGCAGGAGCCAGAGCAGTCTTGCCCGAAAAGGAGATTCCTGATATCGCAGGTTGTTGGTGAAGTATCATCAGTGCCCCAGCCTGACCTCACCCGGAAACCTTGCTTCGTGTGTCCGCTGGGACGTCTGGCCTCCTGGGTAGGCTGCCTGTGTTCCTCCCCCGCTTCACCCCTAGCCACACAAAGGACTACATTCTCATCACTGTGGCAGGAAGTTTGCCAATCACCGCGCTTCCCTGTGTGCCTCTTTGATTTGCAACATTTAAAGGGCATGAAGAGATGCATTCAGAGGCAGCTTTTAAATCTGAAGTTACCCTAGTGTGAGTCCCAACTGAAGCATGCTCGCTGGCAGTAACCGCTGAGCACAGCTGGAGGGATGGCGGCATTTGCCCTATAAAACATTTGATACTTTGCCAATAAACTATAAAGAGGGAAAGAAAGCCCCTGTCTAGTTGGAAGTTACAGGGCAGCTTTGGAATGTGCTGACCAAAGCAAAATGTGCCGCTTGTTCCCTCAGATTATAGTACCCCTGTCCTGTTGATGAATGAGAGCGTAGTTCTCAGGAGTTCAGGCCTCTGACTCAAGCTCCCACTCAGCAGAGTCACTGGGATTTCAGGGCCTGCCCCAGTCCCTTCCTTCCCCACTGGGGCTGGGAGCTTGAGAGAGTCCTCAGGATCCACTGACGCTGCCCAGCTATGGATGCCACATGAGGTGCTCTCTACTCCGCCTCTTTGTGGGCCTGTCGCTGGGGCTACTACCCCTGCAAACGAATGGGCTTTGGCCGCCATTACTGTTGTTCTTCAGAGCTGTTTCTTTACTAGTGCCCAGCATCTCTGCTCTCCCTCTGACGAGCATCCCCCAGCCGGGGAAAACATGCTCTCAGTCAGACTTCATAGGGTCTGGCAGCCTCCTGAGAAGAGTTATTATAAAGCTTACCAAAGGCAAATGCCCTTTCTGATTTTCTTATCCATTCTTGAGAAGCGTAGTTCATGTTTTTCAGGGCTAAGGTGGAAGGCAGTTGAATGGTAGCAACCGGTCTCAAGGGAAACACGCGAGTCCTCCTTGCCAACCCACAAACCTACAAAAATTCCAAGACAGGACTCACAGGCCTCCTACTTTAGGATGAGTTCCTTAAACCTGGGGATCCTCCTGGAGGCTATCCTGTGAGATACACTTTACCTCAGGGTCAAACTCCACTCACTCTCTCTCCCCAGGAGGCCTAGGAGTTTTGCTTGTTTGTTTTTTAAGATTTTTTTTATTTCACAGACAGAGATCACAAGTAGCTGGAGACAGAGAGAGAGGAGGAAGTAGGCTCCCCCTGAACAGAGAGCCCGATGCAGGGCTCGATCCCACCACCCTGGGATCATGACCTGAGCCGAAGGTAGGTAGAGGCTTTAACCCACTGAACCACCCAGGCGCCCCAGGCCCAGGAGATCTTATACAAAAAAGGATTCCTGGAAGTTCTGTTCTCCCAGAATTACTTATTTTGGGTTTTCCCAGAACCTTCAATTATTTGAGTAAAGTGGTTTACTGAGGTGATGATCCCAGAAACATTTACGAGAGAAAGAAGGAGGCCAAATAAAAGGCCAGAAATTACTATTGTGGGAGAGTTAAATTTAATCCCTTGGGGCCAGTGTGAAATTTACATCTTAGAGTTATTCCATCCCATCTGAGGTCTTTGTCCATTCCATCAGCCATTGGTTGAGTGCTAATTCCAATCTGTCTTTCCATATGGGTGGAGTGGGTTCTGTCAATGGAAGAAAGTAAAGACCCACAGGTGCTGGCAGTTGGGAGTGAACACAGACATAGTGTGTATGAGGTAATAGGGGTAAGACACGGGCATGGGAGGCCACAGTTTCCAAAGTGGACAAGCGGGAACCTCTCGTGATCCATAAAGAAACTCACAATCGAGGAAAAGCAATTTGCATGATCTTCAGAGTGTGATGTTAGTCTGTACGGGAGCCCTGGGTAATCCATGCAGTAAGGAACAGCTGAAAACATAGGAACTGGCTAGTCCTATATCCCTAGGCCACTGGGCACCAATAAGAGGAAGGCAGGGAGCTGGGCTTCAGGACAGAATTCTTAGTTCAAAAGAGAATTGGGGTGAGAAGGAAAGGAAATTGAGGCATAAATCTGCATTGGTCTCTAAAGACAGTATCACCCTGTAGGTGTTTCAGAAATACATGGGTCTTTTAAAAAAGGCTGTCACAAAAATTGGAGGGTGCTCCTGGCACTTAGTGGAAAATAATCAGAAATGCCAGGTAGTCATGCACAACGAAGAATTGTCCAGCCTCCCCAAATCCTATATTTGTTTATATTCTCATGGTTGGAAAATGTATTCATAAATATCTGAGTCTATAGCCTAACTTCATTTCACACATAAACTCCAAGTCCTTTCTTCCAGAATGATGCAATTTTTTTTTTCTTAAATAAAAAAGAAGACTGTTTTATTTTGTTCAGAACTCTACTAAGGGTTGTACAAAAAGAAAAAACAAACAAAAACAAATTAAAAAAGAGTCATACAAGAGTTTAGAAAAGCACATTGCTTTCAGCTAGCGGTGGTGCTTGAATCACTAGTTCAGCATACCTGACTGAGCCGGCTTTCATTTGCAGTTCTTCCAGTCAGGTAATTTGATAAAGAGATGAAAGCATGTGCTGCTTCATTGCATCTGTTTATGTACCAGCACATTTACATATGGAAATACAGGTTATTCGATTATACATTGCTTCTCTTTTATTTCTACTTCATTTTACAGATAGAATTATATACATATATATTTTTTTAAAGTTGTGCATGTAGGCAAGTCATATCTTCTTTGAATTTCATATAGGAAAGGAAGTGTTGCAAAATACTTGCAATTAAAAAAGAGCATTAGATCTGGTAGGGCTGAGACTCCCTGCTAACAACTTACCAGATAAATACCAGGAAGGGAAAGGGAGGTGAGGTGAGGACCCCATTCTGACAGCCTCCTTTACCCTGCCTTGCTTTGAGCAGTTCTGGAATTTGCCTGCATATTTTGGGATCTGCTTTTTAAAGGCCATGCATAAATCTGATAACTTCTAGACAAGAGTGGCTAAGTGTCAATGGATCTGAAAAACTATCCCCTCCCCTCCCAAAAAGAAAAAAAGAGTGTTTAGAGGTGTTTATTTTGAAAATGAGCTTCAGGAGTGAGCTAAGGGGGACCAAGGGACCTAAATCCTGTCATTTAATTTCTAAAGGGCTGACATGAAGCGAAGTGGTTCCAGTGGGAGAGAGGGGGATAGCTAGCACCAGGGATCATATAATTGGAATGAAAACTTCCAAAATGTTAGGGTGCAAATATGGTCACTTTTTTCCCGATTAAATAATAAGAAAAATTCTCGCTTCCTTCAGCTCTTAGATGAGTTATTTCCTGGAAGTCCGGTATTTCCTTCCTGAGTCTTTCTTCATTCCTCTGACTGCAGATCAAATTCAAACCGCATGTGTTAGGCTTTCACAGTCCAATGGAGACAGAGCAGAGGGTGGCTCTTTCTCTCCTGCTGTTCCATCTTTCTCCCACACGGTGGCACTGTTGAGGACAGCCTGACAGAGTACAGAAAAACGCCGCGGGCCAGCTGTGGAGTTGACAGCAATGATGGCGGTGGATCTCTGAGGAAGGATCAACCTAGCCTCAAGAACCCCATACTTTGGCCCTGGAGTTTTCAATTCTTAGCATTTGTCCTTTCAGCTCTAACACCCAGCCACTTTTCAAGGAATAAGCAAGCCCATTTGCACTGTGACTGGTGTCTGATTCTTCAGGCCCAAACCTTCCTCGACCCTCCCCTACTATTGACCTTTGGGTGTATGGCAGCTTTTCCTTGTGAACTCTCAAAATACGGAGTCTTATTCTCCCCATTTCTCAGATCATTTGATTTCCTTTCTACGGTTTCCACCTCATTTCTATTCCATGTATTCAGTGTGGTCAGTTTCTCTTATTGCACAATTATGGTTTTGTAATAACCATATCCCTGGTAAAGTATCTTCCCTGGCAGACACCTACCACAGTTGGTTCAAAGGGGGTGGCATATTTTAACATAAGAGAGAACTTTTTCAAAATCCAGAGGTCTATAATGTCTGCCTCAAGATTCAGCGAGTAAGCTTCTCATCTCCAGAAATACTTAAAAGAGGCTATTTGTATATCACTCAGATCAATATCCCAACAGGTGTGCAGAACAGAAACACCTTCTGCTATCATGATGTGGCTTAGGGAGGACAAAGCTTGCCTATATTAACTGTCAAATCCCCCAGCCCCCCCAAATGTGCCCGCTACCACAGTTTTACCTCTTTTGTCGAAACTAATGAGTCACGATTCGAGTAATGTTTTTCTGTGACTCTAAAACCATTTTGCTTAATGAGGTACTAAGTCTTTATAATTAGGCCCAGAAGGAAACGAGGACGTGGCCCTTAAGAGCAATAATTATTTCAGTTATTTATGGTAATAAAAAATTGAAAATGGGAATTCTTCCTCAGAATGCGACTATTTATTCTTTTACATATTGCCTAACAGGCAATTACCCTATTAAGGCAGCGTTTTGTTGCTAAAGACATTAATTGAAATGTAAATTAAATGTAAATCAGCTAATTAAATTGATATGTAATGAACTTGTCAGGCGGGCCTCTCTGATCAGATGCATTCCACTAATAAACAAGCACTGGGGCAAAGGGTGTCTGAGCTGTTCCCCACCAGACACTCCGATGAAGAAGGGAGGGTCTGCCTTATCCAAATCTTCAGGAAGAAAGGACAGCAGTTCAGTCAGGCCCTCAGAAACATTTTCCTCAGAAGATTTTCCTTATTATACTCTCTTGGCCTCTTTTCATGGTTTCAGATACAAAAGCCAGAAAATTCAACTCCAACTATATCAGGTGAATGGAGTACTCAGAAGCAGGATGAGTTTGAGTGGCTCCTTTGGGGTTGCAGCTCAATTTGTCTTTGATTCTTTCAGCTGTGTCTCTTCCCTGGGTTAGCTTCACCTTTAGGTTGATATTTTATGGATTACATACTTATCACATGTGGGGGTGAGGGGACTGGCGGTTGTTTCTACAATCACTGATGGGAACTATTGAGGCTTGTGGCAGTTGAACCAGGACAGCTTTGCAGCTGGTGTGCACAGGTACGGCTGTACCAGTTGTTAAAAGAGTGAAACACTTCCATATGTTGGGGAGGAAAAATTTTCCTCTACCTTTCAAGAGTCTTCTAGCTGGTCTAAGAATTAAATTGACATGAGACTACAGTAGAAAAACAAACAAAAGTTCAATAACATGTATACCTCCTGTGCATGTGAGAGAGACCCCGGAAAACTGAGTAACTCTGCAAAATATCTAAAGGTAAAGGAGGATGTTAGGGGTGGGGAGTCAGTTATGAGAGGTAACAAAAAAACAATAGCAATAAACAAGAATAAGGCTGTTATGCAAATTTAAGTCTCTGCCACTTTCATTGATGATAGTTTTTAGATTTAGTCATCCTCCTCCTGGTACAGCGAGGGAGACAACTTTACAAATAAAGATTTTCCTTGTATATGTAAATGTCTCTTACAAAAAGGTTAACTTCGTGGTTTTCAGAGCTTCTCCTGTGTTCACAGTTTCCTAAAAATAACCGGCTCAAAAAATAATCAATATGCCAAAGAGATGCAAATTGAGTGGCAAAATTTGCTTCTTCACATATGCAGCTGGTAAATATCTACTTCTTCAATAATTGCTTCCCCCATAAATCTCTCTCGCTTCCTACCTGGTCTTTCTGGCTCTTCCCCCAGAACTCTGTAGACTTCTCTGTGATTCAGCAAGGAAAGGATTAGAGCCTGGCATAAGAGGGGGCCTTTAGAACCCTGTTCTGGTGCCATGGCTGGTACCTGTTCTGATTGTTGGAGTCCTTGCTATGCTGGTTGTCAAATATTTTGAAAAATTTCCCCATCTTGGATCGCTTCCAAAGCAGTCCCTGTGATTAGGGCAATTCCATTTATAGAATAGCTATACCACTGAATTTAACTACATCCCCTGTGGCAATGGGAAGAATTTCTCTTGATTAGTCTAGATTCTAGACTCTAGAGCAGTGGTTCTCAAACGTGAGTATACAGAATCTCCTGAAGGGTTTGTTAAAGTGCCGATTGCTAAGCCCCACTCCCAGCGTTTCTGATTCAGGAATTGGTCCTGAGACTTTACAATCCAATCAATTTCCCAGATAAAGCTAATGCAGTGGGATTGAGCACCACAGGTTGAAAACCATTGCTCTAGATCTTTGGCATCCTTGGGAGAATTTGAGAGCATAGCCATTCAAATAATTTTCTGTGTTGGATAGTTCAGATGAGGAACCTAGTTGAGAAAAGCTGCTCTAGGTTAGGGGTCAGCAAGCTATGGGCCACAGACCAAGTCGCTATACCACATGATTTTGTAGCTAATGTTGTTTTGGAACACAGCCATGTTCATTCATGTATGGATTGTCTATAGCTGCTTTCATGCTATATCGACAGGGTTGAGTAATTGGGCCAGAGATCTCATGGCCTGCAATGCCTAAAATTTTTACTAAGTGGCTCTCTCAGAAAGAAATTTGCCCTTCCTAGACTAATCAACACCCCACTCTAGAATTGAAAGTGGGGGTAAAACATCCATTGGCCTGGCTGCTACACATCTGAAAACAAGAGAAATGAATGGAAATTAAACAAACCATGTCTACCGTAGTCCTCATCTATTAAATGGGTATGATGATCCTTGCTGTAAAGAAGATTTATTATTTTGCAGTCAGATGATCGCGTTTATGCAAATATTAGCAGAAGCAAACAGGTTTATTTAGCATCAAGGTTATGGGTATGAAGCACAGCATTTCTTAGTATAGTTCCCTTGGTTATCTGAGAGACCTATTCAGCTATATCTGCAAATCTATAGAGTCCCTCAAGGTGTAAGCAGAAAGAGTTAGGGGTCCCCAGGAAAGAAAGATGAGACATAGATTTCGTGACATAAGAGAAGTCATTTTATGCTGCCCCCTATTTTCTGTGATCTCTGCCCTACAAGCTCTGTTCTAGGCTCACTTTTGGCATAACTTCCTTGAAGATATCGGAATTACAGAGAAATGCAAAAACCTCAGTAGTTAAGGATTTTAAGGGAACAAAGGGAATGCAAAAACTAAGTCTATACCAGACCAGGAAATAGCTGAATCATATCACACATAATAAATCAGTGGTAAAACTCAGTCAATGACTGAGCCAGCCAGGCACCCCTAGTTTTCTCTCATTTTGATGTGAGCACATTTTCCAGTTCACATAGAAAAGGTGAGATAAATTTTTCATTTTTCTCCTCTATGTACTAGTTTTCAAGATAATGAGTTTTCTAAGCTAATGAAGTTTCCCATTATTCTACAAAAGTGGGCTAGTTTTGTTTTGTTTTCTGATGAACTAGAAACGTACATAAAAATATCTGGTGTTTTCCAGTCATTATGGTTGTTATCCTATTGGCTGTCCCTTGTTTAACCATTGCGAGCCTCATAAGTTGACTCCTGAGTCCTTTTTATTAGATCTTACCAGTATTGATAGCATTTTTGCTCTCTGGTATGATGGGATGTTCCAGGTTCATCTAGTGTACTTCCTGCCTCCACCCCAGGATCAGCCATTTCTCTGAAAAGGACTGATTTCTTTTATTGAGAAATGGTATTTTAAGACCACAATGTAAGCACCAGGGATGCTCATTGCTGCTGGGTTGGGAATTGTTTTTAGGCCTGTTTGGTAGGAAAAAAAAAATTCACACTAGATGCTTTTTATTAGGTTTGCTAATAGTTTGCAGAGAGGCGTTTGTTTTTTGGTTTTAACTATGAATAGGGCTGGATTTTTATCAGCTCTTTCTCTGCATCCATTAAGAGGATCATAAGATTTTCTTTTTTTATTCTACTAAGAGAGTGAATTATACTGGTTTCAAATGTTAAAATCCAAGCTTGCATTCCAGGCATGTACCAGACTTGATCAAAATGTCTCATCCTTTTTATACAGTGCTGTGTTTGATTTGCTAACTTCTTATTAAAGATATTTTATATCTGTATTCAAAAGACATATAGGTCTGCAAACTTCTTTCCTTAGATACCTTTGTGTTGTTTGTTTTTCTAAAATCAGGGTAATATTACCACATGAATGAACTTCTACTTACCAGAGGAGTTGGTGGGGAACTGGTGTTATTTCTTCCTCACATGTTTGATAGAATTCACCAGTGAAACCATCCTGGCCTGGATGTGTGTTTGTGTGGCAAGGCTTTTAACTATAAAATAAATTGCTTTAATACAATACAGAACTATTTGGGTGATCCATTTTTCTCTTCATAAGCTTTGGTAGTTTGTGTTTCTCATAAAATTTTTGGATTTCATCTAATTTGTCATATTTATTGACATAAAATATTTTATAGTATTTCCTAATTGTCCCTTACTATTTCAAGGATCTGTACTCTTACCCTCTTTTCCAGTCCTGATGTTGGTGGTTTGTGTCTTCTCACTTTTTCTTTTTCTGATAATTCTAGCCAGAGCTTTATCAATTTTATTTATTCTTTTCAAAGGACCAGGTTTAGGAAACAAAGAGATTATTCATCTGGTTAATATGTACCACCACAAACTGGGGGGTGCTGCTATCAAACTTCCCCTAATATTAATGAGCATGACAGCATTCTGGAATAACAGACCAGGTTTGATACTTGGGTATTCAAAGTGAAGGTAGATGTCATTGTATAATGGGCACCAAAGCCGCAGTGGTGACTACATGGTCCTGACCCACTGGGATCTGTGGCAAAGTACTGAGGTGAATGGGCAGACAATAAGGGTTTTTCTTGACTTAAGCAAAAAAAGGTTGAAAGCACATATGCTGAAGGCTGATGTCTGCTGCCAGAAGGAAAAATCATGATTCCTCCCAGTTTCCAGCCAGTTCTCAGATCCAGAACTCACTGATGAAAGCTGTAGCCAGGTTCCCTTTAGGAAGGACCCTCTACCACCACAGAAAGTGTTTACCCCAATCTTCCTCCAAAGGGACCCATGGCCATTTTCCAGAGTACTGAACGCCAGAGAGCTCTTTAAAGGGCTGCTGAAATAGACCAGGCAGCCACAGCTGGTTGGTTGGTGTTAGGTGTTCAGGGAAGGCTCTCTGAGGAGAAGATGTATAAGCAGCATCAAGGGGAGGGAACAGCATGATAGCTCTAAATCCTAATGACTATGGCATGTTTGAGAAATAGGTAGGCCAGTGTGGCTGAAGCTAGAGGACAAGGGTTGTGGGAGGCAGTGAGAGTGTAATTTGAGAGGTGGTTCAAGGGCTGCATCATGTAGTATCATGGGTACCAAGCTAAGATGTACAAGTTTCAACGGCCCCATTTGAAACTTTTTGATTTAAGCATAATGGGGGGTGGGGAATGAAAGGCTTTCAGCAAGGAAATGATAATGTCTCAAGTCTGTTTGGGTTGCTATAACAAAATGCCATAAAGTGGGTAACCCATAAACAAAAGATTAATAAATCTAAGAGTTCTAGAGGCTGGTAAGTCCAAGATCAGGATGTTAGCAAAAATGTCTGGTGAGAACTGACTTCTCAGTTCATAGATGGGCCTTCTGGTTGTGTGCTTACACATAGAAGGAGACTAGGCAGTTCTGTGGGTCTTTTTTTGAGAAGGCACTAATCCCATTCATGAGCGCTCCACCCTCAGGAGGTAAGCACCTGCTAAAAACCCCAACTCCTGACTACATCCCCTTGGACATTAGATCTTAACATACAAATTTGGGGGAACACAAAAAAATCGGTGGCAGAGGTTTTTTTTAATACTTTTCAAAAAAGTAATCTCTATACCCAACATGAGGCTTGAATTCAACCCTGAGCTCAACAGTCAGAGACTCTACTGAATGAACCAGTCAGGGAACCCGACTTACATTTTTTGAAAAAGAGCGCTTTGGCTGTGGGTGGGGAATGGACTGTAGGGGAGTAGAACTAAAGCAGAATCCTTTGGAAGGTTTTGCATTGACTCAGGCTGGAAGTGTTCGTGGCTTGTTCAAATGGCCGTATGGAGACAGAGAGAGGTGTTCAGACTGATAGGGTGTATTCTGTAGGCCTATTAGTGTATTAGGTATCATTATAAGGTAGCAAAAGGGAAGCATCAGGTATAACAACATTTTTTGGTCTGAACAACCAGATGGTAGTGCCTTTTGCATGGATAGGAAAGATTAAAAGAGGAGGAAATTTGGGGCAAGAATAAAAAGTATGTGGAATCGAATATTCTTTTTTTTTTTAAACAAATAATTCAAGGTCCAAGATGACTGGTCATTGCCTCATTATATGAATGTGAATTTCTGGGATGGTGATAGGCTAGAGATGAGGGTCTGGAATTGTTGGCCCAATTCATGGGTTTTTAAAGCTGCATGTTGAGGCTGAGGAACATCTAGACAGCTGGAGATGGTGTGCTGGCAAAGTGCTTGGACTTTGAAGCCAGACTGAAGTGAGCTTGAATCCTCTTTCTACAACTTATTAGCCCTAGTCTTGTCACTCTGTGTCTCTAACTCTACAACATGGGGACTGTAGTATCTTCCTCTTCCTCTCAGGGTTGCTAGGAAGATTCAGAGCATATGTGAATCTCCTGGAATTAGTAGTCATAGACATTGGAGACACTGACACCATAATTCATCAGTGAAAGCTACTTGAACTACAGCCTTAGTGCCTAGGAGTAAACATGCTGATTTGATAGACCCAAATCTTTGAAATATGAATTTGTGTTCCAATCTATCAAAAACAGTCCAGATAAATGCTTATACCAGCTTGGACTAGGCTGGGGCAGGGTGAGGAAACCTTGGTAATAGGTAGTGCTGTGTAGGAATGATTCTGTGCAACTCATTCACACTTGCTTTCCAGTGGTTGGTAAAGATGCAAAACCTCTTCAACAGAAGAACATACAGGTGGTCTTCTAGAATAAACGTGAATTTTGAAGTCAGCCAGACCAGGGTTTAAATCTCCAGTCTGTCTTGACCTTACCCTTAAGTGTGAGGTTCAGTCAAGTGGGAAGGCTGTAGCAATACTAGACTTTGCATCCGTAGCTTCCCTGGCACGAGCAACCCACATTGGCTCCTTCGGGATCCACATATTTAATAAATATGTCAACTGGTATCTTTGTCATTTTTGCTTTAATGCAGCTCGTCAGGAGCTTAGCAATGAGGAGCCCTTGAGTTTGAAGCTTACGGAGCAATTAAACTCCCTCCTGGGAAAATCCAGACCTGGAGCCTGTCACTGCATAAGAGATGAGCAATTGTGTATTTGTCTCCCTCTTGGTAGAACCATGGAACACTCTGCTGTTCATCGGAGACTTATATTGTACTTCAGTGAGCCACGTGTACATTGCATACTATGCATTTAATCTAGTTAATCTAATACACTCAAGGAAGCAGCCCATTCTCTATTAATTTCTTTTCACTAGCCGTCCTCAGGAAAGCCTCAATGTCTGCCTGATGTGATTCCTACCCACCTTATGGGAATGGTCAGCAATGCTGACCCAACAATGGCCTTGAGGGTAATCAAAGTGCTGACACATCCATGCTGTCATCTCATGACAGTGCTTAGAGTTAGAAATGGCTGAGAGCATTATCCCCATCAGATCCTGAAGCTCAGAGAGATGAAGTGACATGCCCAAGGTCACAGGAAGGTTTTGTTCTCTGCAAAGCCAAATCATTAAAGGTAAGGGCTCTGGAATTAGGCACCCTGCATTCCAATCCCAGTCTGACAGTTACAACTGTGTGACTGGCCTGAGAGGCTCAGGGTCCACCCTGATCCCCTCTCCGTCATTGTTGCAGGGAACACCGCCTACCTTGTGACCCATGGCACCTGCATTTCTGTGACCCCCAGAGCCTGCTTTGCTCCTTCCCTGACAGCAGTTCAGAAGTGACAGGGTTCCTTGGGAGCCATCTCAACCAAAACTGAATTTGGTGAAATTACCAGCTCCCTCATCCCTTGTGTGGGATAATTTGGCTTCTTGAGTTTCCCC
The DNA here is from genome assembly GCF_964662115.1 of Mustela nivalis. Taxonomy (NCBI): domain Eukaryota; kingdom Metazoa; phylum Chordata; class Mammalia; order Carnivora; family Mustelidae; genus Mustela; species Mustela nivalis. Next base: position 36,209,350 of record NC_139029.1, read on the forward strand.
AGCACCATGAAGCTCTCGTTGTCCACAGTGGCACCTTGCTTGATAACAAACACTTCATTGGCTTGCCCTCCTCATCTTGTTTTCCCTTCTTTTACCTTGAGATCTCTTATTAAATAAATCCTTTGCACTGACAGCCTTACCTTTAATCCTGAGGGTCTGTTTCTGGAGAACCTGAACCAAGACAGTGACCATTGACAGATCACTGAACTTCTCTGGAACCCTCAGTTTCCTAATCTGTAAGAAGAGAATCTGTATATTACATACCTACCTCACAGGCTTGTAGGAAAATTTAAAGGACGTGATGCCTATGGAAGGTTTTATATAGTTCTGTTCAAAATTTAGAACAAGAGAAAAATGGGAAATAACCAAAATGTCCAACAAGAAGAAACTGGGTTAATAAATTAGGTTTTATCTGAATGGTATAATATTACATAATTGGTAAAAATGAATGTTTTCAAAGAATATTCAAAATACAGAGAGTTGTACATGAAAATTATATGTGACACAATCCACCTAGAAAAATCAGTGGGGGAAAATATCTAAAACTGTATATATAAAATTATCTCAATTTTGTTTAAAATGTATTAAAAGTTATTTATCTCCTGGTAGTGGTGAGTTATTTTCTTCATGCTTTTTCCTATTTTTCAAATTTCAGAATTTTCTAAGTAATCAATATTATCAGGAAAAAGGAAATGTTAATTATAGAAATTGATTTTAACTTCAAGATTTCAACTCTAATAAAAAAATAAAGATGCCTAAAAACAAAATATGTATAAAATCTCAAACACTCTGTTTTTGTTTTCCTTTTTCCTGGTCAAAGGCCCTAGGTACTAACAGGAAATTCAGCTTTCATGCAATAGCAACATGGACAATTAGTAAGGGCAAGGCTTCACAAAGGCCTAAGAGGTATTTAAATCTGAGATCCTTTGAGTCAAAGCTTCAGGCTACTGGGTCTTCCTGGGATCTCTCCATTTTTATTCTGCTCTGAGACTATTCTTCTTTTTTTTAATTAATTAATTAATTAATTTGACAGACAGATATCACAAGTAGGCAGAGAGGCAGGCAGAGAGAGAGAGGAAGAAGCATGTTCCCCGCTGAGCAGAGAGCCCTATGCGGGGCTTGATCCCAGGATCCCAGGATCCTGAGCCGAAGGCAGAGGCTTTAACTCACTGAGCCATTCAGGTGCCCCGATGACTATTTTTCTTCACAATTTTCATTCAGCTCCGTCTCTGGCTTCCATCTGTGGTGTGGATTCCAGGCTGAAGGGCCAGATTGGGGCAACTCTGTGGATAGGCTAACATCATAGACTTGTTTGGCCCCACTTTACTTGAACCAGCTCTAGATTAATTTCCCCTGAGGACTCCTTGCCTTACCTGCCCTTGCCCCATCTTGAGCACCTTCATATATCAAACTCCATCTGCATCCAACCTCCTACAACCTCAGTTTACCCCACACATTTGTAGGCAGAAATTATTCTTATAAAGGAAAATATTGATCAACCATCCATATGTCCATCCAACCATCCATCTATCCTTCTATCTTTCCACTCAGCAAATACTCACTGGGTGTGCAACTCCATGTGGGCACTGTCCTTGATTCTTGGGATGCCGATTTAACTCAGAACTGAACTTCCTAGACATGAGATAGCAAAGACAAGGCACCTCTCCTATGCCTACGTGTAGCAGATGCTTGTGCTTCTTGCCCCATGTCTCCTCAGCCCACCTGATTTCAGCACAGCCATAGTTCACAGTTCCATGTACATCTTTGATCTGGCTGGACCTTGGCTGCCTCAGATCAGCCTTGCAGAGAAGCAACCCAGAAATGAAGGGAGATTTACACCCAGGAAGGCAACCCTCAACTGTCTCCCTGTCCTTTGGGGAGAGAACTCTGGGGAGAGATTTTATACAATTTCTGAGAAAGCCACTAGAGGGACTGAGTCCCCTTTCCCCCACAGTTGGTAATGAGCTTATTAGCACACCCTCTACTGGGTTTTGTCCCTGTTCTGTCTCACTTTGGCCTCTTCCTTTACTTCTGCTTCCACGTATCTCCTAGCAAATAAACTACTTGCTCTCAGGTGCTTGTCCCAGCCTCTGCCTTTGGAGGAACGCAAACTAAGATAGCATGGCAGGCATTATAAATGAACAAATGAATGGATGAATCAATGCTGATATAATGAGGGGGGAGGAGGACACTGTTAGAAGTGGACAAATGACCACCTGCTGCTGATGGAGAAAGGCCCTGTTACCACATCATCCACTTATAATGAGGGATCATAGCCTCCAAGCATGGGTGCCAGGACGATCGCTTGACTGACTACCTTGTGAAGACTGAGCATAAGAGTAACATGAATGTGGCTAACAATAATAGCTACCCTTGAAGGGACACTTCCATTTGCCAGGGGCTTTGTTCACATCATGCCGTTTATTCTTCATAAACCTCCTTTGATCCAGGCATTAATTAATCCTATAAGTGAAGAAAACGAAGTCCACAGAGGGGCTCAAGGTTACAGGGTGGCACAGCTGATCTCAAGTGGATCTGTCAGATACCACGGTCTACACACTCTTGTGCCCACCTCGCTACACAAGTCTATTACAACACCCAGTCAGGGTCCCAGTTCTCTAGCTGCTTAGCAAAACAATCTATAAAGCACACCCCTGAAATCAGGGCGTGCCTTCTCATGGGGTCTCGGGCAGCCACAGCGGGTCTGTGAAGTGAAGCATAGTAAATAATGCACAAGTCTATTAGTTACTCACTGTTAACCAAGACCTAAGATAAAGCATTGTTTTATTTATCCTGTCTGGCAGCTCAAGCATGCTCCATGATGTGTCTGTTACACGGTGATGTTAATTAGGTCCGCAGCACTGCACCTTCTGTATACGAGATTCGCCGTGTCACCCGCTGTACTCATCTCTCCAGAGGGGTCTGGTTCGGCATCAGGTCTGAGGACAGAGAGAATCTTTGGGGGGCTGGCATCACCACCACGCCACTGAACCAAGTATGAAAAAAATATTATGTAGACATTCTGTCTATAGCATTAGGGTCTAGCAACCTGACATGCTTCTCAAGGTCACTATGAGACCATCTTTCAGGGTAGGCAATGGGACTAGAGGGGGGGTTCCCAGAACCCCCAAATGGCAAAACTCCTCAGTGAACACCTACTTCAATAGGCTCATGTTATAGATGGGCAAACTGAGGTTTAAAGAGAAAAAGCGACTTTTCTAAAGGCATGTCAGTGTTAGTAGGCTGGGATTAGATTTTTTTCCTTCCAGTTCTATCTCTATCAGATGGAACATTTTGAAGTCCCCGTCCTTGCCCTCTTCCCCTCCTGTATGGTATGTTTGTAGAATGGGTGCACACAGAGGCTATTCATGCCTACTCCCCACTACAGCCATTTCCCCTGAAGTTCCTGAAAGTAATCTGATGAATCAGGGACAGCAATCGTTCTTCAATTCCATTCTGCAGGTCAGAATGAGGCTGGGAGGGGAAAGATGACAGCAGGTGACTCGGGCTTGAATCCAGGCATCTGGGCTAACACTCATTCTGACAAACCACTTGGATTGCCTAAGGGTGAATGAATGAATGGACAAGAGAATGAATGAATAAATGTTAAACTTACTGCATGCGTGATCACCAAGGCTTAACGTGGGCAAGTCCCCATCCTGTGTGTTCCATCTCCACAAAGTCAAAGCCTCCAGCCCCCTGGAGCTGCTCTACGGGCCAGAGCCATCAAGTATTTATTTCACAAGGGTGTACCCTCCATTCTGACCATGGCCCAGTACTCAGTTCAGCTTAGAGCAGGCTCTCCGAAATTGAACAGAAATGAGCGTTCCAGAGCCACAGCATCCAGCAATCTGGGAGCAATCTGGAGAGGTGCTGGGACGGGGAGGGGGGGGGCTATGGGTTCCTCCTCTCCCTTCATAACACCACACCACACCACACCATGCCAGGGTTGTTTGCTGTGTTTACCTTTCCTCGAGGCTGGACTGAAGAAGGAGAAAGAGAAAAAAAACAGGAACCCCAAGGCTGAGATACAAAAAAGAGACCTAAATGAGTTCACCCACCACAGGAGTCAGGAAAGGGGCTCTTGGCAAACTTTCCATCCCAGGGACTGGCCTGGCTGGGATCTGCGTCAGCCTTCACTGGGACTGGGAAGAGAGGTAGCCTTGACATCCTGCTGGGCACAGTCCCAGGGAGGCTGGGCAGAAAGGGCAACCCATTAATATGAATGAAATGCTGAGAGATTAGATAGAATTTCAAACAGAAACTTAACCCAGGACCTCTGAGTAGGAGTTGATGTAAAAACGTGCTGAGAATCTGCAATGATATGTCACTTATACTCAGTAAAGCGTGCACGCGCGTGCGCGCGCACACACACACACACACATTCACAACTACGAAACAGTGCAAATATACTACACACACACACTCAAATCCAACATAATCACCTTCTCTCTTTCACCTCTCCCAGTCTCTCTCCCCATTTCTCTCCTTTCTTTTCCTCTTTCCCATGGATGCTCTTAGAGTTAAAGTCCGACAGTTTCCTCTATGGGCCTGTAAGCTAGGTTTGCTCCACTTTCCCGGGGAAGTATCAGGGGTGGCCCTTATTTATGAACTTCTGGAGGGAGGGAAGGAGGGAGGTCACCCTTATAGAAATGTTCTGCTCCGAGCAGGCATCCTCATCATTCTCAGCAGCAGCAGCAGCAGCAGCAGCAATACTAGAAACTGTCAGTGAGGGGTTACTCTCTGCCTGGCCTCATGTGGGGCCCTGGGACCTGAGCAATGAGTAAGACCCCAAGAACAATGCCAAGTTGAGCTGGGAAGACAGAGCTCCTGCACACAAAAAAGTGAAATATGAAACTATTGCTAAGTGCCAAATGAGATTTTAAACAATCATTCTGTAGAAGTTCAGAGGGAAAGCTGTCTAGGTGGATTGGAAGATCAGGGAAGACTTCCTGGAGGAGAGGTCTTGAAGGGTACGTAGGAATCAGGGCTGCAGAGAGGAATGGGAAGTGACCGGAGAATGTAAGATATTTAATCAAGTTTGTTGGAAGAATGAATGACAGGACGATCCTGGTCAAAGGCAAGGCATGGGCCAAGTAGTAGCCTTTATGACAGTTCTCCCCTTCCCAGAAGAAGGAGAGAAAGTACTGGCAAGTATTTTTCCAGAATCCTGACCATTCCCGTTCATCCTCTCCGGATCCTCCCAGCACATAAGAGCAGGTTGGTTAAGGATTAGGCACCCGTATCTAGGAGTATGCAATGGAAAGCGGGTGAAGCTCTGGGATAACTGAAGACAGGGCAAGAGATTTATGCAACTTCACAGAGCCCGGCAGGATCAGAGCTGGAAGCGGTTTCCAGCAGCCTTGTCTTCAAATCCTTCTGACTTTCCACTTAGAATCCTCGGGGTGGGAAGTGGGTTGGGTTGGGGGCAGAGGAAACCTTTGGGATATTCAGTGGGAAATCTCCATATAGCCACTGAGCAGTATCTACCTTTAGGTGCAGGAATAGGGTCGGGGTGTGTTAACAGAGGCGCTAGGCCTCCTCTGGACCAGCCCAGCCTGCCCTCCCGGAAAAACCTCTCTCTTGCTGCTCCCAGCCCAAGGGTTGCTCCCTTGTGAAGGCAGAGACTGCAGCCCCGAGTGTGGGCAGGGACCTCTGGCTGCGGATGGTGCTAGAGCCAGGCTCATCAGACACATGAGGCGAAACGAGGCCATAACAGGCACGCAAACAGAGCAGGGAGCTCCCGGAGGCTTTTTATAAACCCACATTTTATATAATGAAATGTATTTGGTCTTTTTAGTCTGAGGACAGCCCACAAAAGGGTAGAGGGAGGGAACATGGCAAGAAGGGCAGCCCTGCAGTCCGGTGATGTCCAGGCTCCTCCTTGTTAGAAGAAAAATGGCCTCATTCCTTGAGCTCCCAAAAAGAATGGCCTTCAGGAGGGGACTAGAGATGAAGTAAATCCATCTCCTCCACCTCCCCAAAGAGAATGGGGTCTCGGAGACTAGCGGGGACTCCAAGTCCCAGGCCAAGCTGACCACGCCGCCCTTCGTGCTGAGTTGGAAGTCCGTTCTGTCGGGAAGGGGAGCCAGGGGAGAAGCCTGAGCGGTGGAACATCTCTGAGAGCTCAGGGCTTTGGGAAGGGGAGCCTGGAATCAAGACCCAGCTCTTAGGATAAGCTCAGGATGGAGTTCTGGATTTGAGCCATTCTTTGTTGTGTTCCGTGACACTTGCTGAGCACCTCAGACATTCCAAGAGGTGCGGTAGGTGTCACGGGAGGTACGGAGACCAGTCAAACCCAATCCCTGCGGGAGTGGAGGAATGGATGAATAGAAACATATGTGCTGGGAGTCACAAGAAAAGGAAGCAGTTAATTACAAATCGAGACTGGGGTGGGGGGGCATGCCATGGAGCTGAGCTAGCCCAGCTAAGTCCTGAAAGATAAGAAGAATTTTCTTTAGTTAAGGGAAGTAGAGATGGTGGATGGATCTGAGAGATGCTGAGTGGGCAGAACCATCAGGATGCAGCAACTGATAAGAAGGGCAGTATGAAAGATACAAAAGTGGGGTGACATCCCGGCTTACCCCAGACATTTGATCTGAAAAGGTGCCCTAAAGGTGGGGTCATGTTTTATAGAGATCTGGTAAGCACCCCTGGGGGGAGAGCCAGTGATGAACAGGCCAGCCTCTGGAGCCAGGGTGGAGAGGGATGTTACAGCAATCCAGGTAGGACATGATGGCGGGAGTGCATGGAAAGAGGAGAGGAAGGGAGAGTAGAGGCACCACAGTCCTGCCAGAAGTAGCATGTCTCCATTTTAACAAGGAGGAAAGTAAACTGCTTTACAAATGATTCACAAGGCCAAAATGCCAGTGGTGGAGCTGAGATCGAATCCTGAGTCTAGGGACCCCAAAGTCACTCCATGATACTACTTGTGGGCACACCCATTGTGGTGGCAGAAGCAATGGGCCTGGGGTACTGGCTGGCTGTGCAGGGTGAGGAAAAGAAGGGAGTTAACACAGTGACAAGGCTTCTAGCCCAGGCAACTAGGTGGAAAAAGAAGATATTAACCCAGACAGCTGATGCCAGGTAGAGAAGCGGATTGGGATTTAAGATTGACCTAAGGTCAGCCAAAAATAGATCCCAGGTCTTTGGGGACAAGCAAATTGTGAGCATCAAGGAGCTCTAAGAGGTGTCACAAGAATGACTTTCTGAACTAGACGGCTTAGCCCTGAGGTTTGGGGTTGAGCCAAAGCGTAGTGGGGTGTGTCAGAGGCGGGTTTGTGCCTATCCCTGGTCCCAGTTATTTCCCAGCTGCGGACTACAGGCAAGAGACTTGATGGCACTGGTCGCAGTTTCTTCATCTGCCAGATGGGGAGGTAAGCCCTGTCCAGCACGTGTCCGGAGTCTGGTGAGAGTGGGAAGAGCTGACACAGGGGAGAGAGTTTGGGAGGCACTGTTGCAGCCAGCACAGCACTTCGAACTTCAGAGTCCATCCCCGAGAAGGCAACGTGGAAAGACCCTCTTAGAAATCCTGTGAAAACTCCTTTGTTATTTTAATAAAACAAGACATCTCCCAGAACCTATACCCGCTTCTCTTTTTAGTCTCGTCAATTCCGCCTCAATTCAGGCTCGGAGACTGTTGGGTCCAACACCGTCTTCTCCCCTGTTCAGAACCACAACTTACAAAGCCTCTTTCCTCTCCATCGCGGGGTCAGGTCTCTCCCATCACCCCCCACCCACCCACCCAACATCTGTTCATTCCACACTCAGCAAGCACAGGCTTGGCTGAACAATCTGTGTTCATGCTAAAGCCGCAGAGGTAAATGACACCTAGGTCCCTGGCCCTGACATTGATCTCTGGGTGTGACTGTCACCTTTCTGGACACTTCTCTAATCCCCTGTCCTCTACTCAGAAAAACTTTATACTCCCGTCTGTACTTCTTCTGAGCCTAAAGGGAACTTTGGCTCCAAGAAAAGGGATTTTCAACCCTAGTGAACATGTGAGGAGTGAACAGGGATGGGGGTGATTTGGGGGAAGAGTTCCACTCTCTGCCATGTATTTTGTAGATATATACAGTAGATATAGTTTTTAGATAGCTTTCATTGAGGTTTGATATACAAAAACTGCACACATTAAACGTATATGATTTGATGAGTTTGTACCTATGCAAACATCTGTGAAATGACCACAATCAAGGTAATAGACATCTCCATCACCTCCAAATGCTTTGTTGGTGCTGTCTTTTGCTGTTGTTGTTGTTGTTGTTGTTTGTTTGTTTTTTTGTTGTTGTTGTTGCACTATAAGAACTTAAAATGAAATCTACCGTTTTAACAAACATCTGGTTGCACAATATGGTATTAACTATGGGCACTCTCTTGTACATAGATTTTATTCTATTAAACCTCACAATAACTATGGAAGGTAGGTTTTCATTCCCATTTTACAGAGGAGAATTCCAAGGCTTAAAGAGGTTAAATTTTTTGCCCAAAGCCATACAGCGAGTTGATGGAAGAGCTGGGATACACATTATAGTTTGTCTGAGTTTTTAAGCCCAGGCTGTTCTTATTACGTTAGATTGTCTCCTCTATTCTGTCTGCCCTGGTGCCCTTCTGGTTGAGCTGGCGCCCTTCAAATGCTTAGGAGGCAAGACTCAGAGGACGACTTTTGAACAACAATCAGGGGACACTGTGGTCTCAGCTCACACACTCCAGAATGAGAGAGTGATAACAGCACCTGAACTAGATTATCTGCACGAGGTCTGTAACCCAGAGGGTGCCAGGATGGGTCCTGCAATGACTACCTTGCTGAGCTTCCAGGAGCCCTGGGAGATATAGAAGCCTCTGCATGTCGAGTGATAAATGGACTACTTGCCCAAACCCTATCCTGTTGGAGTGCCCAGCGGGAACTCAGACAGGTGTGTGAGAGCAAGATGGAAGAAGACAGGGTTTCAGCTACTGGTGTGAAAAAGTCCTGAAGTCCTTGCTCACACATCCAACCTGGAAGCTTTCATGCTCCCTGCCTCTCTCCCCATTCCACACCATGTCTAAGTGATGCCATTGGTCACTTCTTAATCTGCTTATACCTGTTCTCTTTTGACCTGATTTTCCCTAGAAACCAATGGACACTGTCCAGTGTACAGTGGTGGAAAGGGAGCTGGGTTTGAATCCAGATTCTCATTAGCCAGATGAATGCAAACAAAGGATTTTACTTTTAGGAGTCTCAATTTTGTTACCTGGGCAAAATAGAAAATGATACCTAGAGGGACTGTTGGGAGTATCAGATAAGGCAGTGGATGCAAATGTGTCTAGCATGATGCCTAGGACACAAAAAATGCCCCGTGAATACATGACAGATGAATGAATTAAGGCCCAACAAATGTTAATCACTCCAGACTTCATGGTTGGCGCTGCCCTTACTACTTAGGAAAATGAGTCAGGATCCTCTTAGGCAGGTCTCAGGTATGTCACTGAATCATAGGGCAAGCTACCAGCTAAAGGTCCCCTGCTACTGCAGGCATTGTCATCAGAGGGAGGTGACTCAGCCTCTGCTGTGGGCTTCTTTTTTTTCTTTCTGTGTGTGTGTGTTTCTGTGTGTGTGTGTGTGTGTGTGTGTGTGTGTGTGTGTGTGTGTGTGTGTTGGAGGGTTGTGTAGGGAGAGGGAGAGAGAGAATCTTAAGCAGGTGCCATATCTAGCACAGAACCCGATGTGGGCTCAATCTTACAATCCTGAGATCATGACCTGAGCCAAAATCAAGAATCGGATGCTCAACCGAGCATCTCCTATAGAGCCACCCAGGCGCCCCTCTCCTATAGGCTGCTGCACAAAGAATCTGGGTGGCTACTGGCTTGTCTACCATAGCTTTTGAGGGCAACTAGACCCTTAGTCTTGTCTGTGAGCATCTGGACTCGTGGAGAGAAAAGTGGCACTGTTTATGGAGATACGTGTGAGAGCCAAGTGAAAGCCCGGCATGTCTCTCCTCTCTCCACTCTTCCTTTTGGCAGAGTTATTTCACTTTCCTTGGAATACTGGCTTGGTAGCCCCCCTACCTACTTGTGGTAGAGGCAGACAAGAAGATGGGTAGGAAAGAAGAGAGTCTGGAGCACCCCCACCTGGGGCTGGGTGGGCTAGTACCTTCTGACTGGTTGACTTGCCAGATTGCTAAAATCTTTCCTCTCTAAATAGAGACCACAGGTAGAAAGGGTCTTAGAAAGCTAGGGAGTTGCTGAGCAGGCCAAGGTCCCAGGGAGGTCCACTGGCAACCCCTGGTCTCTTGGATAGCCCCTTCCTCTCTACTCTGTCAGTGGAAAGAAGCAGGTGGTCCTATTGCAAACATATCCTACAGTCTGCCTTATAGCTACGCATTTTTCCCTCTTAAGGAATTCTAAATGTTAGCAGGGTCCATATGCTGTAATTCAGAGACATTTAATGTCATTTGTTTTGCATTAAATGATACTTTTTATACTGTAAACGCCATTCTCTGACATCAGGCATGTAACCACCTGCCTCAAGCCATTCCTTCCCAGAGTTATTGACCAGGAGAGGATGCCACAGAGCATCCAGCATCCCCCCAGAGAAGGAACCTCTCCCATTTCCTCTGTGACAGATGTTCATTCTGAATGTTTGCATACATCTGGTGATGGGGAGCTCACTGTTTCCCCAGGAAACCCATCCAATGGCTGGCAACTCTATTCACTAGAAAGTTTCCCCCATTTTTTGAGCTGCAATCCATCTTCTTGAAACTACACCCCTGGATTTGGTTCTTACCTTTGACCACACAGAACACAGGTTTGCTTCTTTGGGACAAGAAGAATGTCCAAGATGGTCTTTCCACCTTTTTAGAAATTGTGATCTCACTTTCCTACCCCCACTCCCTCTCCTCTTTCATCTCAGGGATAAACAGCACATCTCCTCCTCCATTTCCAATGGTAAATGATTTGCAGATACCTCACCGTGTTGATGACATCCCAAAGAACAGAGCTTACTTTTACTGCTCGCCCTTGCCGACGTTTCCCAGACCCACATCACAACTGCAATGAGGCAGGTATCACTATCACCATCTTACAGGAGGAAACAGAAACTCAGACAGATTGAATAACTTGCCCAAGATCACACAGATATCAAAAGACAGAACCAGGGTCTGAATGCAGAGTAAGAAGCCAGAGGTGCCTGGGTCCCAGTCCTTGGTTTTAAACTGCTAGCATACCTAGGACTTGTGAGGCCTGTGATCCAGTTAATGAATGCAGTTTTTACAGTGGGGCCTAAATATGGCCCCAACATTATGGAAATGGTCTGACCAGGGAAGCTAGACCTGGACTGTCACTGTGCCTGACTTATGCAGTCTGCCTCTCTCCGTGCTGCCTCAAGAGATGCTATCATTTCTGAAAGACTTGCCAGGCTCTTGGCTCATGTTGAGCTGGTTACACTCAGCTCAGCTCCCCAGGACTCTGACACAGGAACTGCTGGAAAGTCAAGTCTTGACTGTTCTTCCTTATCCCTGATGACAGAGTCCCTGACAGCAACGTGCGAGTCACACCAAATTTGGGTTGGCTGGTTTGTTCCTGTGGGAGGGGAAGACCTAAATGGAAGGGTGCCAAGAATGTTCAGAGGAACAGAAGAGATGCATAAACCACTTTATTCGTGTTCCTCTGGGCAACAAGAGCCCAGAGGAGAAGCTGTATATACAATACAACATTTGTAGCCAACTAACATATGGCTCTTTGTTATTATTTCTGAAAACCAATAAGCAAAGGGAGAACGAGCTTTGCTCTCGATTTTTGCAGCAAACTTCAAAAATTCCCCATCCCAACGCAAAAGAAGGCTTAACTGGAGCTTTGTGCTAAAGGCCCTATCTCCCCTGAGCCTCCCTCCCTCTCCCCATCTCCGAATCCTCATTTCCGGGAGGTCATTTTAATTAGCAGGCTGTCACGGTGACTCAGCCTGCCTGCTTCACGGACAGGAAGGGAGCAGACTCCTCTGGACCCATTCATCATACAAAGGCACTTTACTCTTTAGAAAAATGTACAATATTTAGCTCCCCCAACCCCTTGGGAACTGCTACTGCTGCGGTTTTATTTTACCAGCCCTCTGCTTGGCGGCGGGTGGGAGTGTGGAGGGTGGGGGGTGGCATTCTCCTGTCTTCTGCGTCTTCCTCACCTGGCAGTCAGCCTTCCCCCACCGCAGAGCATCCATACCCACGTCTTCAGGATTTGGTCCCTGGCGCTAGGATCTGGAGATCTGAACCACAATGGACCTCTTGGAATGAGTGACCAATACCTTTTGTCTTTGGAGCTAAAGCTTCAATTCAACTACCCAAGTCATTGCAGGAATGCATGCAGCTCAGAGACACAGTGACAGTGTGCCTCAAACCACTGTGATTTCAAAAATTCTGTCCTATTGTTCCCAACAGCACATTTGTCTTTGGGTTGCAGGCGTCATTGATGTTGTTTTGGATCAGCAAGTATGGACGGTGCATTTCTAGAACAGTGAACAACCATCACCTAGTCTAGAAGGCAACTGCCTATGGTAGTTATACAATGTTGGAAGGTAAGGGACTCCAAAAACACTGACCTGAGATGTGTCCTCTTGAAAGGGACATGTAGCTTGTCCTCTTCCTGTGAGGACCTCTGTGCTGTGGAAATGGCATCTGTACTCGCTTGGTTTGAGCCTCCTATTTTGTTCCTGAGCCTTAAGCTGAAGTCCCACAATTGATTTTCCATTGGTAAAAGGGAAAATTGATGGTGAGGTTTCTCCTTTTTTCCTTCTCTTTCACTAGCTTACTCATTATCCTGCACCCTTGATCTTGGAAACTAGAGAAGGGTGATTAATTTCATGCCCCAGCAGAAAATGCATGCTCCTGTCTCCACAAGACCTCCCCGGACTCCATGTCCTTAAAAAGAGTTTGAAGGGTCTTTGTGGTTCACGGAGCTCTTCTTGTCCCCTTTGCCGTTGGGGTGGTTGCTGGCTGGGCCCCGCAGGAGTGGGTGCTTGTAAGGAGGGGGCTTTTCCTTCCTGCAAAGGAGGGATAACAGAAAGAGAGAAGAAAGACAGCGCATATATACACCAGATCGAAATCATTTCTGTCGTGTGTATCTCCCCCTCTGGACTGTAACTGTCCAGGAGCAGTGGCCTCGTCTTCCTCTTCTCTGTGTCCCAGGAGCCCAGCCCAGAGCCTGGTCCAAAGCAGGCATCATGGCTCAATGATTGACTGGTAGATGGATGGATGGATGCTCTGTATCATTCTGCTTCTGGAAAAAACCCGACTGACTACAGCTCCAACTCTTCCACATTTCCACCTTGATTCTAATCCATCCTCTCCAGCTCATAATGGGATGAGGATGGACACACAGAAGATCCATATCCGGGGGGAGCTCGGGACCCCATCCTCTTCAAAACCATCGCGGGCTCCAGACTTGCCCTTACGTTCCTCAGAATAGCCTAAGTATGGCGTTTCACAGGGGTCTGTCTCTGCCATGAGCTTGGGTGACCTTGGGAGGTGGAAGTATGTCTGGCTCGTCTCTGAGTCATAGCACCCAGCACCCAATGCCACACCCTTAACACTATTCTTCAATAATTGTCCTCTGTCTGTCTGGCTCACACACTACCCGATGAGCTCCTTGTGGACAGGGACCAAGTTTTGTCCATTTTTGCATTTTCCCTCATAAAGGGCCTTGTTCGTTTATTACGTTGTGCCATTCATTCATGTGTTGGACCAAGATTCATTTGCAGTGGGAAGAGTAGGTTTTAGAGCCAGAAAGAACTCACCTGAATTTCCAGATTGGCTATGATGAAGGGTGTGATCTTGGGAAAGTTATTTAACTTTTCTGGGCCTTATTTGTAAAATGGAGATAAAACATCCTAATCTTGCAGAGGTGTTGTGAGGTTAAATGAAATAATATGAGTAAATGCCCTTAATGTCCTCCCTTGTCTGCTGTGACTTACAAAGGCATGGTGCTAGATGTTTAGCGGGGTCTTATGGTCCCTGGACATGACAAAGAGGAGTCAGACATTGATGCTTACAGGCTGCTTACAATTTAGTAAAGGACACAGTTGCACACAATGACTACACAAAATAAAAAAGAATTACAAAGCATGATAGAAAGTGGCAAACACCATAAATACAGAAGCTCTCTTGGGCTTTTTGAATTAGGACTAAAGAAACAACTTCCTGTAACCCATCATGCTCTGACCTTGGAGTACCCATTTTCCTTCATTGTTGATGAGTCATGAATGAGGTGAAGACGTAACAGGTGGCGGCACACAAAAGGGACACGTTGCCTTAACATATCTCCCCCACCAAGAGGCCTCCCTGCCTGCAATGCCAACCTTGCTGAGGGACCTGACTAACACAGCAAGGATGTCTCGCATGGGTGAGATACATCTAGACCTTGGTACCCAAAGACACCCTAGAGCACACAAGAGCCCGTGTCCTTCCTGCCTCATTGGCCCTCATAAATGGGGGTTAGGGGTGAGCTTTGCAAAGGGTGCCATTCATATGTCACTGAGGGGTGTGGTTCTTAACACCCACAGGGAGCATGGGAAATCAGGTGGCTATGTTTTCATGGGGGTAAAGGAAGGCATACTTCCCCTAGAGAGGCGATCTCAGGTACAAGCGCAGGTGGGCAGCCCCAGGTAGATGGGGGTGTGGCAGAAGGTATACAGTGGACAGGGGGCATGTGAATGTGTAGACTGATTGGCAAAGAGCCTCTGTAACTAAAGATGGGGGCAAAGAGAGAGAATGCACTAGAAGGCAAATATCCCATACATCTGGGCTCTGTTCCTCTTCCTATGATACCTTCCTCCACCTCTCCAGGCTCACTTGAGAAGCAGACTTCCCAGAAAATAAGCTTCTCCTTTCTCAAGACCTCCCCAGTACTTTGTACCTTGCCCTCAGCAAACCATTTCTAGGTAGTTTTTGTCTATTTGTTTTTCTCATGAGAATGTGGATTTAACGCATTTGATTTTTCTCTGTAATTCCTGAGCAAAATTCACGCCTGGCATGGAGTAGGTGCTTGAGGAGTGATTGATGGATAGAAATGAACTTTCGTTCTTGTCTCTACTGTCTCCATTGCTCTAAACATCCTGGTCTTGTTATTGCCTCAGACCGCCATTTCAGGCTCCGCTTCCTGCCTTACACCTTACCCCCAACATGAAACATCCTCTGTCCTTTTTCTGTTTCATCCAGCTAAGTTCTACATGTTTTTTAAAATCAAGCTCAAATGCCACTTCCTCCCTGAAGCCTTCTTGGGATACTCCTGCTGGCTGCCAAATGCTGGCCCGGTGGTGTGGGAGGGGAATTTCTGGTTGTGTCTTGCTTTTCTGTTCGAAAACATGAAGGGGTTGAAGTCAAGAATTCTTAGGGACTCCTTCAGTTCTATCACTCTATAATTCATACATTGGGGGCTTATTCAGGATTTACTCCCTGCTAGGCACTGTGCACTAAAGATCCAGGAGAGACTCAAGAGAGCTTCTTAAGGAGCAACTGGTCTAGTGGAGAGGCTGGTTGTGCAAAGAGGCCTTGACAATGCTCTATGGGACATACAGTGCCACAGGTGTGTGCAAAATGCAGTTAGAAATCCAGCAGAGAGGAAGCAGCTCTCTCTCAGATGGAGAACAGAGAGAGTGAAGCAGAGAGGTGTGATGTTTAGACTGGCCTTTGAAAATCATGTATTTCCATGTAGGAACTCACCATCTAGAGACAAAAATGGGAGAACATCTCAGGAAGAGAAAAAAAGAATGAACAAAGGCATAAAGGCATGAAAATAGACTTGCTCAGTCTGCTGCATAAGGTGTAAAACTGTAGAAAGCAGACGGGGTGGAGAGTGTGCTCACGGGCAAAGGGGTGTGCTGGGAAATGACATTCGAGATGTAGGCCAGAACTCTGAATACCAAGAAAAGGAGCTGGAACCTTACCCTGAAGGTAATAGGCAGCCATGGAAGGTTTTTGAGAAAGAGTACAATCTAGTATGTAGCTGAGCACTTTCATACATTGTTTGGTATTATTTGTTGTCTTTGCATGTGTTTATGCCTTTCTCCTCTGTGTTCTGGGCTCCCGATGGGCAGGGGCTCTCTATGTCCCCCAGCACCCAGTGCATGGCCTGGCACATGGTGGGCTCCAGTGTGTTGAGCAGATGATCATTCCCATCCTCCACCACACACATCCCAGCCCCACCATGGAGCCCCCCCTCCCAGCCCATGGCTGAGCCTGAGCCCACTTCACACTCAGAGACCAGCCTACCTTCCATGCTCACGCTCGATTTCCTCACAGAGGCTCACCTCGCCTGTTCATTTATCCTAATTTTCATCTACCTTGATGGGACCTTTTGAACTTTAGCCCTGTGGCTATGTCACTGTGGTCTAGATAAGCATGGGGTCTCAGCTTTGGACATCAACACCAGGTCCCTGAACCTGTGTTCCTGGGCCCACATTGCTGGCCCTCCCCAGGGACCCTCTCCGAAGGGCAGGCTGGTACCCAACAGGCTCCCACCAGCACTTGAGTGGAAACTGACAATTATAATTATCCACAAAGATGAAAGAAAGCAAAGATTAATTTAGAGTCAAAACATGTAATTTTCCTTTAAAACCAGAACTACTCTTTCACTTATGTTATTTGATGCTTGGGTGGAAAATAATACAAACAAAGGGGATGTATTCAAGTCCTGAATCAGAGCCTGGCATCCTCCTGAGAATTCAATTGTCAAGAGTTGCTGACCAGCTGAGAGCTAAGTGATATTCATAGTTGGGTGGGACAGAGGTGTGGGGATGGAGGGGGAGTTCCTTTGGTTTTTCTTAATTTAAGGGCGGGTGCATTTATCTCAAGTCCTCAAGGCTGTGCACTTTGAGGAATGAGCTCTCCAGCTCTTTTCTAAAGAGGCTCGGAAGGGCCATGAGGCCCCATGAACAGTAGGACTGGGGGCCCTGAGAGCTCCCTGCAGCCTTTCCACCCAGCTTCCAGACCCCACCTCCTGCCTATCTAGAGGAACTCTGCTCATTCACGCTTGGGCTTAGTCCTGGCTGTGACCAGTGCTGTGTGCTCCCTGGGCCTCGACTTCCTCATCCGTGTTGGGAAGAGGGGCCTGCGCCATTGCTAGTCTCCCTGAGTGTCTGCACCATTTCACTGGAAGTCCAACAAGCTAGGAAAAAGTCTGAAGGTTCAAGATAGTTTTATTCAGGCTGACAGAGGACCTGAGAGAGACAATCCCCAAATTAACTTGTAAATGAGATTCCAAGAATGCTTTTGAGCATTATAAAGCTTTAAATTTTTAAGAACTTTAACCAACCAAAAATGACTTCTAAGAAGGAACTGAGCCCTTCTCCAGGGGTGAACTCCTCAAAGGCAGGGCCATGTCCTAATCACTTATTCAGCCTAGCAGGAGCACCTCCCTCCCTCTAGGGGCCTGGCTTGAAGTGCTGGTTTTCCTAAATGGAGGAAGCGAGGGAGGGAGGGAATCAGGTATGTATGCTCAGTACAGTCTAGGCACTTGGGAGCAGAGAAGAAGCTGATCTGATCCTCCTTGAAGGTGTTTTTAATCCACCCAGAATGGATGGATTAAATGATGAGTTAGAATATATTATTTCACAGACTCTGCGGAGACTTGGCCTCACAGCATGGTGGAAAGAGGTCCTGAGAGATCATCCAGCCCAGTCAGAGAAGTCCAGGGATTTGCCCCAGACCACATTGAGCTGGTTGGAAATCTGGGATTGCAGCCCAGAAACTAGAGGAGATGGAAACGTTATTGAGCACCTACTGAGTGCCAGGCACTATACCCAGCTTGTATCTAATCTTTAAAATCTTTAGAGGTTTTAGTTATTATGCCCACTTTGTAGGTAAGTAAAGAAAGTTTCAGGAGGCCAATAAACTTGCCCAAGATCCCAAGTTAGCATGAGCCTGAGACAGAATTTGAAACCAGACTGATAGCGAGAAAGGCTTCCTGCTTCCTGCTTCTGATGGAGCTTAGCTGGACTTCAGTCTAGTTTCGTAATAAAACAAACCTAGGATCAAATCCTGCCTCTGTCAAAATATCTTTTTTTTTTAAATTTATTTGACAGAAATCACAAGTAGACAGAGAGGCAGGCAGAGAGAGAGAGGGAAGCAGGTTCCCTGCTGAGC
Source organism: Mustela nivalis (assembly GCF_964662115.1). Lineage (NCBI taxonomy): Eukaryota > Metazoa > Chordata > Mammalia > Carnivora > Mustelidae > Mustela > Mustela nivalis. Next base: position 36,227,457 of record NC_139029.1, read on the forward strand.
AGAGAGCCCGATGCCGGACTCAATCCCAGGACCCTGAGATCATGACCCGAGCCGAAGGCAGCGGCCTAACCCACTGAGCCACCCAGGCGGCCCTGTCAAAATATCTTTGACAGGCAATTCTTTTCACCTTTCAGAGCTTCCTTTACCTCATTTGTAATGGGGGGGGGGTGTAATAATATCTATGAGGAATAAATAAGACCCTGTACAAAAAGTACTTTGCTCAGTAAGTAACAGTGATTAATAGCGTCTTTGTTAATAACAGGGTATGGAGGAAGGTGCATTAGTGTAAAGCCCTGAGGCAGCAAAGCACATGGGCAAGTTCATGGGCAAGGTCAATGGGAAGAATGGTCTGGCAGAAGGAAGTTGGACATCATTACGTCCTCTAGGGAGGCTGGATCACTAGAGAGTAGGCAATGAGGCCAAGAGTTAGGGCAGGGCTAGCATACTCTAGGTGCCATTGGAAGTCACTGTCCAAATGCTCACTGGGCTTACTTCCAGGAGGCATGGGAATGCACAGCACTTTGGTCTCTGCTCTAGCCCTCTGAAAGGATACTCATTCCCTGACCTTTTCTCTTTAGTGGCTCAAAAGGCTGATTCCAACAGAAGACCTGATGTAAAATTTCTTAGGGCTGGGCTGTGTCCTCCCCAGCCCTGAACCTTCACATCTTGAGGGAAGGGGACTCTCCTGCCTTTGCAGATACATGTATGCCTAACAATGTGCAGGGTGCTTTAACACACATCTCATGATAACTTTCTAGGCAAGTGCCATTGTCCCCACTTGGGGAGGAATCAGAAATCTTATGAGCCTGGATGAAGTAGGAATCTTAGAGGATGAGTTACCAGATGAAGTAGCATATGGAGACACCCAGAATAACTTGACGACACTCCGTCCCCAGCACCTCCCATCCCTATGGACTCCCATGGGAGACCCAGAAATGCGATACTGTCTGATGCTGCTGTACTGTCTGATGCTGTGATGATACTTTAGAGTCACAAAACATGCTGTTGAGCTCTTCTGCCCCATCCACTGGCGGCCAGGAGAGGGATTTTCTTTCCCCCACCACAGATGGGAAACTGAGGGCCAGAGAGAAGCCGATGGAAGCTGTCCCTGAACACAAAGCCAGTTAAGTAGGACCCAAACCATACGGCTCTGCTCTGTCACTTACCGAAGCCTCGGCATGGGAATTGCCACTTTCTCGACCAGCGGGTTCAGCCGATAATAATCCAAAAACGTTCTTGCCACGTTCCTTCCCAGCTTCATATCTGCAAGCACATGTGTCAAGGAGCAACTTTGGAAGGAAATGGGGACAGAATGAAAAGAGGGCCAGTAATAACAACAGCAGGAACAGAGACAGTGACACCACTCATCCTTCTAAGCTTCTTGTAGGTCCTGTCTTTTTTGACCTTCACAGAATGTTAGATACTATTATTTTCCTCATTTTAGAGATGAGCAAATTGAGGTGCTGAGAAGCTAAATAATTTGCCCAGGCTCACAGGACTAGGAAGGAGAGGAATCAGGTTATGGGTCCGGGTACTCTTACCTCAAAGCTATGTTCATAGCTTCTAGAATACACTGCGTCCCTTTGGGAATCACTGGGCTTCCACAATCTGGCTTCAGGCAGCTCAGGGTGGAAACAGATAAGCAAGACCCAAGGTCAAGAGATCCTTTGTTGTGTGTAGACTAGGGTCTGTTTGACTCTTTGGGAACAGTCATCTATTTTGATAATCCCAGAGGGGACAATGGTAAAATCCTCTCACCAGTGTCCCTGTTCTACCTTGAAATCTACCAATCATGAATACTTAGGGCAAGGATTCTTGACCTGTTAAAGTACGAACTCCCCAGAGAAGGAGAAAGGGCCAGTTCTGTATCAACCATTGGCACTTTAGTACGGATTGGCAGACCAGTCATCTATTCAACAACAGAGAGTGCTTGCTCTGTGCATTATAGCTGACATCTCTGGGCCTTCACATGAGCTATCTTCTCTGTTTGAAGTGCCTTCCCACCTCCCTTGGCTAATTTTTGCTCATCAATTCTCCAGTTAGATGATATCCCTTTAGCAAAGCCTTCCATGATACTCCTCTCCCCAGGGCTATGATGGGTGCTCTGTTTCTATGCTTCCATGACTTCTAAACTGACTTCATTGAAAGCCTTTCTCTCTTCTCTCCTCTCCCTCAGCTCTGAACATCCGAACTGTCACTGTTGAGCAACCTCCTCATTCTTGACTTTGCCCACATCACTCCCCTGTTGTCCCTCTAGGAAAGGCCAGCATCACCTGTCCCCTGGATTACTGTCATCCTCCTAATGGGTCTTCCTGCCACAGTCTTTCCTGCCTTGACTCCATTTCCTACAACAGTCAGAGGGATGCTATAAAAGGCAGAGCTAACCCCTGCATCCAACTGAGTAAAACTCCCAAGTGGCTCCCAGTTGCCTTTAAAGTTCAAATTTTGGAACTGGATTTCCAAGGTCCTTCCTCGCTGGGCCCCTGTTTGTTTTCTTAGTTTTGTGCTTGTGGTGTCCCCCTTTTCACTGCCCTTGGTCTTCACACTCCAGCAACTGAACCTCTTTTGCCTCCGGGCCTTTGCCCACACCCTCCCATCTTTCCAGGCCATGCTTCCTGCCTGAGCATGTCTTATGGGGCTGACTTCTTCTTCTCTGTCCCCAGACACCTCAGTTTCATTGTCACATCAGGGGATAGGTCTCAGCCACCACTCCATCCAGAGTCACAGAGCTGGACTTGCGCTTGTGGAATGGTCAAAAAAGTTCTTACCACTGTCTTCAAGACTGCCCTGAGCTGGGGCTGGACACGGCCCAGGACACGGAAATGAGCATCTGTGGAGCATCTCCCATGTTCCTGGCATGGCATGGCACCGGTGCTTTACTTTGTATACATTTGTATGCAAATATATATAAAGTATACAAATGCACAAATGTATGCATTTGTATACAAATGTATACTTTGTATACATTTCAAACAATCCAGTGAGGAAGGCATTTTAATCTCCTTTTGACTTGGGGAGACTGAGGAACTTATCCCAGGCTGCCTGGCCCGCAAAGGTAGAGCTGGGACTCCGACTCAGGAACGTCTGACTCCAGAGCAGTGAATGTTCTACCACCCTGGGCTGTTTCTCAACACGAAGGCACCTTTTCTGTCAAGGACTGAGTCATCCCAGGCCAGTGCCTGGTGGGAGAAGGAAAAACACGAGACAAGTTGTTTATGACAGCGAGACGCGCTGCAGGCTCACCGTGCTCTCCAGCTGCCACCTGCTTTCTTCCTCTGGATGTGACCGACCTTCCCTGTCCTCCTCCTTAAAAAGTTCACAGGCTGGCATTGGGCATTGCCTCTCTGCCCAGCAGACCCTGGTCTGCTGCTTTCACCCAGCCAGGCTCCAGTCAGCTCGGGGAAACCGCATCACCACTGTGTATGCTCACAGTAAGAGTGACGGGGCCACACGGAAAAGGACAGGTCTCCTCGACTGGCTCAGAAGGCATGGCAGAAGTTTTGGAATCCTGGCACTGCCACGTTTTATGTATGGCACCTTGTAGTTTCCAAAAATGTCTCCCATGTTATTCTAGGATATGACCTTGACCGCCCTTCTATTGGGAGCTGAGGTCCATATCTCCTCCCCTGGAATCTGGGTGGGCTTGTGACTCACTTGTAACTACAAGAATGGCAGAACTGGTCAGAGGGACCTGGCGGGAATTCCGAGGCAAGGTCAGCATAGGAGTTGTCACTTTGCCCTTCGATTGCTAGAATACTCCAGCTGGGGTCCTGTAGCTCCATGAAAGCAGTCCAGCTGCCCTGAGGCTGCCCTGCCAAGGGGAAGCCCCGAGGGGCCCACGGAGGGGCTGCAGGTGGAGGCCCAGCCACTATGTGGAGACGCGAGGAAGGAGAGACTCCCTCCAGCCCATGGCACCTCCACCAATCTCTGAAAGTCCCATAAGCTGGAACTGTCATCTTCCGCATATTCTTATGGGGCTCACTGATCTGTTTCTCACAGAGGGCAGGAACAGACAGCAGAGGGGATCAGAACTCCCAAATCAGAGAAGCGGGGGAGCGTGTCCAGGATGGGGTGAAACCCAGACTGATTTGGCCACTTCTGCTCAGAGTGTTTGAATTAAAGGGCAGGTGTCAGGAGTTCTAGTACTTCCTGGGACACTTCAACAGGTAAGGAAGGTTTGGGCACATGCTGTTCATTCTCTCTCACTTGTTCATTCATTCCTTTACTCACTTCATTCATTCATTCATTCATTCAAACACTCCCTGGGCTCCTCCCATGTGTATACTGGGAGGCACAGTGACAGGGATTGGGGTTAGAGACAGAGAAATTAGACAAAGACAGTTGACAGCGTAGAGGAGGAAGCTAGCATGTCCCAACTATGTCACCGGACAGGCTGCTGCACTGGTCACCTTCACAAAAGCAACTCTTTATTTTTGAGCTTACCCCAAGCGCAGCACTGTGTAGTTACTCTTGCCATTCCCCACCATAACCCTGCAAAAGCAAAGTACAATGCCACATGTATTTTGCAGAAGAGGAAACTGTAAAGAGGAAAACTTGCATAAATGACCTGGAGCCCTGTGGCTTGAAAGTGATAGAGGTAACTTGGGAACGGAGTGTCTTTTACCACTGTGCATATGGCTTCTCCTCTCTGGAGTGCGATCATACATGCAAACTCTAAGCTCTGTGGATGTGTCAGAGGTTGAATTCCTACTGGGGGAATTGTAAAAGGCTTCATGGAAGTGGATGTATAACAAAGATGTGAAGGTCAAGGACCAATCACAAAGGGGAGGAAGAGAGAGATGACATCAGTGGAAGCATGGAGTGGGGTGGAGACATATGACCCTGGACCATAAATGAGATTGAGAAGGGCCCATGGGCCCAGGCCACCTCAGGATAGCGTGAAAGTTGGGGCTGCACAGGTAGGCTGCAGACTGATCAGTGAAGGCTTTGAATGCCAACTTAAGGCATTAAACTTCTATGCTGTAGGCAATAAAAAATATTTGATGTGATTATCTATGGTGGTATTTGTCCACTCAAAATATATTTGTTGATCATCTGTTATGTTTAAGTTCTCTGGAAGGCTCAGGGTATACTGTGGTAAAATGATGATGATGATGATGATGATACAAAAAACTAACCCAGAAAATAGTTCTTAAGTCTAGAAGTGGAGACATAGAACAAAGCAATAAAAACCTTCATGAATATATAATTGCAATTGAACTAGTGTAGGATGAAAGTGCACAGGATCTGTGAGAGAGGGTGATGGGGGTGCTGCTTCAGATAGGGCACGTGGGCAGGCCTCCCTGAGGAGAGGCAGAGCCAAGGAAGGGCCGTGGGAAGGGTCCTTGGGTATGAGAGAGGGTCGGAAAGGGGGCTGGCGTGGAGGAAGAGTGAGATCATGTGGAGCCTTATACTGGGTCATCTGAAGGAGTCTGGATTTTCTAAGTGAATGGAAAGCAGCTGAAGAATTTTAAGCAGGAAAATGAGACTGTCTGGTTTATCATTTTAAAAGGTCATTGCTGTACTAAAAATAAGGAAGCAAGAGTAAAAGCAGGCATATTGGCCAGGAGACTACTGCAGGGGTCCCGGAGAGAGATGGAGGAGTGGGCTGGGATGGTCTGGACCAGGACAGAGGCAGTAGAAATGGGAAGATATGTCTTGGGGCAGGAACTGGCAGGTCAGCCGTGGGGCCTGAGGAGAGAAAAGAATGAAGGGCAACCTCCTGCATGTTTAGCCTGAGCAGCTGGGCACATGGGGTGCCATGATTGGGAATGCAGAAGTCTGGGGGTGGTGGCACAACACAGGGTGAGGGGAGAGACTAGGAGTTCATCTGGAGTTGGAGATGACAATGAGACATTAAGCATCTAGGTCCTAAATCAGAAATAGGGAAAGAATCAGATGATGGAAATGGTTTCTGAGCTACCAGCCCTTTGGGATTACTCATGCCACAGGTCTTGCTGACTGTATGGTATGTTCTACTCAGCGCAGCTCTCCACCTCTTGTTCCCACTCTCAGAGAAGACCCACTCTTGAGTGTCCCAAGGTGTCTTGGGGAGTGGCAGTGACTGCAGGACCCTCTATTCTCTGGTCTTGGGGCCCGGGATCTGGTGCATTGAATGAGCACGATTCAGGGGGAATTCAAGAGACCAACCTGGTTTCAGCCAATAGCTTGCCATGTGACCTTGGCAGTTTCCCTTCTCTGAGACTATTTCTCTGTGGGTAAAAAGTAGAGTCCTTCAAGTCCTATCCAGCATTAACATGGTGTGTTCAATACAATGGGCTTATGAAAAATCCCCTCCCAATTCTTTCATTCAACAAATATTTACTGAGAGCCTACTACGTGCCCAGTAGTTTTAGGCAACTGGGATACAGAGCGAAGAAAACTCACAAAGATCTTTGTTGGTGTGGAGCTTCTGTTCTAGTTACGGGAAACAAACTGTCAATCTAACACATTGGTAAGTTTTCGAGAACGTCAGAAAGTGAAAGTGGTAAGTGCTATGAAGTAAAACATAAAGAGCAGAGTAGGGGAGCACTGGGGACAGGAGCATACTGTAGCACTAAGCAGAGTGGTCAGAGGAGGCCTTGTGGGAAAGGTGGGGTTTGAGCGTGCCTGGAGCTGAAGGAGCTGGCTAGCACCAAATGTGAGGGTCCTCCTCATCTGAGACACAAGCTCTGACCAGCCATTTCATTACTGGGCTCTTGCCAAATCCAACCCAACCCCACTACTAGAGATAAGAGTTAACCTCAGGGATGTGAGCCTCCTGATGGGAGTCAGATATACCTCCTTCTTGGCACATAGCAGCTTCCCGAGAAAGGTTCTCCCTACCTCCCTGAGGGTCCCCAGACGCAACACATCTCACACACATCCTCCTGTCTCTTCCCCATCCTGCTCCTTGCCCCCAGCTCTCTGCAGCCAGTTCTATACTTCTCACTTCCTGCAGCTCTTCCAGAACCACCAGCGAGCCCACCTGGCCTGCCCGGAAGAGAGCTGAGGTCCAGGCCCTCTCACCAGCTCCCATACTTCCCTTCTCTGTCCTTGTGGCTGTGTGCTGTGGGCAGCTCTGATTCCCAGCCCTATTGTGCGAATGACAACTTGGAAGTGACTTGTTCTGCGAGGTGCAGCAAGAACTGATATGAGGATTGAAGCCTATTCATTCATTCCTTCGTTGACTCATTCATTCATTCATATATTTATTGTCTTTTACATGCCAGATGCTATTCCAGGAGATGGGACATAGGGAATAGAAAAGCAGAGTAACAGAAAAAAAAAAAAATGAGAAAAACACGGTCTCAGTCCTCATGAAACTCTTTCCCTGCTATCATCTGACTTCCAAATAAGAAAACGGAACTCCTACTTTCTCCCTATTTTAATACCTCCGCCTAGAATTCCTTCTCTTCTCATACTCCTGCCCCTCCCAGGAACAGATGATTATCATTAAAGGGGAAAGATTAATTCTGCAGAGTGGCAGGCCAGGGAAAAGTGATTTCTCCTTGGCAAGGCTGACAGCGCTGCTGGAATGTTAAGAGGGACCTGTCGAGGAGCCTCTAGGTAAAGGGAGAAGAACAACGTGACAGTGAAATAACTGGTCCCTGCCTCCTTCACCCAACCTCCACCGTGTGGGACAGGTAGGTGTATGACTGAACAGAGGGATCCTTCTCTGAAGGGCCGCATTGGGGGTTGTAGAGGTCACAGCAGAGTCCTGTCCAATCGCAGGTGAGTCCTGAGGCACCCCGGAGGGGGGCGGGGCTGCGAATGTGGGAGAGAGGGGAGGGGTAGGACACGGAGACAGAGCAGAAGGGAGGATGAGACAGACAGACAGGCAGCAGCAGAGGCCAAAAGAGAAAGAGATGGAAAATGGAAAGAGCCAGGAAGATACAAAGAGAAACCCATTAGGATGGAGCAGAAAAATCAAGAAGATCATCAGAGGGGCTGAGAGCAACTTGAACTTGAGAAGTGGAGAGAAATGGGGTGAGGAACAGAGACAGAAGAATAGGAAGCCCGTGGTAAAGAAAGAATCGGAGAGAGAGAGGTAGACAGCCGGGAGGGAGAGAGAGGAAGAGAAAGCAGCCAGTGGGACAGAAAGAGACAAGCAAAAAGAGAGCAATGCAGGCATCAGAGGAGAGTGGCACAGGAGCAGTGGAGACAGAAACAGAGGCAGAGCCAGCAAGAGGCAGAGGACTGCAGGGCAGAGAAGGAAGGGAGAGACAGGCTGATGGGCAGTGGGGCGGGGGGCCTCCTCTCCAACACACGAGATGCAACTCAGAAGGGTAGGAATTTTGTGAGTGGAGGTGGGAGATAGGTGCATACAGACATGGCGGGGGCGATGCTCTGATCCTCCAAGCCTGAAGCCAAGGTGGGCTCTGGGCCTGGTTCCTACGGCCACTGTAATAAGTCATCATGAACACCACACATTTGTTCTCTCGCAGTTCTGGAGGCCATGAGTCTGAAATCCATTTCATTGGACTAAAAACAAGGTGCTCACAGTGCACATGCTCTGTTGAGGTCCCTGAGGAGAAGCTGTTCCTGGCCTCTCCCAGCTTCTAGTGGCTGCCATGAGCCTTGGCTATAACCTCATCACTCCAGGATCTGCTTCGTGGCCACCCTTCCTCCTCCTCCTGTGTGTGTTTAATCTCCCTCTGCTGCCCTCTTTTTTTTTTTTTTTTTTAAATAAGCTCCACACTCAGTGTGGAGCTCAGTGCATGTGGAACCCATCATGAGGCTTGAACTCACAACCCTGAGATCAAGACCTGAGTTGAGATCAAGACTAGCATGCTTAACTGGCTGAGCCACCCAGGCACCTCTGCCTCCCTCTTATAAGGATGCCTGTGATTGCATGCCAGGCCTGCCCCCAGAATCCAAGATCAACTCCTCCCTCGAGATCTTTAACAATAACATCTACAGAGACCTTGTTTCCACATAAGGTGACACTGATGGGTTCCAGGAGTCAGCATCTGGACACGTGTCGGTGTCACTAACCAGGCAGAGCTGCTCTGGGTGGCTAGGAGTGGAGGACAAAGACTCCCGCGTGTCCAGGAGTGCAGTTCTGGCTCTGTGCTAGACATCTTGTGGGGTGCTCAAACCCTGCCCCCACCCCACCTGATGCTCAGTGCCTCCTGCACAAGCAGCAAGTGCATTTGCCCGATTTGGACCCAGACATGTCCAACTCCAGTCTTTTTAAGTTGACATTATTTGCTACCTCTTAAGGGCAGGAAATACCTGCACCGGCCACATGCCGCTTGTCTTATCTCTGAAACGTGTCATGGACTGCCATTCCTCCTCTCCCACTACTACTCCTTTACTTCAGAGCCTTCTCTTAGCTGAACTATTGCTTCAGCCTAATTGGTCTTCTTGACTTCAGTTTCCCATCATTTTCACTGAGAGCGATGTTCTCATAATTGCTAACCTTGTCACTTCCTCACTTACAACCTTAGGCCAATTCCCTGTCACCTATAGGGAAAGATCTAAACTTTTACATCTGGCATTCATGGCCTTCCATAAGCTGGCCGAGGCTTTGTCCCCTGACACTGGGTCACACTGAGCATCTATTTAGAATGTGGGATTTAAAGTCCCCAAAGCATGACTTTTAATATCGGCTCCTACATGTCTAGCTGTGTGACTTCGGGCAAACTACTCAACTTCTCCGTGCCTTAGTTTTCTTGTCTCTGAAATGGGTAAGGCTACCTACCTCGAAGGACTCTTGGGTTGATTAGAAGTCACGTATCCAAAGCACCTAGCACAGTGCTGGCAGGTAGAAACTCTATTATCATTGTTATTTATGAACCTGTCACTTCCAACAAAGCATGAGCTCTTCGAGGACAAGGGTAGGTCACATTCAAATTTGTTTCCAGAGCCATGTAATACATGTTAGGCCTATCACAGCAGCAAGAAGAAAAAAAAAATGAACCAAAAAACAAGATAAGGTGGGAGAGAGAAAAAGAGGAACAGAGAGACAGGGAGAGAGAGAGAGAGAGAGAGACAGACAGACAGGGAGAGAGAGAGAGAGAGAGAGAGAGAGGGAGAGAGAGAGAGAGAGACAGGGAGAGAGAGAGAGAGAGAGATGAAGAAATTATTTTTTAAAATTTTCTGCATGTTCAGGGATAAAGTCTTGCAGGTCCCTTCTATACTGAGTGCCTCGGTTTATTCTTTATAAAATTGGTTAGACAGTGAGCTAAATGATCTCTAGTGCTAATCTAGTCCTCACGTTCTCTCTGTTCCATCCTAGGAGGAGGATATCCTTTCCGGACACCCAGATCAGGGCAGGCCTTCTCAGGCGTGGGGGTAGTACCCATCACTCCGATGGGGAATTTGGAAGAGAAATCAAGCTGGAGGCTGGCTGGGCTAGAACAGATGGAGATCTGACCTTAGGACTAATGTGCCTGAGTCTGGACAGGATGGCCTTGGGGGGTTTTGAACTTCAGACCAGATTGGACAGGTTTTCATTCATTCATGACTTGTTATTTATTCAACAGGTACTTATTAAGTACCTCCTCTGTGCTGGGCTGTGTAATAGGCATGTAGACTATACTGGGTGGATAGAGTAAACAAAACAGGAATGGTCCTGCCTTCAGACTGCTCGCAGTCCAGACACTCTCGACGTCTGGGGCTGGAGGACCGTGGGAAGGAGCTGTCTTGTTCATTGTAGGCTGTTTGGCAGCATCCTTGGCTTTTCCCCTTAGATAGGAGCCAAACCCCCCTCCCTACTGTGACAACCCAAAATGTCCTCAGACATTGCCAAACATTCCCTGGGTTGTGTGTGGTGGGAGATCACCCCCGGGTGAGAGCCACTGGTCTAAGGGACGCGCGGTGTCTGGTGGGCGTGCAGCAGGTGAAATGGGGGTGGTGGGCATGGATGGGAGCCTTAGAGGTATGGCGAAGGCTTGACTGGGAGGAGCGCCGGCTCCCCTACCTGGGTAAACTCATCCCTGAGTGCTCCTTGGAGACGGGGGAAGGGTAAAGGAATGTGTCCTCACAAGCTGTACTGACCTCCTAGGATGGTTGCTTAAACCTTTTCCCCATCACTTGGGCAGGAAGAGTGGCCTTCCTCTATCCCCTGCACACATCAACCTCTGAGATGCCTCCCACTCCCCTAGCCCCGGATGGCTGGCATTTACAGCCTGTCTATCTTAGACCCACTCCTCTCTCAGGAGGGATGTTAATCTCTACCCCCCAACCTCCCACACTCCAGCTTGCTTTGTGCATTCTCTCCACTCCTCCTCCTCTTCCACTCCGGGAACTAGCAGTTTCCTAGCAGTGGCTCCCTTTCCCCACTGATGGCTGACCACAGCTCTAGAAGTCAGCCCACCGAGTCTGCTGTGCTTGCCCAGCTGGGCCCCACTCAGCAATTGGTGGGGTTTGGATGTGGCTCAGTGCTAGAGGAGGCTCTATTTCTCTGAGATGTGCCTAGGTATTTTCAGAAGCTTCCACTGACGCACAATAAAAACAAGACTAAAGACCAAAGTCAATATTTGTGCGGCAGCGTCTTGGAGCAGGCGGGGAGGCCGGGGAAGAGAGGTGTATTAAGGGGGAGGAGCTCTGATGGGTCTTGTCTCCAGGCCTCAGCTGTCTCTAGGGGGCTGCATGCCCTTGTGTGGGGGACAAGGATACTCTAGGTGTCAGTTTTCCAGTTGTGAAATTCAGGGAAAGGCTGACTTGCTGATGTTTGGAAACCTTTCAGCTCTGATGTCTTGCGAGCTACTAGATTTGGAGCTCTTACCTGGGGAACTAGCAGCTTCCTAGACCCTCTGGCATCATAGGCAAAAGCATTATGTATATGTGTGTGAATTTTCCTGGGGAGAATAGTCACAATTTTGTGTAATTTTCAAAGAAATCTGCATCCTTCAGAAAGTTAAGAATCTCTGCTCTAAATTTGGATGGAAATACTTGAGTTTATCATTCCCTTCAGGTAATATGCCTTCTCATTTCCTGACTCATTCACTTTTTAAACTGTGACTCTTCTGGCATTAGCGAGAACTGGGTGGTGCTGGGGAGTGCAACTACCCGGACTCAGAATGTAAGAACGGTAGGTCGACCCTGTCACAAGTACATCTGCATTAACTCGGAGACCTCAGAGATCCTGCTGGTGCCAGTCCAGTCATTGGGTCAAAAGGACACTCCGTGAAGATGGACCCTAGGAAGTGACTACAAATGGAATGGTGGGCCATTCAGTGGCTGAGAAGTTACTTGGCCAGAAAGCAGAGTAATAATTGAAACTAGCTTAGAATTTAAGAGGCCCACTAAAGGAACAGGATATGGAGTCTCTGATCTTTAAAAGAAGCCCATTCCCTTGCTCCTTGTGTCTCCGTTCTGATTCTCCATTCTGATTCTGATTCAGCCTGGAATCTGAACCACATACATGGATTAACAGAATAAGCAATATCCTGGGAGTCCAGAGACCCATGTTTGAATGTCAGCTTTTACCAAATAGCTGTACGACCTGGACTAGGTCACTCATCACCACCCCCACCCCCACCACCCACCCTGGGCTTCACTTTTCCTGCTTGTATAATTAGGAGGAATTCAGCTTGTTTCAGGGTTTCACCAAGTGATGGCTATACACAGTGAAACTCTATTATAATACCTTATTCGTGGTTACCTCTTTACATTTAATTCTCCTTTGGGGACATTTTTGTTCCATCTTAAGCAAAACAGAAATGATCCTATCCCTTAAATTCTAATCTTTAGGGCCCTACTGGCTCTAACATTTTATGATTTTCTTTTCTGCCCTTGTGTTACTTTCTTTTTGACTGTTGTCTTGAACTTGAAACTCAGGGGATGGAACTCACACTTGGGATCAGTTACTATCTTCCAGGCACTGTGCTATTATTTATTGTGCACAAACAAGGTAGATTTTATTATTCCCATGTTACAGGTTAGTAAACTGAGGTTCGGGGATGTGCCATGTCTAACATCACTCAACTAGCAGTTGGAGGCTAAGCTTCAAAACTTAAGTCTGTCCAATGACAAGGCCTGAGGCTTGTGGAAATTATTATCATGTTATAATTATTTATTATCTTAACTGTCTTAAAATGAATACGTTCATTTATTCAATATTTATTCTCTGCTGTATAAGGCTGTGGGCTAGATGTTATGGATTTGGAAATGAGAATTTAGTCTGTGTCCTGAGCAGCCCTTACAGAAGGCAGGTAGACAAAAACTACAGATGGCAGGGGGAAGCAAGGGAAGCGGGGACACAGAAAGTAAAATCTAACATTGGAGGGACCCCAGAAGATTTCTTAGAGGAGGTAACCCCTGCACTGAACTGGGTGGTTGACCTTGATTTGAAATGAATGTGCATTAAGTAACTTAGCCAAAAAATAATTGAGAATGTACTATGTGCCAGGTAATTTTCTAGATGTTGAGATCCAATGGTGAGTAGGTGCTCACAGAGTGTACATCACAGTAGGGGAGGGAGTCAATCAACAAACACAGGTAGAATGAGGTTGGAAGCTGGGGGACTTGACAAAAGAGAAGGAGCTGCCCAGGCAACAGGGGGATGATGGCATGCACGGAAAGGGATCCCTGACCAGAGATGGAGGCATGTGCAAGCATGCTGAGGCCTGGTGATCACCTCTAAGACAGAAGACATTTGCTGTGATTGGAAGATGAAGAAGGAAGATGAAGAAGGAAGCAAGAGAAATACACAAAGATAGGTCCTGAGTGCCTCGTGTGATATCACGAATGTGAACTTTATGTTGCAGGTAATAAGGAGCCATGGCAAGGTTTTAAGGGAGGGAGAGAGAATATTAGATTTGGCTTCATAGTGATCATTCTTGTGGCCCTGGTAGAGGATGATTTGGGAGGGACCAAGAGGGGAGACAGAGAAGATGGGGCAGACCTGAGCTAGGACACTAACCATGGGGCTAGAAGGAAGAGACCGAATTAGAAATACTGGTCACATAAAATGGATGTGAGTTGGGGGTTGAGTGTAGGGTTCTGGCAGAGATGGCTAGCCTAGAAAAAGCACCCAGGGTAGCACACCAGGTTCCTTCCTCTCTTGGGGAATCAGGTGGTGGTGGATATGAAGTCTGAACATGGCTTCTAGAATCCAGGGAGGTCTTTGTTCCTTAGAATCCCTCTGTGGCACTCTCCTTAGTAGGAGGGTTGTCTAATTTTATTTTGCTACACATTCTGCCAAGTGATTCCTATGATTCCTGCAATGGGGCTCCACCATAATGTCTAGTTACTGGCATTTCCTTGCATCTCCTGGTCTTTGGGGGACATCTTAGTTTCTTGTCAGACAAAGCTGAAGTGAGTCCCCTGACAGGATGGGTAAGAGGCCGGGCTTGAACTCCCCATGAGACTAACACATATATCCTTTTTTTAAAAAAGACAGAATATGTTCTCTTAGGGGCTTTTCTGTTCTTACTCTCCCACAGCCCCAGTGGGCCAGCAGGCCTGTCTGCCTGATGGCCTCCCTCCCTCTGACAAACACTCATCAGGATCTGCTCAGTTCAGGATATAAAACATGCCTGTTCCACGTCTCATTCCATCCTGCCTTATTTTAGTAAGACAAACGAGTCACACTGTGACCCCTACTGTTGTTTATCCCTTGAGAACAGGACTTCCTAACCCAGCTACGTGCCTCTTCATGCTCCTGTGGCAGAGTCTGTGTCTGAGAGGCTGTCACAGACCTTCGGCCTCACTGCCTCCAGGTAACATCTTCTCACTCGTCAGCCCTCGGCCCAACTTTCACTTCTTCAAGAAAGCCTTGACCTCCTGGACAAGTCAGTGGCTGCCATCCTATACCTCCCAGTGCCCCTGGCACCCCTTCCTAGGCCTCTCATGTCTGGAACTTTATGTGTCCATGTGGTTTTTGGTAAATAACTGCCTTTTCTACAAGACCACCAAGTTTGGTGATTGTAACACCTGGGTCTGCTTTGCTCACCTTCATTTCCCCCGTGCCCAGCAGTGTACAGGCACATTTGGTATTCAGGTACTATATTGCTGCTAATGGTAAGAATTTGGAGGGAATTCTGGGTGTTTGAGGACTTCACTGGGAGGAGAATTGGAGGCTCCTTTCTAGTGACTGTGGGAAGAGAAATGTGGAGCTGTGGGGCTTGGCACAAGAAGACTGAAAGCAAGTATCACAAACTCCCAAAGGTAAAGTGGCTTTTTCTTCCTCTGTCACTCCTAGGAAGGCAGGAAAAGCCCAGAATGAGGGTTCCTGGAAGAAGGGCCATCTGCTGAAGAGGAGAAGGAGGCTCTATCGCTGTGTGATAGATATTTCCAAGGAGTCCACGTAAAGGCAATGATGCAGAGATGAAAAGGTTTTGTGGAGGAAACAGTGTCCCTCTACTCATAGGCAGGTGATCCCCCCACAACTAGCTAGTTATAGGTAGAGGGTGAAACCAACTGAATACTCCTGGGCCTCCAGGGACACACACTCCTCTTGAGCCAAAGGCTCTCCAAACAATGTCCCATCTAGGCAGAGCAAGGAACCCCAGACCGGAGCTGGGAGGGGACAAAAAGGAGCTGGGCCTGGGAGCCAGGGGGCAGAGCTGGGTGTCAGCCCAGAGCTGGCTGGGACCGACGATTACACCCACGATCTCCACTGCTCTTTGCCTCTCTCTTCCCAGCTAGACAGTGAGCTCCCTGCAGGCAGAGCCTGCATCGTCCCCATCCTCAGCTCCGCACAGTCCAGTATGACTCCACCATGTTCCCACCATGTTTGTGGGTAAAACAAGTAGATGAATGAATAAATAAACCCTAGACAAGCGGTTCACCCCCTAATCCTAAATTGCCTTATCTGTGAAGTGGGGATGATAACAGCTCCTAACTAGAGTATCATGAGGACTGAATGACATCATGAATACGAAAGGACCCAGTAGGGACTGTCACATAGAGTAGGTGCTCAGAAATACTTTACCCTCTTTTTTGCCTTTAACCGCATCTCCTGACTTCAAGTACTTCCTAAACTTTGCTGAACTTCCTATATTCTAGGCTGAACTCTATGGCTAGAGAAACATAAAACCTCTGAGCAGGTGTGTACCAACAGTGGTTATCTATCTTGCTTTGTTTTTCTGCTTTTAACCTATTCCCCTTTAACAACACCCCATTTTTCCACATTGAAACCCCTATCTTAGTCCCTGAGGCTCAGAAGGGGCCGACCCCACCCAGACTGACCATGAGGATCTAGAGTCAATCTAATCCTGGCCCAGATGAGCGCTAGATGCCTTTTGCCCCAGTGATTAGTCAGGTGTGCATATGTCCGAGGGGACTCAACTCTAGGACCTGTGAGAGAGGGAATCACCTCTAACTCTGAGAGGACTTGATGTCCCCCAGGAGCTGCTGGCAGCCATTTTGTTTCCATGGGGAAGAGAGTCTGTCAGAGCAGCTGGAGACTGAGTCCTGAAGACGCTGTCTCTAGATCCAGGCCTGCTTAAAACCAGTACTCCTTTAAAGTTTTGAGAGCAAATTAATTCCCTTTTTTGGGTTTTCTGTCACTGGCAACCCAAAAAATTTGACGAACACCAGACCTTGTAGTTTTTACCTCATCAGACCTCTTAATTTTACAGATGAGGAAGAGATTTGCAAAATCACACGGTCATTTTTTTTTTTTTACACAACCAATTTTCCAAATAAATATATTGCCTCATTTCCTTTTATCTGTACTGCTGACCAGAATAGGAACAGGTTGTCCTTCTGCCGGAACAGGGTCACAGAATATTGATTTTGGTCACAGAACACCTAATCTTTCTCCAGCAGAGAGAATTTCCTATTTCAAGTCCTGGGGAACCAGTTTTGTTTTGCATTACAATGTTTTTATCCCCCAAGCGGAACTGCTGATGACTGCCCTTTTCCTTCTACACAGTGTCATCAGCAGCAATTAATTCTAATCACAAAGAGACAGCAAGAATGAGCAGAGCATTAATTGGACGGAAGTAATCAGAATCTCTCTTAGCCCACAGTTGGTACCTGTATGCAAGCATATCTGAGCCGGCTCCTGCATATTCACACACGCGCGCGCACACACACACACACACACACACACACACACCCTCCCCCTCTCCCCCTTATCAACCAGGGCACAGGAGAAGGTATAGAGTGAGCATGCTGTCTGGTCAGCATGGTGTAATAATAAAAAATCAAGGACTGTGGAGTCACAAAGATTCTACTGCCAACCAGTTGCTTAAAATTGGCCTCCTCATTTGTAAAACAAGGCTACACAGACCTACTACAAAGTGGTTTAGAAGATTAAATAAGAATATTGTATGTGAAGCACTTTTCACTGGTGTATAGCAGAAGCTCTGTGAGTGCTAGTTTTCTTCCCTTCCTCATCAAACACCTTTTATGGCAGGTAGAGAATAAAGGCCTCACATGACCTGAAATGTTAGATCCTTGATGGTTCTGGACTGGGCCTAACAAACTTGATAGTCTCCTCCTGACCCTCCCTTAATCCCATACCACTGCCCTCCTCCCATCTACCCCAACACACACACACACACACACACACACACACACACACACACACACACTCTACTTCCTCCTGCCTCTTCCCTCTCCAGGATGGCAAATTCTGGGTGGTCTGCTTGGGATCCTTATTGCTCATCATGGTACATGGCACACAGTAGGCACCGCATGGCCATTTGTTAGATAATTACTGACAGTCGGTGCCTCTGCTCATGCTCTCTCCCCACCTTCATCTTAGTCTGGTCATTCTTCAAGGCTTAGCCCAGACTCTACCACATCCTTCACGAAATTTCTGAAAGTTGTTCCTGGGAACAACTCTCTCCTCCTTTGAATTCGATCTTTCTTTGATGATACCGGCAGCTTCCTCACTGTGATGTAAGGTATAGAGGGTGTCTTTTCTTCCCTGTCTCCTCAATTCCTTCACTCCATCATGGAATCGACCCCAGCCCATGGATGTGGGGCACCGTGGATACTGAGAGGCATCTACCCCGTTCTGTGTCCTGACACGTTCAGGTTCAGACCAGTCCTTGAGTGCAGCAACTGCAACTGACTCATTTTTCTATCCCTCAGGCCTTGAGCCATGGGGATCCTTAAATATCTGATAATGGCAAAGGGTTCCCTAGGAGAGAACATCTGGGTCAAGACATCAGTGGGTCTTGTGAGGATATCAGAAGCCAAAGTGTTTCCTAAGGCAGGGCCTAGATTCTCTCAGGCTTTCTGAGGGAAAGGATTTAGTGTTATAGAGATTGGGAGGTAATTGACCCTGTCCTTAGATCATGTCACACAGGATGCACTCAAATCCGAAGCCCTCAGTCAGCTGAGACCTGGTGCCTGGGGATGTATGATTTAGTAGTATACCTGCAGAAGCTCTGGCCTGGGGGCAAACCCACCTTTGCCACCAACTTTCACAGTGACATGGAACAAGTCATTACTCCTTTTAGTAAGTCAACAACTGTGAACCTACTGTGTTCCTTGTCCTGGAGATGCAGATAAAAATCACATACGATGAGCTCCTTTCAGAGCTCACTGTCTAGCAGGAATTATGAAAAGGAAATCAAAGGAGATGTTATAACATCCCTATATAGTGTCGCTCTTTGTTTTTAAAACATGAAGAAGGCTCCTCATTGCCCTTAGGATAAATTGCCAATCTCCTTTACCTAAAACCTCTTGTGATATGGCCCCCGCCCACCTATCCAGCCTCTCCCCCGTACTGATCCCATGCCCTGGCACATTCCAGTGCCAGTCACTCCCAATGCTCCATTGTCATTTGTGCCTTTATTCTTCCAAAAATCTCTTCCTGCTAGATTTCTAATGGTCTGTGTAAGTATGAGGTATGCGAAGAAGGAGTATCACATTTGTAAACTGGAAACGAGTCCAAATATTATGGTTTTAAGAAATCTTCCTTCCTTCCTTCCTTCCTTCCATTTTCCTCTGTCCCTTCAGCCTTCCCTCCTTTAAAGGGGCAGATTAGATTAGTTCTATCAACACTTTTAAGATACTGTAATCACTCATTAATATTTGTATTATGTCTTTGGAACACAGGATCAATCTGTCTCAGGGGTGTCTCTCGTGGTGTTTGAAAACATCCCAAGAGCCAGTTACCTAGATTGTAGGCTGTGGGCTTGGCTTCCTGAAGAACGTTCCTTCCAGTGGTGAGTGAGCTGTCAATGCTACCACACCTAGGCTTTTCTTCCTTAGATTCCTGTTCCTGCCCTTGATTATAGTTTTCTCCCTTAAAAACTGCTGTAAGAGATTACTTAGGTCTCTTATTTCAGAGCAGTGAGGTGTTCATCCACAGTTCTGGGCCTTCGGGCCCTTGTGGAATGTCTTCCTCTTCTCCTCTTGGTGAATGCTTAATCACCCTTGTAAACCCAGCGCAAAAATCTGTCCTGTTTGGGAAGTCTTCCCAGATTCCTCAAGGCTGAATTTAGTTGTTTACTTGATCTGCTCTCTGTGTTCCCACAGAAGCCTGGACCTATCTTTTCTTCAGCTTTAATCATTCTGTTTTATAATCCAGATCCAGAGGCAGGTTGGGCAGATGAGGTATCAGGTACCATCTGTGATGGGATCATAAAGCATCAGTGAAGATATAGCAACTTGAAGAAAATTATATTGATCAGAACTGTCCACTAAAATGTAGTAGGAGGGAATATCGAAATCTATGGGTGAGGTAACTTTTGCTCAAATCATCAAACCAGAAAATGGTCGAACTGGGATTTGAATCTGACTCATATGTGTTAGATGATAACTGTGTGTCAGGCACTATGCTCAGCACTGGGATGCAAAATTTCAAAAAGGGCAGATAATGGCAGAGTAGAGCCAAATTCCTTATGCTGGTCTCTGGTCTCAAGATGTGAGACCCTTCTGTCCCACTGTGTGATTTCACCACTGGGAAGCTCCATAGCCAGCTTCTCAGCCTCTCCCTCTCCCTAGGGACAGGCAAGACACTTCCTCAGAAACACCCCTTCCCCTGCCCCCAAATCTTTGGCCATGCCCACTGTGGAAAGAGAGCCAAGGCTGCTGCCAAGTTCATTAATAATTTTGGCTTTCTGGAGGAAGGAATTGGATTGCTTTGCTCTTCAAATATCAAAACATCCAATTAACACAGCTAATTAGCATCACTAGCAGCAGTCAAAAGAATGGCAATTTAGATGCAGGATTTCAAAGGTTTCCTAGTTGTAGGCCAAGGCAACCCATCACTTGCTAATGACAAGAGTTCCTTGCTTAGGCAATTCCATAGCAGCCATCAATTAGCCTAGCCACCGGGCAGAGACTGGCCCCATCCCTGAGTCATTTGTCTAAGCAGAACTGGGGAGGGGGAGAGTGGAGGAGGGAGAAAATGAACTAGGAAAAAATGGAAGCACCGAGAGGGAGAGGCACAGAGAGAAATAACACACAAAGACATAGAAAATCTCAGAGACAAAAAGAGACAGACACTGTGTGAGAGAGAGACAAAGAAAATGTCTTATAAATAGACAGCAATCATATAGGCACAGAGAAACAGAAATAAACTTTTAAATATAGAAAAGATATGACAAAAAACTTCTGCCTACCAGTAGCTTTGGGAACATGGCTGATCTCTGGGAAGCTTAGCACTCTGGTCTATAAGATTGAGCGGACCTACGAGAGGAAATTAAAAGCTGGCAAAGTTCAGCTGCTCTGGTGAGACCCGAGAGACGAGAGATAGGAAGACCTCAGCCAAGCTCTTCTCATGCCCCTCACACTGAATGTTGGCTTTTCATGAGCCCTGGTTTCTCTTTAGACAGTTGGGTATGAGGTCGGCTTTCCTCCATTTGTGTGCTTTCTCCCGGAAACCCCGTGGACAGGACAGCAGGCTTGTGACCAATAGGGAGCATGGCTGTCTCCCTCAAGGAAGGAATCCAGTGGATCTCCTACTGAGTTCCCTCAGAACTGACTTTCGAGTCTTTTCTCCTCCCTACTGCACTGCCTCTGCCCTGGTTTGGGCCTATGGTCATGCTTCTAGATTATCCCCATAGCCTCTGGTCTCTCCTTGCTGCTGTCTAGTCCATTCACGTCAACTATCAGGTACACAAGGGTCACAGACTCATATGTCTTCAAGGAGTGGCCCATCATAGAAATGTGTGCAATGACAGCTGCGAAACAATAGGTTTATGGCAAACTCAACACTCAACTAACAGACCAACCAGCCAACTCCCCAGCCAGCAAACATTTTCTTGGCCAAAGCCACCATCTGCAGAAAGGAATCAGCCATGGGCCACCAGTTGGTGTGGCTTCATCAGTAACCCAGACTGGGAGCTTAGTTTGGCCTGCTTGACCCTCCACGCCCAGACTCTACTTTCATTTCTTGCCATCTCCTTGCCTTGGGTTTCCTTGTGCCGGGCCATTTGAACAGCCCTGGTCTCCTTCCCTTGTGGGCCCTGCAGAGGTGCTAACTGTGTGTAAATGGCTGCAAACACTCACGTTTACATTGAAGAGGCCAATCCCAGCATCTGCCTGGCCCAGGCAAGATGTTATTAATCAGCATTTTAATGAAGCCTAATTACAGCAGATGATGCCTCCCACCAGGTAAGACAATGGTTACAGATGGGAGCAAACCAGGAAATCTCTGCCCTCTCCTGGGTTTACTCCATCCTAGCATGGAGGGTTAACTGGGAAGGACTGGCCTGCTTGTAGGGATGAGTCCAGCAGAGGGAACTGCTAGCAGTAAGAAACGACTCCTCTCCCAAGTGCCAACAGAAACAGTCTGGACGGTGAGTGGAGCTGGGCTTCTAGCTCGGGCTGGGTTCTGGCAAGTGATCACCGTCTCTTCTGAGGTCTCTTCTGGCTGGCATTCTGTTTTTCCGGATATGGTTATGTCTCTGTTTCCAGCACCTGTTCCTGAGTCCAGCCTTGGTAAGGTGTGGAAATCTTCCAAAAATGACCCGTGTTTCCTCAACTCTTTGTTTTTCCTCTTTGCCTCTCCATTTACTCCTCTCTTCTCCCCATGATGCTGGAATATCCAGGGCCCCTCCCAACACCACAGCCCAGCAAAGTTCAGCGGCTCAGGGCCCCGGCTGTGGAGTCCCACAGTGATTGCCTGGACTCTGAGGTCAGATCATTTCAGGTACTTTTGATGACCTCATCAGTCTAACGAGAACAGTAATCCTGTCCTATCCTCTTCGTGTGTTTTTTTAGGGAAAATACTTAAGGCAATGCCTGCTGCCTAATCAAGTCTCTTAATTTTGCACCTTCACTGAGAAGTCAGCAGGTGGGAGAAACACTTGATCCCTGCTAACCAGCAGCTTTCTCTCTTGATTGGGGAATGAAGTATGGGCTCTGCAACGTTTCCAAAATCATACTAAGGGGAAGGGCCCACTGGTCTAGGGTAAGCGGACCTGGCTCCCCTTCTCTATCTCCTCCTATATACACCATCTGTTTCTCCTGTTAATACCATCATTTCCTCATGCTATTTTCTTGACCAAGAACCTTCTCTGGCTCCGTAGTACTATTGCGCTCATGGCTATTATCTGGCTCCAGAGAACACAGCCTGCTGTGTTTCCTGGGCTTCCCTGGTATGAACTCACCATTCCAGACAGGCCAGTTCCTTACCGTGCTCAGTCCTACCACTGAGGCTTGCTTTATTCATGATGATCCACTGCCTGGAAGGACTTCTCTGCATCACCACTTGACTGTGTAAGTTCCTTCAGCAGACTGTGGGAGTGGATGCTATTTGGTTTTGTTTCATTTTAAATCTCAGTATTAACAGAGCTAGATACAATGAAGACCCTCAATAGAAATTTCTTAAATGGGACCACATGCCACCACTTCGAATTCTTCTTTTTTAGAGCCCGGAAGAGTTCCCTTGGTGTGCTGTGAAGTCTTTAGGGTCATGATCTATAGCCAATGGACCTGGGGTCAAATCCAAGCTCTGCCACTGTGACCACTGATTTTATGTGTCACCTTGGCTGGGACACGATGACTGCTTAAGTGGCCAAACATTACTCCAGATGTTTCTGTGAGGGATATTTTGAAAGAAACTACCACTTCACTTGGTGAACTTTTGAGTAAAGCAGATTATTCTCCATATTGTGGGTGGGCTTCATCTAGTCAACTGAAGGCATGACCAGGACAGAACACTGACTTCCCTTGAGCAAGAGTGAGTTCTGAAATGGGCCGCCTTCAGGTGTGAACTGTACAGTCCCCAGCCTGCTGGTCTGCCCGGCAGATTTTGGACTTACCAGCCTCCAGAAGCACGTGAGCCAATTCCTTAAAATAAATCCCTCTCTCTATATACATCCTATTGCTTCTGTTTCTCTGGAGAACCCTGACTTCTCCAACCACATTGTGCATTTCTGTCAAGTTATCTGACCTCATAGAGCCTCTGTTTTTAAAGCTATAAAATGGGGATAATTGTTCCTTCTTCAGAGAATTGTTGTGATGATTCATTGTGACCCTGTGTAAGTGAAAACCCTGGACACTGTGAGCTACTGCACCTTGTTAAATCTTATCATAAGGCTCACCACCTCCAGGAAGGCATCCCCACTTGCTCTAGCCCTCTCTACACTCAGACATTCCTATGCTCTGAGAGCAGTGTGGGCCCATACCATGCTCTCTCCTTTCTTTTCCCATCTAAGTACATGGGAGGCCCAGCAGTGGAAGGAGGTGGAATGGGTGGGGACCGTTGCCCTAGTAGAGCCTAGTCTGGGGCAGTTCTCCAAGCTAGAACAGAGGCCGCTATAAGGATTCAGACATGATGCTGCAGTCGGTTCAGTCCTGAATTTAAATGCAGTCCATTGCTCTTTGTCTTGACAAGGTAATAAAAAATCCTCAGACAGTATATTATGGATGCAAGGGTGCAACACTAGCTCTCTGCTCTCTGCTCACCATCTGAGAGAGGGAAGACATGTTTGGGGCCTAAAGGAGGCAGAGCAGCTAGAAGACTGGGCCCTACATGCTCAACCAGCGCTTCTCGATCTTTCCTGCAGTGACTCAAAGAGAAGAGGCTATTCATTTGCACAGTGAAGGGAGAAGGGAGGGGTTGCTTTCTGCTGGAGGTCACTGGCACCAGAGCCCGGGCCCCTCTAGCCTCGAGAGGCTGGTGCAGGCTGATTTATCAGTGCCTTGGTATAGCAGCAACCCACCTAGGCACAGGGGGTAGGAATCTCTGTGATGCACTTTCCTCCTCGGCTGGGAGCACGGAAGACGCTCTGGTCCTCATGGTAGACCTGATGAAAAACTTAGCGGGGAGATCATATTTGGCCCCCCACGCTCTAGGGCGTCTTGTGCTTGCTACCTCCCTCAGTGGGGCGAGAATCCTGCAAATCTGATCACCACTCAGTATGACTAGTACTAGGCTCCTCAGCAGGGCACACAAAACAAGGCCCCTATCCTCCGGGCAGCTCCTGTCTCACTCCCTTCCCTCATAATTTTATCTATTTTTCCTTCTTTCTCTCCCAGGTATGCATGTAGCTGATTTGACTAACCTAGGATGAACTTGGCCATCCCAACCTGAAGGTAGGGCTCCAGACTGCCTTGGCTGCAGGCAGCAGGAGGGTCCCCAGTGATCTTCTAGGGCTGGCCTGAGGTGGCAGGGGGTCCCTGTGACATACCTTTTCCTGGTGGATGGCTGCGATAGCCAGGGTCACGCTAAGCTTCACAGGGAGGTTGAAGACCACCCAAGTCAGTTTTATTAGTGTCACCTTTACCAAAGCAAGTCACCCAACATGAGTGCGGCAAGAAAGAACACTCCGTCCACTGTCATTCCCAGCACTTGAGGATCTAGATGTTCCTAGCTCTTGACACAGCATGACACATCATGTCTCTGGAAGTTGGCCTAGAAGGTTCATAAATTGTAACATCTGCACATCAACGTTTCTATCACATTGTACCTTGGAATGCAGGAGCCTCTCTTGATCCAGTTCTGTGTCCCCAGCCACCCAGTATGGTACCTGACACAGAAGGAGTGCGCAGAAACTCCTTGTCAAACAAATGAGTAGATAACTGGATAAATGAATGGCCAGTGTCTGGGTCCCTTGGGTTTCTGTGTGCTCACTTGCCTCTCTACCCTCTCTACCTGGACCCACTGGTCTCTGTGCATGCTTTAACCCTGGACCTGCTGGGATATAGCTCAAAGCCTTGGGTCTAGATTCCAGTAGATCTAAGACACACTGATCAAATACCCTAAGACATAGGATCAAATACCCTTGATTCATCATCTGTACTTATGGTTGCAATGTGAGTTCAGAGAATGTCTAATAGGAAGGGACATCATATATTCCTTAGTTCAACTGTCCCCTTGAGTGACGAATCAATGTCTATTCAACTTGATCCCCAATGCCCAGCATAGGACCTGCTACAGAGTGGGTGCTTGGTAAATATTCGTTTTTCCATGAATCCCTCTAGCACACTATAGATAAGCAAATGAAAGCCCAGAGAAGGAAAATGAAGTCCCTGGATCACACAGGAAATTTCTGGAAGTCTGAATTCCAGCCTGGCTCCCCTGATTTTCAGGAGGCCAGAACCCAATGGGCCTTTTCAAAGGCCTTGTTTCTTGACACAGACCGAAGGTTATATATATTACTTGTTCCAGATTTGTCTCAGATCATGGACAGACCCAACATGGATGAGTTCCAATCACTTTAAAGCCATGAAGGCAAAAGACAATTGCTGTGGCAGCAGCAGACAGAGCTGGCTTCGGAGGCTGAGAGACCTGAGTTTGGGAATCAGCAGAAGCCCTTGCTGATTACATGACCTTGCAAAAATCCCCTGATTACTCCGAGCCTCAGTGTCCTCTCCCTGCTTCCTGCACCAAGGGGACCACAATGCTTATCTTTCAGGGTTGTGGTAGAGATCCCTGCTAATGTGCACATTTACCTGAAACAGATTAATCTTCGGTGGACATTCGCAGTGTCATTGTGTCTCCGCCGATTCTGCTTCTAAGCTGGCCTGCAAGTCCTGGCGGCCCCCTTTGGAGATGGTTTGCCCTTACAAAGACTCCCCATCTCGAAGCCCTGCCATTCTGGTATGTTAATATTTACTGTGCCATCGCTCACTGTGGAACAGCCACTGACCATAAAGTTTGACATTTTGAAGATTAAAGTGCTTTGAATTAGTCATGCACATGTGATGTCATTGTTCCTACTTGTCCTGCTCTGGAATCTAAAAATGACTTTCAGCAGAGCCCAGTAACTTTCCCTCAACAATTATTCTCTGGCGCCAAGGTATGCAGGAGTTTAGGCCAAGTGAAAACTCTCCATCACTCAGTGGAGAGCCAGCCCAGAGGAGAGATGGTATGAGTCAGCGTATCTGGAAAGAGGGGTCAGTTCTGCCCGGGCTTAGTGGTGGGCTGCCTCCCCCGAGGAGCAGAGCATGCTGGAGGGCTGGGGAGGGCTGGGGTGCGGTGGGATGGCACAGGTGAAATCTCTCTGGAGTCTGGCTGAGAGCACAAGGGCAGAACAGGTGTTGCGGGATGACACGGCTTGGGTTCAGAGTCTGGCTCTGCCCTGCCCAAGCTGTGTGACCCCTAGTGACTTAATATCTTGAGCCAACATTTTCTCACTTGCAAGACAGGAAGAGTAGCTCCTTCATAAGGTTGCTGTGAGAATCCAATAAGCTAATAAAGCACTTAGCACAGTGTCTACCACAGGACAGGGAAGCCGTAGATATTTTCCTTCATTCGAGAGCTTTCTAACTTTCCAAGACTCAGGTAGCTCCCCGTGCTTTCCACTCTTTCCACTTGCCCAGAATCTCACTTGCAGATATTCTCACCGAAATACTTAGCCAAAGGGAAGTGAGCTTGGGATTTTCCAGTCTGCCCTCACTGCAAATGAGTTGGGGCAGACCAAAGTCACCGTTTCCTTGTGAAAGAACTCAAAGGAAGAATTCCCTTTGCTTTAAAACTAGTCTTCTGGGTTTATGGATGGTGTGGGCGATGCTCCATCCAGACAGCAGACCCTCCATCTGAGTAGCTTGTGCGTCCACTCAGCAGACCCCCGACCTACCGGATCACCATGAAGGGATGACACAGAATGGTAATGTGTGATCACAGCTCCCTTAGCAGGAGCCAGTCAGGGTGGCAAGTACTTACATACCTTCTCATTTAATCTCACACACAAACCCTGGGGCGTCTGTACCATTCTCTCTTTTCTCCAGGTAAGGAGCCTGAGGCCCTGAGAGGTGCCTGAACTTGCCTGAAGTTGCACAGGGCTCAGAAATGCCAGAGTGAGGATTTGACTGCAGACAATGTAGGCTCCTGACCCCTAAACCACAGCAGCTCAAATACCCACAGTCTCCGCGCTTGCCTGAGTCTGGACCGGTGGGCTGTCCCGTAGCTAGGTTGAGAGACCCCACGTTCCCCGAGGATGGTGTGGGAGATGCAGCCCGTGTTAATGGAGCAGCTGGCTAGACGTCAGGCAGTTGTGGGCTTGGAGCATGTTTGGGGACTGGGCCCTTGGCTCTCATCAGGCGGCACTGTGAGGGGCAGTGTCATAGTGCTGGTGCTGGCGTGGGGAAGGAAGGCTCAAAGGCCAGGCGGAGGTCACTCCTCCCAACATGGGTCCCTGGGTGAGATGTTTCTTTAAGAGCTCAGTGCTGGGACATGCTTTGTGGTGCTCTATTGTGGCATTAGTTGCAACCTTTGTTGCAATTAGCACAAACGGTAAATAAATGAGCAAGCAGATTAAAATAGCTAGCCTGTGGACACATACACCAGGATGTCATGTGAGGCCTCAGGAGATGGCTCCTTCCCCACAGGATGCACTGTGCAGAGAGACACTCCCCGTGACATTCTCACAGCCTCTGGTTGTCCCTAGCTCGGTTCACATGCCCGGATCACACACTTTGTCAAGAAGCCACACTCTGCTCACTGTGGAGGAGGCGGAAGAGAGAAACACTGATTCCTGAAAGACAGTTTCTTCAAGGTGAAGGTCAAGTCTCCACTTCTCTGAAAAGCTCAACAAATGGCACTTGAATCTGAATCTGAACTGAGGTCTGAGGAGAGGGGAAAGAGGAGGGAGAGAGGACAGATGGAGGACGGGAGAAGAAAGGGTGGGAAGAACCGGAAGGAATGGCCCACAAAATGGGGCTGCTGGCAGCCTAGAAGGGGAGGACATTCTGAGGCCCACCCTGGGCAGCCCCCGGCTCAGCCCCTGCACCCAGCAGAGCACTGAGCACCTGCTGAAGATCCTATGAATGGAGAATGCTGAGCTCAGAGGCGGCTTTGGGTGCAAAACATTTCCACTATTTGCCACTGTTTTCCGTAAGAGAGGAAGGGAACTAAGGAGGAGAGGGAGAGAAGAAGGAAAAGTGGCAAGGAGCGGAGCAGAGTCTGGAAGGGCAGGAGGGAGGGGAGGGCATACTGGAGACAAGTATGTGTCTGTGTGTATGTATGTCTATGAGAGTCAGACCAAAAGAAATAGTAAAAAAGGAGAATGAGAGACAGGGAAGAAGAAAGAAATGGGTGGGGAAGAGGGCTGTCCACGTGGGAGAGAAGTCTGGGGGAAGTGAAGGGGATGTGCTCCTCCCTACTCTGCCCCACCAAGGTGGCTCAGGCCCCCTCAGAGCTCAGATCCCAGCCCAGACAAAGGACTTGGCAGCCTCCTGATCTTCTGTATGGAAGAAGCTAGACTCTCACAGGCAGCCATGCACCCTGGGGGCCAGGAGAGGGCACTTGAACCTCAGACAACAGCAGCAGAGCTGCAGCTGGTGGGCCTTGCCAGGCAGACAGCAAGAGGCGCAAAGCCAGTAGAGGCCAGTCTCTTACTCAGGCTGGGAGGCTACCAGCACCTCTACGATGGAGCCAGGTCCCTGCGCCCATCCCTGTGGACGCGAGACAGGCCATGAATTGGTTTGGGTCTCCCTTGGCTGTCTCTACACCAGCCCAGCACCTGCTTCCTGCC
This sequence comes from Mustela nivalis, assembly GCF_964662115.1. Lineage (NCBI taxonomy): Eukaryota > Metazoa > Chordata > Mammalia > Carnivora > Mustelidae > Mustela > Mustela nivalis. The sequence goes on from NC_139029.1 coordinate 36,256,223, forward strand.
TTCCTCCTGCCCTGACCCTACCCCAGCTTTCTGTCCTGAAGAGCAACATACCTCCAGCTTCTACCCAGGGCCCCCCGCCCCTGCCCCGCTCACCCAGAATCACCCCTTCTGTGAGTACAGGCAGGCTAATCTTCAAAACCATTCCTTGCACATGATGCCGCTGAGCTACACAGCCATTCGCAACGTGGGTACAGCAAGAAGAATGGGAAACTGAGGCACAGAGATGGAATGTCAGGGGTCTGTCATCACATGAAACAAGAAATCACTGTACTTTCCAGTTCTTACATTCCATGATGAGAACCCAAGTGTGCTATCATTCTACCATGACAGAGCTCTTCAATACCAGCATCACCAAAGACCTAGCTTTGTCTCAGACTGAGTCTTGGCTTCAGTCACCAACCTGATGACAGATGGAGCCATGCCTGATCATGAGTGACTTTGTTTGGGTGAAAGTTTTGCATTATGCATATGAGCACAGATAATGGAGTCTGATTCCATAAGGGATAGCTGAGAACTCCAAACACTTTTAAGAGGATCGCTGTTTAAGAATCTTAGAAATCCCTTAAGAATCTTAAGAACCCTTCAAGGGAGGTTCCATCAAACCTGCAGTCTGCTCCGATTTCATCTTTTCCTGATGGCCCAGAAGCTTATTACTTAGATCTCACCCAAGTCAGTACTTGACTGGTAATAGTAATAATAAAGCTATCATTTATTGAGTGTCTACCATGTTCCAGGCAATCTGTTGGGAACCCGAGAATTTTTTTTTATGTTTCCATCTACTTGGAACAACCCTATGAGGTATGTTTCCTAATCATCATTGTTATAAAAGGGCAAAGTGAGGCTCAGAGAGATAAGGTCGCTTGTCCAAGGTCACACAACTAGCAAATAACAGAGCCAAGATCTGTACCCAGGTCAGCCTGGCTTGAAAGACCATGCCCCTTTTTATCCTATTACTGAACAATGGCATCTGTTACATCTCAGCTACTTTTGGCTCCTCTGCCAGACAACTGGTTTCTTTAAAGAAAGTGTCCTCTAGGGGGGCAATCAGATTTGGATTTGATTATCAAAAGACACAAATCCAGGTGCCTGGGTGGCTCAGAGGGTTACAGCCTCTGCCTTCTGCTCAGGCCATAATCCCAGGATGCTCCCTGCTAATCGGGGAGCCTGCTTCCTCCTCTTTCTCTCTGCTGCTTCTCTGCCAACTTGTGATCTCCGTCTGTCAAGGAAATAAATAAAATCCTTAAAAAAAAAAAAAAAAAAAAGACACAAACCCAAGCTCCTGGGAGGGCATTGCTCTACTACCTACAGACTGTGTCACCTGACAGGTCTCCTCCATCTGACTCTCACTTTGCAGGTTTCTGGAGTCAGGGACTGGTTGTGGCTTTGGGTAGGCATGGGGTCAAGATGCACCTTCCTTGTTTATAAAATACAAATGATAATGCTCATCTCTCTGGGTTGTTGTGGGGGAGCAAACGAGAGGATGATTCTGAATGTATCTTATATACTGGTAAGTGGTGTTCACTTCCTGATAGTCCACTGGAGGGCTTTGCATTCTGTAGGAGCTCTGTAGATACTGTAAATATATTTTGCTTTGAACTGAAATCCAAGCCTTCTCTGTCTTCTGTTGCATCTCCACTGACTCCCTGCAAAATCTGCCTAGAGTGAGAGCAGGTCCTGACTCTCCTCCGCGTGAGTGCCATCTTTCATCCTCCCAGCCACGACGCCAACTCCTGCCTCTTGAGACACATCAACAAGCCAAGCACGGCCACAACCCCAGCTAAAGGCCCTTGTCTCAGACAGAGTTGGCAGCTGCCTCCTCTTATTGGCAGGACATTTATCATCTTGAGGAAAATATTGACGGATAAGAAACCCCAGACAGGCCGTGTGTCTTGCTGGGAGTGTAGCCTGCTGCGTGGGAAGTGAGAGTTGAGGTGCTGGTTCCAGGGCTTTCTGGAAGAAAGGGAGGGACGGTGGTCCTGCGGAGAATGGCCCATGCCCTCAGAGGTTGGATAAAATCCTAGGGATGACCGTGTTCAGTACTTAGTAGATGTTCAATAAATGAGTTAGATTCAGGTTCAATAGGCTCTTCAAATGAGATTTGGAGGATGGAAGCCCTCTGTCCAAACTCTTAATGTCACCGATGGGAAAGTGGGATCAGGGAAAGCCAATGATTTGCTCAAGATCACACAGCAGGCCAGTGACAGAGACGAGATTAACAAAAGTCCACACATCATGAATCTCACCTGGGAACACTGCCCATTACACAACGATGCTACCAGGAGATATCCCCAAACTTCTGGTCATATGGGGTCATCTGGGAAGCTGGAACTCTGGGTTCCCCAGGGAATTAGGAAGAAGAGGATCCTCTGACTCACTTGCAGAGCCAGTTCCCAGGGAGCACAGCCAGACAAGAAGAGAGGGACCAAGGCAGGCTGAGTGTGGTACCTGAAGGGTTGGGAGATGACAAGGCTCTGGGTTGCACTCCATCCCCAGCTGCCCCAAGCCACCATCTTCCCCATGCACCATTACACTCTGCCTGAAACCACCAACTGGTTCTCACAGTCCTCTCTAGCCTCCATGCTTCTCACCCCTACTATCTCATACCCCAAGGCCTGGACTCATCCAGAGGAGGGAAGCAGCTCTCCCAGTGCTCCAGACCCTGCACACAGCACTCTCCTGGCTCACGAGGCTCTTGTGTGGTACCTTTCTCACTGCACTTACTCCTACCCTTGGCATCCCCAAGGCTGGGTCTGATGCTCCTTCTAGCCACTTCTTGTGTCCCTCCTCTGTCACAGCACTGTGCTCTAGTAGTCACTTTCCTGCCTGTCTCCCTCACCATACCAGGAACTTCTCTGGGCAGAGGTCATGACCACTTGAGTCTGCATCCCCATAAACAAGGCCAGGTTCTGTGAGACACTCAGTGAGCGTGGTCCTGTCTTCTTCCACATAGAGGTTCCAAATGAAGCTGCCTCCCACTGGCACTTGTTCTGACCCCTAGGGCCACACAGAACAGATTGACTCTGTCTGCTCCATGACAGCTCTTTAGAAATTTGACCAAATCGGGGCGCCTGGGTGGCTCAGTGGGTTAAGCCTCTGCCTTCGGCTCAGGTCATGATATCAGGGTCCTTGGATCTAGCCCCGCATCAGGGTCTCTGCTCAGCAGGGAGCCTGCTTCCCCCTCTTTCTGCTTGCCTCTCTGCCTACTTGTGATCTTTCTCTCTGTCAAATAAATAAATAAAATCTAAAAAAAAAAAAAAGAAGAAGAAGAAGAAGAAAAAAAGGAATTTGACCAAATCAAGACTTCCAAAAGGAAAATATCCCCAATTCCTTGACAAGTTCTTCACAGGTCATAGCTTTGGGTAGGGTGACTGACCACACTGGTTTGCATAGAACTATCCTGGTTTCAGCACTGGAAGTCCCCTGTCTCAGGAAACCCCTAGGTCCCAGGCAAACCTGGAGAGTTGGCCAACCTGTTTTTTTCTTCCTTTCCCATCTTAGTGCTTCAGAGGGCTTATACTATTTTCTCAATGTCCTGCATAGAGTAGGGGCCAGAAACAACCATGGGACTCCAGCGGTCAGTGACACAGCAGGATAAAGAAAGGGCAGCACCTCCTTGCTCCTGACTCCTGCTTCCATTAATGCAACCAGTCAGCATCAATTTCAGCAGGACAGTGTATGGTGGATGTGGCCATTGCTACATATGCCTTGTTGACTAATATTGAGCTCAATAGTGTCAATTAAAATGCCTAGACCATTTTACTACACAGAAAACCTGATTTCCCCGAATCAGGACTTCTAAAGCTGCTTTTGTTTTATTTTATACTAAAGGCAGAAATTATTTAACATCTTTATTCTTAATATTGTCTAAGCCCTTCAAGTATTCCAGGCATTCAGCCATTCAACAATTATTTATTAAACATCCACAGTGTGGCACACGGTCCCTCTCTTTGTCCTTCGAGTTGGTCAAAGTTAGGTGCAAGTCTGCAACGGGTTTGAACTGATCTTTGATAAAATTCTTCCATGTTGGTGGCTCTCCCCACATCCGCAAAACAAGAAGATGGGAACACAAGTAAGTGTGCACATAAGTGTGCAAATGACCATGAATATAAACAAACAGGTTCGAATTACTGAAGAACTAGCCAGGATTTTTCCTGACCGTCAGCTAACAGCCATAATCCTGAAACAATATCAACTCTCTTTATCATCAACTTGGTTTCCATGGAGCCTCACAGTGCTGCTGGTGAAGGCTGACAGTTATCACCATAAAGAAACTTTACAACTTTGTAATTTGTAGCTCTCTGCTGTCAGTAATATTAACAGCATTTCGAATTATGGCTATAAACTTGACAACAGCAGATAAAACCCTTAGAAACCTCATTTGTGGGGATGAGGGAGGCTGGGGGAAGGTAATGACATTTTGGTTTTCTCGGCCTGGAAAGGAGGCATGTTTTGATGTGGAGGTAGGAGGCAACGGAGCCCAAGTGGAGCTCGCAAAGGGCAAGGCAGCCCAGCTTGGGCACCACAGATGAAGGGTCTGTGTGGCATTTGGGTGATCAGGGATTATAACTGGGTCAAGGCCAGGGGTAAGGGTTATGGAGAGTGGGGCTAGCAGATGGACAGGGCTGGCCGCTACACCCCAACTCTGTGGGGTTCAGGAGAGGGCTTTTGTCTTTCAGGAAATGGAGGGAATCTAGGCCAACCGCAGAGCAGGGAAGAAAGGAAGACAAGGACACCAGGCAGGATTGAGGGAATAAACCTGAGCCTGTTATTTGACTTTCCTGGGCTTTAGTTTCCCTACTGTAAAATGGGGGTGCTTATTTCAAAGGCCGAAAATCAAATGATTCTTTCTGTGTCTATCTATCTATCCATCTAGCTAGCTAGCTAAAGATTTAGAAATCATATCATTTCATCTAAACTGAAGACAGGAAAATCTGAATCCAGAATGGGGAACAGATCTTCCCAAACCAACATGGTAAATTAGAGGTGAGCCAGTCCTCCAGTGAAGGGATCCTGACCTGTCTCAAGAAGCACTTCTCAATGTTATTATTCTTACCATTACTACTGCTACTTACTATCTGTCATTCATTCACTCAGCCATTCAGTAAGGGCTCATGTTTTAAAAATCAAATTCTAGTGCATAACTGCATGGAGGAGAAAAAGAAAGCCACAGGCCTCCATCCAGTTTAGACTTCTGTTCCCCAAGCCCTCTGACTGAAGCATTTTTTGCTTATGAATTTTAACCAAGCCTTGACCCTGGGCATGACAATCAGGAACTGGGAAGTACCTAGGTATTTGTACATGCCAACCAACAGGTCAGACCTGATGGCTTCTTAATTCTTCTGTCTAAAAGGTGAAGCCTCCTTATCAAGAAAGAAAATCCAGGCAGTACCTGCCTCCCCTACCACACCTCCTCCAACAACCCCAATACACACATATATGTATTCTGATGATTCCTCTGAGCAACACAGATCATATCCGTTGTCCTATTAGGAGCCAGCTAGCAGATACTCGCGAGGCCTGCTTCTGCTTCATTCATTCATTCATTCATTGGCAGTCCCTGAAGTTCTACCTAGTATCAGACTGTAGCCAGAGAGGTGAAGTGACTTAACTAAGGTCACACAGCTTTAGGAGGGAGGCAAGGGGCAAAGGGCCATACAGGAATGGGGATCTTCGTTCAGCATTCTTTTCACCAACTCATCAAGGGAGTGCGAAAGACTGTGCACTCCCTTCATTATGACCTTATAGTACTTTGTAGAAAAGTCTACTATGACTCTGCCCAAAGTCCAGACCTCTCTCATATAGTCATCATCGCTCATATAGTCATCTGCCTCCTAAACTTCTTCATTTGCATGCCACAGGAGCCCCCTACACTTGATTCATCCTCCAGCTCAGAATATCCCTGCCCCAATCCTTTTCTCCAATTTAAGTGACTGGTCCCACCATCTGCCACATTGTTCCAAATCAAGAGGATGGGGTATGTTCCTTGACTTCATCCTTTAACCCCACACCCAAGTAATCACCAAAAATACTCAATCCTAACTGTTAGATACTGAGACATGCTGTTAAAAAGAACTGTCTTCCTCTTGGTTTTAGCCAAGATCCCAAGTCTATAGCTACTACATTTCAAAGTGAGGTATGAAACAATCAGGCAGGACCAGAAACCGGAAAGCCTGTTCTGCAACTTTTAGCTCCCCTTCAGGCAAGAGGGCTACTGGAGGGGTACAGTGATCCAAAGAGGTGAACCACCAGATCAGTAGGGACTGAGGAAATAAACACCTGGCTTGAACAGACGGACTTGCCAATATCCATGGCACTCCAAGGCCAGCGAAGGTTTGCCTGAAGAAGCTTATGAAGGCTTGCTCATGCTATCTCTAGAAAGTACCAGTTACCCAAGACCTTCCCACTCCTTTCCTCCTCTCCCTCATCCTGCTCAACCTTGGAAGGCTGAACACCTGGGGTTAGCAAGTTGGGGGGCAGGGGTGCTGCAAGACAAGCTGAGCAAACACAAGTCCCCTTGAGCTTGAGACAAGCCTGAGCTGGAGGACGGGGTGGGTTTTTACTTTGAAGAGCCATGATGGCTTTGACTGGACCAGACATAGTCATGGCTGAACTGAGACTCTTTGGTGACTAGAGTTAATTAAAAAACTTTTAATTTCCTGAGAGATATTAGAAAGTCATGGGGCCTGCCAGAGCTTTTATATGTCTAGATCTAGATCTATAATCTATCTCCATCTATCTGTAGGGTCAGTGGGGGACAAAAAATACTTTCTAATTGCACCCTGTGGGCACAGCTTGTTCAATGGACCTGTTACAGAGTCCCCAAATCTTTCCCCTTCTCTTCTTCATTGACTCTGCCTATGTTTCTTTCATCACCTGCTGCTTCGGGCACAGCCCCAACTACCCTCCAGTATTTTGGAGGCACGTGTCCTCTCTCTGTCATCCAGGTTCTCCCCTGTATGTCTACATCTGCCAGGAAGGCTGTCCCCCCCAACCCCTCCTCCTGCCTGTGTGCCTTTTATCCTCTAGGTCTGAAACTTAATTTCTCTTCTTCCGGGAAACCTTTCTTCCCTCACCTCCCTTCCACTCCTGCAGGGTTACCTGACTCCCATATGCTTCTCTGACCGGCAGAATTCCCCTCTGCTCTAGCATTGACTCTCTGATGCTGCTGTCTCTACTTTTCTCCCTCCTTCCAAACTATCTCCTCCTTAAAGGCAGGGCCCATGCTTTATCCATCTATTTCTAGTATTTAATGAGTTGTGTTCAATGGGCAAGTAAATAAATGATATCTCCACTGTCTGATGCATATTTCAGAGAACCCGGTGCAAGGCACATAGTAGGCTGTACATTCAGACCAAGCCAGTTATCTGAATTCTAAATTTCTGCATCTTTTCTGGGCCACACCAGCCATTCTCTTCTCTCACAGCCAGCATTTTCTGATTTCAATATGCCCACAACTATAAGTCTATGTGTAAACCAGTTTGCTCAGGACCCAAGGTCTCTGTTCCCAGTGTTTTCCTCATCCATTATGTTGAAGAGCTATATTTTGCTTATGGAGCTTATAACCAGACCATAAGCAAAGGCCAGAGAAGCTCTGGGTTATTTTATAATTCCAGTTTAGACTTTCTCTCACTTTCTCTTATTTTTTTTCTTTCTTTCTTTTTTTTTTAATCGTTTGAACAGAGCATATCTATTACTTGGCAGGCTAGTAAATTATAAATAGGGTTTGCTCAAGAATGGTCCAAAATTCTCCAGAATTTATCATTTCACAATGACAACAAAAACAACAAACCACAGGAAGGAAAGGAGAGGGATGTTTAATGGCACTGAGTGTGTGCCCAGTGGTTTATCTGCATTCTTCTATGTAATGCTCAAAGCAACCCTGTGAACCAAATAATCATTATCCTTACTTTACAGATGAAGAAACTGAGGTTCAGAGTGGTTAATTAACTGGGTTAAGGCCCTTAGCTAGAATGAAGCAAAGCTGAACTGACACACAGGACTCCTATATCAGACACATGGACTGAGACCATCATCAGCCAGGGTAGAAGCCTCTGAAGATGTCCCCCTTTTAGATTCTGTTAAAAGTCATGCATTTTTCCTTCTAAAAAATGAACTATGCATCCTTATTCACAGTTTTGCATAAACTATGGACAGTTCATAGGCTCTTCTTGAAGTCCATGCAGAAGCCCCTGAGTTAAGACTCCCTTAACTAAAAGAATGAAAGTAGCTCTGGGCTTTGCCTGACTGGCTGTCCAGGACACCTTTGTATTGGTTTTCCCGATTAGACTGAACGCTGATGCTTATGGAATCACCCCATCTTTAGACTCGCCAAACAACAGAATTATGGATTCTTGATTTCATAAATTCATCTAAGCATGGGATTATAAAATTTCAGATTTCAGAGTCAGAAAAAAATCTTAGAATATCAGAGCCGGATGGGACCACAGTAGACATCAAGTCCACCCGTGATACCACAGCTCTGATAGGTAGAAGTCTCAGACATGGAAGCTGGAGAAGGCAGGTTCCCCAGTAATGGTGGTGGAATCAGTGTTCGCCCCAGAGGCAGATCATCAGGTTAAAGGCTCATCCAATAAAAGGAAAGCTATGCAGTCTGCACGGGGGTGAGAAAAGTGGGGGCAGAAGGAACATCTGTTAAGTACCTATCACGTGCCAGGCAATGCCTGTGGATTGGAGACACACAGCATCATTTCACTCTGGCAAGAACCCTGCAGAGTATTATCACTACTTTCAGCCTTATGAACGGGGAAATAGGCTCAGAGAGGTGAAATAAGCAGCCCAAGGTCACACAGCAGGGGAAGCATCAATGACTGTGTCAGTTGCTGCATTTCCCTGATGGAGTGGAGAAGGAAAGTTGGAAAACAAGCCCCAATAACATTAGCAGTTCCAGGGAGAACAATTAAGCTGACATATACATATGTTCTAGTGGGTGGGGAGGCGGATGTTACTGTGGGCTGGGGTGTAACATCCCTCAGGATTCCCTCCTCCCTGATCCCTTCCCTGGCCTTACTCTCCCCCAGCATGCCCTGGATAACTAATGTGTCCTCCACGTGCCCTGACGGGAGAAGGGCCACTCTGGGGGGCAGACGTGCAAACCCTGCCATGGGAACCCTAAGACCCCACTCTGTGAGCCACTTGGTGTTGGAAGACCAAGGCCCTCAGTTGTGGTGACTCTATGAGATCCTTTGTCCCATGAACTCCACCGACATGGCCACGGCCCTTGTTCTAACAGCCCCTTCTTCACACGAATGCAGGTCCACATTCACAGTTGCCCACGCCTTTTGGATGTTTTAACTGACAGTCACTGAATACTGAAAGCTGACAATGCAGATTCACACACATTACTTCATTTTAACTCCTTGCAGCTCAGTGAGGTTTAGTGCTATGTCCTCCCATTATAGAGGAGGACACTGAGGCCCAGTCAGATGACAAAAGTTGCCCAAGGTGACACATCTGGCAAGTGGCTAGGCCAGGATTCAAACCCAGATTTGTTTCCATGAAAAATTTGCTCTTTGCTCAATGCCCCATTTTTCGTGACGGTCTCGATTTAATTTCCATAGCAGGGATTAGGAGAGCAATGGCTCAGGTCCCTCTGTGAAGGGGACTGGCTCACCTTGGGGAGGTCACAAGACTTGCTGAGGTGCAGTTCAGGTCTCCCGAGTCCCGGTCTGAAGGACTTCCTCCCAGACCATACTGTCATTCCAGCCTCCCTGAGTAGACCGAAAGCTCTGGGAGTCAGGGACCTTGGCTTGTTGTTGAGTATTTTACCCCGGGTGCCTCATAGAATTTTTGGCACGTACTGACAGTGTGTTTATTTTGATGAATGAGGACTGGGTGTTGAGGGGGAAATCTGGGCCTGGGCCAAGGCGGGGGGTGGTGGGCAGTCTACAAATCAATGCATTTACTTCCAACACAAAAGCATGTGAGGTGCTGCGAAAGCACCTCTGGCATCAGAAATCAACCACAGACTCAGTGCAGGTCTCCTTGGGTGGGACCTACCGCTCACTACGAATAAATCTGTGGGATCCCTTCTGTCACGCATGCTCAGAAAGGCAGGATCGGGGAGAGTGAAGCAGGAGCAGTGTGAACTGCCACCTATCTGTGTATAATAGGAGTTAGCAGGTCCTGGAGAAGTCATGGCTACACATCAAGTGTGGGGGTGGGGGAGGGGCAGGGAGGAATAGCAAGGCACATACAATTGGCCAGGGTCCTCTACCCAGAACAGAGCCTCCTCCCTTGGCCTTGAGATGTTAAAGCAGATTTTAAGATGACTGTCTTGGGCTTGGCAACTGGAAGGAGGGGGACTCTCAGTTCTTCTCATGATCTTTCCAGTGTTCTGCAGGATCAGGAGCACCATTCTAACACGTGACCTATCCTTGGCTCACCCTTCCGTCTGACGCCATCGCCCTGCCTCCCATGTACTCAGCAAGGTAACTGGATCCCCCAGAGCCACAAGCTGCCGCTGACTGGGTGGACGAGTCTGGAGCCATACCCCAACCAGGGAGATTTTCCTGCACAGAGTATGGCAGGAACCCTGGAAACTCTGGAAACACTCACCCAAGGTTGAGAAAGGCTAAAAGGAACACTTCCACTTTGGGGAGAGAGGATTTATATATATATACACAGAGTTAATATTATCCCTTTCCTTTCTCCTCTGTCAACTAGAATCCTTTCTCTAAGAAAACTCAGTGTTAGGAGAGGAGAAATGGGTCAGTCCAAAAACAAAAAGATAAAGGAACACAAAAACTGTCACAACCTGTCACAATCCTTATGCAGTGACCTTGATATTAAAATCAACACCCAGGAAACCAGAATGACGAAAGTAGTCCCTAGAAAGTCCAACAAGCTGGAAATAACCTGCAATTTCATTATAACAAGCATAGGGGTTTTCAGAAAATGTCATGAAGTCAAGAGGAAAAACAATTTGGTGAAGGAAATGCCAAATTAGAAAGAAAGATGTGCAAAGGATGGGAAGGAAGGCAGGGCGGACAGAGGCATGGGAAGAGAAGGAGAGGAGAGGAGGGCGGAGAGAAGAAAGAAGACAGAGGGAGGGAACATAGTAGGGAGAAAAAAAACCACAGAAACTCGAGCTAGAAGGAGAGAGGACAAGGAGAGGAAAATGGATACAATGAAAACTGGTGAGCAGAGAGAAGAGAAAGAGGGCAAGAGTGTAAACAGATTGGAGGTGAAAAGAGAAAATATAGTTTTACATGTTCAAGGTTAGAAGGAGTCAAGACCACTCAGGGCTTCCTCAGCAGCCCAAGGGACGGTCGTCCAGACTGTGTGCTCACATATCTTAGATGGCAGAAGACTCACTCCGTCATGAGGGCATGGAGGGGAGACAGAGACGGGAGCAGTATAAGGCCATAGCAGAGGCAGGTGGGAAGGGGGGGGGTGTCCATTAGCAGGTCAAGGGCCAAACAGGACAATCCAAAGATGCCATCAGCAGAACAGCCTCCATCCTCACCCCAGAGGGTCAGCCCTCACCGAGCTGGAGACCAGATTCCCAATCTGCCCATTAAATCTCACCAGACCTGGATATTCTCTGCTAGATGCGGGCTGGCCCCGGGTGGGGCGGGCTGGCCCGGGCGGGGGGAAGGCGGGGACTTGCCAAGGATACAGGCTTCCTCCGTGTAGGGCACCGCGGCCGTGGTGCCTCCAATGATGTAGCTATAGAAGGAGACCTCCAAGGTGTAGCAATAGGAAGTGTGGTCCAGAAGCCCCCCGAGGAAGCGACGTCCGGTTCCTGCTTTCACTGCATCCCGGTTAAAGGATGTGCTGGACTGGGAAAGACAAAGCAGGGAGGAGAGAATCAGGACTGGGCCTCTGCTGGCTATTGGCATTCAAGCAAGTCTTACAACACATCTGGGTCTTGGCTTCCTCCTCTGAAAAGTGGGATGTTAATCACACATCACAGGGTTTTTATGGGGACTGATGAAATAAACAAACAGAACTAAAAGAAGGCATCCAACTTTGGATAGTGACTGCCATGCAACAAATATTTGTGGGAATCTGAATGCGGATGGATGAAGCAAGGGAGAGCAAACAGAGAGCAAGAAGCATTGATACTGTGATGATAATCAAAGTTAAAATTTGGGCAGTGCTTTCAACTTTATAATGTTGTTTCCCACACTGCATCTCCTTTATGCTTCAGACTAACCCCCTGATGGAGGTGTTGCCGCTTTGCCCCTCTGGGTGAGACACAACGAGGCTCACAGAGATGGAACATGCAAGGGACACAGCACAGATATGAACCGAGGACCGAGTGACTCCAGACATCCCAACCCTCCTTTGCATACTCCCCCTCCACGAGGGGCAGCTGAACTCCCACCCAACGTCACCAGTGGGTAGGGATCATGGCTGTTCCTCCGCTAGGGTATTGGCCTCACCCATCCTGGTGGACAGAGAGAGGACAGGAACAAGCAGGTTGGCATCTCATGGCCTCTGTTCAAAAATGTGCGAGATGGGGGCACCCAGGTGGCTCAGTCATTGAGCATCTGCCTTCAGCTCAGGTCATGATCCCAGAGTCCTGGGATCAAGTCCCACATTGGGCTCCCTGCTCAGTGGGGAGCCTGCTTCTCCCTTTGACCCTCACTCTACTTGTGCTCTCGCTCTCTCTCTAATAATTAAATAAATAAATAAATAAAATCTTTTAAAAATGCAGGAGATGTTAGGCAACTTGCCTTGTTTGGCTTAGCCTCAGTTTCTTCATCAATAAAATGGAGGTGATAATAATATTTCTTTCACAGAATTGTGAGGGTGACTCATCTGTGGTTAAACGGGGCATTCTGTGGTCACCGGTGGAGCTCCAAGTAAATAAAGAGACTGTGATTTTAATAAGAGACTGTGTGTCTTGTGAAGCAGGGTATAAGAGAAGAAGGAAAAGAGGGAGAAAGAAAATAGCAAAACAAGGCAGATATTTAGAGACAAGTCTAAACAAAGAGAAGCGTGTGTGTGTCTGTGTGTGTGTGTGTATGTGTGTGTGCGTATGAATTCTGAGGTAATGAAAGGGGTCAGAAAATTAGAATGTCACATCTGAAGGGACCCTTGAGGTCCATACAGTGAAATTATTTTAGAGTCAGGTTCGGAGGATCAGAGAAGGGAGACAGAGACTGGATGAGAACCCTGGCCTTGAGCTCTTAAGTTGGCTGCAGTACAGTAACATCAACAGGCAAGGCCAGAAACAAAGCTCCGAGACTGTGCCTCTTTTGTTTGTCATGGAAACCTCAACCCTGTGAGGGTCTCTGAGGCCTCCTGGAGAATATGGCCCAGGAGACCACAGTCTGAAATTCAGCAGTTTCAAAAAGCCTGGGACTGGCCATCCCGTAGATTCCTGCAGAAACAGGCATGGCTCTTTCTACCCCAGAGATGCAAATTGCTTTGATTCTGCCACCAAATGCTGAGTCACTTCGCTGCACATACTGAACTTCTCTGGGCCATAGGTGTCTCTTGAATACAAAGAGGAGACTGAGCCAGTTCCTTTCCCGGCCTGGCGTTCAAAACTTCTGGGATTCAAAGTGTATCTTGCTTCATTCAGTGGAGAAATTCATCATCTCCACTAATGTCCAGGCCTGGAGCAATGGGCAGGGAAGTTTTCAGCTCATCACCTTCAAAAATTGCTATGACCTTTGTGGGACTCTCCCTCTCTGGCCACATGGAAATAACAGGCCTTGGACTTTCAGTATCAAAACAAAGGAAAATGTACAAAAACTCTCTCCCATGTCCCCACAGCCCATGCTGATTCTCTTCCTTATCTTCTCTCCTTGCCGTTTTCCAGTACTGCTTTTTGCTACAAATTATTCTCGCTGCTGAGTCTTCCTCCGTGTGTGAGGTGGGGAGTAACAACCAGTCTCTGGGGTCTGCTGAGGTCTTCACTGTCTGCAGAGTCCTCGGCTGCCTGTTACTGCCTCTGTCCTCCCAGGAAGCTATGATGTGGGCAGGACAGAACATGACCGCCCACAAATTATTGATGAAGAAATCAACACCCACAAACGGTCATGGACGGAGGGAGGGAGAACATGGCGGGCGCATGTCCCCCTTCAGCAGGGGGTGAGGCTCCTACTAAAAGAGCCGGATGAGGAGAAAGTAGACCCCAGACCCCTTGGGGTAGGAGGAGGGTGTGGTGGGTACTTGGTGAGTCCCTTATCTTGCGAAAGCCGGGGTCACCTCAACTGAAACAAATCCCAGCTCCTCAGAAAGACCAGATGCTGCCTTTTCCAAGACTCTCCCCGCTGACTGGTGAGGCACTGCTTGTTCACCTCTGTCTTTATCACCCCCACAGGGCCTGGCACCGAGCTGGCGTCCTGAGAACAGTCAACCCCACTGAGCTGAGTGAAGAGGAAGGGCAGGGAGCTGGGTGGGGGCTGCTGAGAAAGAACTCTTGACCTACGTAGGAGAAGTCCTCGGCATTCTGGCACAGGAGCTTGGGGAAAATGGCCTGCCTCTGGAACCGTTCCTCATCCTCAAAGATGTTGCCATACATGAAGCCGTTCATCATGGTGGAGTGGGCGTGGATGTCAATATAAAACTCCAGGCTTGTTTTCTGTTGAAAGAAAGGATGACAAATGAGAAGTCTGGGGTCACAGAGCTTGCCTTAAAGGACCAGATGCTAAACACAGTGTGCAACATACACACATACTTCCTCCCGAGCTATGCCTGTGGGTCAGACTTAGCACACCTCTGCAATGTAATTGGAAGGGTTAAGACTTGTGAACCCCAATTTCTCCTCACTTCTAACACCATCTGCCCCCGGGGGCTGAGAGCACTACCTTTAGCAGCCCTCTTCAGAGTTCGGAAGGGGTGAGGGCTTTGGTGGGTTGTATTGGGAATGTTGCTTACCCAGAGCAGTTAATAACATTTGTGACTAAAGGCACTAACCGACTCTGTTTTTCTGATTAATGAGAAATACCTTCAGATGACACAATTGTATTTCTATTGGGGCTGCTTAGCGTTTGGGCCCAACCGGGCCATTTCTAGCTGAGGGGGTCTAGGGGAGATCATGGCCCTACAAGGAGTCTCAGCTTTCGTATTTGGCAAATGGGTCATTTTACTTCCAATCTCAGAGAGTTACAGTGGGAACCAAATATTGCAGCGATAATTACTATCATTTACTGCACACTTTAATGCATGCCGAGCACAACTCTGGGAGTTTTACATGTGACATATTAATTCTTTTATTTAACCTCATTTCATATTGCCATACCTGCTCCCCAATAAAATATAAACAGGGCATGGAAAAAATAGTACACCTTATACCTTGTACTCAGTAAAGATGATTTTGACTTTCTCTGCTCTCTACTTACACATATTTAAGGGATTCCCTAACCTGATACGGCATTATTTGCACAAATTCCAAACTACGAGCTCCCTGAAGGTAGGGAGAGGGCTGTAAAGAGCCTGTGGCTGGACATAAAGGGGGCTTAGGAGCTGCATGCAGATTGACTGGGCCAGTGACTCCAGAGAGACTGCCCAGACACCAGAACAGACTGGCAAGAATCAGGGAAATTTTTTGGCTCCCAAATCTTCAATGTTCCTCAAATCTGACCTTCTTTTCTTATATATCAGCCCAATGTATACCTAAAAATCCTTTCTGAGAGAGACAGAAGCTCCGAGTTTGAGAGAGGCTTGTCTAGCCTAGCAAAACGGAGACTGAAACCCAGGTCGCCTGACCGCCGGCACAGTTAACTTCCAACCATCAATGGGTCAGCTCTAGAAATGGCCAAGGCAAACCCTGGTCACCTTTCCATCCCCTTTCGAGCATTCATTTCTGGGAAAGGAAGAGAGACTGTGTGTAGAAGGCTTCTTCCTCCTTGGGACACTTTCAAACGAAGTTAAAACCAAATGAAAACTGTGTTGCTTCTAGAATGTGGGCCTGATGACTGTCATTTCATTTGCCTCTGAGTTGGAGTGAAAAATTATGTCTTGCCGAGCTCCCAACTCTCTGGGTAGCATAAGCTGTCTTCGGAGAGACACAAGATGCACTGCTCTGTGTGATATTAAACTCATCATTTTCAGCTTTGGAGGTGGAATACACAATGATTCAACAGGAGCCCTATAAAAGTCATCTTCGCAATTTTATTTTCTTCAATTGTCTGTCTTTTCCTCTGAGCTTTTGATGAGCTGCAGAGGAGAGGAGGAGGCAGAGAGATGACTTAAGAAATGTGTAAGGAAAAGAAAACTACAGTTTCTAAATCTCTGGACGCCGAAGCTGGAAGCCAGCAGCTTTGACCTTGCCAGGCTCGGTGCTGTGCAGTTGTGGGTGGGGATGGGAGGCGCGGGGTGCTGCTTGCTGGAGGCTGGCTGGCCAGCCACTTAGCAAAGGAGTAAGAATTAGAACCTGGTTCTTCTGGTAACATTCTGGAGTGGCTTCCGCGGCCCTATCCTGACACCTGGCACCTGGCACCTAATGTGAGTTTACTTTAAATAACCATCAAGTTGTTCTGATGGATCTACGTGGTTCAAAAGTCAAAAAGATATGGGAGGGTTTATAGGGAGAAACCTCTATCATTTCTTCCAATCTCTAGGCACCTAGTTTCACTCTCCAGAGGCCACTCATGTTATCGGATTCTCCTGCTTCCTTCCAGGGATGCTTCACACACAAGTAAATATCCATCCCCTACCCAACCCTGCTGTCCCCAGGACAAACAAATGGGGGCACACTGAACACGCTCTTCGGATCTGCTTTTTTTCTCCTAACGTGTCTTGGAGGTAATTTTTTCTCAGTGCAGAAACAGTTACTTCATTCTTTTTAACAGCCATATATAAACTGTATAGCCAGTCTCCTTTCGACAGACATTTAAGTGATTTCCAACCTTTTCCTGTTACCAAAAATGTCTCAGTGATTGATTCTGAATATATGCTATTTCACACATATATACTTATACGTAGGATAAATTTCAAGAAGCAGAATTTCAGGGTCCCCTGGGCATTGCAGTTCTGATCAATACTGACAGACTGACCCCTCCAAAAGGATCAGTTCATACTCCTAGCAAAATATTACAATGTCTCTTCGGCAATTAACTTGACAACATGGGTGGAACGAAACTTTTTGATATCCGCCAATTTGGTGGGAGGGTGAAATAGCATATCTAAGAATAGTTTTTTTTTTTTAAAGTAAGCTCCACACCAAGTATGGAGCCCAACACGGGGCTTGAACTCACAGCCCTGAGAACAAGACCTGAGCTGATATTAAGTGTCAGATGCTTAACCAACTGAGCTATCCAGGCACCCCTAAGATTAGTTTTAATCTGAATTTCTCTTAGTATAATTCTCTTTTATTGCTTGGTTAAGTTTAGGCTTTTCATACATTTAAGAACCATTTGCATTTTGTTTTCTATGAATTGTCTATTAATTTCATCTGCCCACTTTGAAAGCTGGAGTATTATTTTTTATGTTTAGTACAAAAATATTTTTGCTCTGCTTGTCATATTTTTTCACTTTACTTCTACTTTCTACTTTTTTCCATTCAGCAATTTCTAAATGCTGATTTTTTATACAGATTTATCAATCTTTCCTTTTGTGGTTTCTGAGTCAAATTCTTTCATCATTTCATCTATTAATTTTATTGTTTCACTTTTTATACTTAAATATTCCATTTCAAATTTAATTTACATGGACCTAGGTTGTGAGGTAAGGATTGCACTTTACTGTCCCACACTATTTATGAAATTGTGCATTTTCTCCCCACAGACTTGAAAAGTCATCTTTACGATACATATTTTTGGTATGTATTTGGGTTTATTTCTGTGCTTTTTATCCTGTTCTAATCATTTATCTAGTCATGTGTCAATACCACACAGTTTTAATTATGTTAAGTTTATAATGTATCTTGTTTCATTTTATAGTTTTAAGTGTAGTTAACATCTGTCACCATGCAACTCTCTTACAATCTCACTGACTATGTTCCCTATGCTGCACCTTTCTCCTCATAGACTTATTCCTTCTATAACTAGAAGCCTGTACCTCCAACTCCCCTTCCCTCATTTTGCTCATCCCCTGCCCCTGGCAATCACCAGTTTGTTCTCTATAATTATAGGTCTGTTTCTGGTTTTTTGTTTGTTTGGTTTTTTTAGATTCCATGTATAAAGGGAAATCATAGGGTATTAGTTTCTGACTTCTTTCACTTGGCATAATGCCCTCTGGATCTATCCACATTTATCACAAATACCGAGATCTCATTCCTTTTTGTGGCTGAGTAATATTCCATCACAGATACACATTTATACCAATCTTTCTCCATTCATTTATCAATGGACACCCAGGCTGCTTTCATATGTTGACTATTGTAAACAATGTTGCCCTAAAAATAAGGGTGAATGCATCTTTTCAAATCAGTGTTTTATATAATGCATTTTAATATTTGGAGGGCTTATTATCACCTCATTATGGTTCTTTTCCCAAATATTCCTGTATTGTCTTGCATATTTTTCTGTATGATCTTTATGATTAGCTTGTTTAATTTTCTTTTTCTCCTAACCCTGTCAATAGTCTCAATAATATAATCATATTAGACTCCGTATTACCATAGGACGAATCAACTCTTGTGACTGGAGCCTTCCAATCCAAGAATATATTTTGACTTTCCATTTATTCAAATTTTCTCTTGGGTAAACCAGGACATTTTAAAAAAGTTTTTGGTTTTGTTTTCATATAAATCATGAATATCCTTTTTGATGCCAAGGCAGCTTACATTTTTACTTGCTGCTGTAATGTGATGCTTTCTTCCATGAACTCTTCTAATAGTTCTTTAAATAAAAAGGTTCTTATTTTTTTTTTGTAAAGTTTATTTATTTTTTTAGAATTCTCTATACTCATCAAGGGCTCAAACTCATGATCCCAAAATCAAGAGTTGCATGCCCCTTCAACTGAGCCAGTCAGGTACCCCTAAAGGCTCTTGTTCTTGACATATTGAATTTGTACTCCATACTTCACTAATTCTATTATCATTTGTAATAATTTATCATTTGGTTTTCTTGGATTTTCATTTGCTTATTCAACAAATAATCGCTTAGTGCCTATGATGTATCAGACAGTGTTCTAGGCATTGGGTATGCACCAGGGAGTGTGCTGGGTCCTGGGGATAGAGCAGTGAATACAACAGAAAGTTCCTGAGCTCCAAAAGTTTACAGTCTCTGAGGAGAGAAAGGGAATAAACAAATCAATTAATAAACACAAGATGTCGGGAGGCATTAGTGCCATGGAGGCAAATAAAGTAACAGTGGAATAGAAAGTAACAGAGGTTTCTGGAAAATTGGCAGCATGAACAGAGGAGGAGAGTTAGTCTTGAGGCTATCAGTTGGAAGAGTTTTCCAGGTGAAAGGAGAAGTAAATGCAACAATGACGTGCACTTGGCACGTATCAGGAACAGCAGGGAGGTCAGGATGCCTAACCTAGTCTGTGAGAACAGAGAGGCAGCAACTCTTCACTCTGTCTCAATTTCCTTTTTTTTAAAGTGACTCTTGGATTCTTGCTTGGGCTTTGGTAAAGTACTTGCTGCTCTGCAGCTAATCTGGGTGATAAGCATGTCTGTGGGTATATCTGTAAGCTCTTTGAGGACAGGGAACGTGTCTGATCCAAGTCCCATCATCTTTACTTACTCAGCTATAATAGCTTCTTCCCCAGTTTCCTTGCTGCTCCAGAGCGATCTTTTTAAATGCAAACAAATCATCATGTCACTTTCCTAGTTGAAACCTTTCTGTATTTTTCTACTGTTCACAGGACAGAATGCAAGCCCCTTCACATATTGTGGAAGGCCCCACATGGTCCAGTCCCTGCCCCGTCCAGTCTCGGCTGGTGCCCCTCCTGGTCTGACACCAACCACTCCAGCCACCTAGAACGACCCATGGTACGTGGACCAGCTACGCTCATGACTTCTGTCTCCACATTCACACACCATAAATATCTCCTCTGCCTGGAATACGTTTTCTCTCGATCTGGCTAACTTTGATGCAAGCTTCACATGTAAGGCAGAAACTGAGCGGGTACTCAACAGTCTCATTCCCTTTTCCTGGACTGTGGAAGACATCACCCCCTTTCCCTTGCAACTTGGCTGAGGTCTGATGGGATGTCAGCAGTGGTGATACGTGCCACTTCCAGGTCTGACCATAACCCTCATACACAATCACCCACATTCTCTCTTGCTCTTGTGCATGGAAGCTACATGTATCATATGTCCCTGAGTACACACTGGGAGGAAAACAAGCCTTTTGCCCCAGGTCGAACTGGGGTGAATACTTTACTATCCTAAGCTGCTGAAGTTTGGGGATTGGTTGTTATAGCAGCTAATGTTATTCATCTGACAGTACTAAAAAATCACAATTCAAATAGCCTTTTATTCCTCAAGATGAGGTAACAGCCTCCTCTGTGCTCTCATAATTCAAGACACAGCTCTCTGTCTCATGGCACTTACCACGTGCCATAAAAACACTTTGTTTATTCCTATCTCCCATTAAAATGTGAGTTCTTCCAGGGCAGGGACCATACAGTATTGATTTTTTAAATCCATAGGACAGAGCAAGGCTTGGTGTGCAGTAGGTTTTCGTTCAGGCTTTGGCAGAGGAATGAACAGGAAATAAAGTGATGGAACAACCAGTGAATGATAGGAACGAATAGATGCAGCCTAAATTGTCCCCAGCAGTCAAATGAGGCCCCTTTCCATGGCCAGTCAGGGCAAGGAGTGTGTTGCTAATGCAGGGCCCTTCATTATAAGTTCGGACTGAGATGAGAAGGGAAGGAAAGCATCTCTGTTCTTTCCTTCCAAACTTAAGAACCTTAATTAAAGCCAAGTGATGAAGGGCTGTCCCCTTGCCAGCAGCCGACAGCTCATCCTGCTATCAGGGGCCTAAAGAGTAAATTAAAATCAGCGCCAATAAAATTAAAACTACCTTAGGGCATATTTGCAACATAATTTAGTGTGGAGTTGCTTCCTCCTAGACACCAGGGAGGAAATGGGTTTTTTATCCCCCTACATTCGGAGCCGCTTCCTTGCTTCACCTTAGATCTGTGCTCGGTGCTGCAAGTTGGGGCTGACTCCCTCGGATCCAGACAGCTCTTCAGTGTTCAGTATGGGTTCGATCCAGAGAAAGAAGGGGGATGCGACCCAGGCCGGGCAGGGGGCTTAGTCCAGGTTGGGTGAGCAGAAAGAAGCTGGAGCTTCTGCAGGCATAAGCATAAGAGAGGAGGGCGAGCTGCTTTGTCCTTCCTCCTTCCAGAGAAGCAGACTGGAACTCTGAGAGCGGCAGTAGCTGGCACAGCCTTGTGCCATGGAAAGTGCCAGGGCAGGGACCCAAGTCCCTCTGTGTCCTGCTGTGCTCTCAGGGGCTTCCAGTCTAGCAAGGCAATTGCCCTGGTCTGAGGATTACCAGATCTATGCGGTTTCCTTCATCTCTGAGCTGAGGGACTGGGAGGTCTGGGGACTCAAGGATCTCTAAGGATCCTAGCAGGCTTAGCCTCTCAAACTCTCAAAGCGCACTGGAGGGGGTTCAGGAAAGGAGCAAAGAGCTTTAGAAAACTTCCATACAGTTCTCCTGCTGAGATGTAGGGGAAGCTGTCCCCAGGAAGCTGTCTCTCCTTGAGCCTCAGGAGAAAAAGCCCCAAATCTAATCTTTTTATTATCAACTAAATTATTTCCCTGTTTTTTTTTTTTTTAAGTTAAAGTAGAAAAGAAAGCACAATAAATATGACGCTAAAGGAAAAAAGAAAAAGTTAAAGTAGACGTTTATGGAAGTCAGGGTGCATGTCCTAAGGCAGGAAGAACAGTTTTTCTGAAAAACTGAGAACGCTTTCTTTAAAAACAACAGAACAAATGAAACAAAGTCATTGTCTTTGTCATGCATAATCTAGTCCTCTGAAGTGGCACAGTTATGGCTTCTCTGGCTCAGCAATGCCCTGGTTATGGCGGAACACAATTTCTGGTCACAAAGGATGTGAGGAATCAGTGGGGACAAGAAGAGGAACCACCACACAGGAAACCCAGAGAGCCGGCCAAGGGAACTGGGCGGGTGGGCTGTGGGCACTTCCTCCATCTTGTGCTCTGGACCTGCTTGCAGCTTCCAGACACCCGCAGGTACCCTAGCACATGTGTCCTTCTCCTCCGTTTCTCCTGCCTGCCATTTGTGCAAGGTGGAAATGCCTATCTTCCCCATCCCCCTCCCCGCCTGCTAACAGCTTGTTCATCCTCTGCTGCTAGGCCTAATGGCCCTTTGTCCAAGAGCCTTCCTGAACTCTCTCAGGAACAGTGGCTCTCTCTTCTGGACTACCATAGGTTTTTAAAAAATATCCTTCTGCTAAGGTGTTTATCATCCAGTTTATTCATTCATTCTTTTGACACATACTTGTTATGAACTTACTGTTTCTAGGACCCTGGGGGGTGACCCAAGCAGATGCGGCTCCTGCCTTCGAGGAGCTGACCCGTGGGTGAGGATGACAGACAGTGAATGACAACTAAGCCAGGTGACCCCAGATGGTCATACATGCTAGGAATGCGCTAAGGGGGTGACACGATGGCGAATCACCAAGTGGATGGGGACAGGGTCTACTTTAGATAGTGTGATCAGGAAAGGCCACTGACAGGTGAGCCTGGAAGGATGATAAGAACGAGCTATTCGATGAAGCCGGCAAGAGAATTCTGGGCAAATAAAGACCCAGAAGCAAGGATGAGTGTGACATTTTCAAAGACCAGAGGGAAGGTTTGTGGTGGGATTGTGATAAACATGGGAAGGTGAGCCTGGTGGCTCATAGGGTATATATGAACCTGGAGGTTCATAAGGTATAACTCACACAGGGCCTTGAAGCCTGGGGCCCGAGTTTGGAGCTTTTTCTAGGCACAGTGAAAAGTCATTTTTAATAGGGAATGTGGTAAAAGGATTCCCTTGCCTGTCGTGGAGATAATGGATTTCAGGGGCATGACTGGAAGCTGTTGGAACAGGTCCCCCTAGAGATCACAGCGGCTTGAATCAGAGCAGGGTGGCTGTGATGAAAAGAGAAAGGCAAATTAGAGAAATATTTTGACCACAACCTTGTAGGACCTGCGCATGGACTGTATGCAGAATGAGTCAAAGATAGATCCGGACTTTGTGACTTGAGCAGCTGAAAGACGGTGGTGCCTAGACAGAGGAGACTGGGGTGGAGACCAGTCATGATGCTGTTAAGGAAATGGGATCTGGGAAGGATTGCGGCAGCTTGCAGTGACTATCGGACACCAGCCAGGTCATGTCAGGTAGGAAGTTACCCACAGTCCCTGGAGTCCTGGGGAGCAGGCTTCCCTGGGGGCACGAAGGTGGCATCTGTAGCACCGAGGTGCCTCTGGAGCCCTCTGACACTGAGATTTGGGGTTTAGGTAGAGGTATGGTGAGAGACACTGTAGAGTGGCAGGGAGCAGGGCGAAACACAGACACTGAGATTTCATGAAAACGAGCGCCAAAAAAAAAAAAAAAAAAGTTTGAAGAAGGAGGGAGTCATTTATGAAGCCAGTGAGGTCTAGGACCTTGTTTTTTCCACCTCTGTATCCCGAGGGTGTATCATAGGGCCCAGCACACAGGTACTCAGGGGAAACTTGCTGAGTGACTAAAGGATCATAAATGAATGGAGCAGGTATCCTGGACTCAGAGAAAGGGGCAGAGGAAGGGGTGTGGTGGAAGGAGTTTCACCCAAGGTCCTATGGAGCTACTACCACAGTAGTAACAACTTCGTGCTTACCACCTGCCACTCCTTATTCATACACCCCCCTCAGATGGAAACATCATTTACAAATGAGGAAACTGATGACCAGAGAGGTTTAAGTAACTTGCAAAGGAATCCCCACATTGCATAGTGGTAAGTGGCAAAACCCAAGCTGTCTGGCTTTGTGGTCCATGATCTTGACCAGGACTTCATCAAAAGCAACTGACATTATGCTGAGTGAAATAAGGCATCCAGAGAAAGACAATTAATGATTTCACTCATATGTGGAATATAAGAAAGAGCACAGAGGATCACAGGGGAAGGGAGAGAAAACTGAATGGGAAGTCATCAGAGAGGGAGAAAAACCACGAGAGACTCTTAACTCTAGGAAACAAACCGAGGATTGCTGGAGGGCAGAGGAGTTGGGGGGGGGATGGGGTAACTCAGTGATGGACATTAAGGAGGGCCTGTGATATCATGAGTACTGGGTGTTGTAAGCAACTGATGAATTATTGAACACTACATCTGAAACTAATGATGTATAATATGTTGGCTAATTGAATTTAAATACAAAATTAATTGAATTTAAAAAATAAAAAATACATTAAAAAATAAAGCAACTGACATTTACTGAGTGCTTCCTGCTTGTAATAATTCCAGTAACAATCCTATGAGTTAAGTACTGTTATAATCAGAGGATGAAAACAAGAGATTGCAAATGGCAAGGCTGAGATTCAAACCCAAGTTTTTCTGACCTAGGGTTAAGCCCTTCATCTCTAAGCTCTTCAGAACCTCCTAGTCTCTGCATCTGTTTGCCTCGTTGGCCTCAGTGGAATAAACTTCAGGACAAAGGAAATTTGCGAGAGTCATGCGTGGGTGTAGGGAAAAAGCACCAGTAGCAGCAAGGTGAGGAGTAAAAACATTTTCCTACTTCCAATTTGTCTCTTCTAACCCTCTTCTCCTTAAAAGTGAAAAGGAAGATCTGTACATAAATAAAGGCATTTCTGCATTTCCTCCTAATGACCCAGGAGGAGTTGGGTCTGGCCTGGTAGGAGAGAACCTTCTCCTGCTTTTACCTCCTTCTTCAGCTCTGCCCTTAAAAAGGGAGAGAGACCAGGGGCTCAGCACAGGAGGTCTGGGTTCATAACAGACCTTCCCAGGGCAAAAGAAGAACTCCCAATCTGTCTCCTGTTCCCCATAGCAGTGACCAGTGAACCCAATGTTGACCATGACAATGATAGTGATGACAGGAGAAGGGCCCTCATGGAGTAGGGTGGCTTTGGGCTCAGTAGACTTGGCTTCAAGTATCAGCTTAGCCATGGGTGAACTTTAAAACCTATAGAAGTTACTTTCCTTCTCTAAGCTTCAGTTTCTTAACTCAAAAATGGGAATAATAATCTCAAGCTCACAGGATTGTCAGGAAGTACCTGATTCTTGTGCCTAACAAAACGCCTGACAGTTTGTAAACTTCAAATACATTTTTTTCCAGTCACACAGTGATGCTGTGTGGAGGTGCTGTACTTGGCACCATGGGGATGGATCTCCTTGAGCTCAAAACTTTGCAAGGAAGATGGACATTTTAAAACAACAGAAGATTTGAAGGGAGGTACAGGGGCTAGAGGAACACAGAGCTGAGCAGGGCTTGGAGACCCAGCTTACACAAATGTGAACTTCTTCCTTGCTTAGTAGGACATCTACTGACAATAACCATCATTTTTCACAACTGTAGAGTTTATAAACTATTTTCACATTGGGGGTGCTTAGGTGGGTCAGTCAGTTAAGTGTCTGCCTTCAGGCCAGGTCATGATCCTGGGGTCCTGGGATCGAGTGCCACACCAGGCTCCCTGCTTGGAAGAGGAGTCTGCTTGTCCCTTGCCTCTGCCCCCTCCCCACTGCCTGTGCTCTCTCTCAAGTAAATAAATAAAATCTTTAAAAAAAAAAAACATTCTGATACCAGTTAGCTCATGCGATTCTCTTAACAATCCACTGAAGTAAACGGGAGCTTAGTTTCTCAAAAGAATTTCAGAGATGGGCTTCTCAAGATCTCATAGCAGGAAAGGACCTCAGCTCGATCCTAACTTGCATCTCACTACTTTGAAAGGCTCTGCTTGCTCCTTGCCCTTGGGGGTCACCCCGGTGCTCACTCCTGCATCATGAGTGGACACAGGTACAAATAGAAAAGCCAAACCTCCCTGCAGAAAGCTCCAGTCTGAGCAGAAAGACAAACTAAGAAGAGGACGGAGATATAATATGTAAGCTTGTGAGAGCCAAGGGACATTTTAATTTCATAATTAAAAGTTAATGTTGCTTCATTATAAATCAAAGGCTGATGAAACTAGGGCACCCCCAGGAACATGTCAGGAACTCAATAAATATGTGTGGCCTGAATGCTTGGAGACATCTCCTGTAGGAGGTTGTTAGCTGATCCAGAGAGAGAGAGAAATATATGTCTAACCACTGAGCTGGGGGTTTGGTAAGTCCTCAGTAAATCTTAGTTCTTCCCAGGAAACTCATTTTGGCTCTCCTACTAACCTGCTCTGTGACCTGGAGAAGTTTCTTTCCCTCTCTTCAATTTCCCCGTTTAGAGAATGGATTTGGTGACTTTTCATGGCCCCTTGTGCCCTGTGCCCTGAGAGTCTTCTACCTTTCAATCATCTCATCTTTCTGCTTTGCACTGGTAATTTTTTTTTTTTTTCTCTCTCTTTCCTATGACCTCTGAGGGCAGATTCTGGCAGAGTTTCCCACTGTATCTCCTTCAGAACCTGAGTACCTGGTCCTTTTCCCTGGTAGGGCCCTGTGGCGAGAGCCTACAAAAAGACCATTTCCCTGTGGTAAAGCAGTCTTCCCATGTGGCAGAGTAGGCATTAAGTGTTTTTCAAAGAAGTGTTCAGGGGTGCCAACACTCGCTGCCATTCTGTACTACACCCTGGAGAAAGATAAGGTGGTTCCTCGCTGCTTTGTTCAGGGTAGGTGACTGGGGGTGGGGGGAGGGGAGGACAAAGGAGCAAACAGCGCCCCCATATCCCTTCTTTCGTCCCTTCTCCTCCTTCCTTCTCTCCCCCTCTCTCATTGTACTCTTCTTTCTTCTTTCTCTTCATCCCTTTTCTCCTCTCAGTCATTCGGGTGCTCTGAGAGATGTATGTGGAGACTGGGCAAAGATACAGCTGCAGGAGCCATCAATTTACTGGGTAAGTCGGGAAAGGCTTCACAGAGAAAGTGGCTGTTGAGCAAAATAGTGAAAGACAAGAAGGTGTTCACCAAATGGATGATAAGGAAAGGGGCCCCGGTAGGAAGAAAAATACTTCAGACAAAGGGAGCCGGGTGAGAAAAACCCATGGGACCCCAAACCACCCAGCCCATTAAGGGACCTATATGGTGCTTGGCATGATTGAAGAGTATTACTGGGGGGGGGGCAGTGTGTGAAAAGGGGGGCTGAAAAGGCTTCTGTGGACTCATCACGGAAGGCCTTGTCAACCACTAAGGACTTCTCATATAAAGTAGAAAACATAGAGAAGTATTTTACGAAAGTATAACATGATTCTGTTTGTATTACATTTTAGTAAGATTTTTTGGAAGGCTTTGATGAGGAGGAATTAGAGGTTATAAGACTCAGAGGCATGTGGAACAGTTAGGATGTTTTTATTATAGTCCATGTGGGAACTGATTGAAAAATGATAAGGTTCTCAATTAAATCAGGGGCAGGGAAGGAGAGAAGAAGGAAGGTACATGTTTGAAACCTATTATAGAATAAAACCCATGGTGCTGGATATGGGACCTAAATTCAGACAGATTCCCAGGTTTCTGGCTTGTGTGCTGGCTAGAAGGTGGGGCCACCCCCTGGGATGGGTGCTGCCATCAACCTCTCAGTGGGAATTGGATGTTTGCCTCCTGGGTACTGGTCCCCAGTTAGAGGAAGATACTATTGGAGGGTCTCTGGTCTTGAGTCATAACATTTTGATGCGAACAAGTTGATTTTTCCCTAAGCATGGCTACTTTTCCACGTAACCTATTCATTGCCTATAAAAACAGAACTCCTTGTTAATATAAAGATAAGCACTATGCATTTTTATAAGATATAAAATCAGAACAAGAATTTTTTAAAAATTCAGACACCTAAATACACACATTCAAACACTCAGGTGCCCTAAATGGGATGAGAGCAAGGATGTTCTCAAGCCATTACTCCGCTAGAGGTTTTCACTCCCTCCGAACAGAAGATTTTATTATGGATCACATCGCTCAGCCAGAAAGCAGTGAGGAGGAAGGGGGCAGTCTGAGAGTCAAGCAAGGGCTGGACAAGGAGGTGTAGACAAGGAGGCTTTATCTCTTGGTTTGAAGCCAAAGCCCAGAACAGGGCAGCCTCCTTCACCCACATCCATATGAAAAGCATTTACTAAAATCCCATAGAATTAGTCTGTGGCTTCTATGGTTCTTGAATGGTCTAGAGTTTTGTTGTGTGGATCATTTCCTTTGACACATGAAACAGTACACAAATTACACGACTTGTTCACATCACTGTCTCGTTCCCAGCATGCCCATTTTACAGATGAATACACTGCTCGAAATTACACTGAGGAAGTCAGAGAGCCAAGGATAAAACCTACAGCTTCTTCTTCTTTTTAAAGGTTTTATTTATTTATTTGACAGACAGAGATCACAAATAGGCAGAGAGGCAGGCAGAGAAAGAGGAGGAAGCAGGCTCCCCAATGAGCAGAGAGCCCGACGCGGGGCTCGATCCCAGGACCCTGGGACCATGACCTGAGCTGAAGGCAGAGGCTTTAACCCACTGAGCCACCCAGGCACCCCAAAACCTACATCTTCTGTCCACAGTACAAGTTATTCCACTATCTCATTCTGCCTTGATCCTCTAATTTTGGGGTCTCAGGGGAGCCCAGAGGGTGAATTCACAAAAAGTATAGCCGGTATCTCAGTATAGGAGTATCAGATGCTCTATGACCTGCCTCCATCTTCAGCCTCATTTCCTGCTGTCTGCTAACAGGCATGCAATGCCTTCAGCACGCCAGACTGACAGCTTCCAAACCATGCCATGCTCTTCTGTGCCTTCCAAGGTTGCCTTATGTTGTTCCCATAGCCGAGGGGGCCTTGCTCTACCTGGCCATTCTCCATGGCCCAGTAGAAGCTTCCCTTCCTCTGTAAAGACTTCCTTAGCCCATCTGGGTATGCTTAACCGTGCCCTCTTTCACGTGCATTTCACCTCGTGGTTTCCTCATTATTTCAGTGTATGTCTATTACACCAGTTGGACCAAGTGCTGGTCGAGACCTAAAATCTTCATACCTCCAACCCCTAGCACAGTGCCCGGCACATAGTAGGTGCTGAGGAAATCCTTACTGAGTGAGTAAATGGATGAGTTAACGGTGGAGAAAAAAAAAAACATTCCTGAGCAGAGACCATCACTGTCCTTGAACTTCTCAGAGGGAGAAGGTCAGACATCGAAGAGACTTAATGGGCAAAAAATTCTTCCCTGTTCTCTCTGGTTCCTTCCCTTTTTATGTTCCTTCTTGCTATTGGAACAAAAATAAAGAGTACATCATAAGAAGAGCTGTATTTTCTGTTTATTGCCACCAGGTTAATAACAGTAATGGTGCGGGAAGAAAATGAGGTGTTATGTAAAATCCTGCATTGCAGATTTTGCTGCTGATGTAAAGAACTCAATAAAGTGTAACACTTTAATCATAGAGATAAAAATCACACGGCAGCTTCCCACAGGCTCCCGGAGCCTAAGACAAAATGGTTGTGGGGAAATGAGAGATGAGAGAAGAATATTATCAGGCATCAGAAAAATTATGTTTGGGCTTTTGTGTGTGTGTTTTTTTCCTTCATCTCTAAAAAATGGAAAAAGATTTTTCTATCTTCTTCTAAGACATCTTGTATGAATTTCTGTATTCTCTGGAGGCCATGCTCAGATTTCTGGGGGAAGATTTGCTCATTCTTTGTAAAAATTGATTTGTTTAGGGAGAACTGAATCCCTGCCTTTTAGGTGATTCGGTGGCCTTTAAGAAAACAGGGGCTGTCTCTAAAAATGAAAGCAGGATTGAGATGGAGGCAAGAAGGTTGGTGAGGGTAAAATCTCTATTTTTATGATGGTCTTGTAATGCGGAGAAAAGATCATAGCAGCAGATGGAAGTTCTTGTTAGGAACTTGGCCGACCTTCCGAAAATTACCTTATTGCTTCTGTGCCTCAGTTTTATCATTCTTCCAACAAGGACTTTCACTGGATGGAAAGAACATTCTAAAGGTCATTCCAGCTCTGACACTTAACTGTCTGAGGCTCTGGGCAAGGAGGCCCAGTGGCTTGGCTTTTGACATTGACTTTTGTGGTTCTGAACTACAATGTTGCCACCCAGCTGACCAGTTTCTACTCCAAGACCCCTTTCCCTCCCTTAGCAACCAGATCTGCTCTAGACCCTGCAGCTGGAGTGATCCATTTATAATAAGAGAAATATATACATACATCCTGGGGAGAGATGGGGGGGTAAGTGCCAGCGGGAAGACCCCGGGGCAGGAACATGCCGGAAGAGGTCACTGAAAAGTGAGGTAGCCAGTGTCTCTGGAGCAGAGAGAATGAAGGGCCAGATCAAGTGGTCTTACAGCCCCTGAAAGGGCTCCATTGCCCCCAGGTGCAGCCCTGGAGTGCCCCCCTCCCCGAGGCAGTGGGAGTGCGGCTGAGGTTGGAAGACAGGAGACACCGCTACACGGCAGCACCAGTATAGGTCATGGAAAGGGAAGAGTTTTGGAATTAGAGTTCTAGGCTCAAACCCTGAACTGGCTGTGTGACCTTGAAGGAGTCATTTCACTTCTCTGAGTCTCCATTTCCTTGTCAGCAAGCAGGAGGTGACAACCATTCCACTCACAGGGTTGACGAGGGTTACACGGGTTAGTGTGTGTCCAGGTGTCTGAAATGGGTAGGTGGTACTGAATTTTCTTCATCCCATAATAATTACTCCAGGTGATATTACAAACAATATTCCAGGACTGCATTATCTAACACAACAGTCACATGAGATTACTGAAATTAAATAGATCTATATTAACTTTACTAACAGTTTCTTGGGACGCTTGGATGGCTCCCGGTTGATTAAGCGTCTGCCTTTGGCTCGGGTTGTGATCCCAGGGTTCTGGGATCGAGTCCTGCATCGGGCTCCTTGCTCAGCAGGGAGCCTGTTTCTCCCTCTGCCTGCTGCTCCCCCTGCTTGTGCTCTTTTTTTCTCGCTCTCTGACAAATAAATAAGTAAATCTTAAAACAACAACAACAACAAACAGTTCCTCAGTTGTCCAAGCCACACCACAAGAGCTTGTGGCTGGTGGCTACTGTTCATGGACGGTGCAGAAGAATACGACCAGCATCACAGAAAGTTCCACCAAGGGGCGCTATTCTAGTATCTTAGCAGTCATAAGTGGGTGCTTCGGAATTTAGAACACTCTTACAAACACAGCTGATTTCATACACACAAATACATACACACAAACAAAATCACAAAAAGGGGGGTGTTTCAATACTAAGGAGAAATAAATCTGACTCTTGACTCTGAGCCAATTCGGTGAGCTTACAAAAAGTCCGATTCTGTGCTAAACACACTGGACATTGTATCACTACATTCTTAGGATGACCCTAATAGGAAATATTATCGTCATCTTGTTGATTCTGACACTGAGGCCCAGAGTGACTGAGTAACTTGATTGTAGCCACATAGCCTATAAGCAGCAGAACAGGACTTGCTCCCTAGGATACACCACTGCTTCTTAAAGGATATTTCAGAGACAAAGAGCTTACAGGGCAAAGTCACCATGCACTCTTTACAGTCTTTGCTGAGGATGTGGATGTTTGGAACTGCCCGGGGACTATCTGGGGATGAGTCAGAAAAACTGTAAAATTCAAGGAAATCTGTTCCTCAAAGCTTTCAACCTAGCTTTCTTGACATATGGAATGTGGCAGTATCCCGTCTCTGTGGGGCCAGCACAAATCCTAAGGAAAGTCCTAAAAGTCAAACTAGTGGGTAAAGAAGAAGACACCGTCCAAGTCATCCAGAGCTGTGTTCACTCTTCAGTTCATTTTCCTCTTTCCGTAGACAAGGACTCTCAAACACTGCATGGTGTAAGGAGGTCCAGAGTATAGGAGGGGTCACATGTGAGAGCCAAGGGGACTCAGGCAGTTCTGAATCAGTGACTGTCCATGAAAACAGATCTAAGCACAACCAGGCAGCCAGAGAGAGAGAGACAGATGGACAGAGGGATGGATGTTTGGGTAGATAGAGAGGCAACCAGACAGATAGGCACCGAGTTACAAACATGGAACCATGGCTTCTCTTTGAGCTTTTTGTGTGCTTCTACTACACTCTGATCTTCTAGAAGGATGCTATTGTTTCTGATTTCTTGTAAATTCCTCCTCCTGACAGATATATAGCCTGGTGCCCAGCCTAGACTAGATACGCGAGGAATGTTGGTTCAAAAACAAAACAAAAACCCAAACAGCAAAACAAAATGTAACACCTGAGAAAGAAATAGCCAGATAACAATAATCCTTCATATTTGCATGGTATTTTGTAATAAATAAAAAGATTTCACAGGCAGAATCAGCCTTAATCCCCAATCCAACTTTTTGAGGCTGGCATTATGATCCTCATTGTACTGATGAGGGACCCTTGTCTCAGAGTGGTGAGCTGTCATGCTTAGGGTTATGTGGGGAGGCTAAGGGTTCAAAGAGACAGGCAGTTCAGACAGAGGTAGAGTCTGATAATGAGATCCAGGCAAGCAGAGACAAGACAGAGGAGACCAAGGCATGGATACATGATGGAGACAAACGGAGGTGGACACACAGATGAGGAGAGCACCTCTAGGATCTCCCCCTTCCACTCAGGCTCTCCTTGTGTCTGGAGAGCACACGTCCAACCCTGGCACGTCTCCACTCTGCAGAACTCTACCGCTTCTCCCAAATACTTCAGGATAATGACCTGCTGTGAAGAGCCTTTCTGACTTGACCCTACCCACTTCTCTGGCCTTGTGTCATGTCACTTTTCTATTGCATTATTCACTCTCATCATGGGACCCTCTTCAAACCCTAAGAACTTGAAGCGCCAGGCCATTTTCATCACTGCGAGCTTATCCCTGATCTCACCTGCCGCAGATGCCCGGCCAGCCCCTGCTTTTCCTCTAAGACTCAACATTACTGTTGCTTCCCTTAGGAAGCCATTCTGAGCACCCTCCCTGTTTGGCTTGTCCCTAGGTCACTCCCTTCTTTACTACAATGGAGTGGGACAAACCCAAACTTGGAAATAAGAGATGTGGATTTAAATGCTGTTCACCCACCTATGAGCTGCAGGACTTAGGGTAAGTCATGGACCTCCTCAGCTTTGGTTTTCTCATCTCTGCACTAAACCTAATAATAGCTGCCCTGGGATGGTTTTGGGATGAAGGGTAATGTGAAAAAATGCCTGGCGAGCATGTGCTGATAACCTGCCTCTCCCATCAGACTGTGAGCTGCCTGAGGGTAGAGGCTGGGTGCACCTGCTCTCTGCATCCCCAGTGCTCAGCCTCGCCCATGCCTGGGCTTGTTGAGTCCCTCCGGCCCACACTGGCTACTGGGTGGCACGTGCTTGCAGGCACCGTGGTCATCCCACAGAACCTCTGAGGTTGGGGAGGAGGATGACTGGAGGGGGGTTGGGGTTGCCTCCCTGTGGGGACGTGATGGACTCCTGTATTAGGCTGGTGTTGTAGGTTTAGGTTTTGGTTGCATGTGTTTTGAAGATAAAAGATCGAGTTTCAATAACATTAAGAGGCTGCTTTGTTTCCTCACCTCCATTCCTCCAGAGCCACTGTGCTTAGTTTGACTGTCATGAAGCCTGTTTACGGGGAAAGTGTCAGATTAGGTGGTCTAAGGGATCCAGTCTCTATCCTTTCTTTTCTCTCCCCAGTTTTCTTCATTTCCCTCCAACTTTTATTTTCCAGTGGATTCAGAGTTCTTGTAATTCTCTTCCTTCCTCTCCCTTCTCTCCCCACACTCCCTCCCTGCCCCAGAAAGCCAGCTTCTGGGAGAAGAGGAATTTCTCTTTCCCCCTCACACTCGCGCATGTGCACTCACACACGTGCACAAAATCTGGAAGAAAGGGGGCGTCAGATGCAACTAAACAGCTCTCAACGTGCTGGAGAACAGGAAACAATCCCAGGACAGAGGAGTGGGGCAGCAGCTGACTCTCCTCCAGGCTGCCAGGGCAGCCCCCGCACACTCCCCCAGGCCCCAGACACCCGCTAGGGGTTGGGCCAGAGCCTTCATTGAGATTCTGTTCACAGGGAACGCCCATTGCCAAGCCTGCTCAGCTGTCAGCTGCCCTGATATCTGTGTGTGAAAAACTGACCGGCGCCTGGCCCTCGGGCAGCCTGACAAATGACTTAGAAGCAGGCCTGAGGCTCCCTGGCGGAGGCCCTGGGCTGTGAGCTTCAGTGAAGGGTGGGAGAGAAGGGAATCTCCTGTTAGACCACCTGACTTCAAGGCAGGGAGCAGAGAGAGCAAGGAAGAGCAAGGGAGGCGAGGAGGGTCATAGGGAAGGACCTGGGGCTTGCCAGTGCCCACCTTGCCCCGAGGGTAGAGAGCTGGAAGGATTAAGTGCACACTCAGGGGACAAGTGTTGTCTGTGGGTGACGGGGTTAATGCATTTGTTTCCACACCCATTAAATGGGGATAATAATAATAATAATAATATCAAGCCTTGGTGAGAACAAATGGAGTTAATACAAATATTTACATATATATGCATGTATCTATATACACGTATATTTATTTATTTTAACCCAGCCATCTTTATCATTTCATGAGAATGCATTATTCCTTTAATGTTCATGTAAGCCAGAGCTTTACACATTGTCCTCATTTAAAAGATAAAGTTTCAGAGAGGAGGCCTCACTTGCCCAAGGTCACACAGCTGAATAAAAGAAAGGATATAAAACCAATCTGCAAGACAGCAAAACATATGCCCCTCATCAGCAGGCCGTACTGTAGATGAGCATTTTGTGTGCCTCTTTGCCTTTATGTACCTCTACTGATATAAAGGAAATAAGACTTTTTTTAAACTCCCTAGTCAGAAAGAAGCAAACACAAACTCAAGATAAAAATCAATCCCCTTATTTTTAAAGTGTAAGTGCTGCAACATTCCACAACGGGGGGAAAAGAAAAATAAACAGCTAGCCTCTGAAACAGGGAGCTCTCTTGGCCCTGGGAGGGTGAGCAGGGGGAGGCAGTGGGAGCTGGGGAGGATTGAAAGCTGCAAACGCCTGTGGGGAGGGCCGCTGGCTCCACCCACAGAGGGCCTGCTGCCCAGGTGGGGGCTGCTCTAGGTGGGACTCAGCTGCTTGCTTGGACAGAACAGAATCACATTCGTAAATTCATTCAACAGATACGGAGCTCCTAAGTATGTCCAACCCTGTGCTGAGTGCTGGCAGGAAGAGAGAAATCAGCCCGTTTCTGCAGCAGGAGTTTGCACTCTCAGGCATGACGGAAGCAGAAATCAGGGAACTCCACTGCAGGGTGATGAGGGCAGTGACAGAGCCTGGTGGCATAAGAGCAGGGAGAGCACAGAGCAAGGGCACCTGGCCCCTGGGGATGGCCGGGGCACCGAAGGCTCCCTGGAGAAGTAGGGTCTACATGGGAAGTGCAGGACCCAGTGAGTTATACAGATGAAGGTGAGGAAGGAAAGGCAAAGGGGATCCACCCCTACAGAAGCTCAAAGCCAAGGTCTGAACATTGTTGCCACTGGAAGATAAAAGTGACACCTGTAAAATCCTACAACTTAGAAACAATGACCATTAATTTCCCACATGCACAGTCAGTCTGCAGTTCACATGGAACTTGAACTCAGTTACATCTGATTCTTCCTATTATATCCTTTGCTTCCTGAAGCCAACTTCCTCATTTTAATGATCAGAAACTGTGGTCCAAAAAGGGCAAGTGACTTCCCAGAAGTCGTATTCTGATTGGGCAATGAGGTAATTTTGGTGGATCAGATCCTTGCTCTTGACTCTTCCCTCTTCCCTGTAACAAGGGGTCTCCTGGTATCATTCATTTGCCTGAGAATCCAAGAGGAGAATATGTATATCCCCACCTCACTGACCTCAGCCTTGGCCTTGGGGCA
Source organism: Mustela nivalis (assembly GCF_964662115.1). Lineage (NCBI taxonomy): Eukaryota > Metazoa > Chordata > Mammalia > Carnivora > Mustelidae > Mustela > Mustela nivalis. The sequence continues at coordinate 36,292,040 of NC_139029.1, forward strand.
CGCTTTGGCTAATGGGATGTGAACAGCCATGACATATGCCCCTCCCGTGTGGACACTTTGAACGGGACTATATTTCTGCCCTCTGCCATGAAAATGGCCTAACCCAGAAGGGGAAACACTTTCAGCCTGGGTCCCAGAAGAGAAGCGAGGTGGAACCATGCACAGTCTGGCTGAGCTGGGGAGCACTAGTGTGCAGCACAAGCAGGGATGACGTTTTCGCCGTGATAAGCTACCAGGCTCTTGGGGTTGTTAGCACAGCAAAGCTGATGCATGCGGCATGGGTCCTTGCCAAAAGGTGCCTCCGATGGTACAATAAGTATGAATTAGGCCATGAGGGTAAGGGCTGTGTAGGTGAACACTTTAAGCACTAAAAGGATGAGAAATAATTAGAGAAAGAGTTGAGAAGTACAGGAGGAAAAACCAGGTATCCAATGTCCGGGTTTCCAAGGTCACCTTCTGATGAGAAGAAACTGGTGGTGGAGGCCCACTCTTTTGGCCAAGAGACCGAGATGAGTCAGAGCTTTCCTTCTAGCACTTCTGCCCCAGAAAGAACCATTGGTACTGACTACGAGACATGCGCACCTGCAGGCATCTGGACCCTTTTTGGACCCCAGTTTCTGATTAAAATGAGGAAGTTCTGATCATTAAAATGAGGCTTCAGGAAGCAAAGGATATAATAGGAGGAATCAGATGTAACTGAGTTCAAGTTCCATGTGAACTTGCTAGGGAAAATGCTAGGGAAAAACTTGCTAGGGAAAATGCTAGGGAAAAAGATGCAGTAAATGCCTTCAAGTGAATCTATGCCACCAAATCACTGTGTGACCTCGAGGAGGTCATTTTCCTTTTGGCATCAGTTTTCTCATTTGTAAAATAAAGAGGTTGAATGAGAATCTCTCATTTTCCTTCTGGCTCTGACATGCTACGTATGATTTGATTGCCTCAAACTCATTAGTCCCAACTGGCTTGAATGGGACCCAGTAGTATTGAGGATAATCGTAGGAATCCATCAAAACGTAGCCCAAAGAAGGTAATCTTGAGACTCTGAGATAATGCAGGGAAAGTGCTTTGCATTCGGAGGTGGGCTCAGGGCTCTATTGTGTGGTTTTTCATGGAAAAGAGGTGGGCAAATGTGCCCCTTGTCCTTTAACTTGCTTTCCTCTAGCAGCCGCCTCGCCCCTCCCCCCACAGACTTGTAACATCTAGCAATCTCTCAGGCCATTCTACCTCATCCTCTCTCCTCTCATCAGAAAGAAAGGTAGCTCTAAACCAAAGGAGGATGTGAAACATAAATAACGTCTTGGAGACAGGCAAAGGGCAGGGAGGAGAAATCCTGACTTCAGAATTCTACAGATCGGGGTTGGAATCCCTGTGTCTCTTTTAGCTCATATATAAAATGGGGGTGATTCTTACTTCACATGGTTGTTTTCAGAATTAAATGATAGAAAAAGCTTATGGGCACACATAAGCACTCCCTTACATCTGTGACAATGACAGCAGGCATGCTGGGAGTGGCGGTGTGAGGACAAAGCTGAATGCTAGATGGTATCTTGAGAGCTGAGCAGAGAGAGGAGGGGTAGTCGGTCGAAGAGTGGAAGGTGTGGGGCAAAGGCTCAGGGATGAGCACGGGTGCAACACGGGTGGTAGGTGCGAATGCTGGTGAGCCGAGTGTCCTTTAGTAAAGGAGGGACAGGCAGTTAAAGTAAGAGTAGAAGTTTCATGCAAGGGAACATAGAGAAATGAGTCTAAAGCTTTAAAGCTTGAGGCCCTTAACCCGGTAGGTAAAGCGGATCCCTGAAGGGCTTTAGGGAAGTGTGCGCGTGCTGATGCGTCTTGGGAAAGGAGCCGCAGCCCCACCCAAACCAGGGTGTGGGGAGGGAGAGAGACAGCCACCTCCCCAGGAGAGCTCTGCTGCTGGGAAATCTGAGCTGTGGGGAAAACTTCAGACTGCACGTTGAATTAAAACAGACGTGATTACGGTAGAAAAAATTTCTTTGAGACTTTAAAAGTTCAATTTTCCTTCCTTTTCATCTCTCAAGAGAATCACTGGTTTTAAACCCAAGACAGTTAACAGCCCAGGTAAAAAAAATAAATAAATAAATCCAGAACTCCTTTTTCTGACCAGACCAGAGTTAGATTGCTCTTATTACTTGCTTTTCTTTCAGTCACCTTAAGCCCACAACCCCAGTGGGTCCACCCTGGGTCCAAAAGTTTGGTCCTACCATAGGTTATGTCCTTGGTCCTCAGAACAGAGTCCTTGAACTAGTAACATCAGCATCAGCTGCCAGCTTATTAAAAATGCAGATTCTCAGAGGCCACTCTGGACCTTCTGATCAGATTCTGAATTTTGATAAGATACCCAGGTGTTTCTTGCCCATGAAGTTCTGAGAAGCATGGAGTTACACGTGCCTTCAGGTTGTAGGAATTCTTTACAACCAGAGGGGGTCAGAGTTGGTCCAACCTCTTCATTGCACTACCGAGGACCAAAGATCCAGAGAGAGGCAAGAACTAGGTTTTCCAAGGTTACTCAAGTAGTAAGTATAATTGGTATAGTAAAGTTAATAACAGGAGACCATGTAACATCATAAAAAGAGAACTCTCTGTAGCGAGCTGGAGATGAAGCATTGTACATGCCAAGCTACTCGGATTTTGGAGTCACCTCTATGTGCAAGATTTACAACCCAGGTGGGCCAAATTATTTCATCTCTCTGAGCCTCATTTTTCCCCTTTTGAGCAAGTGGGAACAATAAGATCTTCGTGATAAGGATGAGAAGTTTAAGTGGAAAAAAAAGGACGTGGAATATTTACCACAGCCCAAGCGCTCATTTGCTAGTAATTGTGATAATTTAGTGATGCGGCCAGAACCCAACGCTTCAGAATCCTACCTACTGTCTTTTCTCCTAACCATAGAGTCAACCCAAGTCTTACTAACGGGCATGGTTTCCTAATTTAATAGGCGTTCCCTCTGCAGGATGGATAGCCTCCCTTCTGTTTACCTCCTTAGCTCTCAGCTCTCTCGGCTCCTGGCACTGAGACACACCTCCGATGGTGGTTTCCTTCTCTGTCTTCCCACTAGAGTTTTGCCTTAGAGCAGGGACCATGTCTTTTATCTCTGTCTCCCCAGAGCACATCATAGTAGATGTGCTGACAGAGGGAAGCAGAGAGGGATGGAAGAGAGGAGGGAGGAAAGAAAGAGGGGGAAGGAGAGGAGGAAAAGAGGGAGGGAGCTGGGAAGATGTTGGGGGTTGGAAGGCAACCATTTTACAGCATGATGGATTCATTCTGAGAAAGAGCTTGACAGTACAGAATTCATCTTTTTATGACTGTGACAACACTAATACATTTATTTCCCTTCTGAAATTAACTTTCTAATATTAAGAAAGGTCAAGATGAACTGCAGCAAAATGAGACATTTTGTCATTTTTAACAAATTATACCAAAGCAGACTGTCAGATTAAAGGGGTCACCATTTTGAGGTCTAAACGCTGGTGCCGATTGCGTATTACAGCTAATGCTGGTCTTTCTTGCCGTTCCCTGCCCACAGATCTCCAATAGTTCCCTTTGGCCCAAATGATAAAACTCAAATATCTCAGCCTGGTGTTCTGAGGCCCTTTAGAATCTGATCACTTTTTAAAAAATCCATTTCTTCCCCAAAAGGACATTCTAAGCAGCCAGTCCCATCTCCTTCCTGCTATTCTCTTCCTCCTACATGGCTTTGCTCCTGTGATATCTCTTGTCTTAACTGCCATCTTTCCTACTGGATGCCTGTGCTGTCTCTCTGTCCTTTCTCTGCCTTCCCCATCCAGCCCACTGGCTGGCCCCTTGTTCCTCAGGATTTGATTTGTTCTGGTCTTGAGCCTGATACTTCTGCTCTTTTAGCCTTGAGTTGGCCTTGGCCATGGCTTTGACACCGAGTTCCCTCTGCCTCACCCACATTGGGCTCTACCCTACCTCAGAGACATTTGGGGAAGACTTGGAGGGTGTGTGAGAGGACACTGAATATGGGTGCTTTGATAAAGAGAAAAAAGAAAGAAGAGCCATAACCCTCTGCCTTGTTCCTCCTGCTCCCCTTCCTTCGATTCATCCATTTGTGTGGGCTGGACTGAGAGGGGGTGGCATCTGGACTCCCTCAGAAGAATGAAAATGAAGCCCTGACTCTTGGGAAAATTACTTAATACCTGTAGGCCTCAGTTTCTCTATTTGCCACACAAAATACATAATCCCTACCTCACAGCATTGCAGCAAGCTTCAAACGAACGCTTGTATGTGATTGTGCTCTGGAAACTATACATCTCTGTGACAGATTAGTGAAAATAATTAGGACAAGATCCATGTGCTAGTAGTGACTCATCCCCAGGGCTGACAGTGCATGTGCTCCAGTCCAGTAGAAATCAGAGGTGCCTGAGTTTGAGTCTCAGCTCTACAGTTCGGTCTCAGTGGGCAGCCTTGAGCATGCCATCAGCCTTGGGCTTATGTCTTCTCTCCCTCCATTCTTTTTCTGTGGAAGGTTAGTTTGGAGGACCTCTTCAAGGTTCTATGGCTCCATATAGGGTTCTCTAAGAGCCCAGAAGCCAGAATGAAGTTACTAATTCAAGGTTAAAAATGAGTGCATTGGAATTAGCCAGCCCCATTCAAGAACCAACTCCCAATTTGCCTGGTATGTTCAACCCCTGGACTTCTAAACTAAGAGAACCAAGTTCTCTTTACAGTGGTTAAGGGAAAGCCACAGTATCCAAAGTAGTGGCATAAACCTGGTATTCCATTTACAGCGTCAACTGAATCTAAAGACAATGGTGATAATTCTGAACATTTGCTACTCAGAGGTATCATCATTTTCAAGAAAAAGCTAAATCAATAGAACTCCTCTCTTCTAGGTTCCCTATTTACATGCCTTTTAAAAATGAAAGCGGAGACCCTCTGAGTAATGGTGAACTCCCTATTGGCTACTTTGCCCCCAGGGAGCCACTCACCCTATGCTTTGCTGTGGAAGTGGGCCCTGGGTCACAGGGAGCTCCAGCTCCAGCTCTGCCACTGCCTCCCCCACCCCCTCCGCCAGTTGTAATGACCTTGCGGGTTCTAACCGCTTTTCATTTGTTCCTTCTTGCAACTGACATTTTACTGATGTGTTAGGTATTATGCCCTGGGCAAGAGAATGCAGAGGTGACAGAGATATAGTTTTATCCTTCAAGGAGTTCACAGCTGAGTAGAGAAAACAAGCACATAAACCAATCAGCATGATGTGGAGTGATAAATGTGTGCACCAGGGGAGACTGTGGTTGGGGTGGGCGGTTGTGGGCGGTGTCATTCACACTGAGCCTTACTTTCCTCACCTGAGAAACAAGGATAATGACGCCCATTGCATAGGGCTGTTCTACGGATTTGATGAGGCAATGCCTAGCACATAATAGATGCTCAATAAATATCAGCAAGTTCCCCCTTTCTTACTGCCACCCCGACCCCAGGGTACTGAAAAGCTGTTTTCATCTGCCCCATCCACTCCAAAAGATCCAGTCACATAGCAAAGAGGTCTATTTAAGAATGTGCCTTAGCAGTTGGAGGATTTTTCAAGGTCACAGCCTGGAGCTAAAATCTAACAGGAAAGAAACTGTTCATTTGTAACTGGGAGCCTGAGTAAGCCAACTTTTCTGACTGCTGAGTGTGTGCTGGTCGCACCAGGCATCTAAAGAAAAGCTTTGGCTTTGACAGGCCCTGTAGGCACAGCCAGAGAGAGGCCGTTTCTGTTAAGTGGATTTAGCCGCCAATCAGCATCCAAACTTCATCTTTCAGTGAGCCCTTGTCCAGGGCCTCAGCGGGTGAAACCTGCTCCGAGCCACACTCGGGGTCTGGAATTGCCCAGGAGAGGGTTCGTGAAGATTATGTTCCTTGTTACTCACTTTAGAACTCTCCTTGCTGGCTGTCTCATCCTTAGGGATTATAGCGAGTCTCACCAGCCCCCGGAAACACACACACAGAGGGGCACCTACCTACACCCTAGGAATGACCCTAGGGTCATTCTTGCCCTCTGAAGGCTGAACTGTAAAATTCACCCAGAATGGATTAGAACAGACAAATAGAGGAAGCCAGAAGAGAGAAAGGCTCCCAGGGCAGGATCCTCTGAGCTTACTGTCAGACAATTAAAGGTATCAGCTCCGCTGAAGAAAGACTCACAGATGGAAGTTGGGGAGTGGTCAGAGAAGCCACGTTAAGGGATAGGGGCGAGGGCCTGCTCACTTGTAAGACCTGTTTGCAAGGCTATTTCAATAACCAGAGCTAGAGCTATTTTGTAAATATTACAGTTTAAAGACGGCGATAATGTTCTGAAGTTAACACTGAAATATCAGCTATTGTACATTACTAGATTTGAGCTTTTAATAAGAATAAATGCTGACACTTATCGAGTACTTATAATATACCAGCCTTAGAAAATACCATACAAGTGCAGTGTCATTTTCAACCCTTACCACACTCTGTGAAGAGATACTACTACCCTGGGTCACAGCTCCGGGCACAGAGTCTGAGAGAGGTAAGGCGGTAGACCGAGCCAGAATTGGAGGCTGGAGGCAATTTCTGCCTGCAGGGTCCTTGCTCTAAATCCCTAGGAGGAAAGGTCTGCTCCTGCTCTTTCCCACTGACTGGGCAGCGTTTAAAGGTCAAGGACATAATGGACTAAAAAGAGAACTCAGTGCGAAGAGAAGGCAGGATTTGAGGTTTGCTCTGGGGAAGTGGGGTCCCTTTATGCTTACCTAGAGGGCAAGGAATTGGCAGACTTCCCAGGGTGTTAGGAGCCTGGATGTGGGCACCTCTGGGATAAGAGTGAGCAGAGGGTAGTAGAGGTACAGCGGATGGATGGTTGCATGGGGGGACAGCTAGAAGGACGGCTGGTCGGAAGACAGATGATGGGCTTCGACTGACCCCAGTTTTTTTATAATGTGGGCTGGGCTCGTTGCCTCCGGCTCCAATCATAGGGATTGGCCCAGCACTAAGTACCTGTCTCAGGAGTTCGCTTCTATTTTATAAAATGAGATCCTTCCTTATATCTGGGTGACCAGGTCCCCTCCTCCTTCCATAAATTCCTCCCCCCCAATTTTGAAGTTAAAATGTACTTGTAGAAAATGGCTGGGAAATATAAAAAAGCAGAGAGGAAGGAAACAACCCGAGTACCCAGAAATACCACTGTTAACTTCTACTTCACATCCATTCTTTTGTGTATGTTTTAAACCTAGTTGTTATACGTCTTAACATATAATACATATGCAACTTTGTCTTCTGCTTCTTTTCACTTAAAATTATAGCTAAGCATTTTTACAATATTGTAAACTCTTCATAAACATCCATTATATGAATGTATCGTGATTCACTTAATCAGTTTCCCACTGTTTCCCACTGTTTGGCATTTAGATTTTTTTTCTCAGTTTTTCACTATTTATAAGTAATATGGACTTTTTTTTTTTTTTTGCATAAATCTTTATTCACACTTCAAATTATTTTAGACTAGCTTTGTAGTACCACAATTGCTGGCTCAAAGCTACAAACAGAACAATATATTTTAAACCCCAGAAGGTCACAGTAACATTTTTTTTTTCTCTCCCTTTTAAATTCCATGTCCTTTCTAGTTTCTCATAAAGAGTGCCCTGGATTTCAGGAAAAAGTCCAAGCTTCCTGGGGTAGCACACTGGGCTCTATGACAGGCTTCTGCCGACCACTTAGCTTTACTTTCCACCCCTTTTCCACATGCTCCCCTCAGTCCAGCACACTGAACTCCTTAGAATTCTCAGAGTCTAGTCATCTGATACATGTATGCTCACCCACGCTGCTCCTTCTGCCTTTAACTCTTCCCCAGTCTGTCCAAACAACTACTAGTCTTCCTTCAAAACTCATGTCAGAGGTCACCCTCCCCAGCAAGCCTTGCCTGACCCCAAGCCCAGTGGAGGTGACCTGCTTCCCCCACATGGCATCTGGATTCCTTGCTTGTCATAAGGCTTACCACCCTGTCCTGCCATCATCGGTTTGCAGAGTCAGGAGCTCTAAACCAGGGGTTTGCAAACTTTCTCTGGCCATGGAATCCTTTATTTAAACGCATTTGTTATAGTGATAAAGACTAACATCTCTTGAGAATATATGTGCCCTGCAAAGTGTCTTGAGCAAGTCGCAGAAATCAGTTCAGGTAATCCTCACAACAACCTCTTACAAAGGCGAGGCAGATGCTTGGAAAGGTAGGGGACCTGCCCAAGATAGCAAAGCTAGTGAGTGTTGAAATGAGATTTAAATCTGGGCCTGGGCCTGAGCTCTTAAATCACAAAGTTATACTGCTCGGGTTAAAATGGAGAGGAGCCCCATGGGTGGGGGTCCTCAGACCTCTTGCAATTTTTCTGGAAACAGTTGGAAAACCACTGCTCTCTTCTGGACCATCAGTTCCTTGAGGGAAATGACTGTTTGTTATTTGCCTTTCTATTCTGATATAGAGTGCTTGGGCTATGAAAATATTTACGAAATGGATAAATGAACATCTTTTTTCTTTTGAAAATTATAGGAAGGTTACTCTTTTTTCTATATACTTGACTAGCTTGCAGTGAAAGCGAGCAATGCAAACCTGGCATGACTTGCTGAGGGGGAGGACATCAAGGCTCATTGGCCAGGAGGTCAGGCTGTGTCGGGGATGATAAGACTTCTCACAGCCGGACACCTGGGAGCAGGACAGGGCTTGGGAGGTGGGCATTAGAACTTCTGGAAGATGGGGCAATTTCTGGTTGAAAGGTTAAACAGTGGAAGCAGTGATTAGTCTGGTCCCTTTCATCAGAATTCAGCTCTCTCCACCATGGTAAACAATGGGCTAATTAGGCATCTGGCTTACTTGATTTCCCATGGCTAAGGCCAATTTCTGAAATGCAATATGCTATTTGATGTACCAGCATGAATTCTTCCTGGGCTCCAGAGACTCCCAACAGCAACAGCCAAAAATAACTCTCGGAGATGTTCCCCACACAGTGAACACGACACACCCTAAATGTGACTTGTACTCTGTTGTAGGCTGGATAGGCTGAGAGGCTAAGGGGGTCACAGGCTGTATGCTGATCCCAACCAGCTCAAACCATGGGCCTGGAAGGGGAGGGGTTTGCCAGGGTTGGGGGTTGGGGGTGAGGGGATGGGGCGTGGGGGTGAGAAGTGGATAGGATAGATATGGTACTGGGAAAAGCTCCTGGAGGAGATGACCTGGGGGTATACTGGACTGACTGGGTAAGTGAAAAGAGGTTATTCCAGAACTATCCAACAGAGACTCCTTTTTAGCTCACTAAGGCTGGATAATTGGATGACTATGGGATAGGGAAAACAGGGAAGCAAGCTTGGTCTAACTTAGGAACGAGGGTAAGTTGAACAGACATCAGGAGCAGAGAGTGTGTAAAGAGAATTTTAGAATTTGTAGATTTGCGATGGAGATCCTACATGGCTGGATCCTAAGATTCTAGAATTTCTGAATTTGTGAGCTTGAGGAAAAAAATCCATATGTGGGAGCTCTCAGTGACAAGGGATCAGCAGGGGCAAAAGAAGGAGGAAAGAAGATGAGTCACTAGAAATGTAGAACAGTGAGAGAGAAGGGTGGGGGTTTGAAAGTGAGGGTGCCGTGGATTTCTCTGGGCTGCTTTTGGGGCTATCATGCTGGGAAACAAGGTGTCTGTTGAGGTGGCTAACAAGGGTTCCCAAACACTCATCAACAGCCTACTAAGCACGGGTCCCTGCCGGGGAATGGACGTAGAAGCTGAAAAAGAGCTTCTGTCCCTGAGAAGCTCCATCTAAAGGAGGCAGGAAAACTATCACTAAAACACAACAGGCTCTGTGCTTTCACTGGGGGTGCACTGAAGCTAGGGGATGCCTATAGAAATCCAAACAGCCACCCTTCTGGGGAGGCTGCATTTTAATCAATGCTTAAGACATTCTCATTGAGCTACCAGTGAGTGACCTGCCCTGGCCAGGGAAGCAGGGAGGTAAAGGCAGATTGTTGGCTCTGAAGGGGTTTTCGATTGAATTGAAAAAATTGGAAGCCAGTGGATGCCTGAGGAGATTCTACTGCGGCACCAAGCCCACAGAATACACTCCACGTGTGCATATGGAATAAACCACTAGATGAAAGAAGCAAAGTCTGATCTAGAAGAACAAAGCAACAAAACACTTTGTGGGCCAAAGGGTTCAAGGAAGTCTTAGAGGAGGCAGGCCTGGAGGTAGCTTCTAAAGATTAACTAGGATTTGGAGAGTGACTTAGTGTCTCTCTCTCTCTCTCTTTTTAAATTATTAATTATTTTTATTAACATATAATGTATTATTTGCCCCAGGGGCTTAGTGTCTCTCTTGACTTGAAATACTTTTCCTCCTCTTTACTCAGCAAATTCCTATCCCTCCTTCAGAACCCAGTTCCAATGTTAAGTCTAGGTCTTGGTAAGTGGATTTCTTTTTTCCTGCCTGTCTTTCCTCTCTCTCACCCAATGCACATTCATGGAAGACCTGTGCCCTACACGGGGTGTCAGGGATCAGAAATGACTAAGGTGAAATCTAAGATCTCAGTGGGATCCCAGTCTGTGGTGGGGGATGGGAGCTTGAAAGAGTGGGGTCAGTGAGGCCAAATGCGTAAAATACCAGTGGCTCCATTTCTCATAGACCTACGATTGGAGGCTACATATATACATATTACCTTATCCTGAGAGAAATCCCATGGGATGGGCATTCCGGTTGTCAGATAGGGGAAAATAGACACAGAGTTTCATTGACCTGACTCAAACGGAAGCTTCCGGAAGCTCTGCTGGCTTCCATGCCATTGAAACAATATGCATCTAGTTAGTTGATGAGAGGTATTCAGAGTCTTTCAGGATGAAAAGATGTTAGAGAAACTGAAGGAAACAATCAGCTTGACAGGAATATTGCTCTGAAGTGAGAGATTCATCTCTCCACCCGGCTCACTGCCAGAGTCAAAGTTATAATCTAGAGAGTTAGAAAAACCATGTCTTTTATCACAGGTGGGAGAAGTTACCCTTTAGGAAAGTAATGATTTCTCTTAAAATTTCTTAAAGTTTCAAAGCCATCTCAAACTATTGTAGGAAAAACTGTAAAAATTTCATGAACCAGCAGCACCCTGTGTTCTCAGAGCCCACTGCACAGTATTACATTTACCTCCAGTCTTTACTTCCACACTGAACCTTTCCCCTGGTGGCTATTTACTGACTTCTTGGGCCAAGTTGGTAGGAATGGAAAAATATTTGAGGAGAACAAAGTGTGTGATCTATGGCTGTGGTGTGAATGCACTTAGCTTACCCCTCACAAAACCTCCGGCAGCTGGCTACAGTCTGCCCATTTCCACAGGCATTCCTCTTCACCCTATCCTGGGCAATAGTCCTTCTTCACATTTATAAACACTTTATGTTCACATAAAGTAAATACATTGGGTCTCTCTCCAACCTATGTGGTTAGCAGGTCAAGGGCTTATTTCTACCTTCCGGCGGAAGAGCAGACTGAGGCTTAGGAAATTGATGTTCACGGGACATCAGCCATGTGCTAAGCCCCTCCCTAGGCATTCACTCCAGGCTGTCTTTCAGAGGCAGGAGTCCGACTTCTGGACCTTGACGTGGAAATCCTGCCCATCAGTGGAGCCTTCACAGCCAATATCCAGTTCCAAAATGATGCAGAGATGCAGACTGTTGGAGCCAAATGGGCCTTGTGGAGTCATCCTTCAACCCCTACAGTGTATAGACTGGGGTGTGCAGGGGTGTGGAGAATGAAAGTCGCAGAGAGGGGTAGAGACTTGCCTAGCAGCACCAAGCAAAATAGGGGTTCATCCAATCTGGTGGGGGGTGGCTAGTGTTCTCAGTCCCTCTCGATGCCCCAAAGATAAGCTCACAGCTTTAGCTGTCCCCTCCAGGGGGCCTTTGGGGTAAGACCGCTAGAGACATGGGGTTGGAAAAAAAGTTTGGGAACCTACAGTCCAGATGCTTGAGCTCCCTAGGCCTCAGAGAAACAGTGTGCTAAGGCCCTAGGCATGTGGTTTTCACTGCGGAGGCACTGCCCCCTCCTCAGGGGTGGTAAGCATCCTGCCTAGGGGGAGTATTTTCCCACCCCAATGCCATAGTTGTGGTCTCCTGCTCTCCTACTTTGCCCCGAAGTGCATATATGGGTGGGGATGGGGTGCCCCCAACCTTCTACCCCCCATACTTGCGCCACCCTCAAGGTCTCCAGGTCGTCAGGTGTGAACACACAGATGCAGCTTGATTTCTAGTGAGGAGTTCCCATCTCAGGGCCTTCCGAGCTGGTGACCCAGCGAAACCTCTGCCCATGCTAAGAGCAGATCTGCTGAGCCTCCTCCTGCCATTTTGACTGGGTGGGGAGCCCGTGCCTGGCTGTGTGTTCGTGCATAAGTTCTTTGTGTGATTATGTATGACTCGACACTTGTCTATCTGGTATGTACCACATCTATGCTTTTCTGTATATAAGTTCTCTTTTATGTATGTAAATGGAAGCCTTTTCTGCATATCTCCATGCAGTGCATGTGTGTGTGGGTGTGTGTGTTTTCCGGGCAGTGTGAGTGTGTGTGGGTTCTTTGTGTTAGATGACCATGTCACCGACTGCTCCGTTTGCCATGCAGATGTGTTATAACGTATTTATTTGACAGAAAGAGAGCAGCTTCTCTTGAGGACCACAGGAGGCAAGCAAGGGGAAAAAAAACAAAAAACAAAAACCTCAGCCCTGTGTTGCTCTATTTTAAAGACTGCTCCGTGTTGTTATGGCAGCTAATTTTCCTTAAATGATTTAAGGAAACAGATCTGTCTATGAGCTACAGCCAAGTTGTTATAGCAACACAGGTCTTTCTCCTCCAGAAAAAGGGGGGAATCCCCCCCCAGAGCATAGAAGTCTTTCACAAAAGCAACCCTTGAGTTCTGAGAGACGAGGGGCACAGAAAAGGGCAGAAGTGGACCCATTTGCCTCCCGCCTTCAGTTCCTGGGGATTCTCCTTAGCAACTGCCCTCACCGCTCTCCAGCTTGGATCTCATTGTCCTTGGGCTGGACTTCACAAGAAGCACCTGACGGGCCTCTCTTCCTTCCCTTCGTCTCATCTCCTTTGATCCACTCTCCATACTGCCGCTTTCCCAAGTTGCTAAAGCATATGTCATTCAGCATAATAGTCTCTGTGGTGCCATGTTCTCTGCTACTTGCTGGATATGCCAAGAGCATGTCCTTGAAGGGCATGCCAGGAACGTTGGCCTTTATTCCACAAGTAATGGGGAGTCACAGAAAAGTCTTAATCAGGGGATAGAGACCCAGGTGGATTTAAATTTTAGAATGACTCTAGAGTGTCTAAAGTGGGGGACTGAGTGGATGGAAATACTATTCATAGATCTCTGTCTCCCTTGCTCAAACATTTTTGATGGCTCTCCACTGACGACTCTGATTCTCAAGATGAAAAGAGGGTGTGTACTGGAATATTCCTAACAAGTGGCATTTTGTTTCATGGCCTTGATTTTTTTTTTTTAACATGATATTTTTTCATGATACTTAATTCAAATAAAAATCAATTTAAAAGAGAGCTTAAAATCTTTATTTTCATTAATTAATTAATTAATTAATTTACATTTATTTGAGAGAGAGAAAGAGAGAGAGCACAGTGGAGGATGAGAGGGGCAAAGGGAGAGGGAGAAGCAGGCTCCCCGCTGAGCAGAACTCTAGGATCATGACACTTAAACAACAAGCCACCCAGGTGCTCCAAGACTTTGATTTTAATGAGAAGAGAGCACTGGGCCATAGGAAGAAGCCAAATTCCTTGACTCCATATTCAAAGTCACCCATGAGCTTCTTAACATCTGCCTCTTGGGCCACCATTTTATAGCTGCCTCTCATGAATCCTGCACACCAGCCCCAGCAGCTGAGGCCTCTCCTCTTCATCCCACTGCTCAGCATTCTCCTGAATGCCCTCTCCTCTCTCCCTGTAACCTGTCTCATCCCTAAACCATAGCCTCCAGATGAACTATTACCCATTTCTAGAAGCCCTGCCCAATGTCCTTGAGGAAACTTCCTCAGATCCCCTCACACTCACACACACACACACACACACACACACACACACACACACACACATTTCTCCTAGCCCCATACTTCCAAAGCATTACATGTTCTCTACTCTAGCAACCTTCCTGGCTGCTCTGGTTGAAAATAATTCATAAAGTTCTGGCCTTCCCATTGGATTGTGAATTCTTCCTAGCCTGAAATCCTGCCCCATTGATCTCTATAATTCCGAAGGTAATCGAGGGTCTTGTGCATGGGTACTTTGAGAAATGTGTGCTTCATTCAATTGACTGAGCCTCTTAAAGCAACACCTGCTTTTTAAATCTCTGCCAAATAGTTCTCTAGGTACACCTCTCAGGCAGATAGTTGGGTGCTAGAAGACTTACAGATGGGTGGTCCTAGGAAGCCCATCTGTAAATGGGCTTCACTTTTAAAGATTTCAACTGCACCTGGGTGAGAGAGGAGGGCCCTGTGTGTGCTCTTGCATGCGAGCGACTCTGGCTGATGGTGTGATGTGAAGTCACCGTCATTACTCTATGGTATGTGTGCCAGGATAAAGCCACACTCCCATGGCTAGGGGGTGAGCTCTCACCTGGAAACTGCTGTCACGTCTGGGGCTAATTACCTGGGGAAGAGGTAGAATACTCAGACCTGATATCAGAAGGGGAGGGAGAAAGCTGGATGTGGAGGAGAGTTGGGACCTGCTCCCTGGTCTTCACCACTGGAGGTAATGAAATGTTTAAGAGCAGCTCCTGAATAAAACGTGCTTGGAGGGTGGGAAGGCAGGGACCCAGGGATCCGAGGGAGCTCCTAGAGGCCAGAGAAGGCTAAACTCCATGGTGGGTGGAACGTGGTGGGCACTGAGGGCAGGAATGGAGTACATGAGTGAAGGTGACCAGAAACCTGTGTCAGGGGAACCAGAGTGGGGGATGCCATCTCAGGCTCTGTCCCTGAGAGTTGAGGACAATCTCAGCAGGCTGCAGGGGAACCCAGGAGAGGGCTGATATCCACAGCCCAGAGCCTGAAATAAAAGAGGGCACAGCAATGGTGGCACTAGCGTCTGGGACACTCTGAGGGAGAGCTGAGACTGGGGAGAGGTGTGTGGTCTGGTTGCTTCTTTTCATCAGGGAAATCTTTTTAAAACCACCTCACAAAAGCTCTGGTTTACTTCATCATTTGCTTAGCATTTACTCTGAGCACCTGCTCAGAGCCAGGTGCCTGCTGGGCACTGGGGACTCTCAGATCCATCAGCCAGAGCCTGCCTAGGGACAATCCATCACAACTAGTAAACAAAGGCCACGCTGTCCACAGGGAGTGCCCCAGGAGTGGGGCACAAACCACTTCATAACTAAACCACTTTATAACTAAGATCCAGTGTGGTCCTCTGGGTAAAACACTCCATGGTCAAGGGCACCATTTAGTTTCCGAGGTCCTGAGAGGGGGTAAGGGTTGAGTGAGCAAAGGTCTAGGAAAGCTGCCTTTGAAGTAAATATCATCATTAATGCAGGACAGCTGGCTCCTGTTGCCAGGTGAGAACATAGAAGGGCTCATGCCTGAGACTCACAATACAGGCTGGACATATCACTTCTGCTCAACTTCAAAGTCACCATGTCTAAAGCTTGTCCACAGGTGCACTGCCCCTCCTGAGTTCCCATCTCAGGAGGGGCGACGACATCTACTCCGCTGTCCAGGCCAAACCATGGATATCATACAAACCTCCTTCCTATCCCATTAGCTGTCACTAAGCTGCCCACACCCCTCCATAATGCCTCTCCAGCCCTACAGCAGCAGGCTCTACTGGCCTCCAGTCTCTAGCCTGGCATCCTCCAAGTTCATCCCCTTACAAGCACCAGAGGAGTCTTTCTGGAATGCAAACCTGATCCTGTCACCTCCCAGCTTAAAATCCTTCCATGCTCCCCATTCCCATGAGAATAAAGTCCCAATTGCACCCTGTATCATATCCCCCTTTGTCCCGCTGTTTGCCCCTAGTGCCAGCCACATTGAATGACTTGGCCCGCTCCTGAGGGTGTCTCCCTCTCAAGGCAGGTGCACAGATGTCTCCTCTGCTTGGAAAGCCCTCCCTTCCCTGGGAATCTTTCATGCATCAGCTCAGGTGTGGCCTCCCTTCTATGGGCTCCCACAGCCCCTGTGTCTTCCTCCATGAATGCATTTGAGATAACTGCCTGTAAATGCCTGTCCCCACCAGGCTGGGAACTTCTTAGGGGTGGACAGCGGCTCTGATGATTGCCAGAAACCAGCATAGAACCTGAAGGAGTTTGGAGAGGAATGGCGATGCTCCCGACATAGTCCCCATCCACCAGCAAGTGTCTGCTGATTCTCTGCTTGCTGACTCTGTCAAGCAGAAGGCCACTGGGATGGAGGAGTGAGGCTGTGAGCATTTAGAAATGAGGCCAGAAGCTGTCGTGGCAGTTCACACAGCTCTGGCCTGAGTGATTGTGGTGACGTACACAACAGCGGAGGTCAGGAGGAGAAAGCATTTCAGGTTATTAGGGCAGATGCCCTTGGGTACTGACAGTATCTACAACAGGACACAATGACACTTACAGTCAAATGTGACTTTGAATCCAATCCAGATAATGTTTGTTGAGGATGTGCTACACGCCGGGTACTGTGCTAGGTGCTTTCTAATAGCTTTTAAGTAGAGTGACAGTACAATTTATCATGTAAACTGGAACACTTCTAAGAGTGAAAGGGGGTACTATTAATAAATACTCTGGGACAACAGATATCAACGGGAACTGCCCCCGGCAAGCCAAAACTTACAACCATCCTACCCATAGGTCACAGTTTGTGTGCTTCCCCACCCCAGCTACCATAATTCCATATACAATTTTAAAATCTATATTTATCAGTATTTACTTATTTAATGTCTACTCCCCCACAAATTGAAAGGATTAGGGTTTTGTTCACTTCTAGAAAAAAATCTCAATGCCTAGTATTTGGAACTACTTAATAAGTATTTGTGGAAGGAAGGCAGGCAAGACTGGAGTAAAAGCTTGGGCATGGAGATGGGGAGTGGGGAAGAGAAAAGATATGGAGGGAGTTGGGATCCATGACTCCCCTGGTCAGCTTGACTCCCATGTTGGTGCTCCATGCCCTTGCTTCGGTCTTAAAGGAGTGGACTTTAAGGAAGAACCAGGAAGAACACAGCTTACTCAACAAGCTCTAAGTGTGCTTATTAAGATCCAACCAGCTGATGAGCACCCTATTCATGGCACAAAACGGGTCTAAATCCCTTTCTCTCTCAGTCTTGGCTGATCTGTGTTCTGTAGCACGGATGAGTGCCCAGTTGTTTGTGAGCGAATCAATGACTTCTCAGTGATGTTAGCAATGGCAGGCTAAAACCTCTTCTTTTTAGCAAACCTAACTCTTTCCTTTGGTTCCTCCTCCATTCCCTACCCCCCCAGCCCCCCAGCTCTCACCTCAGGGATTCATCTAAAACACCCCTTTTTTTCGGAGGCTCCCACTCTATCACTTCTCCTATCCTGTTTCTTTTTTTTAAATCATGCCTCATTGTCCTCTTTGTGAATAACTGTTTTTTATCTATAAATCATATTGAAGTTGGCATAAGATAATTTGCCATGTTCAATCCAATCCCATTCTACCAATAGTTTACTGAATATTTACTATCAGCCAGATCAGAAAAAATATCAGGGCTACGGCAGTCAAGGGGCCATGAAATCACAGTCATCAAAGTTAGAAGAGACTCAGATGTCATCTCATTCCAGTATCTTCCAAATAATTGAATCTCCTCTATGTATCACTTTGATAGTGTCATTTAGCTTCGAGGTGAACCCTTTTAGTAAGGCAAAGCTTATAGCTCCTACATCCACTCCATTTTAGGCTGAACGAAATGTTAAAATTTTCTATTTCTCTATAGGCCTTACCTCTTCTTTTTTCTTCCACCCACGAGATGTCTGTCCTATCCTCTCTGATAGCTCTTTGGGGATAGAATGTTTGTGGTCTGTTTCCTTTCTCTAACCTATGAAACCCCTGTGTCTTTTCCTGTTTCTTACAAAGTTTTGCCCCTATGAACAAACTCAGTATAGACATCCACTATTCCCCTTTTTCTGGACTAGCAGGCCCTTTTCTCTAGGAACAAGTTCACCATGACCACCACAGCCCCCAAGTCCAACCATGTGGTTCCTGTGTGGTTGTCCTATTCTTACATATCCTTGCCTCTGGGGCCAGAGTTTACTTGCCCAGAGGTGGCAGGTTCCCCAGGCTGGGCCAGTCACAGTCTTTTTGGAACTAGAACTAGAAAATGAGAGTTGATCACTCTCCAGTGGTGGAAGCCAACAGATGTGACACTTGGCTCCATGTCTCCTACAGGTGGAGGAGGCCAGTCTACAGTCTTTAGTTATGTGAGATATACTCATACTCTTATAATAAATTCTCTATTTTGTGTAAACTAATTAAAATTAGATATCTTTTGCTTACAGCCAAAGAATGCTGTGAATCTGCTTCACTATATTTTCTTTATCCCAGAAGACCTCCTGAACCCAACTGAACCTGATATTTTTGAGGGGTACTGGAAGGTACTTGGGTCTATCCAACTTAAAGACAAGACCAGCAGCCCTCATACTCACCCTGGTTTTGACCCTGTTCTCCTAATTTGGAGCTCCTACTGGAATTTCCCAGTAAAACACTGCTCTTTCCCAGATTAAGCCTTAAAACCAGCAGGTGCTGAAGGAGATTGGTTACTCACTGGGTCATTGTACATCTGGATGATGAGTTGTTTCACTCCATGCAGTGTGGGGTGGGCCCACGGAGAAGGATCCAGCCAGTGGCGGTTCAGGTCAAACCCCATTAGAGAGCACCTAGGTAGTAACCAGAGTCAGAGTCAGTATGAACAGGACAAGCCAAACTTGTCATTTATAAATACAAATACAGCTTGGAGTAGGATTAGTCCCTGTCTCACCTTCCTAGCATTTATTTTTATTATTATTATTATTTTTTGCCAGAGACAGTTCTAAACATTTTACATATATTAATTCAATCAATGCTTTCAACAACCCTATAAAGTCACTACTCTTATAATTCCCACTTTATATAAGATGAAGCTGAGTCACAGAGAGGTTGAAATATTTCTGTGGAGGAGTCTGACTTCAGTGTTCATGCCTTGAGATCACAGACCCATGGACATCTCTTCTATAGGGCAGTAGAGAGAAGTGCTCAGGCTGAAGTCACTGGTGTCCCTAATATTCTTCTCTGTCTCACACCCACAGCTAACCCATTGTCTCTACCTTCAAAATATATTCAGAACCCAACACCCTTTTATCAGCTCCACTGACATCACCTTGAGCTCTGGCCAAGGTCCTGAGTTAATGATATGAGGGTGGTGTTATTAGTGTCCCTATTTTGCAGATGCGGAAACTGAAGCACAAGGAAGTTATAAAAAATGGCTTGATTAAAGAGGTGATGTCAGGATTGGTACACAAGCAGACTGCATTCATTCAAGAAACATAATCTAACAGAAGAAAGAAGATATGCTCACAGGCTTGTATCCATTTATAATTCAGGACAATGTTGTAAGGATTAAATGAGATAAACACATGTAACTTCATTTAACATGGTTTCTGGTACATAATAGCAACTTAAAAATATTATGTTGTTGTTTGATTGAACTTTTTATTATCATTTTATGCTACATCCTGTCAGAGTGACAGAATAATAAGTTTGCAGCCCGTGGGCTGGGGTGGGCAGTAGACAGTAGTGGTCAGGGATAACTGTCTATCTTTTCCTCCAGTCTGGGAGTCAGGCAGATCTGAGTTCATAACCATTGTCTGATCCCTCCTAGTGTAGTAGGCATTTACCCATTTTCTTTGGCGAATGCCTAACATCTAACCCTGTGATTAGAGGGGACAGGGTTGGGGAGAGTTTGCTCCTCCATCATGACAGATGATGAGACTATGGTGGTGCCTTTTCTCCCAACACAAAAGACAGATGGGCCAGATGCTCCTTCTTTGTGATCTGCCAGCCACAGCAACAGGAAACCAGACTCAGTGGCAACAGTCACTTCCTTCCATGACTTAAACTTGGACTAGGTGATACAAAGCTGAAATCAGGTGTACAGCCGTGGTACCATGGAACAGAGGTAGATTATTGCTGCCAACAGCCAATCTTCTGCCCTCCAGGGCTATTCTGTTAATTGTTTATTTTCCAAATGTGGCCCTTCCTATAAATTCCCTTCTTGCTTAAGTGGCTGGAGTTAGTCCTTGTTTCTTTAACAGAAAGTATGCCTAACTATATAGCTCTGTAGCCTAATTTATATTAAACCCCAGAGGCTGGGCACCAAACAGATGGAGCCATTGGTCTGGGTGCTATGCCCACAGAGCTCTTCCAGCTTTCACTCAGCATCTAAAAATTTGGAATGGAATGTTATTTTTAACAACAGGACTTAATCACAAATGACTGCAACCTTAAGATATTGGTTAGCTTACCTACTTCTCCTCTCCCTTCAATAGGTAAATATTAAGAATGCCCTAAGCAATGCCTTGCTCCATGATACTTCTATGACCTGATGCTCATCACCTTCCCAGGCAGCTTATCTCATTCTTGGACAGCTCCACTAGGAAAGTCCTCCTTCTCTGTAGCTGAAGTTTGTCTTCCCAGTGACTTCCCGCACTAGTCTCATCCTTGCCTCACAGAGTCACACAGAACCATAAGGCTATGTTGTGAAGAGCAGGAGCTCTGGAAGTCACAGTTAGGTTTAAGTTTTGATTGGTGACCTTTTAAATTTTCTTTTTAAAAAACCCCTTTGGTCTTCTGGTTTATCATAGGTATAATGAGGATAACAACCTTGACTTTCTGGATTGTGGACATGAACTACTAATGGCCCAGCAGAATCCTCAGAACAGAATGAATATTAAATAAATGGCAGCCAGTGATGACTGGCAGTGGTGGAGACTGTCGTATTGTTGAAATCATCTAAATTTAAATATCACCTCCTCCAGGAAGACCTGCTGACTTACTCTTTGCAAATGTGGGATAGGTACTTTTCCTCTGCTCCCACGGCATCCATTGCTCTCCACCATCTCCCACCCAGCCCATCAGAGTGGCTACAGCACAAGACATAGTAATTACTGAGTCTGTCTTTCCCACTGGACCATGAATTCCTCGAGGGTGAGGATGATGTCTTATTCAGGTTTGTATTCTTATGCTTGACAAGAGTCTGGACAATGGTAGACCTTGAGGAGTTAGTTGTTGAATGAACATTCCATTCTTTCCCAAGAATTTTCCAACCTCATATGATCGAGTTCTTACAACCATCCAGGCAGATAGGTGGATTCCATTTTTCTGGCACTGAAAGCCAGAGAAGGTAAGCCATTCCTTCAAGGTCACCTACTTGGTACTCCACAGGGCCCAGACTAGAATCCAGGTCAATTTTCCCAGAACCCTTGGTATTCCCATTTGGCCATGCTGCTTCCAGGTAGCCTCTTTCATTCAAAAAAGTGAGATTCAAAACCTAAGAGAAGGTATTATAGGCAAAAGATCCTGAAAGATCAACACCTTGATCCAGCCTGTTGATGAAAATAGTGTAGCTGGTGACTCAAAGGTCACTTAAGCTTCAAAGAATCCTGGAGCTCTTCCGAAGCTAAAGCATTGGTGAAAATCTTTAGTGAGCAGTACCTGTGCTGGGTACTTTTTGAGCTGATTTTTTAAAGAACATTTCTAATTGTAACAGTTTATCAGTAGGTGGGTATTTACTAAAGAAAAACCTTAGTAAAGATGCAGGAGCCCTGCCAAGCTAGGGGCCAGGGAACAGACCTCTAATGTCTATATCATCTTGCGACAGTCACTTCCCCTCCTGGGGCTCCGTGCTCTTCTTCTTCTTCTTCTCTTATTCTTTTTATTCATTTATTTATTATTTTTTTATGTTTTAAGTTTTTATTTTAATTCCAGTTAGTTAACATATTAGTTTCAGGTGTACATCATAGAGATTCAACAATTCTGTACATCAACCTGTGCTCATCACGACACGTGCACTCCTTCGTTCCCATCACCCATTTTACCCATCCCCCCCAACCCACCTGCCCTCTTGTTCTCTATAGATAAGAGTCTATTCCTAGGTTAGTCTCTCTCCTTTTTTCCCCTTTGCTTGTTTTGTTTCTTAATTCTACATATAAGTGAGGTCATACAGTATTTGTTTTCTCGACTGACTTCTCTTGGCATTATACTCTCTAACTCCATTCATGTTGTTGTAAATGGCAAGAATTCATTCTATTTTATGGCTGAATAACATTCTATTGTATAAATATACACCACATCTTCTTTATACATCCATCTATCAGTGGACATTGGGCTGCTTCCATATCTTGGCTATTATGAATACGGCTGTTATAATATCATTATATGATAAAGCATCACAAATTGGGTTTTATCCCCAAAGTTAAGGACTTGGAGGAAGCACACATTTCTGATAAAATACCAAGAAAACAAAATATTCTAGGGAAAGGATTGATAGTTTCAAAAAGAAACACCAAATAGTCAAGGGGTACCAATATCTTAATGTTAATTGCATGCCTTTTTCAACATTTGATATTTGTATGGGACCCAATTTTTCCCTCTTGGAGTTTTCAAGTTGCCCTGAACCTTGAAGAAGGGATGCACATTGGCCAAAACTCAAGTCCTCAGAGAGCATTCCAGACAGAGGGTGTGGCATGTGCAAAGTTCAGCAAAGTGAGAATGGTTGGAAGTTACACATATTTCCAACAGGCTACTGGTGGTATTATGCTTGTGTCCCTAACTAGGCTGGAAGCACGAGGAGGACAGGAATGATGTACTTTCTCTTTAGTGGTTGACCCAAATCATCTGCCTAAAAGCAGAGGAATGGACAAGGAAAAGGCCATGCTCTCATACTATGATTGCCAGTTTAGAGTCACTGAGTGTGAAATCCTGGTCTCTGCTCTGGGTCTCTGTCTCCTTGGACTTCTTCTATTCTTTA
Organism: Mustela nivalis; assembly: GCF_964662115.1. NCBI lineage: Eukaryota > Metazoa > Chordata > Mammalia > Carnivora > Mustelidae > Mustela > Mustela nivalis. Next base: position 36,315,042 of record NC_139029.1, read on the forward strand.
TTTATTTCTGAGATGAAATTTCTGCATGAGCTCGAAGTCAGGACCCATGTTCTGACATGGATGGAACCCTTTACGGTAACAATGAGACACAATGTTTGACATTAGGATCATTCTAGAAAAATCCAATTTTATGGAAGTCAAATTTATATATAACTACATAATATGTATTTTCATTCTCTTGAATTGAAGATACTTTTGACTATCTTTTGTTTCTTCTTCCAAACTGTGAGACCAATGGGGGCAGGGATTATGTTTGTGTCATCCTGCCCAGGCCCACTCCAACTTACCTACTACAGACCCAGGTGTAGAGAAGATTCATTATATCTACTGAATGAATGAGTGAATGAACAAGTGTATGAACAAATACTCTGAAGATGTGCAAAGTTTAGGTAATTATTGAAGACATTTTTTTTAAAGATTTAAGTACCTGTTACGTGCTAGACACGTTCACAATAACCAAATAAGGTAGGTATTATTAATCTTCATTTTAGGGTACCTGGGTGGCTCAGTCAGTTAAGTGTCTGTCTTCCACTCAGGTCATGATCCCAGCTTCCTGGGATAAAGTCCCAAATCCCACAAGTTCCTGCTCAGAGGGAAGTCTGCTTCTCCCTCTGCCCCTCTCCCCTGCTCATGATCTCTATGTCTCTCTCTCTCAAATAAATAAAGTCTTTTAAAAAAATATCCTTATTTTATAAGTGACAAAATAAAATCCAAAAGAGATTTGACTTTAGAGCATCACTTGGCAACTACTAGGATACAGATCAGATTTGAACCAAGACCTTATCAATGCTAGGATGATCTCCAGTGATTTTTTTTTGAGGTCTCCCCCCCTCCAAGCCATGGCGATGCTGTGTCATCTGTGAAAGAGACCCCAAGCTACTCCTGTGTGCTCTTTCTTTACTGGTCTCTTCCTCCTCTGCCTAATGGCAGAGATACAGTGGCTCCAGAGAACATTGCTCAAATGGCAAGTAAATAGCTCCATCTTGTGAAGGGCATCGTGCCCACCCTTTTTGCAATAATGGCAGCTAGAACGAGAGCAATGATTTTAATTCCCCTCTTTATGATTTCCTTTTCATCTCTTCTATAGGATAGAGAAAAAGACAGCTTGGCGGCTCCAGATCAATCTCATCTGAGCCCTGTGGGGCTGTGTACTCCTGGAAGGGTGGCATTGACAGGCAGAGATATATGGGGGATGCATGCAATTGTCTTTCAAACACAGCAGTTTTTCAGTATTACCAATGAGCTAGATTGGATTAAGTATATTTGCACCAAAAGCAAAATAAATACTGCTTTATTTAATGCCACTAAAAGGTTGGGATTCAATTGTCCTTGGCCTGAGGCACCTTCTAGCTCTATTGATTGGCCAGTGTCAGAATGCCAGACAGTCTGTCATCAATAGCTCCTGCAAAATGCTTAGCAGGTGGGGAGGGATCTACTGTGGTGGAGGATGGCAGGCAGTGTCCTCTGTCCCACACATAAGGGATAATTACAACGCATCTGCTCCGCATCACCACCCAAGGATATTTAAAGCATTTCCCTCATATTCTCCCTTAGACTATCACAAAAAGGATGCCACTTGGGCTATCAAGGCAAAGAGGAGAATGGATAAGAAGATAGTGGGGTATTTGGGTGGCTCAGGCGGCTGAGTGTCTAGGTCTTGGTTTCCACTCAGGTCATGATCTCAGGATTGTGAGATTGAGCCCCGCTTCGGGCTCCATGCTCAGTGTGGAATCTGCTTGAGATTCTCACTCTCCGTCTGCCCCTCCCACTCGTGCTCTCTCTCTCTCTTTCTTTCTCTCTGAAATAAACAAGTAAAAACTTAAAAAAGAAAAAAGGTAAGACCATGGGTTCCAAGTCAGAAGGACTTGGGTTTGAGTCTCAGATTTACCACTGAGTAGTTTTGTGACCTTGGACAAATTCACGTATTTTGTTCAAAGATCTGAAAGCTCCAGGAGGGCAGAAACTGAATCTATTTCATTTGCGATTGTGTCTTCTGTTAGACACACAGTCAGCTCTCCACGAGACTGAATAGAGGCTCAGAAAGCTTAAGTGATTTGTCTGTAGCCCAGCAAGGACAAGTGAGAGAGGCAAGACTTGAATCCAGTTTGTGAGTCTAAAGCCCATGTTCTTAGCCATTACTTTGTTCACTCTTAGCAGTCCTGGGAGTCAGGTCAGTGTCCAATTGAGGGGACTCATGTGAGGTGAGGGGTGTATGTAACACCCTTAATTTTTAAATGGGGAAATTGAGGGGCACCTGGGTGGCTTGGTCCATTAAGCATCTGACTTTGGCTCAGGTCATAGTCTCAGGGTCCTGGAATCAAGCCCTGAATCAGGCTCCCCTCTATGTGGGGAGTCTGCTTGTCCCTCTGTCCCTTCCCCTTCTCATTTCTCTCTCTCTCTTTCTCAGATAAATGAATAAAATCTTAAAAAAAAAAAAAGTGGGGAAACTGGATCTCAATTGGAGGCTAACATGTAGAGTACCTTTGTGAAAATTGACAAAAGGGGCCCCCCCTCCAAGCTGACAAACAGGTGCCCCTTCTGAGTGGGTGAAGTATTGCTCTGGCTCGACATGGGGTTATGAGCAGTTACAGGCAGCCTGGCACCTTAACCAGGAACCTTTGGGCAGTATACCAACTGCTGTACATGGGAGGAGGCCCTGGACATTCCCAAAGTCCATAGCAGAGCTAGGATGAGGTGGGAATTCCTACCTCCAAGGGTCAGCAAGATCTTGGAGCCTGGAATGGTGGCATTTCTGGCAAGGTGTTGGGGCTGGGGGAAGGGAGTACTCAGACCATATGTGGAAAAGGGATCATCTTTAACTTTGAAATTCCTGGGTCCTTATTACTAGAGGACAAGGAGAAGCTTTGTTGGAGTGCCTTTTCCCTTTCCATGGAGAGCATGTGCTCTGGGGTTTCAGTCTCCTTCTACCCTGTCTCCTGCTTGGTAGCAACACCTGGCTTGGTGGAAAGGGTGGGATGTCCCCCTGGTGACTTAGAACAATTCTGAGAATCACCAACTGAAAGGACCCAAGATTTCATAAAATCCAATTCCCATATCTCAATGACAGGGAAATGGAGGCCAAGGTCACATAGCTATGTAAGAATAGCATTGGAAGTTCATTCCAGGACCAAGAGATTATTTTCCCTCAATAACAACACTTGACAAGGAGTAAAAAGAACCATTTAACAAAGTCCAAGGGGGAACATTTTCTAAAGGAATGCCCTGGCCCTTGGGTCTAGGAATCATCTATTTCAACTTCTCAAATGAGAAAGGGTAAAGGGAACAAAAAAGAGAAGAAAAGTTCTTTAGGTCCTCACAAGCTCTGGGAGCAGAAGAGACCCCTGCCCACCCTATCTAAGCCCCAAAAGTAGCTTAGATGGCAGTGTGGACCCTGGAGCCACACTGCCTAGATAAGATCCTGGCTTTGGCCACATCTTGGCTGTGTGGCCTCAGCCCCCATCTAGGCAATGTGGATCTTGCTCACCTCAGAGGGTTGTTTTGAGGATTAAATGAGATCAGCCATGAAAAATGTTGGAGACACTGCCTTGTTTGAGATCAGGGCTACACATGTGTTAACTGGTCTTAGAGTTTGGTCTTGGTAAGACTGACAGCATCTTCCACAAACTGGTCTCCACTTATATCTCCAGCTTCTTTAGCCATGTCTCTAACCTGTATACCACCCAAGGCTCACACATGTTACATCCTATGAACTAATTGGAAGAAGGTGCTCCCTCCTGTGGGCTAATGTAATTTCTCCAAGGCCCAAGGCCAATCAGGCCTGGGCTGCATGCCAGCTGCCACCTGCCCTCTTAGCTGGTGCCTTGTGCAGTGCATGAACCTACACTGCGGTCTGTAGCTGTGACCATGCACAATGGCCACATTAGACCACTTGCCATTCCCCAAGGCTTCCTGCGCACTCAGGACTCAGGCAGCAAGGCTGAGGCTAGGCACTGGGGCTCTAGGGCAGCTCTCTGGTTTTGACTCCTGGATCTCTAGGAACTTGGGCAAGGTATTTAGCCACTCTATGTGCATCGGGTTCCTTTCTGTAATATGAGGATAATATAAGAAACTATGCCATAGGTTCATGGGATTGTTAGGAGGAACCTCCCATTTCAACTCCAACAGGGACTCCTAGTCTCCAGCAGTGAGAGAATGGCTCTACCTCTCTATTCCTTTGTTTCCTCTTCTCAGAAGGAGCTGGTGAAACTTGAAACTTATCTGATCCATTAACTTGAGAAAAGAGGAAGAGCCTGTTGGCCTCTGTTGGCCTAGTCCCTCCATGCATGACTCACTGAGACCTGTAACCCTGCAGGGAGGTTCCATGCTGGCCCCCTCTCTGTCACTGGTGTGCCTTCTGAGAAGCAGCTCACTTCCTGCTTGGCCTGGGGTTGGTGGCAAAGTTGAACTTTGGGGTGCCAGAGAAGGTGGCCAATTTTAGCCACAGAGATAAACCATGCCTCCCAAATCCTGTTTTTAATCAAGAATAAAATTAGTATTTTGACCCCTGTCTTTCTGATGCCTCTATCTCCTAAACTGGGGGGAGTGGGGGCGGGTGTATGATGAGTTCCATCTTCAGTGGAAATAATACATAAAAACACTTAAAACAGGGCCTGGTATGCATAAATTCAATTAATGTTTGTATTATTATCAACACTGTTGTTATTTAACACTATTCCTCTGTTTTAGAACGTGCTGCCGATTTCTTCCCCAGGCTAACTCTGCCCCATCCCTCAAGGCTTACCTCACACAACACCTTCCTGGGGCCAAGCACAGGGCAAAACCCACCTCAGTTCCCCAGGGCACGGTACAAAGTAGGTGCTATGTGAGGGCCTGAGGGAAAGAAGGGGGTGGTGAGGAAAAGAAATAAAGAAGAGGGAGAGGAAATGATTGAGTTGAAAGGCTTCTGAAGCAGAAGTGCAGTGCCAGCAAAGGCACAAGCGTGAGCAAGGGTGGGCCAGTTTAGGGCCCTGCAAAGGGCCCAGGTAGGTGAGAGGAGCGGAGGGAGGGTGTTCGGGCAGGAGCAAGGTGGGCTGTGGGAGATGAACCTGAGGAGGAAGCTCCTGGACACCAGGCTCCACAGTTCAGGTTCTTGCCGGTGGCCAACAGGGAGCCATGGGAGGATTTTACACAGAGAACTAACACTCTTCAAGCAGTGGTTTAGGAACTAAGACCCAAAATGACAAAAGTTCTTGATTCTATTGTTTTGTTCTCCAGACTCCCCAGCCACTCATTCTGGGTTACTTTCTCCTCAGAGGCCTATGTTCACTGTAGAATCAATTATTAAAATCAACTTGCTATCAACTCTCTCTTTGAAATGCTATTCAGCTGGTCGCAGGGACAGAGATGGGGGGCTGCCTCCACAGACATCTAGCCATCTGGCCTTTTCTGTGGAACCTGGCTGCGAAGCTCATTTGAATAATTGGTTTTGGCGGTGTGCACTTGTGGGTTAGACACCTGATTACACTGCCAGCCCCAATGTCCTTTCAGCCTCCTTAGAAACATTGCTCGGGTTACATTAAGGCAGGAGAGTGTTTCTGGGAGGTGAGGCTCTGTCTGGTCCCTGTTGTCGCTCGTACTTTGTCTCGACTAACTGTGTGGCTCACTCACTGTGTGACCTTGAGCAAGTTTCTTAGCTTCTCTGTGGCTCCGTTTCTTCTTTGTGATTCCCACCCTCTCTATCTATATGCCACAGGCTTCTAGCAAGGCTGTAGGAAAAGCCAGGGGAGTTGGGAAGTAGCAGAAAGGCAAGTGGCAAGTGCCTTGAAGAGAGCTCCATGTCAGGAAGCAATGTGCATACAGGCTGCATTGGGAGAGGGACGCCCCCAGAATGTTGGGGAGCGATGTGCATGCAGGCTGTATCAGAAGTGTGTCCCCAGAATGAGGCTTGGGATGGTCCTTTCCTACCTTTGTTCCACTAGTTAGCTCTATGAACTTGAGGGACTTTGTTAATCTATCTATGCCTCAGTTTCCTCATCTGTAAAATGAGAATAATGATAGAGTTGTACTGAGGATTAAATGGAACAGTACATGCAGAATGCCTTGAACGGCGGCGGGCCCTGGAGGTTGTTGGCTATGCATCCCCACCATTGTTGCCATCATTGTCATCATCATAACTGATCAGTCCTGGACACTAGGCCTCCAAGACAGACAATGACATACATCTGGAGTATGTTCAGAGGACAGCAGGAAGGACAAGGGAGGGAACTGGATTTCAGGTTGCATGTGAGCAGGTACAAGGTTCTGGGGGAACAGGCGCTTGCAGTGGTTTGAGTAGAGACTTGGGAAATGTGAGGACACACAGTTTTCAGACAGCTGAAGGGCCACCATGTAGAAGATAGACTAAAACAGAATAATCCTTTGGGAAGGAAGTGGAAGGGCTGGGCTGGCAAGTTTAGCCTGAGTCCCAAACCTCTCTAGCAGTTTGAGCTAGTAGTTTGGTGATACTTTAGAAGGGAGGGAGCCACCTAGGCATGGAGGTAGACAAGAAGAGGGGGCACCTGGCTATCAGTCGGGATACCGAAGGGATCCTGGCCCTGGGTAGAGTGCTGAACTGGCAGTCTCAGCTCCTCTCCTACTCCAACGCTGACAGTGCTGGGACAGAGGCCTTGAGGGTGTGTGTGTGTGGGGGGGGGGTGGTGCAGGAATGGGGGTGGAAGCAGCACGGTGAGAAGGGGCTGGCAGACCTCTTGGTGAGGTGATCCTTGCAATGGGCCTTTGGTTTCCATTTCTAGCATGATGAAAGTGCATGGTTTTGATGCCGTCAAAGAACAAATAGAATGCTGACATGTATTTTACATTTTATGTAGCTAATTATATGTTCTATCCCATTTTGGAAAGTTTAAAATATTTCCTCCTTTGGATGTTCGGGTGGGCAAGGTCAGCCAGTTATGATGCCTGTACATGTGCGTGTGCGTGTGTGTTGTGTGTGTTGGAAATACCTTGCCTAGTATCAGCCTCTGCTGTGCTTAATGATATCTTGCTGTGCTGATCTTTTTTACTGTGTCTGGTGAATTCCTATGTATCTTTCATCCTTTGAGAACACCCCCCACCCTCAACACACATCACTGTCAGTCAGAGGGAGGCACAGCCTGCTTTCTGGACACCATGTAGCAGGAGGTGAAATCTGTAGGAGGCTGCAGTTGGCCTGCCTGGATTCATAAACCTGCTCTGACCCTTTCTGCCAGGGGACCCTGGCAAGTTCCTTGCTGCCTCTTTGCTTTCACTTCCTTCTGTATTTAAAACAGAGCCATAGAAATGGACTCATCAATATAGAGCCCAAACGTGCTTGTGGGGGTAGGGGATGGGCAAAACAGGTGAAGGGGATTGGGGAGGGCAGCAAAACTGCAGTTCTAAAATAAATAAGTCCTGGAGATGGAAAGTATAGCGTCAGGACTACAGTTAATAATTTGTAGTGGCGTATACAGACATAGTGACTACGCTTACACGGCGTGCTGAGTACTGTGCAGAACTGCCCAATCCCTGTGATGTCCACCTGAAACTGATAGGATATTGACTACCAACTACACTCAGTACAACCGTGTGGAATTTTTTTCTCCTCTAGTTTTTGACCACTGTTTAAAAATCTCCTTGTGAATTAACTTGAGCTGTCCTTTACTTTTCTCATAAGTTATTCAAGATTTTCTTAGGGATTTCAGTAGTTCCTCATACAGGGATTAATTATTTCTCTCCTGTGTTCTTTAGTTTATTCAGTTTTAGGACAGACAAGCGTTTCGTATGAGAAAGATGGACTCTAGGACCCCCTGGGCTGCTGGGAGTGCTAAAGGAGATGCTCTCTCTAATGCAGAGTTAGTCGGCACTTAGACATTAGCGTGCTATGAGCCAGGCCTCTGCGGTATCACTCGCACACCCCTGTAATACAAACACTGGGCTTCTTATTGGCAGAGGCTGCCTCTGATTTCCATCTGCTTCCCTAAGGCCCAGTGCAAGGTCTGACACTCAGCAGGCCCTCAATAAACCTTCGTTAAATTGGATTTACTGCACCAGAGCATCCTGGGCTACGTGAGGATCACTAGGGCCAGGAGATTGCCGACAGGAGGGCTGAGCCTTTCCACCGCGGGGGCTGCGGGGCCTTGCTATGAAGTTGAATGATTTCTGCGCCACCACAAGGGGTCTGGGGCTCTCCCCCACCTCCATGCTCCCAAGAAACACTGAGGTTTTCTGAAGATGAGAAATTTCACAGCATCCTGCTATCTTTTGGGTAACTGCGTATTTTATGATGACTAATAGGCAATTACTATGGTAATATTGCAATTCAGCATGTGTGAGGTTTGGGAAATGAGAAATTATGGGTAACTACTTTGGACTCATTTCTATGGTAACAAAAAGTAATTGTCATTAAATACCAGTTATACTGAGGCTGTACCTGGTAATTATAGATTTTTATGCCCAGAAACATAAATAAAACCAATAAATTTATTCAAAGGTCTATGACTGTTTACTTATACGTGGCTCTATGGGATACACAATGACAAGCATCTAATTAAGAAATGCAAACCCAACACAGAGTTTCATATTGTCAGATGGAGATGGAGAGTCTGTTTTTCAAATGCAAGGCAACTCGTGCATTGCACATGCTCAGAAGGAATCAGTCGCGGTAGGGTCCTGGAGGGGGTGATGGGATGATGGCAGCGGAAGGGACAGTGTGTGTGCGCAGCCACTTTGGATGCAGGACACCGGGGACTGCCAACACACCAAATCAATGGTAGACGGATTCAGCCCATCGCTCCCAACTCCCAGAGGACGTGTTGTAAAGATCAAATGGGAGCTGCCTTGCAGCTTCTCGGTTCTGTAACACCTGAAGTTATAGAATTTGTCCCTTGAGAACCCAGGCCTCAGATCCCCCCAGAACCCTCCAAAGATGCTCATAGGGCATCAGTACTGGTACCGTTCTTCTTATTTTTTTATTGTGCTAAAATACACAAAACGTGCAATTTACCGTCTTAATCATTTCTAAATGTGAAGTTCAGTGGTATTAAGTACATTCCTAATGCCGTGCTATCATCACCCCCCCCCGTCCATCTTCAAAACCCTTTTTATCTTGTCTACCTGAAACTCTGTACCCACAAAATCCTGACTCCCCATTCCCCTTTCCCTTTAGCCCTTGGTAACCACCATTCTACTTTCTGTGATTTTGACTATTCTAAGTACTTTGTATAAGTGGAATCATGCAGTATTTGTCTTTTCGTGAGTGGTTTATTTCACACAGTAAAATCCGCAAGTTCATGCATGGTATTAGCCAGACCATTTCTGATGGTGCCTCTCCCCAGTGCTACTACTAACTGGCAGAAGATGTCTTCCACCTCCTAGTGCTTTTCCAAGAGGGGAGGAGGGAAATGGAGGCCAGAGGAGAGGAGTGTCTCGCCCAAGAACAAGAAGGCTCAGGAGGGTGGGGATCCTTAGAGCTCCGTTCTCTGCATCCACCTCTGGCCTGTAGGGCAAAGGCCCTGTCTGGGGATGTGGAGAGTCCCTGCATACACCATGTGACTTCAAACCTGGCTCTTCACCTTCATAGCCTCAGTTTCCCCTCTGTTCAAATAGCTATAATAAAAACAGACTCTCCTTTCTCAAAGAGTTGTTGTAAAGATGAAATGTGGTTTTTTTTAATGCCTTTAAAAGATAATGTCTTGTATGGGAAAGACATGTGGCTGCAAACCCAGATTCATGCCACACAAAGATCAAAACAAGCGGGCTTAGGAGGCCGCGTGGGGGCAAGTAAAGGGTTGGGAAAGGGGACACTCGGCCAGGGCTCCTCGGCCCCCGAGACCGGAGCTCCACGCCCTGGCACTGTTACTAAACCCTGATGCTGAGTCTACTTATACCCCTAGGAAATACATGTCAGGGGCCCATTCTGTGCTGGGTGCTCTGCCAAGCTTTGGGGACAGAGGCGGACAAAGTCCTGACTTCATGCAGGCCGCTGTATAGAGAAGGAGGTCGTCCTTAAACAGATAGTCACAGGAGTACCCGCGTGATGACGAGTGGGGCAAGGGCTAGGAAAGGGTGGGGCCGATGCCTAGAGAGTCCTTCCTATGAGCTGGTATTAAGCCTCAGAGTGAGCTGAAAAAAGGTCGCTCTGGGGGAGTGGCCTAAGTGAGACAGCGTGTCCAGTGGCCTCACGTCATTATTTCACACCATGGCATCATTGCTGTCCATTGTGATGTCATCTAATGACTGGGGATGGTTCCTGGGGACGTGCTCTTTGCTGTCACCAGCTGAGGCCCCTCCGACTCCTCCCGGAGGCCATAGTCCAGGCACATATAGTCTGGTTGGCAAACACTGCTGCCTTCCATGGAAAGGGCATTATCTGTCATGCTGCAACAGCTGCCGTCGGCCGTGCTGAAATACTATTTTACTATAAATACCAGAGTATAGGTACTTGTCCTATGAAATATAAGTTCTGCATGATCAAACCCGGGAAGTCTCCTGCCGTTCCTTCCTGGATTGGAGTACATGTGTTTTTAACGGAGAAGAAGGGAGAGGGGGAGAGTGGGAGAGAGAGCAGATCCCTGGCCATGAGGGCGGGCCTGTGTCTCATTCTCCACACAAGGTCTGGCATATCTGGGGCAGACCTGCTTCCCTGCCTGCTCCTCACAGCCCACACAACCCAAGGCAGCTTATTTCACTTTCCTGAGGCTTGAGAGACTGTACATCCTGAAGGGATGTTGGGAGGGAAAGAGGGCGGGAGGGGGGGGACCTGATGGTCTGTGATCCAACCTGTTTCCAGCAATGGGATGAGATCCTCTGAGGTCTGGGGCTGTTGACTGCCCTGAATTCGGCCAAGTACCCTTCCCTCTCTCCCCAACTCCCTTCCTTGCTTCCTTTGCTTTTCTTTCTCACCTTTCCTTCAGTACTCAAGCTAATTTGGGTAGATTTTCATTATTTGCTAGCAGAGAAATCTCGGTGAACACCCTCCTTCGCAAACTTGTGTGAGGATTAAATGAGATTAAGTGTAGGAGAGCTTGATGCGGCACAGAGTGGGCAAGCAGAATTCTTGAAATGGTATTTCCCAAAATGAGTTGAATAACCTCTGATACCACTGGGGGCTGGGAGGAGGCAGAGGGGGGAAACCAGCTGTACAGGGTTCCTTGGGTTCCCCAAAGGTTTCCTTGGTTCATCTTTGGGAAACACGGGGTACATTTTCCCCTCTTGAGATTGCTATTTATTCAGAACTGAAAGATCTTTATAAGAGAACACAGTTAATTTTGCTTAACTCTGTGTTTCCCAAACTCAAACACCAAACTCCCTTCTGCCCTACATTGCGTAGGCAAGTGCCCCCAGGATTGGGCCACACTGCTACAGTCAATGAGGGCTGGCCTGGAGCCCCTCTAAGGCACCTTGAAGCTCTCAATCCTGAATATTATTACTTTTCACCTTCTCCAAATCTTCAGTAGTGAATTGTCATGACTGATAGGCTCTTTGTTGCAACTCAGAGCTGTTTTAGCAATAGGATTAATACCTGTGGTTAGAGATTTGCTCCGGCTCTTATAGAGAGAAATACATATTCTCATGAGGAAAACATTGAGGGTTTAGATTTTAATAGAGAACCATTTTTGAGGGTTGGCACTCTTTTACCCTGAAATCCCCCAATCAGAAAATCTGGAGCTTGAAGACTTATAGAAGGCATCTAGTTCCCCATCACCATCCCAGTGGCCATCAGAGGCCCAGGAGGGGAAACATTTTGGTCAAGGTCACAGACCTCTTTCCATCTCACCATCCCTGTACAACAGAGGATGACATAAATAAGTGCATAGAGTGGACAAAATTGACCTCTGACCACTGCTGCTCTTGTAATTAAACAGAAATGTTAACATAAATCAAATGGTCTTTCCACCACCATTACCGCTAACAATGCCTTCTGTCCAGGGAAGGTGGAAAGGCATTGCTCTCAGGCCTGCAGCAAGCCATAAAACCTGCCAGTGCTAATGAACCATTGCTTGAGCCAATTAAGACAGGAAACAAAACTGTCTTTAATTAAGGCATCATGCATCCCATGGGCTCTCTCTAACTTATACCCAGAGGTATTGGGAAGCCCTGCTGGACCCAGTTGCCATGCTTTTGGAAAGCAGTAAACCAACTCTGTTTAAAAGGGATCTATCTGGGTATTGAAAAATCTGGGTTCTAATCTGAGCTGTGTAGGCTTTAGTTTCTTTATCAGTAAAGTCATCCCTTTCCTTCACTCATGTCCATCAAATAGTTCTTGAGCATCTACTGTGGGCTGATCCCTGCAGCCAGGCACCATGGACACAAGGACCACAAAGGCTCAGTCCCTGCTCTCCGCTGGCCTGAAGTCAATGGGGTCCATGCAATGGGATAACTCTTGTTCAATAACCAGGCCTGTGCGTGCTTAGAGGACGAAATAACTAATTCTGTTTGGGGGTTTGGGGAATGCTTTCCAGAAGGAAAGACATGAGCTGTGGTTTGAACAAGAGTTAGTAAGATAAGGAAGGGATAGCAGGTTCTGGGCAGAGGGCAGCCTTGAGGAAGGTAAGGATCAGGAACCAACAGGACATGTCTAGGGAACTAGGCTTTGCTTAGAGAGGCTGCAGCAATAGTTCTAAGAATGGAGGGTGGGAAGCGAGGCAGAATGTGGACAGATAGGCACCAGGTCACATAGAGTCTCTTCTGCAAAAGCTACAAGGCTGAATGTTACTTTGCAAGGTGTGGGACTAATCCACTCTAAAGATGTGTAATGTGCACAGTGAAATTAGAGAACTAGTCAGTTTCACAGGCTGTGTGACTTTGGGCAACTCAGTTGCCTCAACTGTCAAATAAGAATAATCACACTATCCAAGAGGATTCAATGTTCCATTGGCAGATGATTCACTGGGCAGTTAAATTTTGGGCTATAAACTGTGGTGCTCAGCCAGGAGAAAGAGAGTTCAAGATCTGAGCGCATGAGTGCATGTGGGGCAGGCTCGTAAGCCCACAGCAGAGAGAAATGCTGCTCAGATGACCTGGGATGCCACTTTCCTTCATCAATGACCTCTAAGAAGAAACACAATCAAAACAGTCATTCCTATCACCCCCATACGATATTCTGCCAAGCACATTTGTCCCCACCATTTCTTTTGATTCTCACCAGTGCCCTATCAGGAATGTGATCATTGCCTTCATTATGCAAGAGAAACTGAGCATCAGACCGGAAAGTGAATTCCCCGAGGTTACATGGAAGTGGGTGCCAAAACTTGTTCTAGTTCTCCTAACTCCTGGCCCAGCAAGTGGACCAGAAAATCCTAGCAGGTTACCTCAGGTGGCTGTGCATAAAACATCCAAGGCTCATTAAGTCACATTCTCAAAAATCAGGGTGAAAGTTCCTCTAATGAATTCATGAGTAATATGAAAATTTTCTCAAAAACATATTGCCTTTTTCTTCTGGCTTCCATCCCACCATTCCGTGACTAGCAGCTTCTGGGCTGTTCCCCTGCTCCTCACCTGTAATTGCCCAGGTAGACTCCATCAGGGTTGAGCATTGGTGCAATCTTGAAGACCAGGTGCTCCCGTAGGACACGGGCAATAGGGTGCTGGCTTATAAGAAAGTCAATGATCCCTAGGGAAAGAGAAGAAATCTGGGTTAACCTCAAAGTGTTTCAAGAAGGAAGGAGCACATTTTCCTCAGCTTGGAAGCAGTAAGAGCTCCAAAGGTGATTTTTGGCTTATGTTGTCAAGCATGGTGGGTGTCTGGCTATGGATTAGGTGTTGCCTGGTGAGTTTTATAACCATATTTCTGTTTCCAAGGGACAGTTCAAGACATAATGTTGAAGCCCACGGGCAGATGGAAGAGCGTGTGTCCTGCTGCAGAGTATCATGTGGGCGTCTAAGAAAAGAGCACTTGGGTTGTGCCTTGGAGGGCCTGGATTTTGACAGATAGAGATAGGGGAGAGGCAAGGTAACTCCAAACAATGAATTAAGAGCTACTCTCTAATGTCTAAGTGTTGACATTGGATTGGACAATTACAGGGTCAGGGACTCAGGGATCTAAACCCTCCTATTGCTGGTGGTTACACCAGAAGGCAGAGAGGAGGAGGAATTTGGTTATAGTCACATGAGGAAAAAGAGGTTTCTTCAATGTCCCAACTCTGCCCCTCTTCCCAGTTTGAGAACCCGCTGTTCACAGGCCTGGTTCATGCTGCTTCTCCCTGCACCAGTGCTTGCCTCCAGGTGATCAAATTTAGAAAAGGTGAATTCTCCATGACTCTCCTGCCACAATCAGACAGGCCCTAGGTCTCTTCCTTGTATCTGGCAGATCTGCCCTGTATCTCCATCCCTCTGCTGCTTGTCTTTTTTAGGCCACCACCACATATGGCCTGAATGACTGCGACCACTTTGGGGGCGTGCCCTCATCAGAGTAGCCAAAGGGATCCTCCTAAAGTGCAAATCAGAGCCTGTTAATGCCCTCATTGACTTCCTTCTGGTGATAGCCTGTGTAGCTTGATGAGGGGGCGGGGGGGGGGCGAGGGGGACAAACAACCCAAGTTCTTACCCTACCCTTCCCTCCCTTCTCCACATTTCAACTTCTTCAGAGACCTGGGGAAAAGGAGGTGAAGCGGAGCCCTGGCATTCCATGAAATAACTGTAATGCTGGAAAATGGCAGAAGTGTGTACACGCCTCCCAGAGCGTAGAAGGGAACACCTTTCCTGCTGGAGAGAGAAGGAAAGGCATCAAGGAGAAAGAAGCTTTGGAGCTGGGCCCTGAAAGATAAGCACGTTTTGACAGACAGACAGGAGGAAGCAGCAGGGTAACTAAGAACCAACCATCCATGGGCCAGAGGCAGGCACTTAGCTCCTGGAATGATAAATGGCTCCACAGCACATCCCGAAACTGCTGTGACCAGTGAGGGACATCTCAGGCTTTCCATCAGGCCAGGGCTCAGAATCCATCGGCCGCCGAAAGCCAGTTGGACATCATTTACTTCTAGACCAACGCGGCAGTAGACCAGATGCCCTAATTTATTTGTTGGTCTTCATATTAAAGCTGCAGTTTGCCAGTAAACAGGCAGGCTAATGATGCCAGGTGCCCTTGTTAGGGGCTAATAATTGCTTAATCTGTCCACTAATTGACCCCGGCTCCCAGGGCAGCCCTCCATCAAGGAGCCAGCCTGCGCTCAGGGCCTGGACACGCTGCCTCAGAGGATGGCAGAGAATGGCTTCTGGAAATGGAGTAGCTCATTGTGATCCATCCTCCTTCACAGATGAGCAGATTAATTGGGCTGCCAATTAGGCAGCTAATAAAAGGATGAGAGAAGACAAAGCCAGGCCAGAAGCTGCAGCCATCCAGAGCTTCCTCTCCCATAGTGAGTGCAGGGCAAGGAGAGGAGAGGTTTTAGACTCGTCTTGGCTGGAGGTCAGATACAGTTCAACAGGAATCATTCTGCATGATCAGAAGTGGGAGGAGAGTCTTTTGTGAATGTGTGTGGGGGGTGGCAAGTGGAGAGTAGTGTGAGGAGAAATGTTGGAGAACATAAGAGTGGAGAAGAGTGGAGAGGAAATGCCACCTCCCTGGCCACAGACCAAAAGCCTCCCATGGACTGAGGAAGCAGAAGGACCTGGGCACATGCATTTGGACCCTAACTGGTTATCAGCTGGAGAAGCTACTAGTTTTCTCTGCCTCGTTTCCTCAGCTTGATACAAGAGCAATAATACCCAATCTGGAATCTAACCCATGTGTTGGGGTTAGAACACCTGTACTTGAACTGCCTGACACAACACCTGGAAACGGTCATGCGCTTTAATCAACTCACTGACATGGAGGATTGAGAGGCAACGAGGATAGAACAAGCTGAATGGAATTTGGAACTGGGGGTCCTGGTCTGTGAGGTTTGCTAGCTACATGCCTTGGGAGCAAGGATGCTGAGTTGAAGAAGCCAGCAAACTAGCTGTCGGAGAACCTGGGTTCTAGTTGCGCCTCCGTTACTGGGTGAGCTTTAGAAAGACTCCGGCCTACTCTCCTCTTTAAAGTTAAGAGAAAGAAATTGATAATTCCCAAGGACACATTCCACACTGGCAGTCTGGGATTCCACCCCTTTATTCCTCTCCCCCAGAGTTGAAGGGTCCTCATCTATCAAGTGAGGAGAATAATCTCCCTCCTGCAGGGAGACACAATCAACCTCCTTAGATCAGTCTCTGTTCCTTTGGTAAACAAGTTTGCTGGGTCCTTGCCTTTGAACTGATTTAATCAAGAAGGTGGAAGAAAGCAGGACAATGGGAAGACTGGAGGCATGAGAGGCTGGGGGAGGGGAAGGAAAAGTGGTAGATGATCAGAAATTATAGCCAGGTCACAGAGCTCACTGGCCTGGGCTGACCTCAGCCTGGTCGTGATGAACCTCAGCCTGGTCGTGATGAACCTCACCAGGCAACCCCAATGAGCTATTCATTGTTATTTCTCCCAGTGTACTTGGTTCAGGCCAGGGTACACAGCAGGTGCCTATTAATGCCCATTAGTAGACTGGCCCCAGGCATTCATTTGGCTTTGACAGAGTATAGGGTTAGCTGAACTGAAAATCACTTTCTATAAACATTCACAGGGCCAGGTCTACACCATAAGCCTGGAATTGCAGGATACAGAAGAGTTCTTGCCCTAGCACATGCACGGTGGGAAAGCAACTCCCATTGCAGTGACGGGCAAAGGCTCAGGCGGGAGAATCTGGGGGAGCGCTGAGAACTCGGATCGCCTAGGAAAGGGCTGTGGAGAATGGAGATGTAAAGGACGAGTACAGTGAGTCCAATGAAGGGGTGCCGGGAGAAGGAGCTCTGGACTGGGGGAGCCCACACAAAGGCCAGAAGGTGAGGAAGAAGGCCTGTTGGCTAAGGAAGAGCTCTTCAATTCAGGGGCATAGCTCCATGATTAAAGGCACAGACTATTCAAGCTATCTGGGTTTGAATAGCTGCGTGGCCTAATGTCTCACGGACTCAGTTCCACATCAGTTAAGAAGGAAAGAAAAAGGGGCGCCTGGGTGGCTCAGTGGGTTAAACCTCTGCTTTCGGCTCAGGTCATGATCCCAGGGTCCTGGGATCGAGCCCCTCATTAGGCTCTCTGCTCCGCGAGGAGCCTGCTTCCCCCTCTCTCTCTGCCTGCTTCTCTGCCTACTTGTCATCTCTCTCTGTCAAATAAATAAATAAAATCTTAAAAAAAAAAAAAAAGAAGAAAGAAAGAAGAAAACTACCTTGGGGATTGTTGTGCGGATCTCTGTGAGTCAGTAGAAGCAAAGTGTCTGGCGTGTAGGAAATGGGCGTGTGTGTTGTCTGACTTTGCTCCCGGTTGGTTTGGCTGAAGGTGTGGGGACGAGAGGATGTTGGGAGAGAAAGGGAAGAGGTAAACGGGGATTTGCCAGTCCAGCTGAAAGATATGAGGGGCACAGGAGAGACCACTGCCAACGACAGGGACTGACCTGGGATCCCCCACTGCAGTGTGGAATGGTGTTTGGGCTCAGTGTCCTGAAGGTGGGCAGGGTGGAGGCTGGGGGCAGGCCTAGCAGAGAGCCAGCGAATATAGAATCTTGCAGGCAGGAATCGGGGTCTGACATGGGGCTGACCTGCAGTGACCAAGGTCCAAAAAGATGCAGGGGAAGCAGTGTGGATAGATGGTGACACTGAGGAGGATATTACCTGTCTACCATCCCCAAGAGCATCACCACTCTTCACTGAAATGAC
Organism: Mustela nivalis; assembly: GCF_964662115.1. Taxonomy (NCBI): domain Eukaryota; kingdom Metazoa; phylum Chordata; class Mammalia; order Carnivora; family Mustelidae; genus Mustela; species Mustela nivalis. The sequence goes on from NC_139029.1 coordinate 36,332,706, forward strand.
ACAATCCTGGGGAAGGCTGATCCCCAAATGATGGAGATTAAGTTTCTGGTCCCTGGAAGAATGGGGCTTCAAAATGGAAAATAAGTTCAGTTACAGAAAAGTCTGGAAAGTTACGTTTCCTGGGCCCTGGAGGTTTGAGGATTGGGGCTTGCATCTGCTGTTCAAGTCCTTCTTCCTGCCAGAGCGTGAGCTCCAGGAAGGCAAGGATGGGTCTACCTCTTGGCCACTCTCTTGCCAGCATGTAGCTCAGCACCAGGCACAGGGAATGTCCGCAGTAGGTACATGTGACGTGAAGGAATAAAGATGGACTGGGGATGTGCACTGTATGCTCCTTAGCGGGGCTGAACTGTAATTCTATTGGCTCCATGTACAGGGATCAAAACAAAGTCAGGGTGGTGACATCTCTTTGCTGATGTCTCACATGGGCCTCAATGGGTTTCAGATCCAGTTTTACTAGCTTCAAAGTGATACCCTTTCCATTAAGGCAATATGGAAGAGTCAGAAGTTGATTTGCATGGGATCTGTAGAATGTTTGCATATATGTCTTCAGGATTTTCTCTCTAGAGAGTTCTGTGTGAGATTGCTATTGCCTCTGCTAAGAGGCAATCTGTTGCAATGGGAGGAGCCCAGGCTTCAAGCAAGACACTTGGGGGTCTCTGTGGGACCCAGGGTGGGGGTCACATGAGAACAGCCACTCTAGGCCTTCCCCTCGTCAGGCCCCTGTCTGCCCTGAGCTGAGTCCAACAACCTCAAATCATGGAATCACAAGGAGTCTGGCCCTGAAGAACCTCAAGTTCCTGGTCTTGGTTCTGACCTTTCCACCCCCAATGCTTCCCATTTCACAGATGAAAAGACAGAAGTTGAGGGAAGTGAAAAGCCCATGACCACCCCTTAGTGGGTCTGGTGTTTACTCAGGCTGTAAAGGATAGAGAGAGAGGAGAAGAGGCGGCATAGGTGAGGGATAGGGTGGGAGGAAAACAGTGGGGAAGGGGAGGGGAGAAGGGGCAAAGGTCACCACCTCACCTTAGGAAACATTAGGTTGTGCTTGGTCCTAGTGTTTGTGAGTGCATGGAATGTGTAGGTGTGTGTATCTCCCCTCTCCTCCTCTTATCTCCCCAGGGTAACCCCAAGGAGTGAGCTCTCTGAGGGATGGTCAGCTCTATCTCCTTGTCTGAGCCATGGGGGGGCCCGTGGCACATGGCAGCAAGGCTCACTTAACCCTCACAGCAGCCCCTCAAAGACCATATTGCTGCCCCCATTTTGCAGGTAAAGAAACAGAGGCTCTGAGAGCTAGGAACTTGCTGAAGGTCTAGGCCGGGAGGTGGAGGTGGTAGGACTCACACTCGGGCCTACCCAAGTCCAAGACCTTGGCTCTGCCCACTTCCCCACGCTGTCCTCCAAGGGGTGGTAGGCCTTGCTCATACTAGATAGCATAATTTACTGGTTTAGCTGATTCAGTTACGAAGGGTCTGCAGAGGACAAGTGTTCTGCCACTGGCACTTTTTGGAGTTTTCCCAACAACCCCAGAAAGCTTCAGTGAAAGAACATTCACTCGATCAGAAATCAGATACCTGACCAAACCTTGGACCTGCAATCTGGTCTTCCTGGAGCAGAATTGAGGAGGGCTCCGCTAGCGGCTCTCTCAGGAAAACAGCAAGGAAGGAGGTGGGCTGGGGCACACGACACAGAAGCCACACACCTGGGTTTGCACGCCTTGTGGGGGTCAGAGGAGCCACACTGGGCACCTGCCAGACGCTCCACAGTAACACTTCTTTAGGGCCAAGGGTATTTCAGACACTGTCCTAAATGTTTTATGGCTACAAACTCATTTCATCTTTATAATGACCCTACGAGGCAGGCTTCCCACTGTTATATCCTTTTCAAGATAAGGGAACTGAGGCACAGAGAGATTACACAAGGTCATGCTGCCCTACGTGGAGGAGCTGGGGTTCAGGGTCAGGCTGGCTAGCTCCACACACTGCTGTGTAGGGCCTCTCCCGAGCTCCTTGGACCTTTCCTGTCTTGGCTGGAAAGTGGGGATAGTTTGGCCTCCCATACACCATGAGTGGGGTTTGGGGCAGCCAAGGGGTAACTGAGAATCCCCCATCCAACTGCCAAGCAGGGCCTGGAGGAAATCTGAGACTTGCCACCTTTCTCGCCGCCCCTCAGAGTTCTAGGATGACGTAGTTTCCCTCTGCTCCCAGCAGCAGGTGCGTCAGCAGCTCGGCTGTGAGGACCGTGCTCCCAGCCAGATGGGGAGGTCCAGGCCCCACATATCTGTTCCCCGCTCAAGGTCACTGAGCCGGTTAATGTGAAAGCAGCATTAACTGGGCTGGAGGTATCTCAACCGTCCTTCTAGGCCCTCCCCAGAACAAGGTGGGCTGGGGAGGGGATCCAGCTGGGCTCTGTGGGGCTGTGGTCTGGCCTATCTCCCGCACGGTGAGAGACCCAGAGAGACGGTGTCTTAAGGTGTCTTAAGCTGCCTCAAGAAAGGGCAAATTGTGTCTCCAGGGACAGGTACAGTGACAGGGAAGGAAGAAGACATGCGGCCCAGGCCACATCTGCCATGAATTCACCATGTGGTCCTGGGTAAGCTACTTCACCTCCCTGAGCCTCCCCGTTCTCATCTGTAAGTGCACATCAACTGTTGTGGGGTGCCCAGGGCCTACCAAGCCTGGCCTTCCAGCATTTCCCATCCCTGAGTGGGGCAAGAGAGCCTGTACAGGCTTGGGAGACCCAGACTCAAAGTCCCACTCTGCTGTCTACTGGCTGTGTGACCTGAAGTCTTCTTTCTCTGAGCTCCAATTTAGAATCCCAGAACCAACGCGGCCATTGTCCCCCATAGCTGCCCCATGGGGTAAACAAGATAATCCCCATTTTCCAGATGTAGAAACTGATACTCAAAGATCGAGCCCTAGGCATCAAATAGCTCACAGTTTAAAGGGAAGAAACAAATATAAATCAAATATATAACAAATCAGGGTGATAAAGATGACCAGCAAGACACCACAAGGCAGGCGCAAAGCAGAGATTGAAGGGTGTGGGATGGCAGCCTATGTGGGGTTCTTGATATAAATGTTGGGAGATAGGAAGTGTGCCCGGCGGCAGGGGGTGGGCAGAGGAGCAGCACATGAGAAGGCCCAGTGGTGGGAAGAAGGTTGCCTGTTCAGGGTTAAGTTGTATGGGGCAGGGATAGAATGAGGCTTGGGCCAGGAAACCTGGCAAGAGCCAGATGGTGGAGGGTTGTGAATGTCACGGCAAGGAGCTGGAGTTTATCTTGGGAGGGTAGAGGGAAGGCATTAAAAGGCTGTGCCAAGGAGTAAACATTGATGGAAAGCCTGCGGGACAGCACAGAGTCTATCAACTCGGTACCATCCAGATTCCTTTTTGGAAAAGCAGGCTCAGCAGAGAAAGCCCCCGAGCTGAACTCAACTTCTCTAGGTCTCAGGCCTTGTCTGTAATGTGGGGTGGTGACCCTGCCCTCTGTCTGCTGCCCACAGAGGAGGTGGGCCTGGGAGTTTGGACTCCCAGAGCTGAAAGGTTTGACAGTAAGGCTACTGTCTTTTTACAAACAAGGACAAAATAGTTGCATCCGATCAGCTGGGGGAACAGGTCTGCTGCCAAGTTTAGTAACTGACAGATGGCTGCAAGTAGAGGGGTTGGTAAAACCAGGAGGGACCTGGGAGAGGTTACTTCAAGGACAATACTGGGAGGAAAGAAGATGGAAGTGAGAAGGCCAAGGAGTGAGCCGGGGATGACAGCGGGGAGTTGAGACACCCAGGCTCTTTGGAGCAGCTCAGGTTTGGGCAGTCACTCCCTCTGCCCCAAACCCAGGCTCCTGGTCTGAAAGAAGTGGGGAAGCTGTGAGGTCTAATGACAGTGCTGTACGAATGCAAACAGGAAAAGAAGACTCGCATCTATTTGCAATAGTGCCTTAGAGTTTACAAATAGGTTACCTACAGCATCTCAGAGCACCCTGGGGAAGGGGGTGACGCTCGTTCTGTCAGCTGAGTGCCCAGCATGGGACTGGGTGTGTGTTTGCACGTGTCCTACCGCAGCTTCATGGCAGCCTTTGCAAATAGGTATTGATATCCTAATTTATTTTATGTTGAAGGAAACTGAAATCACACTGCTAGGAAGTGGCAGAGCCAACGTTTGACCCTAAGACTCTCCGATGGCAAATTGCCAGATACTTCCATGACAATCCGCAATCTCCCTCAAGTCATATTATTTCTATGGGTTTTGTTTTTTTTTTTTTTTTTAAATCCCTTCGACCTGAAGGTCATTTTGGGACTAAAAGGAGATCAATTACTTAACTTCTCCAAACTTACATAATTATATGTAAGAATACTGTTAATATTAATTCCTATGATGTAGAAAAATTAATATAATTAAAATAAATTATATTTATGAAAATAATAATAAAAATAAAATAAAATATGTAAAGTGCTTAGAACCGTGCTTGGCACATAGATAGTATCACATATTTAATATATGATACATGCACTAGATAGGTAAAAATGCAAGTGTATTGGTGAGAATGTGGGAGAGTGGGAACGCTCAGGCATTGCTGGTGCCAGTGTAAAGGTCTTAGAGAAAAACCTGCGGAGATCTAGTAAGGTTGAAGACGCACAAGTCCTGTGACCTTCCGTGTTATATACCCTGGAAAAGCATCTGCACGTAGGCACAAAGCAATGTACATGAGGATGTCTGTATCAGCTCGGTCCATAAGAAAAAATACTGTAAACAAATGAATTGTCCGGGAGAACAGGCAGGGAAGTTGAGGCGCCTGTCAGACATGGGCCAGGGTACCTGGTGAAAAGAAGTGAACTCCAGCCACACCCACCCACCACGGATATTGGGTGAAAACAAGGGCCAGGGTACACAGAGTGATACTGTTTATTAACTTTATAAAAAAGCTAAGAAAAAAAACACATGAAACAAAACCCTAGATGGTTTAGGAATGCTTATATGTACAGTCAAACTATTGAGAAAGACAACAAAATACAAACTCCCAGCTACCTGTGGGAGGAGGAAGGGAGAAGGGAGGACAAAGGAATGAAAAGGAATAGATAATAGTCTTCTTCTGAAGCTGGTGAGTACCCTGGCATTCATTAAATTGTTATTTATATATTATTTATTGAATATACTTCTTTGTTCACTAATTGAATATATATGTATATATACGCATGTATGCATATACATAGTTGACTAAATATATATTTTATGTGGGCTAAATATTTAGTAATAAATGACAATGTAATTATAAAGAAGTATATTTGAGATGAAAAATTGTATCTCATTTACCTCTGGTTGTCTGATACAAAGCATATTTTCTTGCTCAAGGTAGGTATTTGAAAAGTTAAGTGAATGATTGAATAAATGAGTGAATAGATAGCTTCTAATCCTTATCGCCTCAGTTCCTGCACTCCTACCCATATACACATTGGCCTGGGGCCAGATTTCTTAATTTGATAAACCACTGGAGAGAAGAAAACCCAGGCTAGGGAGTATAGATGATGTCATATGGCTTATCCTCATCATGACACATAGGACAGCACTCCATTCAGCCCTGCCCATCTATCCACCCAACCAACCATTCAACCAACCATTCAACCATCCATCCCTCTGTTCATTCTTCCACTAATACATGTAGTTCGTAAACATTTATTGAAAGAAATACTAATGGAGATCAAGTATAACCTCTTTAGAAGCAATGTGAATTCACATCTGAGATAATGACCCTGCATATGACCACACTGTCCCAGAGGCCATCATGGTGCCCTAGTTGGGTGTGGGGGGAGGCACAGAATGCCCACGAGATTTTGCAACTCACCTTGGCACACAAATGAAGAGGGTGTTTCCCCCGGGTGCACTCGTCCCGTGATGAACACTACCTTCTGCTCTGCCCCTTCCCGAAGGTTGTCTGTAAGAAAAAATGGAAGGCGGTTGCTCAGGAGGGCAGGGAAAGCTGGGACTGGGAGTTGGTATGTGGGAGAGAGGGGCAGGGAATGGACTGGGTGCTTTACATTCATTTCTTAAATCAATGGGTTAGAATCATTAAGGCCCAGCTATTGTTGACTAATTAAATTATGTCCCCAACTACCCAATATTAAAAGACTACATTCCTATTGGTGCAATTGATCATGTCAATATTACAATCATCTGTAGATGTCATGAGTGAAGCCAAATCTCAGATCCACTGATCGTGCCCCTAGGCAAGTTGTGCATGCCTTCTGAGTTTCGATTTGCTAATCTATACACGTGGAGAGTATTAGTGATCAAACAAGCTTACATATTGCCTAGGACACAGTAAACACTCAGTAAATAATGGAGAAAAGAAATGAGCCATTTCTCTTAGTCACAGTAGCAGCTGCCATTTAATTAGTGCCTTGTGTGTCAGGGACAGACTATACATATAGTTCTATAGAAACGTGTGTAGTTAATATTCATTTTATAGAGGCAGACACTGATGCTCAGAGAGGTTACATAACTTGTCGAAAATCACACAGCTAATACGTGTGGGTCAAGCTGAAATGAGAACTCAAGCCCCTGTTTGGCCTTGATGAAGTAACAGGGACCAGATTTCCTTTTCAACTTAAGCAACAAAATAATCGACACATACACAAAACAACTGTTCTCTGACAAGAACAGTTCCTTTTTTAAGGAAAAAAGGGCACAAATGAAGTTTGCCTTGCCTCTTTGCCTGGAGGCCCAATCCTGACCAAAGAATGGAGGGAGGTATCCTGAGCAGACCATGGAAATCTCACTGAGATTTAGCTTCAGAGAGTCTGAAGCAGGTGGTACATTCCAGAGTAGACAGAGCTCTGTGGAAGAAGAATCCCAGAAATCTGTCAAGGAGTCCTCAAAAGTGTTTGCGGGGTCCCAAGATGTGTATGCAGAGGGTGAACTCCACGATGCCGTGCGGAAATGACCAGAGAACTGTGAACTGTGCAGGTGTTGGCTCACACAGGGCTAAGAGTCATTGGAATTCCCACCACCAAAGTGGTAGTCCTCACTGACCATTCAGAGCATTCAGGAGAGAGCCCGGAAGGGCCATGTCTTAGTGATGGGACTAAATTACTCTAGACTCATTCTAATAACATTTTAAAATCACGAAACGATCGAAGTGGACAAAAGAAACTCAAGTGCTTGTCATATAAAGTGCAACTCTCTTTAAGGAAAGACAACAAAATCCAGACGCTCGACAATGTACAATTCACAGTCTCCAGCACCCAATAAGAATTACTAGACACGCAAAGACATAGGAAAATATGGTCCAAAATCAGAGCCTGAGCTTTTTTCTGCTTCTACAGAAATCTCATTCATATAATAAAGTTTAGCTATTGTGCAAAGAGATTATTAGATAAAAGCAGTGGCCAAGAGTGACATCCCCAGAAGGAAGGGGCAAGGGGGTACTTAGTCCCTGGCTGAAGAAGGCCAGATCGACCCAGAACAGAACCACAATCAGAAGGAAGTCAAAAATCAACACTGAGAGAAGCTGGGTTAAAGAATAATACCTTCTATTTTGGAGGATGATCTGGAGGGAGAGTGGAGGCAGATATAATTAACAGGCTTTTTACTTCTGAATTGCTTAGGACAGGTTATTTTGAATGTGGTTTATGATCTCAACTGTTGATGCACCAAAGTCAGGGACCATATATCTATGGATCTCTATATATAGATATAAAATTTATATATATATGTATTTTATATAAAATATATAAAATATAAATATATATTTAAAATATATTTAAAATATTTAAATATAAATATTTTAAATATATATTTATATATAATATATATTTTATGTATATAAACTTTATTAAGCCCAATTCTCATATATATATATTCTCATATATATATATTCTCATATATATATATTCTCATGTATATATATGTGTGTGTATATATATATATAAACTTTATTAAGCCTGATTCTAAAGGCCTAGAACTGGCTCTGTCTACTGGGGTGACCGGTACTAAGGTTACTGCTTCCCTAAAATAGGCTTCTGAGAGGCAGCAAGAAATACAATGGAGCCAATATTCATTTCTTTTTTTTTCCCCCAAAATATGTTCTTGAGAACTCACCCTATGGTCAGTTCTGTGCTAGACACCTTTAGGAACAAAGGGAGACAACAGTTTATGGTTTAAAAGAGGAGTTAGACACCTGAATATTTCCTAGACGGAATACAAGCTCCTTCAGGGAGAAGCAGCGATTTTCATGGTTATTTTTAACATCATTCCCAGGACCCTGTGTGAAATAGCTGCTTGGGAATTGGCTATCAAATTAAAATATGCATGTAGGTCATGGCTTATCTTATTTAATCTTCACACACCTCTGTGAAGTGGACAGTACGAATCCCATTTTATAGGCAGAGGGACTGAAGTTCACAAAAGGAAGGGACATGCCCAAGGTCACCCGGCTCTCGGCCAGGACCCCTCTCACTAGCCTGTCTCCTCCTGGGTCGACCAGCAACAATGTCAGATCCCATGCCTGCATTTCCACCTATAATGTGCATAAGAGAGTTTGTTTCCATCCCTTCTAGCTGGTGGAAGTTGAGCTACTGCCTTTGTATTTATATTGTTTTTTCACTTACAAAACAAAAAGGGAAATGCCACCAAGCCCTTTTAAAAAACACGAACACTGACCCCATCTATCCCCGCCGTCCGGAAATGATGAATAGCATTGCTGAGGCCCTCGGTGAAAGCTACCTTTATGGATGTCTCCCCTGGCCTGGTATCAACTCAATTGCATTCAGTGTTTCTGCTGACCACAGAGAAATGCAAAATGGGCATTCTATTTGCACACTAATTTTACTGAGCCCCTGCGTCTTCATAAAATGATAACACGGGGCTAATAAAAATCAAGCATCTCGGGTGCTAATATAAGCAAATGTTGATGCAGGCAGGTAACAAATTGCTTTGTCATTTAGGAGGCTGTAAAAGAGCATTATAATCATCTTTAGGCAAAATGGATGGGTCGCCTTTGCTTAGCTTTTAGCTTTCATTTGCAAAATCAATTTAAGGTAATGGAGCTGCTCTGAGGTGGTGTGACATGGGACACCTTCCCCCCCACCACCACCACCCACCACCCTGTCACCGCATCTCCAGACTCGTGCAAAGCCAATTAAACATATTCTTAGAGGAGGGGTGATGGAGGAAGTATGCTTGAACAAAGCCAGGGTGGAAAGCAGCTGAACAATGAAACCAAGAGCAGCTCATAAGCAGTGATGAAATTGGAAGTTCACTGAGGGGGACATGTTCAAGCATACGAGGGCACACTCATGAGAAACTGGATAGTTAAGGTGTTTGAAGCCAAGTGTACTTTGTGTAGCATCCCAACACACATATGCACCCTTTTGCCATTATACGCCTCTATCATCCGCTATTTCCTTATAAAATATTTATCAAACACATATAGGGTAGCAGGCGCTACCTACTACTATCTTCATTTTACAGAAAACCAAGGCCGAGAGACAGAGAGACATTAAATGACTCACTGTACTTCTCCCAGCCCAGGACGGGCAGCGTGAGGCCCCACCCAGGCAGTCTGACTCCACCGGTGTCCTTAAACCCCACGCTACTCTGCTTCTTGTGAAGGAGGATGACAGCAGTGACCAGTTACGAGAGCAACCAAGTGGTATTTATTCAGTACTTACTCTGAGCCAGGCACTTCACATCTATCATCTTAGCTAACTGTCATAGTGACCTAATGAAACATCTATTATGCCTACCCCTATTTTATAGATGTGGAAATTGAGATCTAGAAAGGTGAACAACCCGTCTCCACCTGCATGAGTGGTGCGTGTGCGGGGGCCAGGATGAAACCCCAGGTCTTAGGAATCTCAAATACATGCTCTTCACACCTCTTGGAGAGTAAATAGGGTTCATGGGGTGGTTTTAAAAATACATCCACAAATTCTTCTTTGTGAATCTCTTCCCTTTGAGGGTGGAGATGAAACCCTTTCCCTTCAGTGTGGGCTGGACAGACAGGCTTGCTCTAGCAAAGAGCACACTGGTGGGGGTGTCACTCTTTTGAGATTAGGCTATAAAAAGATGGTGGTTTCCATCTTGGGAGCTGTCTCTCTCTCTCTCTCTCTCCTTCATCACTCACACTGAGGAATCCGACTGCCATGATTTAACACTCATGTAGCCTGTGGAGCCCTTACCTGTCTGGTCAGGAACTGAAGTACCCAGGAACAGAGGCCAGCCAAAACCATGTGAGCAAGCTTGGAAGGGTATCCGCCAGTCCCACATGACCACAGCCCCGGCCACCATCCTCCAACCTCCTGAGCCAGGGCCATCCAGGGGAGCCGTCCCTCCCCTCCTGGCCCAAAGAAACTGGGAGGTGCTAAGTCATTGTTTTAAGATGCTGAATTCTAAAGGAAGTCATCAGGCAGCAATAGATTAATTAATCCCCCTGGAGACGGCCAAAGAAACTTTGCATCTTACCTACGGATGCCCAGCCTGAGTAAGACCAGAGCCGTAACCCTAGTGTCAACATGGAGGGAGAGCCTTAATGGATCAGGTCAGTCATCAATGGACCTGTGGCTGGTGTAGGTGCTGGAAGATACCGAGAGGCCCCACAGAGCACTGGTTGGGCCCTCTGAGGACAAAAGTCTCCCAGCAGTTCATGTGGTCTGTTTGGTTTCCCTTACCTTCTCTGATGGCAATTCTTCCAGTAACTTGTCCTAGGGAGTGTGAGCTGTTCTGTGGAGGAGGAAGGGGTGGAGAGCTGGAAGGAGAACGTGGAATGTTGCAACAGGAAAAGGATTTTTTTCCCTCCAGATCTAAGCCTTTGTCATTTTTTTTTTTGACTTCATGACCCCTGAAGGCCATCATTAAGGCAAGAAAAGACCTTCTGACTGGTTTCCAAACCAAACGGGTTGCCTGCCTTGTTTTCTCAAATACTCTCCAGGCCTCAAACAGGTCCACACTACCATGAAGCTAGAGAAAAAGACATCCTGGCAGCAGTACCAGCACAGTTCGCTGGCACCTGCCTGCGGGCCCACTCGGGACAAGAACGGCCTCGTCCCTGGTCTCCCTGTGCCGGCACCATCTGTGCCAGTCCACCCCCCACCCAGCCACCAAAGCCGTCTTCCTAGAGTGCAAATGGGAGCCTACCACTGCCCCTGCCTGCAACCTTTCAGCACCTCTGTACTGTCCTCTGGCAAGTCTAGTCTCCCAGGTGTGACTCCCCTCATGCCTAGTAGCTGGTGGCGGCTCCTGGCTCTAGCCCTTCCCCAGGCCCCAGCCTCAGCCACCTCCAGGCGGCGTCGTGAGCATGAAGGCTCTCCCACACCTCCACGCTCGGGTACACGTTTTTCTCTCTGCTTGCAATGGCCGCCCCCATCTCATCTGTCTGGCTTACTCCTACTCAGCCTTCCAGACTCTGCTCAGATGTGCCTCTTCCGAGGAGGGAGAGACGGAGCTTGTGGACTTGTTCTGGGCCACGTCTGGTGTTAATGTGCTAGATCTGATCTCCTCAGCACAATAGTTTTGACTTTCCCCTATAAAATACGGCACTCTGAAGGTAAGGTGCAGCTGTCATACTGACGGCAAAGAGCGAACAGGAGCTGGGAATGATAGTGAGAACACGCTCAAGGAGCAGAATTTCTTGTGCATTCATTTATGAGAAAATGGGGTCTGGGAGGCATTGACAGAGCTTCCTTGGAGAACCCGTGAATGCATCTGGGTAGAGAGGAGACTTGATGAAGGGCGAAGACAACCAGGGCCAACTCAGCCAGGCTGACTGACGGTGAATCCCACAGGAGGGGAGGGGAGGATGAGGGACACTGAGAAAGACACTGGACCCTGTGTTGCTTTTATCCCCTGAGGGGGTCTAGGCCTGCTGGCTTTCCAGGCAGAGGGACCAGGGCTCCTCCCCAGGCCCCACAGATTATGGTCTGTGAGGCCTCTGGAAAATTACTTACACACTCTGAGCCTCAGTTCCCTATGAAATAAGAATAATAATCCCTAGCTCACAAGGTAAACTTTAAGCAGGAGACTTTAAGTCCCTGCCCTATGGCTTTGTCTGTAATAGCGTGTCCCATTTATTGAGAGAAAAGCCACAGGAATAGAGTTTCTGTGCACTGTGGATATTTCCAGCAGGCTGTTCGTGTGGGACCATGTGCCGTGCACTGGATGGTGGATCTCTCGTCCGTGCCCACTAGATGCCAGGAGCATTCGTTCCTCTCCCCAGGTATGATAATCTAAAATAACTTCAGACATCACCAATGTCCAACGTCTCCTTAGGGGCAAAATTGCCCCTGGTTTGAATATTTTATAAGCCTCTACAAGAATATTTCACCTTCTTCAGACTGGCCATGTCACTATCTTCTCAAGTAAACTTTTAATCTCCTAGACTTTCTATCTTTTCCCCAACTCCTCCAAAAAGCCTTCCTAGATCCCTTCAGACCATGGAGCCGTCCCTCTCCTGCCCTCTGACCTCACAGAATTTACCTGGACCCCTGATCTGGTCGTAAATCATTTGCTGCCTTGCACAGGCAGGGCCAGAAGCCACAGCTTGGATCTGTGCGGCCCAATGCCAGTATCTGCTCTTCTGGGCCTCTGGGCTATCATGAGAAAACATGATGTGGGCGGTTTATTTTCAGTCCTTCTCACTCCCTAGACCCGCTGCCCTCTGGGTCACATTCCCTCAGCTAGGTGCAGCTCTCCCCAGCCTAAACTCTCACAGTGGCGTGGTAGACTCAGGTGTGCTCCAGGGCTAGGTCTCTGCCCTCAATGAGAAGGAACAAGAGAAGGAAGAGTTCCTGACGAGAAAGGAAGCATTAATTCTGGAATTTCAGGCCTTTGGGAAAAGAAGCCTCTCTGGTTTACCTCCTACATCTACAACATATTAAAAACCACCCTTTTGGCTTTAAAAAGCAGTAGGAAGGCCTCTGACTCATAAGAGGCTCGTAGACGCCATCAGAACTGCAGAGTCTATGGGGTCACTGAGTAGAACATTCTGACTGTGAAGATGAAGGGAGAGGCCCAGAAAGGACAAGAGGTTTGCCCCAGCCTACAGGGCTAGAGACAGGTCAAGCCAGGTCTGGAATCCAGGGTACGGCACTCCAATGCCCAGGCAGCCTCCGCTCAGGACACCAGGCTGCCTTCAGCAATGTCTCTCCAGGTGGGTGCCTGGAAAGTGCCCTATGGATGCCTGCCAGGGGAGTGAAGGAAAGCCGAAAAGCTAGGAGCCTAAATACAGAGTGTGAGGGCCAGCTGTCACCATCACATTCACCTTGACAGAGTAGCAGCACTCTGCTCAGGCGGCTGCTGCTGGGCTAGGAAGTTTAGAGAGCCTCCTTTCCCTGGGCTGGCACTCCAGGCCAGGGAAGAGGCACCCTTGCAACCTTCAGGAATAGGCTAATAGCAGGAAGGCTCTCCCTGCTACCATCTCTCTTGGTCCCAGCACCCTCCAAGGGCCTCCAGAAGGTCAGAACCAGACCTGCCCACTCTGACTTCCTGCTGAGGTGGGGTCTCCTGGGAAACAGGAAGGGGACTCTGAGACATCCTGTGGGAGACTTACTGGAAATTGCTCTCAGGAACACTTGTGAGAGGTGGGAGTTACACAGGATTGGGGCAATCTCTGTGGTGACATCGATCAATCCCACGGGGAGCTCTGGGCCAGAAGGGCCCTTCACAGTTGTTCTAGGAGGCAGCAGGGCTGGCCCTGTGTCTTACATTGACTGGATAACTGTAGGGCAAGGGTGTAACCTCAGGTAAGGCAGCTTCCTTTGGCTGAGTTCAAGTTCCAGGAAGGAAATCAGCTGCAAGATGTTGGCCACCCGCACTCGGGGGATGTGAGGGAATTGGTCCTGAAGGGGAGTGGGTTGGTGTGCAGTATCTGCTACGCCAGGCTTTAGCTGAAGCAGCTGAGGAGAACAGGGCACACCTGAGGCCCAATAACCAGGATAGTTGAAGATCTTTTTAGCGCAGTTCTATACACACGTTCTAACACTGACCAAATGCCAAGTTTGGGGCTGGACCCTGAGGACATGGAGACGAACCAGATGCCACCCATGCCAACCAGGAGCTCAAAGATGGATGGGGAAGAAAGCTCAAGCCTGGCTTTGCCGTTTGAATGTAAGTTTGAATGCTAGAGTCAGACAGGAGGGTTAAACCCAAGCCCTAGTGCACGTGGCATTGAGCTCTAAGATCATTCATTTCCTCCTCTGCAAAATGAGGATGATACTGACAAGGGATCTTGTAAGAATTCACTGAGGTAATGCACTGGGTCTCTGCACATGAGCTGTTGGGTAGTACGTGTTCTAAAAATGGGTAAATGACAGGGGACGCCTGGGTGGCTCAGCTGGTTAAGCATCCGACTCTTGGTGTCAGCTCAGGGTCATGAGATTGAGCCCCACGTGGAGCCCCATGTCCATCTGGCTCTGCACTCAATAGGAAGTTGGCCTGAGATTCTCTCTCCCTCTCTCTCTGCTGCCCTCCCCCCGAAGAATCCTACGTTTAAAAAAACGGGAACTGGGGCGCCTGGGTGGCTCAGTTGGTTAAGCGACTGCCTTCGGCTCAGGTCATGATCCTGGAGTCCTGGGATCAAGTCCCACATCGGACTCCCTGCTCAGCAGGGAGTCTGCTTCTCCTGCTTATCTCTCTCCTCTCGTGCTTGCTCTCTCTCTCTCAAATAAATAAATAAAATCATTAAAAAAAAAAAAAAACGGGAACTTACAGACGCTTAGAGGTCTCTTGGTCTGACTACCTGGTCTTACAGAGGCAGACACTCGGGTCATTAGACGCTTAGCAACACTAGAGCCATGACTTTGTCTTTTTCACAATTTGTATTCCCAGGACATCACACCCAGAAGGTACTCAATAAATGCTCCGGAAATAGTTGTAGAGTACTGGTAGCTTTTTGGTTGAATGAGCTTAGGAACCGAGAATCGAGGGCCCAGGTTTTCCCCAGCACGTGCTCTGCCTTTCCTCTCTCCCAGCCTCTAGAAATTCCTCACCAGATTCAGTTTCAGCTTATTAGCAAATGCAAATTGAATTACGCTGTGCCCTTTTGCAACAAGGACAACAAAAACAGTTTCCCCAGGAAAAGAGGGCGAGAAGAGGTGAAAGCTGGGATGAAAGTCGAAGACAATACATTCTAATCAAACTTGATAAATATGTAAATTAAAACAGCTAAACAGCTGGCTTTGACAAACGACTTGTCGGTAATGGATTTTTCCACAGCAAAGGGGAGAGTTCAGCCTGCCCGCTCCTTTTCCGGGCACCCTGAGCTCCCAGGGGCAGGCAGTGGGATGCTAGGAGGCAGAGCAGAGAGCTAACACTCCCTTTAACGCCGTTTGTGGAGCGCCTGTGGAGCACCTGCTCGCAGCCGCTAGGCTAGCCAAGGAGGGGGAAATTCTCGGTCTCCTACATGAAGGAGCTCAGGGGAAGGGGAGGGGGGAAGGGCCACGCTTACCAGACTCCACAGGCTGTGTCCTGAGAAGCCAAACCAACCAGCTGTTGAGGAACAGAAATTCCATCCCGCTAGTGGTTCTATTGCCGCCTGGCGGTCTCACCAGCTCAAAAGTGAGCGCCTTTCAGTTTTTTCTCTTCTCGTAGGACTCCACTCAGGGATGGCGTTCAGAAAAGAGGTTTCCTAGGCTTGCTACAGAGCTCCAAGCAGACCACTTCCTGTGCCCCCTCTCATCTCTGTTTTTCCATCTGTACAATTAACTGTTGGGTATTCCCAGATATGGAATATAAGAAAAAAAAATAGCTATTGGAGGCAGCTCAGCGGAAGGCGCACATAGCACAGAGCAGAAAGGAGCCGAGGGACTGCAGATCCTTTGCAAAACACAAAACCATTGTCATTGGAAGCCCTAAGCGGGTGTGGGTTGTGGGTATCACTTAGCAATAGATAATTGTAACAAACACTGATGATTCTAGCAGATTTTCGAATAGTAGTCAGGTGAGGGGCAGTGAAAAAGGAACGGGTTGAAGCAGTTTCTGGGTGCCAGGTACTTTTCAGACATTATGACCCAGGCCTCACCAAACCCAGGGAGAGTTGTCTTATTTTCCTCCTATCACAGACAAAAAAGCTGAGGTTGAGTACATTGCCCGGGACCGCCCAACAAGCAAGATGCACAGGTGGAATTTTATCTCCTTTCTATCTCCTGTGACTCATCTTTCTTCTGACACCTCCAAAGGGAAAAGCGAGTTCTGGGCTATACCAGATGAAAGATGTTATTTTGTGTGTACATGGGGACTTCTGGCCCAAACTACAAATTCCTGAGTTTTTGTACGAAGTTATCAGAATTGAGGTCCAAAGAGAAATTCAAGGTGAATGGTTTGCAGGCTTGGAGAGACAATATTACCACAATTTCCTCAAA
The DNA here is from genome assembly GCF_964662115.1 of Mustela nivalis. Taxonomy (NCBI): domain Eukaryota; kingdom Metazoa; phylum Chordata; class Mammalia; order Carnivora; family Mustelidae; genus Mustela; species Mustela nivalis. The sequence goes on from NC_139029.1 coordinate 36,349,052, forward strand.
TAGAGAACCAATATTTATGAGTGCTCAAAGTAGCTTCAGGAGAATTTCCTGGGAGTAATGTGATCCATGCCCAGAACTGAAGATCCGTCTTGCCCAATGCTGAAGGAATTCAGATTTGAAGACTGTTCTCTTTTTCCTATTGAGATCTTCATTGACTTGTATAAAAATACCACTTTCAATCTCAAATCCCCACTGGCATCTTTATATAAGCACCGAAAATGCTACTGGGCTTTGGAGATTTCATTTAATGAAGGAAAAGTATTTCTATTAAAGAGTGTAATTTTTTTCCCCCCCTCAACACAACATCTTCAGAGGAGCTGGAGAAGTTAGATTGTTCTGGGCCCTGAGAAAACAAACTAACCCATGCCTCACCCATGTCATGGTTACATGGACTATAAAACGGCAACTGCTAAGGGAGGCAAGGAAGGGTGAATGGGGAGGGGGGTAATAACGAGACTAATCATGATAGACTGAGCTCCCGCATACCCATGACTTCACAGTTTAGGAAGCACTGTGGCCCTTACGAGGGGGAGGAGGAGAGAGCTGTTGCCACTCCAGCTCAGTCCCCTACCTGTGTTGTCTCAACACAGTTCTCTCCCCTCCCCACCCCTCCTTGGCCCTATAATCCCTTCTCAGGCACAGGAACCACCCCCCACCCCCAACCCTTCTTCCCTTTGGTGTGAAGCAACATTCCATGCCCTGGAGTCAACCTGGGCTGCTGACTCTGACCTGCTTGCCCCCTGCCCACCCCCAACCCCACTTCTCACCCTCCCTTACCTGCTTACCATGCTTCCTCACATTCCTCTTTTCAGTTTCTCCACCCTGTCTGGGGGGCCCCCCTGGCTTCCAGAAGCTGGCTCCTTACCCCAGGGCAGCAGGAACTCTTGCTAATGGCCATGGACCCAGGTCTAACATGGGCCCAGGGAGACACACACACCGACTGCATACTTGCAGAGTCCACAAATACAGCGGCCATAGGAAGAAGACTGAAGTGGTGGCTGAGGGCCGCAGATTATCTGAGGTCACACAGCTGGTGACTGGCGAGACCAGAACAGGTGTCTGTAGGGTGAACAATAAAAGTTGTGCTCCTTCGGCCTCCCTGGAGCTCCTCCACCCCCTCAGCGACGTGGGGAGCCACGGAGCGCGAGGGGGTGGGAGGCACTTCTGTATAGCTGTGCCACTCACTAGCCCTGTGGGCTTGGGCAGGTCAGTCCATGTATGGGTGCCTCAGTCTCCTCATCCATGAAAGGGGAATAATAATGATAATCATCATGTTTTTGGGTAGTCGTGAGGACTGGATAAGTTAAAATAAAATACCAGTAATAGTGCTTGTCACATGATAAGACTTCAGCTAAACGTTTGCTATTCTTCATCATTCGAGAAATATTTCTTGGGCCCAGTTGCCCGCTGGCCCCGGGAAGCCTTCGGCAGCGCCAGGCAGCAGGGCAGCCTCTGCTCTTGGCCCCCGTCACCCCTGCACTGTTACAGCAATGGCGCATCTGTATAATGGTACTATGCTTTTCAGCCCTGCCTTTCCTCTCTGGTGACTGAGCTCTTCGGGGGCAGAAGCCCTGCCAGGTTCAACTCTTCCTGGAATTCATCCCTTTTTCCTGAGATAGAGAAGGGCATTTTGACGGGGTTTTTTTTTAATGTAAAAAGTTGTGAAATGACTGCATCGAAATGTAAAATGCTTCTGAAAATTAGCAGGTACTGAGTGAAGCAGCCCCCCTCACCACCCATGCCCAAGAAAGCTTTGGTCTGCACTCTCCTTCGCTCCCACTTCCTTACCACCCCTGCACCCCTCGGGACCAGCCTTGCCTGGGAGCCCACCGAGCCCAGTTTCTCACCTCCCTCCCTCTCCTCAGCACCCTCGCCAGAAGTCTCCCTAGGGAAGGGGTAAGTTCAGGGGTGAGGGGAGGTAGCCCGCAATGTCTCCTTGGCACATTACTTGGCAATGTTTTTTAAAAAGGCTGAAGGTGTAATGGTTTGTTTCTTTGGCTGTGTCAGAGTGTCCCCATATCAAAATGGCTGTGTCAGAGCGGCTGCATCAACGTGGCTGAAACCAAAGGCTGTACCGAAACGATATGAACTCGGCCAGGAAGCCACCTGGCATGTTGTGGTCCTTGATAATGGATTTCAAAACATACACCACTGTAAGTGGATTAGCAAGCAATCAAGCTACTCTGAGCAACAACTCTCCCTGTGGAAATTCCTTTTCGTTCCAGTGAGGATGTTTCCACCACCCTAAGCATCAGAGAAGTTAAGGATGCTGCCTGATGTCACACAGCAGACCAGAGAACAGAGATGATTAGAGCTGAGTATGGTCTCATTAATCTCCCTCATTTTACAGCCAAGAGAGAAAGTGACTTGATCAAGGTCTCACAGAGAATTGGATTTTCACACATTAGATCAGAAACACATGATCAGTTCTCAGGTAACTTCTCCACGCTGTGCACTGGACCACAGCCTCACCACTGGACTCGTGGCACATGTGCAACAGAATAAAACAGGTGCTGACAAAGCTGAGCTAAAGCTCTGACTGCTCGAGTCCTAGGCATGCTACTTGAAAACTGGATTGGCCAAGTTCTTGGTGAAAGAAGCTTTCGTGTCCAGCTGGGCAGGTTTTCAATATCCCATTAGCCAGGCAGCCCAATGGAGCAGGAAGGCCTCTTGGTGGCCCCAGTCTGCCCGGTCCACAGTGTGGGGGCGCCGACCTTTATGCCTCTATTTCCAGAATTGGTATTTCTGCAGCCTGCTAAAGAAAGAAGCCTCCGCTGACCTGAGTCAGGAAATGATCTAGCCCTACTGTCTTTATGGCTCTATGACTTGGACTGAACAGAGTCTATCTTGAGTAAAATCAATGATAAAAACTGCATTTACAAGAATAGATTTCCAGAGGGTGTTTAGGGAGTGGTGTTATCCTAGGCTAAGGCTTCTCGGATGAACCTGGACCCTTGATAGGACCTCTGCCTCAGTTTATCCCTGGGCCACCGGGACTGGAGCTGACCTGGGTTTGAAGCATGTGACAGAGGGAAGTGAGGAGATGGATGGCAATCACAGGGCCCCATGAAGGTGGCCTCTGGTGTTGCTGGTTCCAGAAGCCACAGGCCCACTGTGGGGCAGACCCTTGTGTCTGGGAAGGCATGGTGGTGGTGGGGGCGGGGGGTAGAGGTGGGGGAGTGCACTGAAGTTGCTGTCAGACACATGAGGCCTGAGAACTGGTCAAGTTTGCATCACGGTCACAAGCAGGGACATGACAGCAGGGACCCCTCCACCGTCTGGACCTGTGACCATGGGCAAGCCACTTCACCTCTCTGGGCCTCCCTCTGCCTTCTCGGCTATAAAATGGGGAATCATAGTGGACTATCTCGTAGTTGCACCCTGAGGAGTCAGTGAGCTGCTAATTTGGAAAGCACTCAGTAGTGTCTGTACCCAGTGAATCCTATCAGTCTGTGTTTGTTGAATAAAGTAAGTAGTGATGAATGATACCCATTCGGGGCTCCAGGCCTGCAGAGGGAGGTGCTCGTAGTTATTTGATACTTCTCTCCAGGTATGTTGGCAAGAAACACATTTTATTCTCTGGTTCTCAGCCCTGGCTGCATATTAGAACCAACTGGAGAGCTTTTTAGAGATAATGATGCCCAACTCCCATGCCCCCACCCTGCCCCAGCCACATTTCTGGGGACAGAGCTCAAAGGAAATTCTTCTTCGAATGAGTGGTCGCCAGTGAGAAGCCCTAGTCCAGCATGCGACCCAGGGTAGCCAGGCTCTCTGCTCTCTGGCTCCATCTTACTACACCTACACTCTCTCAGATCGTCTCGCAGCTCCTCATTCTAAAATACTGTGATCCAGGGGGTTTGGAGGACCCAGGAGGTGGCTTGGCATGGCCCTGACCAGACTACATTGGTCGTCACAAGGAGAGGGTGTGTGAGTGAGTGGACGAGGAAGCGTGCCTACATCAAGCATATCATTTTCCAGAGACACAGTCCCTTCCTGGGAACAGGACAAGATGACTAAGATAACAGAGGGGTGTGTGGCATCTCTGGGAAATCCTAAAGCTAGCTTAGACCAGACAGCTTGGATTTATGGCAGACACAGAGGCCGTGTGCCTGAGAAGGGGAAAAGGCTTTTTTCCAAGGACGAAGGAGGAGGATTAAGACCTTTGCAGCTGGGGATGTGGAGGGCCCCACACATGCATGCAGGATACAGAAACAGGTTCCTGGGAAGGAGAAGGGAAACGGGAAGTTGCCGTAGTTGAACATCTGATCTGTGCAGGCACCAGGGGCATGCTACTTATCGAATCTCATTCCTTCCCAGCAACCACCTGGAGGGCAGGTGTTCTGATCCCCATCCTGCAGACCCCACAGGTGGCGAGCGGCTGTGCTAGGATCCGACCCAGGTCACTCTGATTCCAGAACCCCATGCTCTTTCCCCTACGACTCAGTGCCTCACTCATTCAGAGCTTCCTGTCCTCATAACCTCCCACACCCAGACCACACCAAGAGTCAGAAGGAAGCAGAAGGGTTGAGAATGACCCAAATCCAGATCCAGAATTCCCACATTCTAGGTCACATCCGGGCTCAGGAGAGTTTGTTTGGGATGCCAGGGTGACAGGGAGATTACTCCCAATTTCCGGAACAAAGAGGCTTACCCTTTGAGAGCTAGTCTATAAGCACAGAGTGAAACAGCATGGGAACTGGCAAAGTCACCATAAAGAGAAGTGGGCCCTCCCAGGACATGGTTGTTGACTGCCTGACACTGAGAACACAGTGAGGGAAGCAGGCCTCCGTGAGCTGCCGCACCTCAGGAGCTGTGACAGGTTTGTGACAGGCCTAGCCTATGTCCGTCCAGGGCGAGGACAACCTGACAGCCCGGAGGTGTGAGCCTGCTCAGTGTAGCAGGTGCCATGGTAGGGGGGGTACTAAACTGGGGGGCTGCAGCTCGGACTAGCCATCCCTTAGACCCTGCCCTCTGGCTCCACCTCTGCACTCATGCCGCTGCCTTGGGCACGTCACCCAGGCTCCCCCCTGGCTTGCCCTCGTCCATACTACTTGTCCCTGCTCCCAGCTGGTGAGAGGGGCCAGGGCTCTCACCAAGGACCAAACAGGCCCAGAGCCCCCATCTCTTCACTCAAAGGCCTGAGGGGGACATGCCGCCCATCAGAAAAGTCCCATTCCTTTCCACTCACACATCTTGGGCCTACTTGTGTGTGAGCCCTGAGCCCTTGGGATGAGGAGACGATGGGGTCATGGGGCTGCTCCCCGGAAATGTACCATCTAGGAACCAGGTAACATTATAAAAACAGAAAGCACATTTTCTTTGGGGAGGCCTGGGGACTGAGGAGCGTAGACTCCAGTAATCTGCAGAGTTAGAGAAAGATGGGTACTTGTGGAGGATCTGAGAAGTGCTCCTGGACACACATGTGCCAGTTTGCAAAGCCAGTGTCACAGGCAGACAGCTTCCCCCAAGCCCGCTCTCTTGCTGGGGTGAAGCCCAGACCCCTAAGCACAGCCCGGCTGTGAGCGGAGCTGACCCAGCACTGGGCTGGGACCTCCCGTATGTCTTCCCTCGCTGGTTCAGAGTCAAATGAAAGTCTTGCATAGCAGAATTTGTACCCTGTCCTCGCTGGCACATAGTAGGTGCTTTGTGAATGCTGAAGTGAACAGGACCAGCCACCCTCTGCTTGCTTGAAAGCCCTGAGTTCATTAGCACCCAGGTGATAAACCTGACTTCCCAAGAAGAAGGCGGGCTTGCTTTTTTAAGGGTGCTAATGGGGCAATAACAAGGTGGTAAATGTCTGTTTGTCTTTCCTCTCCTAGAAAGGCCATCTTCTCCCATCCCCACAGTGTCCTTTCAAAGCCCTTCTCTTTAATGCCAAGTGGAGGAGTTCCACACAGCTATTTGCATTTTCAATTCTAGAAATCATTAATATTTTAAAACTGCCAGCACTGCAGTTTATTAACACACTTACATTTCCCACCTGCTGCTGGTAAAGGGGAATTTTGTAGTTGAGAACTATTCAAACATGGGGTCGTTTCCCAACTTTTGTTCAAATTCTACTTTCAAATCCCTGCTCTCGGGAGCTTACAGCGCGGTGGGGGAGGCGAACATGGATGCTGACAGTGAGAATTTTGAGGGATGGCTGTGTGGACAGAGGGAAGTTCGGGGGGGACCAGAGCCAGGGAGCTCTTGGCACAGGCTGGACAGTCCAGTCAGGTCTTAGTGGAGGGGTTCCGGTTCCAGGGCAGTATTTTTGTAGCCAGTGGAGAGAACATGAGAGAATCAGAAGACCTGTGCAGAACTTCAGATCACTTTTAGTTGTTTCGACAATAGACTGAGGTTAAGCTCAAGGGTCTTTGAGTCAGACAGGCCTGGGCTCAAATCCCAGTTCTGACACCACTCGCTGGGTGGCAATCATCATCATTAACATTTTCTGTGTCAGGGAGAGGGGGTGCTTTGCAGGCATGCTCAAGGTAAGCAGGAGCACAATGCGGGGAACCTGACCTTGTGTGGCTCCCCACCCTGGCACCACATCCCTGCCCTCACTAGTGTGGCAGGTTCCCTTAATGCTCACAGCCACCCTGCCCTAACTCCTGTTACCCGCCCCCTTCACAGTAGGAGAGACCGAGAACCAGAGAGGTTAAGTCCTGTGCTCTGGACCACACAGGTAGCCAGATAGGATGTGACCCCTGAGCTCCGGCAGGATTCAACACGGAGGCCTTGTGCCATGTAGTCCAGTGCCTGGCGTGAGGAAAGAGGTGGCAGCCCAGTGCTAGCAGGATTGGGGCACATGGGAAGGCAGCGGCCGTGGTTGCTACCGTCTTTCAGAGCCCGGCTCATGAATCTCTCTGTCCCTGTCCCCTGGTGTGTCCCGCTCAAGCCCTGGCACCACGGCCACCCTCCCACATGCCCCACCTCTCCTGAGCCATGTCACCTCCCCCTTTCCATTCCCTGTCACTGTTCCTGGCACACCATGAGGCTACAGGCAAGGTTGGCTAAACGGATTGAGAGAAAACAATGTAAGCCTCACCAATTCCCAGAAGGAAACGCTTGCCAAAGATCTTTAGCCTGGACACATCAATATAAAAATGACACAGCTATAATTTGCTTTCAGATTCAAACTGGGAAGGTGAACTTTGACCCCGTCAAAAAATGAGAACAAATTAAATTGAAACACAAAGTCATTTCCCTTGTTCCAGGGCTCCGGATTTCTAATTAACGTGCAGCACAGCTTGGAGGCCTGTAAGGGGGTCTGTGAGGTTGGTGCTGCTACCTCGCAGACGGAGCCCAGCTCAGGAGAGCACCTGCGTCCATTTGTTTGTTTTCTTTCCTGGGATGTATTGGGCTTCTTGTGGTATCTAGGTCCATGGATAAGAGCAGTCCCAAGTGGTTAGAAAAACAAACAAACAATAATTACTAGAAGCTGACCTTGCACAAAAGAACACACAAGATAGCCCTCAGCACAATCACTCATCCACTCTGACCCAGAGGGGATGGGACAGTAACCACAGCGGACCTGGGGGAAAGGAGAGGGGAGGCTCCTTGTGGGGAAGCAGAGGCCTCTGTCCCCCGCCCCTTCCCTGAGAGCTCCCACTGCACTCAGAGACCTGGCAGTGCAGCTGGGAAATGTGGATGCGGAGACAGCAGTGAGGGACAGAGACCTCACTCAGGTAATGGCAGGGCAATCAACAGGGGCTGAGTAGGTTACAAAGGAAACTGACTTGGAGCAGAAGGTGACAGTGCTCCCTGGACTCAGGTCTGTCAGGAGGTGGCCACCTCTCCTGCTTGGGGACGTAAGGAATGGGGTCATACTCTTCAAACTACTGATTTCCAGACTTGCAGGGGTGAGAATCCCCCGATGTCCTTGTTAAAATGACAGGTTTCCTGGACCCCTACTCAAGACTCACTGAATTAGAATCTGCAGCAAAGTGCCTGGGGATCTATATCTTTTTTTAAACTAGTGCCCTGGGTGCTTCTTATGATTGGACAGTTTTAGAAATTAACTGGAGCACTAACACTTCCCTTATTGGAGCCTTTGGAATACAGCCTGGCCTTGGAGAAGTCACATTCCTTCTCTGAGCTTCCATTTCCACGTCTGTATGATGGGGATGGGGATCCCTGCCTCTCGGGGCTGTACTGCATCTGTGGAAGTGCAAGAAGCATGTCAAGTGTGTAGACAGGGCCTGGCACTTAGGAGATGTGCAGGGTGTGAAGTCTTGCCTTTGTATGTATGAGAAGGCTGCTGTCCTCCAAACCAGTGCCCCCAGTGGTGCTGAGAATCCCTCTTCCAGTTCTCAAGTTTCTGGCTAACGGCCACTACAGAGCCTTGGCCTCCACCAACCCCACTCCCCAGGGATGCTATCTGGTTCCAGGACCCTCCAAGGAGCCAGTCCCACGAGGCTTCAGAGCCTTCCCCAGTGCTGGACATCAGGACACAGGCTTCCTTGTGGGAGCTCTGCTAGGGAGGCTGGGGTAGGGGTGACCTTCCAAGTCCTTGACAGAATCAGCCTGTGCTGACAATGCATCTTTCAGATTTCTACTCCCCATTTCCAAGGCTCCCGCCAGGGCTCCTGATACTCTCACAACAGTTGGCCCAGTCTGGGAAGAGGGACTCTCCCCTCCGAGTGGGCCTTGGGGAGTGAGTTCCCTCCCTGTTCATGTAAGTCTGCAAGAAATAGGGTTAATGGGGTGAAGAGATGCCAGCCACAGGGCTGTATCTGGGCTGAATTATGTCCAGAATTTGTATGGTTAAGTCCTAACTCCCAGGACCTCAGAATGTGACTGTAAAGCCGCTGCCTTCGGCTCAGGTCATGATCTCAGGGTCCTGGGATCGAGTCCCGCATCGGGCTCTCTGCTCGGCAGGAAGCCTGCTTCCTTCTCTCTCTCTCTCTGCCTGCCTCTCAGTGTACTTGTAATTTCTCTCTGTCAAATAAATAAATAAAATCTTAAAAAAAAAAAAAAAGAATGTGACTGTATTGGGAGATAGTCACAAGGAGAAATTTAAGACAAAACGAGGTCTTATGTAATCCAAAGCCCGGTGTCCTTATGGGAAGAGGTGGTGGGGACACAGCCCTGCCCAGAAGGAATAGCACGGGAGGGCAGAGAGAAGACGGCCATCCACCAGCCCAGGGGAGAGGCCCAGTGGCACCAGAGATCCGATCTCCGTCTGCCATTTGTGTGGTAGCCAGAGGAATGACAACAGAGGGCTTAGGCTTTGGTGTAGGCTCCTTCCCTTGGCTCTTGGACCCTGATTTGGGGAAGTTTTCTCCTCCGGGGAAGAGGAAAATTGTGTTGGCTCACAGGTTGGTAACATGGGCTAACCTCCGAGAAGCTAACATAAGCATGACAAGCCTGGCATTTACTAAGTGTGTGACGCATGTTATCTCCTCTTCCCCGTGCAGCTGTGCAAAGTTGGCCTGGCCTGTAACCCCTCTGAACCTCGATTTTATCACACAGGAAGCAGGCCTCCCAACCTTTGTGTACCTCACTTAACAGAGCTGCCGGGAAGCCCAGCAAGGTAACGTACGGGACAAGTTCAAGAAAGTACAGAGAGCATTACAGACGGGAGGGACCATTGCATCCAGGCAAAGCAATGTTGTCCTCTCCAAGAGATGCTTTTAAACAGAGATCTGAAGTACAGAGCCGTAGAAAGGGTGGTGGGTTTAGATACAGAGGCTGTGGGTCCAAGTCCCAGCTCTGCCATTTCAGTGATACTGTAGCCGTGTTGCTAAGCTTCAGGTTCCTGCCTATGAAATAGGCATGGGGACAGCTGTGACAGAAGACGCGAATACTTTCAGGCGTCCACCAGTTCCCTCAGCCTTCAACTGGGGTCATGGCAGACAGGGAGCCCAACACCTGCCAGTCCATGTATGGCCTCCTTCTCAATCACGGTTGACTCCTGGCTTCTCCCCACCATCCAGGCTGACCCACAGCAAGGACAAGGGCAAGTATTTGGGGTGATGCAAACAGCATAACAAGAAGAGTATTCAAAAAAATAAAAAAACAAAATCTCTCTCCTGCAACACTCATCCAAGCAAAGGATGTGTGCAAGGCGAGACCTCCCAGAGGGGGCTGAGGGAAGGCTGGGTTTGCTGTCCTTGATGCTTCACAGCTCCGTGTCGTCTGGCTCTCTGAATAAGTGAAAACATGAAGCAGTCAGGACTTGAACCACTGCTCACAGGATGAGGTCAGAGCTTACGGATGAGTCACTGAGTGTTAGCTCTGTAATTATGTCCCGGTCAACAGCTCATTTACCAAAACCATGCTGGATGTATGTACTTTACATGGGGGAGGGTGAATGAGAGAGATGGCCCAACACACCCTTCCGGTTTTGAGGCACCATTTTGAAAACCAAGTAAGTCAGCAGTCATTGGTTGTCATGTGACATTCTAATAATGCCCCCAGAAAATGTGCCCAGAGAAAAACCATTTCTCTGGCTCTGCAGGCATTCAGAGTCCGGCCGCCTACGCCATTAGGAGAGCAGTTCTGGAGACCCAGTCTCCACACCCTGCAAGGGATCAGGAAGTGATCAGCAAGGGATGGGGGAGACCGTCTTCCCTAACAAAGGGTTGCCATTACAATAATAGTTGAAGACTCGTGGGTTGTATCCAGCCTGTGGGGATCACTGTAGAGTACATTCCGGCCTCACGGAGACCTTCCTGGGGTTGGCTCCTGCTGCTGGGCAAAGTCTGTGAGGGCCCACATGTGGTCAAGGGAAAACCTGCCAGGAGGCTTACTTTAGTGAATGGTCCAAAGGGGGAGGAAGAGAAGAGGAAAAGAAGACAGAGGGAAAGAAAGAATCAGAGCACTTTCTGGCCCATAGCTGCGGGCTGAGTTCTGGTCCTGGACTCAGCTAATACCAGGGCCAACCTTTGACTTGGACCTCAGACTAAACTTTCCGTCAACTGTGGTTTGTAACGTAAGTAACTGATAATGTGAGGATCAAGCAGAGTTCAGGGAAGGAGCCTGCTTATTCGGCTCTCTACTGGGCCCAGAGGAAGGAACAGGCAAGAACACTAACTCAAGTACCACTGAAGCCTCCCATTGTAAAAAAGTGACACCTATCTAATAGCTTAAAGGTGGTGGCCCAAAAGGCCATCAAATGCCAGAGTTAACCCAAGAATAGAGATTTCTTTTTGCTTATAAAACAAAACATCTATCAGAAAAGAAACTTGGGGAATTTATCAATGGACAATAAGGAAAAGAGAGACTCTGAGAACTGCTTTGATTGCTTCAATGTTACATTCTAGGGAACCCTAGTGGGGGCAGAATCAACCTAGACTTCTTTCTGAATGTTCTCTGAGTAGAAGCCCGGTGTGGTAGAAGATAAGGAAGTCAGGGGGCCTGGTCCTGGCCCTGCCCTCATCCGTGGTGTATGTGAAAACACTGCGTGTGAAGAGTTCTCCCTGCAAAGGCCTACTTGAGGTGGATGATTTCCCACACGAATGGAGCAGACGGGTGTCAGGCAGGCTGTGGTGGAGTCCGAGGCCTGTGTCCTGTCTCAAGGGGGTAGCCCTTCCCCAGCACCTGCCTGTTAATGCCATGTACAGATTAGGCCTTGACTTCCATGACCCTTTCATATAATTTTTCAAGAGATGCTAGGGATTTTGAATTTTATGCGAAATTTCTACATATTGGAAACTATTTTTTTTTTTAAATTGTAAAGCAAAAAATAAATGTCCAGGGTTTGGCACATGTTTCTGTTATGAGCTGTGGAGCCCTGAATACCTGAAGGAGCTGGTTTTACTATTGAATGTGACGGTGATTAGTTCTTTGGGTCTGACTTCCTATTTTATTTTATTTTTTTTTAAGATTTTATTTATTTATTGGACAGACAGAGATCACAAGTAGGCAGAGAGGCAGGCAGAGAGAGCGGGAAGAAGCAGGCTGCCTGCTGAGCAGAGAGCCCGATGCAGGGCTCGATCCCAGGACCCTGAGATCATGACCAGAGGTGAAGGCAGAGGCTTAACCCACTGAGCCACCCAGGTGCCCCTGACTTCCTACTTTAAAAGGAATGGAGAGGGAAAGACCTTTCTCCAGGACATTCCTGCTTGCAGGAATTTTTTCTGGGGGTCTATAATGCCAAATGCCATCATCTCCCAGCCTCCTCAGAACAAAATGCTGTGGGGCCTCCCGGGGGCAGGAGGGCTAATCCTCCATCTCTCCCAAAGGCCAGGAAGTGGAAAACTCTAGAACTTACTGTTCGGAGACAAATAACCCCATGGAGCTTGGACACAGAGTGGGGACTTGGTAGCAAGCACCATCTGGTGGGCATGGCCTCTAGAGACACCAAGTTCTGCCACCAATTGCTTATTTGACCTTGATAGAGTCATCTCTCCTCTCAGAGCTACGATGTCCGCATCCGGCCATACAACGAAGAGGTCCAGCTCAGCCACGTCTGAGGGCCTGGTCAGTGCTGAGGCTCTGTTTCAGGGCCAAGCTAAGTGACTATGCAGAAGGTTGGACGACAGCCCCTCAGTGCCTGAAGTTGGCAGGCTCCTGGGTGTGTGTGTGTGTGTGTGTGCATGCTCACACCAGGCTTGGCTGTCAGGCCAGCAGCATTAGCCAATACTCAGGGGTAGTGGTGGGGAGGTGGTTGAACCTCATGGGGAGGGGCCAACATGGAAGGGACGGGGGGCAGGCCAGGGAGGAGTAAAGTGAGGGGCAGACAGAGATCAGGAGACCTCCAGGGAGATGGAGACAGATGCCCAGACAGATGTAGCAGGGGCAGAAAAGCAAGCCAACTTGGAAAAGGTGAGCAACTGCACCAAAGGTGCACAGAGACCCACTGGAAGGGCCGAGGAGAGTGTGAAAGGAGGGGCGGGGAGCATCAGGGAAGCCAGGGAAACTGCCAAACCATTGGCTTCAAATAAACATTTAACTGGGCGTCCAGAGACTGTCGGGCTGGGACTGAGCTGTGCAGCTCAGTGGAGAGGAGAGATAGAGGAGAAAGGGCCCCGGTGGGCTCTGCTGTCAGCAGACCAGCCGTCTGCACAGCACGCCCCAGCCCTGTGCTGCCACCACCCCAGCCGTGATACAGGGGGGCAGTGGGGAGAGGCCGTCCACGCAGATGAAATTCTCTGGTGCGGGGCTGGGATCTCAGATGGGGATCGTCAGGCTGTAGCAGAAAAGCCCGCCAGTTGGCCTTTGAGACCCAGATGAGCTGACAAGCAGCTGTGTGACCTTGAGTCTACTTCTTCACCTCTCTGAGCCTCATTATCCTCGTGTGACACAAGGGCATGAGTGCTTCGGTCACATCTGTGTTCACAGAGTGTCTGGTGACTGAGTTGTGGGGTATGGCCAGGGGCCATCAGCCTGTGTTCCCCTCATTAGGACCCCGCTGCTGCCACTGCCCTCCTGCATGGCTGGCAAGCTTCCTGGAGGTCTCTGCTCCATTGTCCCATCGCAGGGCAGCCCCTCCACAGAACAGCAGCTCTCCCTGGCACCTCTTTCCTTCCCTGCCTTCTTCCCTGCAGCATTCCTCCCCCTCCATGTCTCTGGGTTTATTTTCCCCCACTGGCATGCAGGATTTCTAAAGATGGCAGCTTCGCCATTTTATTCACGGCTGTAACCTCCAGACCGGACACAGCTGGTGCTGAACGGATGCTTGCAGAGGGAAGGACAGAAGCCAGGCAAACACTCATGCTGGCGCAGTCACAGGTGGCTTGAAGGACCACGCGGAAGTCAAGGTGTTTGGCCCTGATGGGGATGAGGAGCCCCACTCCCCTCCCTTGCTGGTCCTCCTGGGACACGGACTTTGGCTGTTCTCTCCGCTCTCACCCCCACTGAGTCCTGGGGCCTTCCCTCCTTCCTGATTCCAGCGCTCCCAGCATAGGGCTCCTGAAGCCCTATGCTGTGTCCACGCTTTGCATAGCACCCTGGGCACAGAACGCCCTCATCCCCTCGGCTTTGCCAGGTCCTGACTGGCTTCAAGGGTCGGTGCCAGTCCTGCTTCATTCTTTGACCTGTTCGGATACTCATTGCTGAATGTCTGTTGCTGAGGAGGACGCTCTACGTAATCAGAGCAGATTCTACCAGCTCAGAAATGAAACCGTGGTCTCCAGGAACCCAGATCCCCCAGCAGAAGACAACTCCATTCCCTCCAGTGCCCTGCAGGCGAGGCTTGACCAGTGCTGAGAGGCTGCTGGGACCCTCAAGGGCTCAGGCGGTAAATTGCATTTCTGGGATTAAGGAAGTTATCTCCGTTTTGGGCCTGCAGGGAGACTTGAGGCCCTGCGTGGGAATGGTCTGATCCAAGGAGCATTAGCCATCCAAATAAGAGATGTTAAAGGCATCACTCTGCCATTGTTAGGGGATGGAGACACAGAGCGAGGGAGACTCTGCTCCATCTGTGAGGAGAGAGGGGACATGACTGATGGGGAAGAGGGTCAAAGGGAAAGTTCTGCATTTGAGCCTCAGGCCCAGCCTTGTCCGTCAGGCAGGGGACAACTGGGACCCACTGAGATCTATGATATAAGGGCAGGATCCTCTGCTTGGTATGGGGTCCTTGTCTGAGCGAAGCTGGCAATAGATAGAAGGACTGGGCCAGGACAATTGCAATACAGGGCAGAGAGAAGGGGGGGGGGGATGTCACATCTGGGGAACCCTCTAGGTCACCTTAATCCTAAATGTTCTAATTTAATCCCAAATGTTCTAATTTAAATCCTAAATAAATCCTAAATTCCTTCCTTTGTCCCTCCCTCCATTTGTCCCTCCCTTCCTTCTTCTATTCTTTCTTTCTTTTCTTTTTAATAAATATTTCTCAGGCACTAGGACTGGGACAATCTCGGAGCAATCTCCTTACAAAGAAGACAGTAGAAGTCCCAGCAGCTGGGAAATGGGCATCCCTGCCTGATAAAGGGACTTCATGACACCATGTTAATACGTTTTTCTTCATCCCTAAGCTACTGTGTGTGTTGGGATGCGGCTGCCTGTGATCTGAGGGGGGTTAGGGCTGATCAGACCTTTCTTTGGTAAAAATGGCTCCCGTTGTGGAAGAGAGGAACACCTGGTCCGGAATGCCCTGAACCACCCCTCTTCCCTCTATCACCATGTGGGCTGCATGGTTAGAACGCTCTGCTGTTACGTGGAGTGTCCCCTTTACACCCTTAGCAGTTCAAGGACCAGAGGGCAGCAGGTCTGTCTGTCCATGCCATGGAGGCTGGCATGCAGCTCAGGCCCAGTGCCCAGCAAGGATTTGCTAAATGAATGACTACGGGCTTGCTGAATGCACGGGGTAGGTCAGACCCCATCCTGGCCCTATCCTCCAACACATACGCTGCTTCCATTGGGCTTGAGAATGAGGAGCCAGGGGATCAAGCTTAGTCCGTGTGTTCTGTTGATTCTCAGAATCACGTGGATTCAAGGGAGGGTGGAGGGTGTGCAGGGTCTCGGTTCATTTACGTACCAGATACAACAATGGTGGCACGGGAGGGTGGGGTGACTTCCCCAAGTTTTCACATTAAAACAGGGGAAGGTCAGGTAAGGCACCAGAAGTCTGAGAAGGAAGGACCATTAGACACTAATGAGTTCAGCCCCATTTTCCAGGTGAGAACACTGATTCCCAGGGACAGGCTGGCTCCGGCTAAGGGTCACTCAGACAAGGAAGGCAGGTCACTTGTAAGAAGTCATTCTATGCACACAAAACACATCAGGCAATGCATCGCAAAGTACCACTCGCCTTTTCAAGTGCTGAAACCCATCCCAGCAGGTAGGAGATAAGGAAAGAGGTTCAAGGCAGACTGACCAACGGACACGTAACGCACGCTGCCTGTGTGGGTCCCCTACTTGAGTCTCAGTTCTCTAATAGTTAAAAAAGTACAGGAGGGGAAATTAACTTGAATGACATTTTACTTTACTCAAGTCTCTAAAATACAATTTCTACATGTAATCAATAGGACAAATTGTATTAATGAGCTATGTGCAGGACTTTCTGCACGAAGCCTGCCATGAGGCTATGTGTCTAACATGCACACATCCCGGTCAGTCGGACGGCCTTGTGTGTGCTCACATCAGGCTAGCAGCTACGTAGTGGACAGCAGAGCATTCGGGTCATCAGGGAAGGGTCTGGGGGAGGAGTCCTTGAGGAGGGGAGGGCATTCAGCAAGGCAGACAGGAGGGAGCAGGCTTTACGGTTGGAAGCAACGTTACAAGCAAAGGTAGAGCACTGAGAATGAGAAGCATCTGCTGCCGGAGGCCACTGGCCTGGCTGGGGTTGGGAGTCATGCAAGGTACACATTCAAAGTGATAATCACTGAGTTGTCTCCTCCCTTGTTCTACATGGCCCCCTTCCAGCAGCATGACCAACCTTATAACTCATATGGCCCTCAGTGGGTACCAAGCACCCTTCTGCTCATTGTGCAAGCATATCTTTATACTGCCCTGCAAAGTAGACCTGAAAGAAAGACGGCCACCCATGGCTACAGGGTTGAGCTGCACAGGAACCTGACCTCCAGCCCCCCTGCTCCCACCAGGACACCAGCTCTGCCCAGAAGCCAAGTGCAAGGGGCTCCTCCCTGGGCCCTATCAGGCCGATGCTCTTGCTGTGTCCCTTGCCTGCCCTCTCTCATCCTCTGCTAGGCCTGAGCCTCCCACCCTGCCCAGTCTGGGAGTTTCCTCCCTTAGGAAACTTTCTCCAACCCTAGTCTTAAGATTCCACCCCAATTTCTCCCGTCTTTGAATTTCTATGAAGGAAGAATCTAAAATTTTGTTGTAAAACAAGTTGTTTCTAAAGATTTTTGTCATCAGACTATTCCCTCCTCCCATTAAAGGTCTAAGAGGAAGAAGGAAAAGAGGAGGTAGGGGGACAGGGAGAGGGTGACAGACTCCTCCCCAAGTTCCTGATGTTACATCACAGCAGCAACGAATGGCAAAGAATGGTAATTTCGGGAAGAGGGAAACAAACAGAATCTAGCCAGGAGTCCGGTGAATTGTGAGCTCCAAAGAGGCACTGACAGATTCCAGCCCCAGACTGGGGGCGGTGTGTTGGGGAGCGCTGGAAGGCTGCCATCTCAGCCTCCCACTGGGCCCTGCAGGTACGGCTGGGGGAGCTGGAAAGGCTCTGCGAGGCTGTCTGTCGAGTCACCCACACAGAGAGCTGCTCAGGCGGTGGAAGGAGCCTGGGAGAGGCAGCGTGGGCTGGCCACCCCCGAGGAAACAGAAGGGGGACAAACACTGTGTTTGTAAACACAACTACAACCCTGAGCCCCATTCAGGCAGAACTGGATTCAAGCCCTGGCTTTACCCCTATGAGGACCGTGAGCTTGGGCAGAGCTTGGCTTTAGCCGCAGGGGGCTCAACAGGGCAGGTGACCCTACTTGCCTCCTGGGGGATTCAGGAAGCCAAATGAGCTGGCATATGGTACGGTGCCCAGCATGTTGTGGGTACCAAGATGGGCTAGTGACCACATCCTCAGGCTTTCTTTCTCTTTCCTTCCTCTTTCTCTGTCTTCTCACCCAGGGAAATGGGACAGGAGGGAATTACAGTGCTCTGGGTAGGAAGCCCGCCATTCCCCAGTAACAGCTGGGGCTGACTGGGATTTACTGTGTGTCAGGAGCTGTGGTAGGCTCTTCCCTGGATCACCTCAGTTCATCCTCTAAACAATCCTAGTGGGTAAGAGGTCTCTCGCATGTGCTTGATCTTGGTGTTGGTGAAAGGAAGATGCAGAATTCAACCCAAGACTGTGGCTTCCGAGCTCACACTGTTGATGCCACTCAGCAGAAGCACTTACGCACTTGTTTCTTTTCCTATTCCAAGCTCTTTGTTCCTGCAAAGGCACTAACGCCAACACTAACTCGGCTGTTTATGTCATCTCCCCAGCCAGCCGCCTGACCCCCCGTGGCCCAGGACCTGGCTGGTCATAGATTAAGTGCCCAAGAAGTATTTGCTGGGGAGAGGAGTGTGTCTAAAAATCATTTGCTTGGGGAAGAGATTTAGTCAAGCTCACCCTTCACCCGACAGAGAAGAAACTCGGCTAATTTTGTTCAACAGGATGTGGAAAGAATCGGAAATCCATCCCAGAGTCGTTGACTCGGGCCAGGCTGCTTTCCCTGTGACAGACCCCATCTTCTGCTTCACAAAAGCAGATTCCGTGATGGCACGTGTGCATGTGGAGTTCTACACACTTGTTCGGGACTTCAGGGCTTGGGGCACCTAGAGGAACAGGATTCCCTAGACCTGACCCTGTGTCTCGCCACAAGGTGGCGCTCTCCTCCCCACGGCTTTTGCACTCCCCTTCCTTGAGAAGTCTCAAGGACGTAAGTCCAGTGAAACCCATTTCTCTGTCATCTTACAGATCAGCCGTAGACTCCACAACACAAAACGGAAACCCCCTCCTAAGTGCATGGGAAAACTGAAAGGTGCAGGTTTCTCTTGCGACTTCAGGTTTTCTGCAGACAGAGAGAGTGAGAGGCAGCCTGCTGAAGGAGGCTCTCCCACCGGGTGCTGGTAGCCCCTGCAGGCAGCAGGTGGGTGGGTGGGGGGCAATCAAGGTTGCCAGAATGTGGCTCCTGCTTCCTTTCCAACTCACCCTGACCCGCAGAGCCCTCGCCAGCCTGCCCCAGTCCCTGAGCACACAAGTTCTTCTGCTCTGCCTTGGTAGCTGCTCTGTCCCTGAACGGGTTTTACCCCCAGGTAATTCAACAATTTAAAAAAAAAAAAAAAGTGTAGCCTGTGATTTGGGGCACAGTAGTTCACACCTGCAGTGTTTTTGGGGTCCTGGGGATTCATTATACAGTGAGGTACATGCATTGTTCCTCCTCACGTTGGGACACCAGTGAGTGTGCCCAGCATCTCTCGGGGATCCTAGAGCAGTGAAGGGAAGAGTGGGGGTAGAAAAGGATGGGGAGAGCAGGAGAGAGAGAGTACGAAAACCTGTACGCGCATATCTACTGCAGGAGGTGCAGGACCACTGAGAAGGTTTTCTAAAGTGGCTTCAGAAATAAACATGGGTTTGGAGTCCTGCTTTCCTTACTAGCTATGCATGAGTGACTTACTGTCTTTGACTAGTTGTGTGTGCAAATGAACTTGCGTTGCTCTTCTTGATCATAAATTGGGGATTATCACCCTATCTTCTATGTAGGATTGTTGGAAAAATAAACAGACACTTGGCCCAGCGCCCAGCAAGTCAGTGTGGTCACAGTGATGGGAACCCGGCTCTTGTGATGGTTCTTTATATGTCCGAGGGGTTTTCCTCTAGGAAGCGGGGACGGTTGCCCCCTCCTTCCTCAGTGCCATGCTCAGTCATCCACCTATTCTGCCAACATCATCAGCCTCTGCTCTGGGCCAGGCCCCGGGCCGGGCATTGGCTGAGGGATCAGAGGAGGAGGAGGAGAAGACGCCATCAGGCCAGGTGCCTAGAAACTTCCCTGAGTGCCTTCCCCTGGCCCCAGCCAGCCTGCCTCCCATAACCAACCTCACCCTCCGCCCAGCGAAAATCCTTCTTTGGGTTCCCACAGCGGCCTCTTGCACATACCTCTGAAGAGCACGCAGAACACAGTTTTAGAGTCCGCTCACCTGTCTCTCCTCCTCCCTCATCGGAGCACATCTAACCTGGTCATGCTACCCAGCGCCCTGCTGCACCTCTCCTCTGCCCCCTTCCTCTTTCCTGTTCAAAGATTACACTGTCGAAGAGCATTCCGTTATTCTGAATTCCGAGACGATGTCACGAAGGGGCTTCACCACACCCCCCAGCTTCAAGGTCCCTGAGATGGAGAAAACCCCCTGCGGCGTGAGGCGCCTGCTTCCAGTCTCCTGCATTCCCAGAGACGCAGGATGCTGCGGTCCTTCCAATTCTGGGTCCCCAGCTGCTCAGAGATGGCCTCGTTGGACTAATCACCTTCTAAACAAATGGCACGGTGACAAGCGGGGTGGGGGGGGGGAGGCTGGGGCCGCACAAGCTGGTGTTTTCAATTTAGAGGCCATGCATTATTTACACTGCCATTACTCCCCTCAATTTGACTTCACGCTTTAGCCCTAATTTCAGTATAATCAAAGCCAATGAATATTTAATCAGGATTGCTTCCAGAAATTGAGTAATGCCATTAACATAATGGCCTCAGGACTTCAAAGCTGCTTTCCTTCAAATGCATCTGACTTACACCTTTCCCCACCCCCGTCCCTTTAACCACTTGTATTTCAGAACAGAAGGGGCTTCGGGACCTAGAAGAACAGCTTGTCCAGGTGCCAGGAAAGAGGCTGGACTCGGGGAGCGGCACAGGCCCAATGAGAGAGATTCGGAAGGGCAGCCAAACTCAGCAGGTGGACCCCATGTCAGGCACCTTGATCTATAAAAATATGGAATTGTAGCCACATCCCTGAGGGTCTTTGAAGACCTTCAGAATTCAGTTTCCAAACATGGCTATTGTTGCACACGGCCAGGTTTTGGGAGGACTGGCTTAGACTGTGGCCAGCCGTCCATCACTGCCAACAAAGCTGTCCACTCTAGGTGTTCTCCCTCCCTCCTTTCCATCTTTCTTTCTTAGGTACCTACCTACCTACCTACCTCCTTAAGTAATCTCTACACCCAACTTGGAGCTCAAACACACGCGATCAAGAGCCGCATGTTCAACTGAGCCAGCTAGGGGCCCCTTGGGGGTCATCTTTGGATGTCCTTGGATGAATGGCCTCCTTGTCTGGTGTGAAGCCTGCCTCTCTGGCCCACACAGGCCCTGGACAACCTGCAGATATTAGAAAATGTTCTCCCCTCTTCCTGTGCACTGTCCTCCTCACAGAGCCAGGTGTTAGTGGAGGCTCTGTGGAGGACACAGTCGGGGAACTGTCCTCCACTGGCTTCCCAGGAGCTCAACGTACACATTGTCGGGGGCTACACAGAGCTTCCAGAGCACTAATACCTTTGTCTCCTCCTTTCATCCTGGAAGGATCCACATGTTCCTTCCATAGGATCAAGCTGGTGACCTTCCCAAGGGGGCTCGAGGATCAGGAAGAATCTATGGGTATTAGATGCTAAAACTGGGAGCTTCCTTAGGACCTTCTGGGTCAACTGAAACATACAAAATGGGAAACGGGTCCGAGGTCACAGCTGGACAGTGGTGGGATATGGCCTGGAATGTGGCTGCAGGGGCCTTAGGTTCCCTGCCTAGGGTCTTTTCCTTTACGAAAGGGCATGTGGTCTCCAAGCTGGAGGAGCCACAGTGGCACATTTAAGGGCTGTGGGGGTGGGACTGAGGGGATGGGAATTATTCCTGGGAGAGGCCTCACTCGGTGTCTGTTGGGTGGTCAGGCATCTTTGCGGTGAGGACGTGAGAGAGTCGGGGAGCCGAGAGACCCTAGTGTGCTGTGGGCTGCATGTGTGCAGCCTGGTCGGCCATGAACGGGGAGGGAGAGGGGGCTGTGCTCTGAGCTCCCAGAACCACAGGCAGCTCTTGGGAAACCATATTGCCTCCAGGGGACCCCGATGTCTTTCTGGGAAGGCCCTGATGACTCTGCAGGAGGGTGAGCTCACCGAGCTGCCAAGCCTCTGTGCACACCTGGGTCAGGGTGCATCTCCTCCTCTGGCCTGTCTGTCTGGACTCCAGCCTCCCTTCCCAGATTGCAGACTGCCTGTGGGCAGGGCCTGAGCTGCCACTTCTCTCTGTGCCCTGGGGAATTGAGGGCACTCTCTGTTGGTGTCACATCCTGCCAATAGAGGACTCAGGTGCTGTTCACCAGCAGACAGGAAGCTTCCCGCCCTGCCGCACTAACCCACAGGGCTGGGGAGCTCATCACTTGATTCATCTGAGACATCGCTCAACGGCCTCCTTGTTAGGAGTGAGCAGAGGAACAAATGCCTGGTGCTGTCACCTGGTGGTGGCTTCCAGCACGGAGTCCTCCAAACCCACCTTGTTTTCCCTACCCATCCACTGGGAAGGAAGGCATGTTTCTGGAGCCCCTGTCTGGTGCCAGCTCTTTCTGTACTGTGTCTTTTAATCTTGGTAACAATTCTGGAAATCGGACACGATCATCCCCACTTTACCTACCGGAAAACTGAGGCTCAAAGGAGTGTGGTGATACAGCTGCAGGTAGGAGACGAAGGTGAGACATGGTTCCTCACCTACTCAGAGCCCAGAGTTCCACAGCTCCCAAAACTAATCCAAGGGGCTTAATCTGTGACTGAAGAATGTTAGTATTGACAAGACAGATGGAGGGAGTATGTGGGGTTCCTAGCAGTGTCTCTGGTGTCTGTAAAATCACCCCATGGAATTGTTCACCTGCCCCACCCGTTCTGGTCCCCCCAGACACACCCACCATGAGGGAATAGAATGAGCAATGGTGGGAAGCCCTCTAGATCTGTAGCTCATTATCACTTTACTGGGGGTGGGCAAGTGTCCTGGTGCCTGGGCTGATGTGAGGGGCTAAGCCCCTGCCAGTCTGCTGGACAGGATGGCTGAATATTAGGGAAAGAAAAGGAATGTCCAGCTTACTGAGCCTGACCCTTGTCACACCTCCAAGCCCTCAGCCTGACTTCAGACCAAGCTCTGAGGCATTTACTGAATGACCCCTGTCACAGAAAGATCCTACGGCTGGACAGAGGCTGGAAGAGCCTGCGCCCTCGTCCCTGTCCTCCCTCCTCTGCATCCCAGTCCCCAGGGACCTGCAACACGTGAACTCTGCCTCCACACACACAAAGCCGGTTCCTGGTTTGCGGATGACCTCAGCTGGGCCATAGGCAGTGAGAATGGCTATCAGGCTTAGGGTCAGTCCAAGAGCAAGAGCAGATCCCTGGGGCACAGGGAAGCAGTTGGGAGGCTGGAGCCAACAGAGACAGGCAGGGACCAACTAGAGCATAAGCCTGTGACCAGGAGATGGGGAGAGGGAGGCCACTGGGGACAGCTAGGGGAGAAGGCCAGGATCTCAGAGCCTTCAGTGATCACCTTGGTCAGCCCCATCATTTGGACCCAACGACAAAGGAAACTGCCCAAGACTACATGGTGTGTTGAAAGCTGAGACCGGTAAGAGCCTTTGCTCCCCAGACTGAGCTCCTCTACTGTTCGGCTGCAGGGCTACAGCCCTGTGATGCTTCCAGCACTTTTAGTTCTGTCCGTCTTAACGCAGCCCCGTGGGCTTGTGAGGTGGAGGCTCTGACCTCCATTTCATGAGCAGAGAAACTAGGGTGCTCAGAGAGGAGACAAGCCTTGCCCAAGAGCAGAGATAAAGTCAGAGTGGAGCCTGGAACCAAGTGGGAGCTCCTGGCCCTAAGTCCCTCCTCCTACTGGCTCTGCACCAGCACCATTGTGTGCTGTGCCATCTTGTCCGCACGATGCCCACAGAGGGTAAGGTGATCCCTACTCTCTAGCTGAGAATGCTTGGGCTTGAGAAGCCAAGTAGCTGGCTCAAGTTCAGGGAGTAAATCAATAGGAAAGAGAGCAGTATCTGAACATGGGTCCAGCTGGTCCCAAAGCCCTCAAGAGTCCTAGAAGCTGGAAATGCTTCTCTCCACCTGAGACATGTCACCCATCTAGCTGCCGCTGGTGGCGGGAGGTGGGGAGGTCGGCCACGGGCACCCTTTCAGCAGCTGTGTCTGCCTATCTGAGGGCTCTCCTTTGTCTCTTAGGCCGGACTCCAGGAGATGCTCATAATTTCTCCCCCTCGCTGCAGCCTCGTGGACTGTCCTGATAGTGTGGGGCTCTGCCTTCATTTCTAGCCCGTCTTAGGAGGAGCCCTGCATAGGACCCAGGCTTTGTGAGCAGGCAGACGTGTTTGCCTGCTGGCGTGGCTCCTTAATGCTCTGTGGCCCAGGCATGGCAGAGGTACTCTCAGAACCTCAGTCTCGTTCTCCCTAGAACAGAAACTGTAAGAACTGCCCCGTAGAGGTTTTGTAAGAATATAAAGTACTTGGAACACAGTAGGCACTCAGATAGTGATTGTCTGAATAGTAGCCCTTGCATGTTTATGTCACGCGTCTCTCTCTGCAGTAGGTGCTACTGGCTGTCCTGCGCAGACGCCACCAGGCCACTGCAAGGCAAGCTCACCTGACATCCAGCTGACGTATGTTCGTCCTCAGCCTGAGGCCACACTCTGGCCGTTGGAGCCCACCCTGTCCCAGTGACGGCTGGCCAGAGGTGCCAAGGAAGGTTTACCTCCCTCTCCCACCTGGCTGCCTTCAACCAGGAGCTAAGGGAATTAGTGGGTAAGTCACCCCGGCCCCCTTGCCTCTGCCTATTCTACACTATCTCCCAGAGTCCCGGCAGGATTGAGCCTCAGCTGCCCACAAAGGTAAACTCCTCAATAACATGTCCACGATCAGCATCCTTTCCTTTACTCTCTTATTATCCACACCCTCCTGGGTGTTTCCACTTTCCAAACACTTTCTTGCACTCAAATCCTTGTCTTAGGGTCTGCTCCAGGGTGACCCAAACTGAGGCTCTCATTACTCCATCAGCTCCCTGTGCCTCCATCAGGAAGTGCCCAGCACGGTCTCACCAGCAGTGGAGTCCATCAAGTTCCCGCACATTTTTTGACCAAGTCCTTCTATTTCAGCACCCCCATCCCACTCCCACCCCCGCCAATCCAGTGATTTGGGGCAAGATTTCAAGGGCACTCTCTGCAGCAGAAGCAAGTTACCCAGCACATCCAGACTTCGTCAGACGGTGCCCCATCCGGGATGCACCTTGTACTCGTCTTCCTGGATGGTTAGCAAGAAGGCTGCTTAGACTATTAAAATGCATGGCATTTGAATGGAGCACAGGGCTTTGTTCTGACAGCAAACAAGGGAGTCCGCCATATGTGGAGGCTTAGCTGCCCAGGCCTTCACTTAGGAGGAATTTAGCCTCAGTGTTTGGAGAAGAGTGTAATATGAGCTCTCCCTCTGAGAAGTCAGCATGCGGCCCTGATGGGGAGGAGGACAGGTCTGGCCTTGTCAGTCTGCCATCCTGTCTGCATGTCGCTCTGCTCTGGTTCCAGTTTCTTGGGGAGCACAGAGCATGGCGTCATCTCTCAGCTGCCACAGAAGAGCCAGGAGGGAAAGGAAGGGAATTAAGAGGCTTCCATCATTTACATCCGTGTTCTTATCAAATCTGCATAAAACTCAGCAAGTCCAACTACTAGTACCCCATTATTCAAGGGGGGGAAACTGAGTCTCAGGGAGATGATGTAACCCGCCCCAGCCAGGCCTTGCTGTCAAAGCAGTCAGGCTAGAAACTCGGGTTTGTCTGACGCTACTCTCTCTGTTCTCTCCCTCCTCCCCGACCCCAGTCGGGATACAATGCCAGTGAAAGGCATTGGCATCAGATAGGAGGTGAGGTCAGGAATCTCAGTGGAAGCACAGTCTGAACACTCTGGGAGGGTTTTACAATCCGTGCTCACCCCCCAAGCACAGGAGTGCCTTTGGCCCATCTCCCCATGACCCTCTGACCCCACCCATGCCTTTGCTCCAGCTGTCCCTTGTTTAGGATACTCCTCTCTACTGTCCCTCTTTATCTCCAAGGTCCAGCTCCAGGCCTCCAGGAGGCCTCCTTGGGCTTTTTCAGACTGCTCTTGTTTTCTCCCATCCATGTGACCAGACCTAGGAGGCAGCCGCTGTTCCAGAGGAGAACCCAGGCCTCTGAGGGGGAGGGATGTGGCACTCTGGTTCATGGCACCACATGGGACTCTGTGTGATCACGGGCAGGTCTCTGCCTCCTTCTGGGTCTCAGTTTTTTTTTCATCTCTGAACTGGGAAGAATAGTATCTCTCTGGCCTAATTCCAGGTAGCTTTTAGCATCAAATTAGGTAAGAGATATCAGAAAGTTTTAACATGGTGAATGTGTAGTACTCTTGATAATGATTCCGAGCACTAAGACTTCAGGATATAATTTGATTCATGGTGAGGTGCAGCACTCTGCCTGGTTTTGTGCTGGGTTGTCATACTTTTGCCAAGTAGTTATTGGGCACATATAAGGTGCCAGTTCCTGCACTGAAGTGGGAGTAAAGTGATGAAAATCCAGTTTCCTGAACTCTCAGTCTAGTGGAGGAAGTAGACATAAATGAATGAGTGAATGAATGAATGAAGCATATAAAATGATCCCTCATTGAAATGTTCAGCTATCATTAAGGGAGCAGACTAATGATACTTAATATGACACTTTCTGTCCTAAAATCTCATGAAGATACACAAAATAAAAATTGGCAGTAGTATCATAAATTACATAAAATTGGGGGGTGGGGTAATTTCAGGGCTCTATCCTCTGCCTATCCTCCTCCCCCACACTGAAGGAAAAGACTTTATTTCCTGCACATCCTTTTCCCAAATCAGGCACGTGCTGAACAGGAAAACAAGAGTCCACCAGGTAAGAGGACCTGTCTTCTGAGTCAGCCAGCACCTGAACCCTGCCTGCCCTCCCCCTGCCTGACCTTACAGTCCTCCCCTCTTCTTGTTCCTTTTCTATCCTACCCCCTCCAAGGTGCATTCAGAAGCAGCTGCCCTATGCATGCAGCACGACAGGAAGCAGAGGAAGGGCTAACATCCAGGAATACTCAGACACTTTAGGAGAAGCCTTGTCAACAGGGACTGGACAGGAAGCACTCTGAAGTACTGCCTGCTTGGGCAAGGAGGGGTTTTTTTAGGCTCAACTCTGTGCAAGGAGGAAGTACAAAAAGCATCTAATCCTGCAGTCAGAAAAATCTAGAAGCTGTCCTGGAGAAGAGCCAACTTCAGGCTGGGAAATGCACGCCATTGTGAAACCTCAGAAAAGAAACTGGAGCAGAGCAAGTGGACTGGCACTTCGGGTATAAATCAGTGAGGGGCCCACAGTGCTTCCCTCCGAGGCCTCCTGTTTGCAAATGCCAGGTCCTAGGTAGACCAGGCTGTATTCGAAGATGAAAAAGCAGAACAAGATAAGACCTTTAAAGGAACAAAAAGATGGTATCTTTGAAGAGAGACTAAAGCAAAAGGAAAAGAAAACATTGCCCGGAAAATTTGGAGAAGGAAAGCTTTCAAAGACATAAAGACCATTTCTGAGGCCATCTGCTTGGAATCCTTCAATAGATGCGAGAGGACCTGGATTCTAAGAAGAGCAGGAAGTACAGTGAGGTAAGGGCAGAGACACAGAAGGAGTTGGAGGCACTGGGATGATATGGCAAAGGAACACAAAAGAATACACCAAATTAAAGTTCCCCTGAGAACAAAAAAAGACCAGAATTGATACAGCAGGCAGCAGAGTCCCTAATAAGGAATGACTTGAGGACCTCTCAGAGAATGTGGAGGGAAGTGTCCACGATGAAAGCAAGGGAAAGAAGGGGGTAGATACAGGAGACAAGAATGGATTCTAGGAATTATCAATATTCAGGGAGGGAGCATTTAATACAAACAAAAGCGACAAAAACACAATTGGGAAAAAATTTAATTAACTAGAACAGAACAAAAGCAAAACAAAACAATATCAACCTGAATCAAAAACCTGAAAGAGATCTGTGATTTGGCAAGGCGCATGAGAAGAAAAACCGTAAGTAGCAAGATCTTGGCAAAATACACTTCAAGGATAAAGAAAATATCATATAGGAAGGAAAACAGGTTGACAGCTAAGCTTAGCATTTGACATTAGAAAAGGAGAATAGAGTGTTGGGGAAGATGGCAAGGGGAATAACAGCACCTGAGGTTCTGTGCTGTAGAAAGAGAAGTAAAAATGATTGCCTTGTTCTTGACTGACAATCAGAGAAATGTGATGGTAACTGTGTCTGTCACACATTTTAAGGCATGCACTAGAAAATTAAAAGAGGATTTTTAACTTCTGAATTAACACAAAAGATATAAACAAAGAAAACATAGTTTACAAAAAAACAAAAAGAGAGAGAGAGAAAACACTGTCAAGAGCAAAACATATATATATTGGGGCACCTGGGTGGCTCAGTGGGTTAAGCCTCTGCCTTCAGCTCAGGTCATGATCTCAGCGTCCTGGGATAGAGCCTCACATCAGGCTCTCTGCTCAGCAGGGAGCCTGCTTCCCCCTCTCTCTCCACCTGCCTCTCTGCTTACTTGTGATCTCTCCCTCTCTGTGTCAAATAAATAAATTTAAAAAACCTAAAAAAAAAAATATATATATATATATATGTATATATATATATATATGAAAGTATAAAAGTGGGTGACAGATGATTAAAGTCAAATGCACCAGATAGGAAATGATTATAAACAGTTTAAGTTATTCTATTGGAGGACAAAAATTCTCAAGCTAAAATGCAAACATTAAGTTAGGTGCAACTTGTAAGAGATAAATCTAATCAAAATAGTTAACATCTACTGCATACTTGCCATGTGCATTGCACGGTGCTGAGCATTTCACAAGCATCGTCTCGTCCAGGCCACAACCACATGAGATAGGGATACTGTTACCCCTGAGAAACCTGTCCCAGGTCGATCAGGAGACACAGCCCAATTGGGATTTAAACCCAATCTGGTCTCATTACCATCTACTGAACCTCGCGCAAAATTACACAGTAAAGTTAAAAATTAAGTTTCCCAAATAGTTCAGGCAAACTCAATTAAAGAGAAAGAGGAGGGGACAATGTTAATAATAAAACAGAATTTGAGGCAAGAACCATGAAGAAGGAAGAGGTTTCACATTAAATTGATAAGAAGCAAAATCTGTTTCAAAGACTTAACAGTCAGGAACTTATTGCAATCAACAAAATACCCAAATATTTAAAGCAACAAATATTTGGAATTCAAGGAAAAAATGACAGAAATTGGAGCAAGAGCCTAGATAGTATGCATAGAGGAAGATAGTTAATTATGCCTTTTCTATTTTCAGACATTCATACATAGGTGATTTTAAAAGGTGTATTCACATGGAGGACATTAGGAGAAGGAAAGGAAAAGTGAATTGGGAGAAATCAGAGTGGGGGACAAACCATGAGAGACTGTGGACTCTGCGAAACACACTGAGGGTTTTGGAGGGGAGGGGACGGAGGGTTGGGAGAGCCTGGTGGTGGGTATTAAGGAGGGCACGTATTGCATGTTGCATGCAGCACGGGGTGTGGTGCATAAACAATGAATCTTGGAACACAGAAAAAATAAAATTAAATTAAAAAAATAAAGTATTAAATATATAAAAATAAATAAATAGAAGGTGTATTTAAAAAGCAAGGAAATGATAAACACAAAATTGATCATCATAGTTAACTCAGAGAATAAGCAAAGTACTAGGACACTGATAAATATGAGTTAATGGTAACATTCTAATTCTTGAGTTGGGTGGTGAGTTCACAAGTGTTCATTAGATAATTACACTTTAAAGCTTGTACACATAACTATATTATTTTAGATGTATTAAATGTTAAAAATATAAAGAAAAATATTAAAAGAAAAATAAAGATTTGAATAAAATAATAAAGTTGAGTCAATGACATATAACAACTGTTTTCACTCTACAAACAGAATAATTTGGTAAATTCCAAATATAGTATAAATATATATAATTTTTATTCTCTAACCATGTCATTCTCTAACTACTAAAACCAGAGGTTGGTATTAATGTGCCAACAAGAGAAACAGCTGCAAGTGAATGCCACATGGAGATTAAAATCACCTTTATAAAAATGTTATGTCATAGACTAAAAAGAAAAATATACAATTACAAAATATTTAGAAAATAATAAAAATAAAAATAAACAATTTATAGAACTAATGGAATGTTGCCAAAACCATGCTCAGAGAGAAATTCTTATGCTCAAATGCATTCTTAATTAAATAGGAAATACTAAGAAAAGTAAATAAAACTGTAACTACATAATCTGGAAAAAGAACCAAAAAGAAACCTATGGAAGCTGGTAGAAAAAAAGTAATAAAGCTATAAATTAATAAATTAGCAAACAGAAAAATAGTAGATTTAATAAGGAAACCCAACAGCTAGTTTTTCCTTTTACAAAAGCAGTAAGTGTGATGACAAACTTCTGACAAACAAAATTAAGAAAAAGTGACCAACATAAACCAACAAAATAAAGGGGCCATAATAACAATGGAGTGGATACTTTTTTTTTTTTTTTTAATTACAAGAGACAAGGTTGTCCAGAGAAGAGGGACAAGTTTTTGTATATTACCAATATTGACTTTAGAAGTAAAAGTTGTGGGGCACCTGGGTAGCTCCAGTGGGTTAAGCCTCTGCCTTTGGTTCAGGTCATGATCTCAGGGTCCTGGGATCAAGCCCCACATCAGGCTTTCTGCTCAGGGGGCGCCTGCCTCTCTGTCTACTTGTGATTTCTCTCTCTGCCAAATAAATAAAATCTTTAAAAAAAAAAAAAAAGAGAAAGTAAAAGTTCTGAGTAACCATAGAAGAAAATGAGAAATTATAAAAAGGCTCTTGGCCCAAATGGTTTTATGTGCCTTTCCCCTCAAATATTTGAGGTTTGACAGTTCTTCAGATAAATATCTCTTCTAAAGAATATAAAAAGATAGGAAACTATCCTATTGAGATAACAAGCTCGATATCAAAGCTATAAAAAAATTTCTTTTGTGCTTATAAAAGCCAAAATTCTAAATAAAATAAATAAAATACCTGTAAATCAAGTGTAGCAAGATCAAGAAGGTTCACACCAGGAATGCTAAGATGAGTTAATGAAGTGTAATAGTGAAACAAAATGGGTCAAATCAGAGAACTGATAGTAATTTGAAAAAAATGAAAGCAGGCAATGACAGTTTTTTTTGAAAAATGAGTGGACTAAAAATGGAATGCTCTTCCTCATTAGCTAAAGAATATCTATCTGAAAATGAGGGCCAATTTGAAATAGCATAGGTATTCTCAGTAAAAATTGGGAAAAAGGTAAGCATCATTATTTCAAATAGATATAAAACATAGTCAAGACATAAAAGATATAGTCAATGTAGTACAGTAGGAAATGTAATTCAGAATTATAAATATTGGGAGGAGAAATATTGCCATGGAGATTGAGGCAATATAAATATTGCCATGGAAACTGAGGGCAATTTCAGGGTGCCTGTGAAAGTTCCCATTTCCTGACCTAATGCTCAGCACATGACATATCAATATATGTTTGGGGAGTTAATTGGGAAGGAAAGAAGGGGAGAAAAGAAGATGGAAGGAGGGAGCGTGCGAGGGCAGCGAGGGGAAGGAAGTGGAGGGTAAGGGAGGAAGAGCACATCTTGTGGGCAGCACAGAGTTTAGGGGCCAGTGGGAGAGTAGGCCAGCCAGATGGCATCCATACCAGGACCCAGAACAAGGCCCAGCACAAACTTGGGACTTCAAGATGTGTTTGCTGAGGGGCGCCTGGGTAGCTCAGTCAGTTAAGCATCTGACTCTTGGTTTCAGCTCAGGTCGTGATCTTAGGGTCATGAGATCGAGGCCCCTTCGGGATCTGTGCTCAGCAAGAAGTTTGCTTGGATGTTCTCTCCTTCTGCCCCTGCCCCCCCCGCCCCACCCCACTCTCACATGTTCTGTCTCTCTCTAAAATAAATAATTTTTTGCTGAATTAATTTGATCTCTATTTTCTTTACCCAGTTACACTTTGCTCCATAACATTTAATATGACCTGAAATGAGATCAGATGTTTGTTTACTTATTTTTTTGGTCCATCTTCTCAACTAGAGCAGAGGCTCCACAGGATAGGAATTTGGGGCATTGTCTTACCCTAGAACAGTACACATCACATAGATAGTCCCTAGAAACTATTTGTTGAATAAATAAAGTCAGGTCGAGGGAAGCTGTGGAGGGTGATGAACGTCAGGCTCAGAAAAATGGCCGTGATATTGTTAGAACTGGGCCACCACAAGTTACCATTATATTCATAAGGGAAGGGTGGTTTGTAGAAGCATGTCGTTTTTATGGCTGTCTCCATTTTCCAAAGTAAGGAAACTCTCCTCTCAGAGATGAGAGGTACTTCTCAAGGGAGTCACAGAAATGGATTGGAATATCCAAAGGCAGGACACACCTGGATGGTACCTTCCAGACTAAAGAAGCATTAAGGCTTAAGGATGAGGAGGAAATATATACATTTCATTTTCCTGACTTGTTCGTTAGCGGTTGACAATTCACAGACATCCTCAGGTGTGAGCAGACTTGGCTTTGTGGCTGCTTTGGCGAGGGCCTTTCAAACTCCAGGGAGCAATCACCCTGAGGCGGGGGCTATATCTGTGGGGTAATATGCCTGATGGAAGAATCCCCTCCTCCATGAAGCCCTCCTGGATTATAAACTCAGTTCAGGAAAATAGCAAACTGCTTGAAGGGAGGGTCTCAGATTTCTTTTGCATTTCCAGCACCTCACACAGGGCTGGGCACAGGACAGGGCTCCACAAAGCCTCACTGAATGACTTTCACAATCAAACCAGGTCGCTGGTCCAGCTCCCTCTGATTCCAGGGCCTTGACATATCCCTCAACCCCACGTACTCACTCTCAAAGCAGAGGGGCTTCTATTCCTAGCTCAGGACCAAGCGGGATATCAGGATCTTCATAGTCCCCAACAACTGTGTCCCTCACATTACAGGAATAACATCTCTAAAATGACATCTGGAGGAAGGAGGTGGCTTTTTTTTTTTTTTGTCTATTGCTGAGGACATGATGATGCCAGAGAAACCTCATTACAACAAAATAAATGAGAGAGACAAAGAGATTTGCATATTTATCCCATCCTACTGCTCAGGAACAGCAGACTCGTTCATGTAACAGATCAGAATCCAACATGGAAATCAAACATAGACACATGGTAGGGTCTGGGGCGACGTGTGTGGAAGGAAGAAAGGAAGGAAGGAAGGGGCAGACCACATCTCACTTCCTTTGCTCAGCACTGGGTGCCACCCAGACCCCTGTCACACCATCATGGATTCATAAACATATCCGAGAGAGTCTGGGTGGGTGCTCCATGGCAGCAAGGAGAGAGAGGGAGAAGTTGGCCCAGGCTTGGCTTCCTTCCTGATGAGTCTTTTGTGCTTTTATCGAGCAGTACTTTCCCAGGGGGGTGAGTAGGAAGATCATGAGATTTCAGCCAAGTAGACTTGGACTCAAATCCTGACTCCACCACTCACCAGCCACGTGACCTCAGGCCTGCTGACGGACTTCTCTGAGCCTGTGTCCTCAGCTAAAACTAGGGATAAAAGTATCTGCCCGGGGGGTACTCTGGGAATTCAAGATGATCTGAATAAAGTCTCCTGAGTATCAAATACCATCAAAGAGCTTCACTGGCTCTGAATTTCTGTACACATACAAAATAATCACACAGTTACTGTTTTTAACGGAGTCTCGCAATGACAGAGAGTTCATTTACTTCAGCTGGAAAAAAAAAGGAGAAAATGGAAGCACAGAGAGACTTGGTGACTTCTCCCAGATCTTTTCTGTGGAAGCCCTACAGCTGGTTCTCTGCTCCCCTGCCTGGCCTCAGGCACTGTTGGGCAGCCCAGGAGGCAGCCTGAGGGCAGAACATGTGGCTTGTATGGCCAGGAGCACTGGCATGCCTCGCATCCCCAAGTCCTCACCCTTGGGGGCTCCTCTCCCACTCTCCTAGGGGCCGTTTGTTTCTATACCCTTGGAGAGCAGCTGGACTGAGGCCACGACGCAGGGAAAGTAGCCAATACCACGGCTAAAAGGAGACAGCTGGCCAGAGGATGCAGTCCTTCTCTGCTCTGCTCAGCTGGGTGAGAAAGCGTGGTGACCTCCTAGTCTGCCCACCCCTCCCAGGGCAGAAGTCTCCAGGACCAGGGAGGCACAGGTGTCAGAACTGCTCCCAGGCCCACCCCCAGCTGCATACAAGATTCCAGTGGCCAACCTAGAACCCGACACAGCCAGTCATGGCAACACGTCTCCAGGTCCCATCTGGTGACCAGGGTGGATGCCCACCCTGCCACTCTCTGGAACCTCCCAATGTTGGGGGAGCGCTTAGGATGCTCTCTGCCAAGTCAGCTTCCATTCGTGCCCACCACTGAGAGACAGAAATGCTGTTGTCCCTTCTGATGCCAGCTCTGGTCTACAGCTCTGGTACCACTGATCCTAGGTGGTGGAAAAGCAGAAGGACGAGAAAACAATATCTGCACACCCTCTGTGTGCCAGGTTCGGCGCCAGGCAATTCACAGCCTTCTCTTTGAAGCCTTCACATGGATTGTACCCATGCTGCGGGTGGGGGAACTGAGGTTCTGAGAGGTGAAGGAACACCTCTGAGATCACGTGGCTTGTGAATGTGGAAGTGGGAATCCATCTCAACGTCTTTGGTTCAGAAACCCAAGTCTTTGTGCCATAGCACCCTGGGGCTCGGCACACCACACACTGTGCCAGGCAGCAGAGGCCACGGCAGGGAAACCCCCACCAATGGGGCCCAAGGAAACACCAGTGGGGCCCAGCAGCTCTCAGGCTGGTGGGAAAGCAAAGGTGAAGCCAGTGTTCACAGGCATCTGTCTTCCTCTGTAATCCAGGGTAGTTGTGGAATGAGTTCGGGACCCCCAAGAGGCACTTTATTCCCCAGAGAGCGCTACACCGATGGGCAAATCTGGGTCTGCCCTGCTCCAGGCAAATGAGCCTGTTTCTGCCATCCGCACGGGTGCTGGTGGGAATCCCTTCACCATTGCAGCTCCTGCCTCTGGCACAGCTGCCATGTACCCACGGGCCCTGTGCTTACAACAGCCTTCAGGTAAGTGTGTCTATCATGCCCCTTGGGACAGAGCCTTCCAGAGCTGGCTAATGCTGTCACTCCCCTCTTCTGCACACAGTCAGGTCATATTCCCTCCCTCTCGGATGTGTGCACTACGTGCCAGTCCTGTGAGGAGGTGGTGAAGAGGAGGTGATCACTATGTGGGCTTCCGGTCAGGTCCACAGAACCTCCAAGCATGACCCTCACCCCTTCCCTGACAACCCTTTCCAGAAACCTCACTCTTCCATGTTTCTTTTCCTCTTGAAGTTCAGAGCTCAGAAGTGGGAAGCCTTTCCCAGATCTGGCTCAACTTCCACAGACGAAGGCTCAACCCCCTGTGTGTCCCCACCCCCCACATCCCTGGTCCAGTTCTGGAGCCCTGAGGCAGCCACAACTCTGGTCCCTACTGCACAGCCCATCTCATCACGTCCACTTGCCTACCACTGCTTCTCTCCTACATCACGTCCTGTATCCTTGGCCTCATGCCTCTGCTAGGACACCTTAGCACTCCCTGACTCAGGGGCTTCGCATGGGCTGATCCCGAGGTCGGGTAAAGCAATGCCAGTCTCCGAGCTGCCCCATGGGGTGGCTTTCTGGCTCCATTTGGGTCTCTGCTCAAATGCCGTCCTCTTCGAGAAGACCTTCCTTAAACAGCATCCTTGCACCATGTGTCTGCTACCCCATTTTCCTTTCCTGCAAAGCACTAATCTTTACCATTAGAAATCGGCTTGCCTTTTTGTCTGTCTGTCTCGCTCTGCTAGAATACCAGCTCCACGAGGACTCTCAAATACCAGCATTCAAAACAGCCAGGAATATCATAGCAAGTCCATAAATATTTGGTAAATGAATGAACGCAGCAGTGAACAGATGGACGACTCAAGGAATGAACAAAGCGACTGCATCGAAGGTCTCCGAACTCTGAGTCCAGAATACTTCCTTGAATACAGTTCCCCTCAGCAGCCGCAGGGAACACCAGGGGCACCGTATCCAAGGTGGCTATGCTCCAGAGGGTCAGCCTCAGCCATCTGGAACAATCACTGAGAGGGGACAGTTTAAGCCATCTGGTCACATTGCTGAGGTCATCCTTGAGTGGAGTACCCCAGCTGGGAGACTAGTCACCTTCTCCCTGGCTCTCCTTCCAGCCCTGACCTTGCCCAGAGGCTTAGCTTCTGGCCCAGCAAGAAGGACTTAATCAGCCCCGGACAGATGCAGGATCTCTAGCTCAGCTGACAGGAGCCCGACTGCCATTGCCAAGGGACAGAGAGAGAGCACCTCTGCTGAGACTCGGTCACGTGCTCGGGCCCATCAGCACACGCCAGGGGCGTCATCTTCCAGAAGGCATTTTTGGGGCTGCTGGTGGGCATCCCGGGGCTCTGCCGAAATAGCCTTTTTAATTATACACTAGCAGGTGACAAAGACTAATCTTCCTTGGCAGAAACTCCCCAGTGCTTCGTGTGCTTCTCACAGTTAAATCCAGCTTTGTGGAGGCCTGGACTCCACAGGCCAGAGACTGGGCATTCTCTGCAGCTGCCCATTGGAACGGCCAGTGCAGGAGGCTCAGGTCAGAGGGGTCCACACCAGAGTCTGGCAGGGAGACACCCCAGCTGGAGTTCAAGGACCTCAGACCCTTACTTGTCCAAGCAGGGGTGAGATCTGTTGTTTGACTTTGAGTTGGGGTCACTTTTGGCCTCTAGAATTATTCTACTCTATGAGTCTGAGAGTGATATTCCTGGAAAGGAAAGGGGCAGGGGAGAGAAAGAGCACTGGCAAGCGTTCTCTATGTGTTCAGTGTTTCCTACACGTTTGCTCATTTAACCTTGTGGTGTGGGCAGGGTCATTGCCAGTTTTCAGGCGTGGAAACTGAGGCTCAGAGAAAGGTGAAGGGATTTGTCCAAGGCAACACAGGATTTTCTATGGTTCCAGCTAACGAACACATGTCTGTTAGAAGTTTGCCTTTGTGGGAAACCGGCCTGACCCTGAGGCCCACACCCAGGCATTTGCTATAGAACCACTCTCAGCTTGGCCACCCAGGTGCCTCTTCTGTGATGGGGCGAAGAGCCACCCAGGGGCAGGACAGTGGCCCCACTAAAGTTGTGCCAGGGGTGCAAAGGTTTTGTGAGGCACAGCATGGAGGCTGGCTGTAAGCTCAGGCCTGAGGAGTCCTGCAGAGGGAATGGCTACTCTGAGGGAGAGGAGGAGAAGGGGCTCGACAGGCCATGGTAGCTCTAGCTCCAGGACAGCACAGTATCTGCAGAGTCCCAGGGGCACCGAGGGAGTGACACAGAGAGCAATGCTTGGGAGGCTTTGTGGGGAGGGCCCCAGAAGACAACCCCCTCTTACCAAGGGGATGCTTTTTAAAGATTTTTTTTTTTTTTAACTTGACAGAGAGATCACAGGTAGGCAGAGAGGCAAGCAGAGAGAGAGAGGAGGAAGCAGGCTCCCTGCTGAGCAGAGAGCCTGATGTGGGACTCGATTCCAGGACCCTGAGATCATGACCTGAGCTGAATGAAGGCAGTGGCTTAACCCACTGAGTCATCCAGGCGCCCGCAAGGGGATGCTTTTAAAAAAAAAAAAAAAAAATTTTTTAATTTTTTAAAATCTTAAAAAAATTTTTTTTAATTTTAAAAATTTTTTATAAACATATAATGTATTATTAGCCCCAGTGGTACAGGTCTGTGAATCGCCAGGTTTACACACTTCACAGCACTCACCAAGGGGACGTTTTATTCTGCCACCCGTGGGGCCCACTGAGGTCTGCTGGCCAAGGGAGGTCAGACTTGGAAGCTCATTTCCAGGAGATTGTCTGGGTCACCAAGTGAGGGACAGATGAGAATGGCTGAGCCTAAATCCTGTTCCCTTCTTTTAGGAAGATGATTTTCCAAAATACCGCTGCCTTTGAGAGGTAGCCTGCCACCATCTGGGGATACAGAAAACAAATCTCTCTGGTGTTGGCGACTTTTCCCCACTGGCCACCTCCATCTGCTCCCTTCCCTAAGCCTGCCTGCCTGAGACCCAGTCTTTCCTGCAAACTCAGGCTCGTGGGGAGGCCCCAAAGTGTGGCTGGGCCTGGTTAAGAAGGCTGTTCCTGTCCGGGGTACAGGGCAACACATCAGGTCTTGAATAGGGAGGGAACTTGACCGGAGGCCAGGAGGACTCTGAGGAAGTGGGGGGGCGGGGTGCTGGGAAGGGAAGGGTGGCCACCTGTCACCTAAGGAAAAAGACCAGCAGACCTCAGTCTCCCTCTTATTGACCTGTTGGGTGAGCAGGGAAGCCCCTCCCCTCTCTGGGCTGAGGATCCATCACTAAAGTGAGGGAAGGACTCAGTGACAGTGCGAGCAGCAGCCGACTCTCAGAAGCGGCCAAAACCTACAGCTCAGAGCCTGCCTGCCTATCTTGTTCTCCCTTCTCCTTCCCTTCCACAAAGTTCCATATTCTATACTAGGCTCTGAGTGAGCCTTCGTGGCTGCAAAGACAGATAAAAATACTGCTTGTTTACTGAAGCATTTTTATATGTTGTTTAGTGAGAAAAGCAATCTACAAAGAAAGATGTGGTATTTGTGTGGATTTAGTGGGTGTGTATGTAACAGATAGACAACAAAAAAACACGTTCAGTAGAAAACTAAAAAGGCATATACTAATCTAACAATTATTTGAATGGGGATAGGATATCTTTTTAATTTGGGGCTCCCCGCCCCCAATTTTTCTACATTGCCCTTTATTACTTTTGAAGTTAAAAAACCAGTTGCAGCAGCTAACCTTCAGTGAATGCTCGCCATCTGCCACGCATTCTTCTAAGAGCTTTGCAGAATTGACAAATTTAATCCTTGTAACCACCCTGTGAAATAGAGCCTACTATTATTCTATTTTACAAACGAGGAACCAGAGGCACAGAGAGATTAAATAACTCTCCCAAGGTCACACAGCTCACTCGTAGTACATCTGGGTCCGAAACTACCCCCACCCCCAAGTGGCAATCTGACTGGAGAGGCTGAACATTTCCCCCTTCACCCTACAGCTTCTGGTGAGCCACAGAAGTTACAATGAGGGAAAGAAGCTTCCCTGCATTGGAGGGTGGGGACAGGAACAAGAGGGAGGTGCAGGACGCTGGCCTCAAAATTTCTCCCCAGTGGGACTTCTCAGGGTGGTTGACAACGACATGGAGGATGTGTTCACTGGATGGAAAAGACCTTCCAGAAAGATGAAGCAGAGAGACAAAGGCCAGAAGGTGGCAGCTGTCTGGGGCTGTCCAAGGACATACAGAAGCCAAAGGTGTGCAACGTTGCATTTGGGAGGAAGATGAACAGTGGGGAGAAGCCTGGTGGGCCAGATATGAAGAGCTCTGCCAGTTGAGCTAAGAGGTAAGTCTTTGTCCTGGGGGAGTGGGGAGTCATGGAAGCTTTCCCAGCAGGAGACAGACTGGTTGGATAGGTTTAAGGATCCTTCCTGAGAACCTCCACTCATTCTCTCACCATCCCTGCTCCCTTTTTTCTTTCTCCTCTTTCATTGTGGGGAGCCTTCCCACTGAATGTGCCTTTATGCCTTACATCTGGTGCTCTAGGCCCTGCCCTGGGAAGATCCAAAATTGGGTCTTCCACCTCTGTAGGGATTTTATAGCCAGATATAAGACCGGTATTAGGACACAAGGGAGTTCTTCAAGAGATGTTCCAAATTCATCACCCCACCGGCCTACTTACGGAGGTAGAAGCCCCTGAGCATTCTTTAAGATCTAGGGCAAACCTCACCTCCTCTGGGAAGCCTTCTCGGATGG
Organism: Mustela nivalis; assembly: GCF_964662115.1. NCBI lineage: Eukaryota > Metazoa > Chordata > Mammalia > Carnivora > Mustelidae > Mustela > Mustela nivalis. Next base: position 36,388,357 of record NC_139029.1, read on the forward strand.
ATAATTCCTTACACAGAGTCTTCTACCTCTCCTCGTGGGTCACCCCTCACTCCTGGCACCGTGTCTCCTTGTTTGTCTGTCTGCTCCCCACTGCTCCACTGCCACCATGGCTGGCATCACAGTCCATCGACTGGAGGGGACACAGTCTGGGCAGCACCCTGGGGCACTTGTGGGAGAGCTGGGATCAGGAAAGAAGGAGGGTCCTGAGGTTCAGAGATCCAGGAAAAGGCTGCATATTGGAGGTACAACTGATTCAGACTTTCAGTGACATCCCAACAAACTAGCCAAGCGCTCTTGATGGCCTCTCATTCCTCTGGGAGAGTCTGTCCATTCCCACATGGGAGTCCTTGGCCTTCCCAATGAAGCTATTAACTTTTCATGATGGAGACAACTTGTCTGTTTATAGTTATGAAGACAAGCACAAGGCATGGGGATGTCAGGAAGGTTTCATTTTATGTCTTGTCTGTCACCACTAATTAACAGGCCCAGAAGCACGGGGATTGACTTAGCCAGGCGAGAACCACCCTCCTTGCTGTCCCTTGGGGGGCAGGTGCTCGGGTTGACCACCTAGCCCTGGCAGGGCACTTGCTCCCCGGCTCCCCCAGCTCCAAAGCAAGTGTGCCTTTGCCTTGGGCAGCTGTCTCTGCCTGACCCCTCTCGCCGGCCCCTCCTGGCCCTTGTGTCCCCACAATTTCTGAGTTCCTATTTCCTATTGCCTGGATTCCTGAAGCAGCCTCCCAATGACCTCCCTGTCTAAAGTATATCCTTTTCTGGGCCTCCCCTCTGAAGCCAGAGTAAACTTTCTGCAACACAAACTGGATGGCATGACTCCTTGCCGGAACCCTTTCTCTCCGAAGGCCTTTGGGATGTGACCTCTGCCTTGTTCTCCAGCCTCACCTTCCTGAACCGTGTCCCCTGCCCCCTCACTCTGCTCCCAGCACTCTTGCTCCAGCTCAGCCTCCCACTATGCTGTCCCCCGGCTGGTGCTTTCTGTCCCCCGCTTCTCTCTGCGTCCTAAAGGCTCACGTCCTCCAGCTCTCTTCTCCCCTGTGCCCCTTTCCATGTGATTTTAAAGTAGCTCCCGCTTGCGTAAGCTTTCCATACATCTTCCTTCCTGCTTTCGTTCAACAGACCTGTGCTGAGCATTTGCCCACACGGTGAGGGTCAAACCATCCTCATTGTCGCCTCCAATCCTCCAACTGCCCTGGGAGGCAGAGGACAGCTCTCACGACCCAGCCTTTTCCCAACATTCCAGTCCCACTGTTTGTTGTTCTTTGTCGCCATGGTAAGACCCTGAGCACACTTTTGCCCTGGCGGGGACTCAGTTTCCTCCTTAACAAAATGAGGTCCTCATCCCTACATCTGAAGGCATTGTGAGTTAATAGTAGTAGTAGCAGTAATAGTAATAGGACTAGTAATAATACTAACGCAGATTTCTAAATACAGGCTGGAGTCTGTTACGAGTGCTTTACACCTATCGACCCCCTCCCCCTGCTGGGCTGGGCTGGGTGGCTAAGGGATCTGCTCAGCGTCACCCCCGGTCCCAGGAAGCTCCCAGGAGCTACTGGCATCACCCGGACAGTCACATCTGGTCTGAAGGAGCCACGCAAGACAGGAATATGCCAGGCACGTTCTGGGGCTGGCAAGCAGACGAGCCTGGCTGGAGCTCAGGGCCTGTGTTTAATAAAAGATTAATGAAATTGTCAAATTGACCTTGTCAGTGTCTGCTCAATCCAATTACGTGGCTGTGGCCCCCATGAATGGGGTTAAAACAGAAGTGCACGTGAGAGACACCAGGCCGGCAGCCCCGGGGGAGACAGGCTTCCTGGGAAAACCCGCAGGGAGCGGTGCCTGCAGCCCAGCCCAGCTGTCTCTGGGCACCCCCGAGGACTGCGGGCCACTTGCGGGGCACAGTGTCCCCTCACTCTGGAGAAACCACAGCTGCTTATCCACTCTCCACAGATAGGATGCTTGGCACCCCTGACTGATGCCCTTGCTGAGTGAGGCCATGCTGTGCTATGCATGGGGCACAGGAAAGGGAGACATAGTCGCCGTCCTTGAGAAGTCCTTGGTCTGGTAAGTGGGAAAGACAGAGGAGCAAATAGAACTGAAGTGAGGACCGTGCCCAGGGAAAGCATTTAGGAAAGTTCCTGGAAAAGACAGCGCCTGAGGTGAGGAGTGACCCAGGAGCTGACCCAGAGGAGAAAGGTCCCTTTCCCCAGGGACAGCCAGGTTCAGGCCGGAGGACAGGGAGGGATCTATAAGGTACTGGGCCAGGAGGGCTCCGACAGAGAACATAAATGGGAGTTTGTTCACAGTGGAAAGGATTGGGGTCTGGGCCGGCATAGGGACGGCACAGGACCCTCTGGGTGCTCAGAGAGGAGAGGTGGGTGACCCGGGAGGGGGCTGTCACAAAATGGTTGAGCACAAAATGGTGTCACAAAATGGTGAGCTTCTTTGAGGGCAGTTTTCTAAGGAATGAGCCCCAAAGGTATTCTCTGGGGCGGGGGGCGGGGAGCTCAGCCTTCTGTGGAAGGCTCTGGCAGAGCCTGGATGGAGGGCACATTTGAGGAATCTGTGGCATCAGCTGCCACTTGACTGGCCTCAAGGTTCTGAGGAGGAGGGGAGGCACAGAGCTGCTCCCCCACACCCTGCCTCTGCGGGCCCTGCCCCCATCTCCCGCTCATCTGTGGCATTTCCTGGCTTCTTCCCCCTGAACAGCCCTTTTCAGTTTCCTAAACTGCTCAATCCCTTCAACAGTTAGAGTGTCACAGTGACACCGTAAGAAAGACAGCATCCATGTTCCCATTTTACAGCTGATGAAGCCGAGGTTAAGGGACCAGATGTCTCTGTCCGAGTCTGGTTTGTAATGGAGCGGAGACTTATGCCTGCTTGTTCAGAACGGAAATCCTATGCTCATTCCATTACCTCAAAGTTATTTTTAAGGGAAGGGGGGGCGGGGACTAAAGCAGTACAACTTGGTGTGAGCAGTAAGTAGAGAAGGGCAGATTCTGAGTGGCCCCTCACCAGACAAGCCATCATCGGTCTCACCTTCAAAAGGCAATCCTGCCAACTGCTTATCTGGGGCTCATCAGACACCCCCCAAACATGAGACCCATATTTGGATGTTGCTTTCAAACAGCGTGATTCATGATCTGCCAATTAGATTCCGATTAGAAGAAGTATTTCCCCTCAGCCCTGCCTCAATGCCCCTTGGGAGGATAAGTCCCTGTCCCCTCCCAGTGAATGACATCACGGCCCACCTGCTCAGCCAAACCAGAAATGGGGGGGGGGGGGGTTATCGCTGAGTCTGACTCTTCTCCTCTCTCCGTCTCATCAGCAAGTCACAGTGGCTTCACCCCAAATACACATTTCCATTTTTAACCTGCCCCACTCCTTCATCCCCACCACTCCTGCTTTGCTCTGGTCTCCACATTTCAACCATTCGACCAGCCTCCTTCCTGACTGTCCTCCCCCACTCAGTCCTCACCCTCCCCTGTTCATCGTCTACAATTCCACCACAGCGGTCTTTCTGAAGCACGCGTCGGCCCATGTCCTCCCAGGCTTAACATCCTTCCCTGTGGCCACCCACGTCAGGGCAGTGCCCAGCCCATTAGTCCAGGGGCCTGCCACCCCGCAGCCTGGTTGCTCAGCAGGTCCCACTGGGACTCTGCACTCCAGACCCCACTGTGAACCTCTCAAGGTGCTGAGGAAACACCGAGCTGCTTCTGTCCTTCATGCAGTTGGCTCACCTGTCTGTTTACCCAGCTTTTGAGCCCCCATTATATGCTAGGCTCTCTTCTGGTCCTTGTGCTTATGAAACATACCTCGTAGCTCTGGCGGGGACGGGACGACATTCAAGGAGCTATCAGGATGGGCTGGGAAGGGAGCCGCAGCAGAAGGCTGGAGCACGCCGCCTCCTCGGGTGGGGAGTGGCCTTCCATCTCCTTCCACGGGGCCTGGCGGGGAAGCCAGCCTTGCTCCCCTCGGAGACAGGGGCGGTGAAGTGAAGGAAGTGGGGGCAGCTGTGCAGACAAGGGCGGGGCTGGGGCTTGGGTTATGGCCTTAGGCCTCAGGCCCTGAGAGTCTCACCTGAAAAGGGGCTGAGGAATCACCTCCTCTAGGGCACTCAGGGAAAACTAATCAGTCCTTCCTTTGTGCCCCTGCAATTCCCCACACAGCTTCAGTCCCAGCTCTGCAACTGCGAGGCATCGAATTTTCTTTTTTTCATCGCTACCCAACCCCTCCTCCATTCATTCACTCATTCATTTGGAGCTTGAACAAACACTGCTTCAATAGCCCCGGGGGCCTGGCTCTGTGCCTTCGGGTGCCTTTGTCCCCTCCCCCCCACCCCATGCCCAGCTTCTGGAAGGGACTCTGTCTGCTCTACCTCCTTATTCCCCGTGCCAGGAGGCACCTGGCCCAGAATGGCTTTGGGTGAGTATTTGCTGAGTGAATAAACATTTGAGATCATTTTATTGAAATACTTCAGAGTAAATTTGGAGACAGGCACTCCTCTACTCTAGAGTAATTTAATAACCACAAATGTCTTTAACACAGTGGGGAGGCAAAAAAAGGTGTGCATTTCCCGTTATTGCTGCTGTTAAAATAAATGGCATTTTTAATAAAGTGTCCCCATACAGCATACAGAATGTGGCCACATGATGAAATAAATAAATATATGGTGAAATTATGCATTGCAAAGCAGACTTTTTCTGGTCTTTTGGTTATTAAATTTAATCACTTTTGAGCAGTGCCTCTACTCTTTTTCCTAGAGGCAGGTACGCTTTTGATTAAAATGTGGGCCCCAGAGCACTTTCACAGGGGAAGGCTGAGTACATCCCCAGAGGAGCTATAGCAGAGCGAGCAAACAGGATGACAGGGCCAAGGCAACAGCTACAATTTGCTTCTCGCTTGATGGACGTGTTTATACCCAGACAGAGTGCATGGCAGTTGCAGGGCGTATGGAAATCTTGCAATTAAGGCTAAGTCTAATTAGAGACTGCATATTCAAAATACAAAGGGAGCTCCGAGTGGCAGCCACTCTGGTCTGCTCAGAAACATGATTACCCACTCCAGTCCCTGCCTGAGTCACCCGTCCACTGAATCACGAGGAGGGGGGATTTGCATCTCGTTGCCATCCACGGATTCCCTGGTGGCAGCTCTGCCTTTGCGGTTCATGGAGACACCTCTGCCCACGGAGAACAGCATAGGTTTGGGAATCTGCCAGTCCCGGATTTGCATCCTGGCTCTGCTCATTAGGACCGCTCCAGCCTTGGTATCCTCATCTTCCCTCATGGGAATCCTGACAAGCCTCCCTTAGGACCATAGAAGGATCAAGCAAGGGCTTTGTGTAGACTCAGTGGAGGGGATGTGCAGCTCAGGAGACAACCTTGTGTGGGGCCGGAGGGGAGAGGCCGGAAGGGTGGACTCTTACCACGACAGCGTTCATGGTACCCACAGGGCCCACGGATAGGCTTCTTTTGGACTTTTCTCCCTCTAAGTGCCTGACACAGCACTGAGCAATTGATCTCGTGTGTCCACAGATGTGGAAGCCTGGAACGATCTGTCTCCCCTCAGTGCAAACAGTCCTGGGGAGCAGAGGCGGTGGAAGGGACTCACGGCGGCGCCTGTGATCTGGGGTTCTGGCCCAGAGCCAGCAGTAGTTCCTGAGCTTAGACTGGGGTCAAGGGATGGATTCAAAGTTGTCTTGGCCCTCAAGAAAGAGGCAAACTAGCCAGGAAAATGGGCCAGAAAATAGCACAGGCATGGGGGGGCATCCATTTACATTCCTACAACATTTTACAGTTTAAAAAGTGCTTTCTCAACTGGTCCCTCATTTAATCCTGCCAAGAGTCTGTGAGGGAGGGGTTCACGCCAGCACCCACACACTGGAACCCCAGCCCAGGTCTGCAGTTCAGGTACACAGAAGAGGAGGTGCCTGGCGCAGACTCTCCCCCCCCCACCCCCCGCCCCGCATCTCTCCCCCAACCCCCACCCTGCCAGGCACGATCTATCAGAACTCCTTTGCTTCCTGCTCTTTTTCTTCAGGTCCCATTTTATATTTTTGTGTGAAAGAGTGACAACATGGCAGATACCTCTTTTGTACCTTGGCCCATCCCTCCCCGGAGCAGGATGACCCCAGAGCCCAGGCATCTTTTCCACCTGTGTCCTCACACTCAGACTGCGCAGCTCCATGTCCCTGACCGGTGGTGGTGTTCCTGTTGGAAGGCTTCGCATACATCGACTCAGGCCCTGAGTTCCCTTCCACCGCCTGCTTTTCTGACACCACATCATGCTTTGGGGATTTCTTTATGTGAATACATGCAGCTCTGGTTCATTGTTTGTTGATGGTATTTTGCTCTAGGAAGAAAGTCAGTGCTAACATGTGTGTGCACTATCCTGCTGTGGGGCTCTTGCTTCTGTCTTTCTACCATCCCCGCTGCTGTACAAGGGAAACTCGTACAATGCACATCGCCATCCCCTAACCCGAACGTGGGGTGGGGGTGTGTGTGGCAGACGAGCACTCCTCTAACTCTGTCCCAGAGGTCAGGGTCTGGCACCCAGCCTGCTTGCGGTCAGTGTGACTACTAGAAAGCACTGAGGCCATGATGAAAGAATAGTGGGCTTGGTCTCAGAAGAACCTGGATTTGAATCCTGAAGCTTTCACTTATTAGCTGTGTGACAGTGTGCAAAAAAGCTAACCTCTCGAAATCTCTCTGGGCTGTGGTGTCCTCATCAGGAGAAATAAAGACAGTAACGCTGATTCTGAAATAATTCTTGTTGTGACGCTTTAAATGTGTGAAGTCTTCAGTGTGGATCCTGACCGAAAGGAGGAGCTCAACAAAGCTAATGGAAAGATCTCCTGGCCCTGGGCAGGGAAGGGTGCGGGAGAGGCATCACGTGCTCTTGTTGGCTGCCCTTCTTACTCTGCGTAAGGAAGTCTGGATCAAAAGCTCAGTCTTAGATGAAAGGATAAAGAATGTGGGATATAGCAGCCATCCAAAAGAATGAAATCTTACCATTTGCAATGATGTGGACGGAGCTAGAGTGCATTATGCTAAGTGAAATCAGTTAATCAGAGAAAGACAAATACCATATGATCTCACTCATATGTGGAATTTAAGAAAGAAAACAGATAGACATATGGGATGTGGGGAAAGGAGAAAAAAGGAGAGAGGAAAACAAACCATAAGGGACTCTTGAAGACAGAGAACAAACTGAAGTTTGGTGGAGGGAGGTGGGTGGGGGATGGGCTAGAAGGGTGATGGGTATTAAGGAGGGCACCTGTGATAAGCACTGGGTGTTGTATGTAAGCGCTGAATCACTGAATTCTACTCCAGAAACCAATATTGCACTGTATCTTAACTAAGTAAAAGTCAAATTAAAAAAAAAAAAAAGTGACTACTCCCCCCACAAAACACCAAAACCTCAGTCTTAAAGAAAAAAAGAAAAAGATAGAAAAGAAGCCACCTTATGATTGTAATTTAAAAACTGGGAGAGCCCAACCCACCTTCACATCTGGCCGTAGTCTCTACTTCCTCTGTGCCTTTAATGGGCCCACGCTGGAAATCTCCAGGTAGGTGCGGTGCTCAGTTTTTACACCAGGCTCAGTGAAGGGCAGCCCCACCCTGCAAAGCCTCATGTGCTACCTACCACTCCCCCACGCCCCCTCCCGCAGGAAGGCAGCACCAGTGTGGGTTACAAAGGGTTAAATCCCCCCCAAGAGATTGGAGCCAATGAGGCTATCTGTTTAAATGGCCTCGGAATGAAAGCTCCTTCCGCTCAGAAAAGTGCTAAGTCAGCAAAATGAAAATAATTTAAAGAGCCATTGGAAAGAGGAACTAACGGCCTCCCTCCTTCTACCCACAATGATAGCTTCTCAGTAGTGAGTGGCTCTCATTTTTCATATCCAGGGCCAGGGGCTTTGCCCCTGTTTGGGGAAAGAATGTGTCAGAGGCTTAAATCCGCTCCTTCACTTGAGGAGGGGTGGGGTGGGGGTGGGGGGAGCAGGAGGACTCAAGGTCACGGGCACTGTAACCGAGGAAACGGGCTTGTAACAGTAGTGAAGAAGCCTGGATCCAATGCTCAGTAGAATGAATACAGACAATAATACTGGACTGTTACGTAAAGCAATAAATACTGCTACACCGGCGATCACAGTGTAACGTATACGTGTTTCAGAGTAACACACCGTACACCTTAAACTCCCACCATGTTACACGTCACATTTATTCAAGAAAAAAATAAATGAGCCAGCCTCAAAGCATGGGCGGAGCACGCCATCCTGGCTCCCTGCTTCGTCAGGCCAAGGGCCAGGCGGTGCATGTTACTGAATATCCTGTGCCCAGGACTTCGGGCGACAGCCCTAAGACAGTGCCCACGGTATTCTTTCTACAGAGCTAATAAATCTGAGGACCCAGAAGGTTCAGTAGCTTGTCCAAGGTCATGTTACTCAAAAGTGCTAGAGGAAAGGTTCCAACCTGTGCTGGCTCCACAGGGACGGATGCTGTTTCCACAGCATCAGGGGAGTGAGTGCTCGGGGAAGACCTGACAAGAGTCAACTCCAGGCCTGCAGTCGCCCCCTCCCACCCCCAGACACAGTTCATCTCCCGCTCACAGGGGCTGAGTACCCGGGAGGAGGGCGGGCCTTGCTCCAGATCCTGAAAGAGGGGCTGCTCTGGAAGCAGGTGCGCTTCCCACCCGGGCCATTGCAGAATGGTGCTTGCAGCCGGGTTCCCCCCTGGCAGTGCTGACACTCAAGGAGGAAGGACAGTGGGCATCTGCTCCTCATCATCGCTCACCTGGGTTGTTCTAAAAACATGGGTTCCCCTCTCTCCGCAGGCCACCCACCGCACTATGCTGGCTTGATTTTTCAGCAGCTATCTGCGGTCTTCAGAGGCCAGCACTGAGCCTGGGGCCAACGCCCTCTAAGGTCTCACCCCAACCTGCCCTCTCCTGCCTCCTCTCCCAATACCAACTTCACATCCACTCCTTGAAACTTCCACCCTCTCCCACCTCCTGGCCCTGCTCACAGTGACCACGAGCATTTCCACAGCACTGTGTGTCCGGTGCAGTTCTCAGTGCTTTACACATACTCGCTGGCTGTTCGTGGGAACCTGAGACCTCCACTTTATGAGGAGCAAATGAAGGCCCACACCAGTTAAAGAACTCACTCAAGGTCACACGGATGCGAGTGGTAGAGCCCTCATGCAGCCCCAGGCAGTGGGAGGTCAGACTCCTCAGACTTCACCACTGCCAAATCTTTTCCTTCCTTCTTGACTTGGTGGTGCCCTGTCCTGGGGGCACAAGGCCAGGGAGGTCTCACGACATTCTCATGACGAGCTTTCTTGATCCTGCAAAGCCTTAAACCTCCAGGCAGAAGGGACTACCCGTTTGGCACAGCCTTTGGTCATCAGAGGCCAGGACTGCAACTGTGCCCGGCCCTGTGCTGGGCTCAGGGACTCAAGGAGGAACACATCGTGGCCCCTTTGAGTGCTCACAGTCCGGCAAGAAAGACAGGTGCACAGTGACAATCCAGGCTGATAGACTAGCAGAGGCACAAGGCAATTTTAAAAAGGGCTGACACATCCTTGGTTTCAGAAAACCCTTTCAGTGGAGTTGCCATTCTCCAAAACCAGGGAAAAGTGTACATAAGGGTGGGGTTGGGGCAGGCATAGTAGGAGCCAATTCCCAGAGCCCTGGGGCTGGGTGTGCAACTCACATCCGAAAGCCCCTGGAATTTTCCCAGCATGGCAATCCCATCTCTGTTGAGTTCTGGACAGGGCTGCAGATGGCCCTGAGTGAGAACTGCCGAGGAATTAATGGCAAGGAACCAAGGACAGTTGGAGAAGGCTACCCTGGCGATTTTTTTCCTTGAGTAGCTTCTCTGATGGCTGCTACCATGCATCTGGGGGTGTCCAGTGTGAGTGCTGTCAACCTGGGATCACTAAAAATTTCTGGATAAATTTCGGGTGCCCATTCCAGGGGGTGAGGAGGATCTCTTGTCCAGATTCTTCCCAAAGAAGACTCTGTGTGGGAGTGGTCCAGGCCCTGGACATTTATTACTTCCTTCCTCCCATAACACAGATCAGGTGTTTCTGATCAGGAACACCCATGGTCTGCCCCTAGGCAGGAGCTAAGGGACAGGCCTGTCCCTCCCGCACGGGGATTGATTTGCAAGACTCCAGGGTTTGTCTCTGCTCCATTTCTCTTCCTCCAACTTTGGGGTCCTTGCTTCACTTCCGGTCTGGATTGGGGCAACAGCCTCCTATTAAGTCTTTGACTTTTGCATTTATTCAAAAATTTTTTTAAATGAGTGTATACTATGTGCCAGGTACTCAGAATACATCAGTGAACAAAACAGAAACCAAGAGGCCAAAGTGGACGGTAAATGTAACTATGACAGAGTTTGTACAAGAACAGAGACAGGTAATCCACAACCCAATATAGGTACTTGTCAATAATTCCGGTTATTGTTTGGGGCAGGAGGGTACTGGTGCAGAGGGAGGATGTGGGAGGGTCTGGCTCTTTCTTTGTTCTATGTCCTGTCCCTGACTCCTGGAAACGGGCACAGCAGATGACTGAAACAGGGAGGCTTTGCCCTACTGATTCCTTGAAATAGTCCCCCTTCTAATCTACCACCTTGTCATCCAATCTACCACCACCCCTGGAAGGCAGAGGGAAACCCATTTCCACATGGCAAAGTGAGTCCCAAAGCAGTGAGACTCACCTCCAGAGTCACTAAGCACTTGGCTGCTGAGTTGGCTGTGAGCCTCAGGCATTCCGTCCATCCTTCCTGCCCTCGATCCACACCTCCTGCTGGTCATGGCACATTAGTATGAAATCACCAAGATGTAATTACATGCCACTTAACATAATTATAATGTGGAAAAGTGCCTTCGTGTAGACCAGTGATTCTCAAAGCGTGGTCCCCACGTCACAGCACGGCTGTCACCCTGAGAGCTGGATGGAAACTCTGGGGCGGGACCTGTGATCTGGGTTTCAACAAGCCCTGCAGGAAACTCTGAAGCGGGCTGAAGTTTTAGAACCCCTGGTAGAGGGGAAAGAGCATTGGATCTTGCCTCGGGACACTTGGGTTTAAGTTCCATCCATTAACTATGTAACTCAGGAAATTCTAATTACTCTTCTTTATAGCCTGTTTCCTTATCTTTGAAATAAAGACGTATCAGAGAACTGCTATGAGGAATCACAAGCAGTAACATCTTTTATATTATTCGCCAATAAAATAAAAATTAAGCCATTCATTTATTCTCTCATTCATTCATCTGACGAGCACCCAGTCCACTAGACCCAGGCCCCCCATGCTGGCACCGACCATTTTGCTCTCTTTTTAGAAACCTCTGGGCTGAGACACAGGCTGATAATCTATAGCATCTAGATAATCCTTCATTAGATAAAACTGGTTCCCTAAGCTTTACTGTGCAAAGGGTGGGGGCCGGGCCTGCCAGGGTGACGACAGGTGCATGCCCTGCTAGGGACCCGAGGTGCTGCGCCAGCAAAAGGACATGGACTTAGCCAGGGCCAGGCTCCTGCTCACACACTTTCACTTGGGATTTCACCAAATCCTAGAGCAAACCCTCAGAGGCAGTGTTTTTGGTGCTGTACCACAGGGGAGAAAAGAGGCCGATACACACCACACACACACACACACACACACACACACACACACACACAGCTTGCCAGGTCTCAGAGCTAGTCAGGATGCCCGGCGTCGCCATCACCACGTCTGATGACACGATGCATCAGTGAAAGGATCCCTTTGCTTCCACATGCCGTTGGGGGCACCAGCAGCTGAGCGCCTCCCCAGGGCCCAAGTTTCTGTCAGGAGCTAGCTAGTGTGCTTCTTCATTTTGTCCTCCCAACAATACTACAGAGTGAGAATTACCGTTCTTGTTTTTCTGATGTAGAAACAGAAGCTCAGGAACCCATGGGACTCATGTAGCAGGAGAGGGGACATGGATTCAAACCTAGAACTACCCAGCTCCCAGCTCCCCCACCTCCATCCAGGGCAAGGGACCCCTAGCTTCCTGGAGAGATCAGAGGGAGGGATCCAGAGGGAGAGCTCTTCACCACCACCTCCTTCGAGAGCCTATCTTTTCTGAAGCCTCCTGTTACATTTTCTTCATGAGAATGCTTCTTCCTGCTGGTTGCTACATACAGTGTCTCCAAGTATCAGGCAAAATCCACCCTTCCTCCTCTCCCCCACTCCCTTCCTCCCGTCTGAGTCAAACCGAGGCTCCAGGCAGACAGGACATACTTAATGCCCCTCACTTCCCACCACTGGGATCTCTCCAGCTCCCACAGTAAGGGTCCTGCAGGGCTGCCCACCCCATGCTGACCACCTCAGCACCTTGGGCTCTCTGCTCAGCCTTCACCGTCTGGATGAGCCTCCCCTAGCACCCCACTGAGAGGCCAGCCTTCTCCTCACTGCACACGGTCTCCCTGACTCCGCCCTGCTTTTCCTTTTCTCAGGGCACTCACTCCCTTCTGCAGTTTTCTTATTTATTATATTTACTGTTCATCTTCCTCCCTATCCCTTTCCACCTCTGCTAGAGTTTAAGCCCTTTGTACATTTAGACCAGTGACTGACACACAGTAGGCACCCAATAACTATTTGCCGAATGACTGAATGAATTTCATAATCACTGATGGAGGAAACTTCTGGGTACAGACGGTGAGGCAGAATACGGAATCTCTCCCCCCTTTCTAATGAAACATAAATGCCCATATCCTCACTGTCCGATCAGATGGGGCTAAAACAGTACATTCTGGAACAGTGGAAAGAACACAGGTTTTGGAGCCACACTTGAGGTGTGACTCCCTGCTTAGACCTGAGCAGCAGTGCCTGTCAGAGTGCTGGGCACAGGCTAGACATACAGCATATGTAAAATGGACAGAGGGAGGGATGGACCGACAGACAAATGGTCAGCTGACAGCCATTCTCATCCTTCAGGTGGAAGCTCAAATGCCACATCTCAGAGCCGTTACGTGATCTCACCAGATGGAGGAATCCCAGCTACTAGAATAACCTAGTTCAGAAAAGGCTGATTGGTGACGAGAAGAGGGTCTTTAGTGGAGGACCACATGGCTCTTTTCTTTTCACTGAACTAAGCATTATTTTCGATAATTTGGTTAGGACACAAAAGATTATACATACATACCACAAAACTGGGAGAAAGGGCATATAATAGAATCGAAACCTATAAGGATCTCACATACCCAAATGCATGCCAGACGATTAGCCTAGAAAGGAGTTGAAGAAGTACATCTCTATAGAAAGCTAATTCACCATGCTTCTCTAAAAATTCCCCAAACACATGCATGTCTGCCCTGCTCGAGACACGGCTGAACCTTTTGGAAAGCAATACAACACATGGGAAGGACTACAAAATGTCCTTGCCCTTTAACCCAATTAGCTGAGTCCTGGGAATTTAAGAAACAAACAACCATAAACGATCATGGCAGCATTATCTCTAATAGCAAGACACTAGAGACAGCAAAACACACACAAGAGATAAGAAGGTAATCACAGCCCGATACCGGGAAGGGCATTAAAATGGTAGCTATGCAAATCGGGCAGCAGAGGAGGAAATGTTGGCCACATGATGTTGGATGAGCAAGGCAGGATCATGGGAGACTGGCCAGTCACTGGGAACAAAGAGGTGCTGCCCATGGACAGACAAGAGGGGCTCCCAGGATCGACATGCAGTTGGGCTTGGTTCTTGGGATTATGGCTGGATTTTCTTTCTTGGCTTTGGTTTTCCTCAAATTCTGTTTTGTATTTTAAACACAAATGGAAAAGAAGATCTCAACCAGCTGGAATGTTGGGCTGAAACCAACAGATGACATGGAAGAGGGATAAATGCAAAGTCCTGTATTTCCTTTAAGAAATAACCTAAGAATACAGATTTGACGGGCGCCTGGGTGGCTCAGTGGGTTAAGCATTGCCTTTGACTCAGGTTATGATCTCAGGGTCCTGGGATGGAGTCCTGTGTCTGAACTCCCTGCTCAGCGGGGAATCTGTTTGTCTCTCTGCCCCCCACCACCCCTGCTCATACTCTTTCTCTCTCTCAAATAAATAGATAAAATTAAAAAAAAAAACCCACACGCACTTGAATGGATGTGTGTGTGTGTGTGTGTGTGTGTGTGTGTGTGATATCAAGAGCTGCTAAAAGGAAAAAGGGAACACAAAGGAGCACTATTCTGAAGCCTGGAACTGGGATGGCGGGGACTATAGATCTGCCCTTGTAGCAGGCCAGTATGATCCCCACAACAACTGCATAAAGGACAAGGTGGGGACATGGGGACATTATAGTCTGGACCAATTTCCTCTAATCCAACAAAGACTGAAGTCAGGATCTGAATTTTGTGGCTCCAAGACCCATGCTCCTTTTATAACACTGTGAGCTCAAGGGCTGTGTTAGCGAAAGAGAAAAAGCAGGGGAAAGCCTGGTGGCCATACACTCCACTGGAGACAATTCTATCACAGGAGATGCTAGTTCAGGTGTAGGCCACATTGACAGAGATATGTTAGCAGAAGAGGTGACAACCTTCTCTAGTTAGTGCCACTCAGACCCTTCCTAAAGAGCCTGTCTGGTCTTGAACCCTATCTTCTAGGGACACAATCATAGAAGAGTAAGCAGGATGGTCAGAAGTCTTAGGATTGGGATGCCTGGATGGTTCAGGTGGTTAAGCGTCTGTCTTCGGCTCAGTTATGATCCCAGGGTCCTGGGATAGAGTCCCGCATCAGGCTCCCTGCTCATCAGGGAACCTGCTTCCCTTTCTCTCTCTCTGCCCGCCTCTCTGCCTGCTTGTGATCTTTGTCTGTCAAATAAATAAATAAAATCTTAAAAAAAAAGTCTTAGGATTTTGAGAGATTTTGATTGGCTTGCTGCTTTACTCACATTATCTTATTATGTAGCCCTTCATACATCTGGCGAGTAGATAATAGGTTCCCATTTTAAAAATGAGAAAACTGAAGCTAAGAGAGGTTAAGCACTTGCTCAAGGTCACATACGAGGCAGTGGTGGTCAGAATTTGAACATAGGGCTGTCTAAGTCCAGAAGCCCCACTCTTTCCTGGACAGCTTCCCTCATGTGAAAATAGTAAAACGGAATTTGAACTACTTATTAGTTGGTGAAGAGTCATAAATTGCCACATTCAACTCAGCAAAAGGGCTATGAGGAGAAGTGTTCTTGTGACTTCAGAGAGAGAATGTGAATGACCTTAGAAGTCCTAGGGAAGTAGATTTTTAGTTCAACAGAACATCTAGGTGACAGCAATAACTGGATGAACTCTTGGGTAGGAAGATGACTCCCATGCCTGGAGATGTTCAGGAATGGTCTAGAAAGGCATTTGCTTGTAGTGGATAGGAGATCTGGATAGAGGACCTCCAACTGCACTTTTTTTTTTTTTAAAGATTTTTATTTATTTATTTATTTGACAGAGAGAGAGATCACAAGTAGGCTGAGAGGCAGGCAGAGAGAGAGAGGGAAGCAGGCTCCCGCTGAGCAGAGAGCCCGATGCGGGGCTCGATCCCAGGACCCTGAGATCATGACCTGAGCCGAAGGCAGTGGCTTAATCCACTGAGCCACCCAGAAGCCACCCAACTGCACTTTTGACCCAGAAGTTCCACAAGCCTATGAAGCTGTTTGGCACAAACTGATCAATTCCTTCAAAAGAGGGGATGAAAGTATCTGTTGACATGTCTCTTTACAGATATAAAAGTAAAAATTATATGCCCAAGGTAAACACATTTGTCCAGAGAAAACTAAACACAGAAAATGAAAATGAAATAGATTCTGTTGGAAATGCTCACAAGTTAAGGCTTTGTTTTCTGAAAGCAAGAAACCATACTCTGGGGAAATGTGCAATCTCAGAAATAATCAAAGAAAATATAATGAGGTACTAGTTTTCACCTAGTAAGGCGGCAGAATAATTTAAAACATGGTCACACTCATTATATGTATCAAGACTGATAAAAAAAATCTCATTCCTTTTGACTCCAGTAAAACGACCTTAAGAAAATGATAGAAAATATAAAGGGAAAAAACAAAACAAACAACTGTGCACACAAGAAACCCTCCCCTGAGTTTTGTTTATAAATAACCTAAAGGACAAGGAAGGGCAAATGGGCAGCTGGGTGGTGGGGCTAGGATCAAGGTTGGCGAGGGGAGCCGGAAGGCGGGGAGGGGCCTGCTTGTTGTGCACAAGGAAAAGCCCAGGAGCACCAAGTGCTGTGGGATAAGCACAAGCTGTCTGGAGGGCCAAAAGCAGGTGTGAAAGCCAAGGTCACCATGTAAGAGGTCAGAGTAGGCTGGAGACTGGACTGGGGCACTTGGGGGAGGACTTAAATGGTCGTGGGGAGAGAAGAGGAGAAGAATGTCAGCTCTCATCCTGGTGGCCCTTTGTCCACTCCGGCCTGGTGCTTTAATTACATTCTCAGTCCTTCTAAGAACCCCATGATGAGACATTATTTCCTCCATTTTGCAAATGAAGAAGCTGGCATTCAGAAAGAGGACGGAACTCAGGTCAGGTGAGGCAGTCGGTGCGAGTCTCGGGAAACGAACTCGAATGTGGGGACCTCTAGACTCAGGCTCTCCCTGCCTCCTGCCCTGGACCGTGCGGGCAGCGGGCCTCCCTCAGGAGCTGGCAGCCCTCCACCTTAGCCCCACAGCCCAGCAGATGGCTTCCTCCACTATAGCTTGACGTCCGCCAACTTGGTGGATGTTGGAATGGACGGTTACATTTCACGGAGCAGCAGGGAAACATGATAAATGGAAAGGGAAGGCTGCAAACCTGATAATAGGCTATGATCACAGGTATGCGAAATACACACTCAGGCCTTGAAAAAGAGACTACAAGGGATACATCGCAATGCTTGTAGTAGCCCAATTTGGAGCGTTTTCCCAAAAATGTCTATGAAGTGGCTTTTATTTCTTTATAACTACAAAAGCAAATCATAATTTGAAATGCACCCAAGAAGTCCACAGGCTCAGAACGGTCACTCACACACGTTCCTTTGCCAGAAAATAAAAACAAGCCACATCTTTCCGTTTCATCTGGTAACCAAGAACTTGTTGCCAGGACTTGTGAAGACAGTACCCAAACTCCATCCATCCAGGCTCTGCCAACTGAGACCTGACTGTCCTGTCCTCCACAGCTCACCGGCCTGTCACAGGAATCGAAAAGAAAGAACCTAAGTATGAAAGGGAGGGGATGCTCATTGGGGCCTAAAATGAAAGTCACCTGCATCTTGTCCAACGGCTCAGCACTCCGTGATCAGGAAAGAGTGACTCGGAACAAGTTTTGGGGGTGGAGCCTCAGCTACTCAAAAGGAAATTTACTCTGTTTCAGGCATCCTCAGGTACTGGAGAAGGAGCACGTCTTTTTATGTAGGAAACACTCTTGTTCCTCCAGTAAAGCAGGTCGTTGAATGACTTCTACTGGACTGATACTGCTCAAGAGAGGTGCTTGTGTTCAAATACACAGTCCCAGCCCCATCTCAAACTTCTTGACTTGAGCTCACTAAGCCACAGCCCAGAATTCTGTAATTTAAGCCTCAGAAAATTCTTAATATTGGACATGTTTGGAAACTCTCTACCACACCAAATGATTTGAGTTTTGTCTATGTATCTGTAATAAAATTGTGAATCCTTTTAAATGGTACTATAGTTCCTTCAGTGGCTTCAATTAATGAGACTGATTTCCACTGGTTACGGAGGTTGGGTCTCTCTAAATATACCCTGAAATTACAGTCCTAGAGTCTCAGCCAGGCCTTAACATCCCACTCACCTTTCAGGGAGGTGACAAGGGGGTTTGTGCACAGACCTGGATTCTGACCTGACTTCACTGCTGACAAATCTGAGACGTTGGCCAACATGCTATTTAGCAACCCCCCCCCCACACACACTTTTTTTGAACCTGTTTCTTCACTTGTGCAGGTACAGGAATGATGGTCCTGCCCCTGTATGATAGTAACAGGGCACTGGGTACACAAGAGGGGCTCAAAACCCTTTCAGTCTAAGTAGGGTATGAATCTCTCCTGATTTCCCATCAGAATTGGTTATATGTCCTTCCTTGTCACACCCACTTTTGACTTTATTCTGCCTTCTAAGCTAAAAGTAACTAACATCTGTGTGGTTCTTTGAGATTTCCAGAGCCCTTTTCCCAGATATTACCTGGAGTACTCTTCACAACAACCCTGAGTTAGGGATCATTATCTCCACTTTAAAAGAAATGAGCCCCAGAGAGCTCAAAAGACCTTGCCAGAAAAGGTAAAGTCAGGATTTGAACGCAGATCCCAGAATCTTTCCCACCCTGGTCTGTCCCTACTATAGGCAATATACATTACACAAAGCACTTTCACTTCTCTTATAACGTTTTAAAATGTATTTCCACGACTATTTCCCCCACCAACCTAAAAGCACCTATAAAGTGGGTACCATATGGTAATAGTCTTGGAAGGGAAATGCACAGAGCTTTTGGGTGTCTGGGTCGCCGCTGTGGTTAGGGAGAAAAGGCGATGAGCTCAAGAATAACGCATACTTTTTCCCCAGTCTCTCATGCATTCCGCACTACTCGTGCCCACGCTGTTGAAATGAACCCATTTTAATAGCATGAATTAATCAAACACTGCTACCAAGTGTCACAAACTTTACTCATGAAACGAGTTAAACTGTGTTAAACACTTACAAAAGTCCTGACATATATTATCTGTTATTATTTAATTATCCATACAGCCTGTGAGGTAGACATTATTTTCCTCATTATATTGATAAGGACTCTGAGAAGTTAAGCAGCCAGCCCAAGATCGCACTGCTAGTTTGTGGAAAGTTGGGGAAATGCCATAAAAGGAAATTCACATCTACACATTTTGTTATCAAGCATACGATATTTCACATTACAAAGGATTCTTTCATTTACTAAAATAAAAGTCCTCAAAGATGTAGCCACCACCCCTACTTAACCCAGTGACTGTGACCTTTGGCTTATAGACCTTCAGTGGTCTGGTGGATCAAGCATTAGAGAAAACAGAGGCCCAAGTTTTTCAACCAATGCCTAAAAGCCAATAACCAGAAATGAAGAAAATAATAATCGGCAACATTTATTGAACACTTTATATATACGTAAAGAATTCTTATAGCAACTCTGCAAGGTAGATATCATCTCCTTTTTATGGAACAGAAAACGGAAACTCAAGAGATTAGGTTAAGCCCAAAGCAAGCAGGGAAGCCAGGCTTGGAACCCAGGCGCTCAGCCCCAAACCCTTGCCATTTCCAATACACCATGCTGACTTCACAGGCATTACAGAAAGTGCAAATCAACAGGAAGATCGAATGTGGTTTGCCAGATTGTGCACCAGGCACCTTAGTGAAGCAGTTGCTGAGTGAGATAAAAATTATGTAACTTGAAAGATCATTTGAGATATAAAAGGATAAACGAACTGACACGGGGTGACATTGCCCCCTACTTCCTGAAGGTAACGTCGGACCACTTCTCACATTACCGCCCCCCATACCCTTTTACAGAGATGGATTCAACTTATCAAGGAAGCTGGATCTCAGATCATCTTGAGTGAAAAGGGCGTCTGGTCTTAGATCTGTTCTTTGAAGTACGAGAAAGTAACTTGGTTTCGAGACAGCCCTTTGGATCTGCAGACAGCAACCACACCCCTTATGAATTTTCTTGCTTTCAGCCTGAATGTTCCGCCCCTCAAAGGACACTGGTCACCTCCTCTGTACACTTGATATCCTTAAATAAATGAGGATAATGATTGTCTACATCAAAGAATTAATGAGGCTTTATTATAGAACAAAATAGAGGAACAGAGATAGAAGTCCTTGAATGGTAAAAATATTAGTTCAAATTCTCAGTCAAGTGATAGGCAACTCAGAGACACTTTATCCCCCTCCGAAAAGACAGTACTTTCCCCATCCCCAGAATGACGCTGGCGCCATGTTGCTGCCTGAGTCTCAGCAAATCCGTCTGACTTCTTTGGAATGGGGAGTCCACGTTCAGGGCAAGTCGATGACCCTGGAAACCTGCTGGCTCCCTGCCCGCATCCCACCACGCACGGTTGGGTCTGATCTGGACAGCACCATCGCCCGCAAATCACAAGCCACGCAAGGAAAAACGATAAGGCTTTATGAAAAATCCAAAGTTTATTGCAAATTGTATTTTGCTTCCCTTCGTTCTTCATTTTTACAGGATTTATTGATATCCATGATTTTTTCACAGATGTACTTGTTGACTTTGGAGAGTCTCTGTGCAATTTCAGTTTCATCCACAGTTTCTTGTGCTATTCTGTCATACAAACACTCTAGACAGGGGAAAGAAACAAGACAGCCAAGGATTAATGGTGGATTGGAGTACAATCTTTTAAGGGGGCAAAAACAAAATGGGCCTCCTGACATCCCTCCCAAACACCAATTCTCGTGTCTGGCACAGCTGTATTTTAAAATTTTCATCACAAGTGTACTTAGAAAAGAATAGATAGAAACTGTAAGTTTATCCTTTAAAAATTAGGATACAACATCCGTGTGCCTACCACCCAGCTTAATAAGACATCATTGGTCCCCTGGGGTCCCCTCCCAAGCCCAACCTCCCCAGAGGGAAGCACTCTTCTGGATTTGTTCTTTTCTTCTCATCTTATCACATGTGTATACATTCCTAAATGACATATTGTTTACTCTTCCCTGTTTCCTAACTGTTTTATAAGGGTATCCACACCTCAAATATCTTTCTGACTTTCTGTTTTTCACTCAACATTTCATAATTTACCCGAGTGGAAGTGGGCAGCTGCAGCTCATTCATTTTCCCTGGAGGGCAGTACGCTCTTGAAAGGACTACTCCACCATTTGCTGATCCATTTTATGGTCAGTGGAGACCTGGATGGTTTCCAGTGTTCTGCAATCACGAACACCCCGGCGCATGTCTCGTGGAGCGCACGCGCAGGCGGATACCCAGCACCGGCCTCCGTGCGGAGCTGCCCAATGCTAGGGCATGTGCATGCTCAGCTTTGCTAGATGGTACCCGGTGAACTGCTTTCCAAAGCGGTTGTGCTGGCCCTAACAGAAGCATATGCAAGCATGGGTTGCCCTGTATCCTCAAAAGCACCTGACACTGTGAGGTTATTAAGGTTCTGATCGCCTGGTGGGTGTGAAGTGGCGTCTCATCGTGGTCATTAGTACTGAGGCTGAGGATGGCCACTCTTACGGAGTCTGACATCTGCAGTGTGATGAAGCCGAGAGCAAGCCTCCGACGTGGTCTGACGAGCCTGACTTCAGCCCACTTCCTAGCCCGGGGACCTGAGGCAAATCACTGCCCTAGATTCCTCACCTAATAACCAAGGATGACAAGCCACAGGTTATCTTTTTTCAGGCTGTGATGGAACATAGGAGATCAACATTTTGCAAGCCTTCTTCAAACCGTAAGGAGTGCTACGCCTCCCTGGGGCTGTTATAAAGTCTCTTATGCACCACAACTGCTCGTTCCCAGGGCCTACCACAGTGCCTGCGGAGGGGCAAGGTTAAGCGAATTTATGTGAAGTGAATGAGTGACTGCGTTCCCAGGGAAACCTCAGAGGATGTGAGGGGACTGGAGGCGTGCATGGGGAATGTGCCCCTGGGGTACATAATCATGGGCAAGAATTTTAACTACTTTGAATCTGCGCTTCCTGACCTCTGAGACAGGAACCACGACCCACTCTTACAGAATGGCAATGGAAGATAAACAAAATCTCGTCTACCAGCTCAGCCCACAACAGGCAGTCCTACTAGAGATGCAGCATGTCACGCTCCGAGGGATTGCAGGGCCTACCCCGTGCTGACCCTCCACTGGTGTGAGAGAAGGCAGAGGCCTGCAGAAAGGGGGTGAGTACAGGCACAGGCCGCGGCTGCCACCCCCAGTGCCAAGCCCTTCCTGGGTGTGTGGCCAGCCTGCTTCCTGGTGCCATCCACACTGCTGGGGCAAGTGCTGGAGGCGTTCTCTGTGTCCAGGGACCCTGGCCCCCTGCCACACCCCCCCGCCCCCCCACTGAGAAGGGGTTTGCAAAGAAAAAAGACTTTAAAAGCTTTCGGTTGACGTCCACTGTTCCCTGACCACTCAGAGCCCACTAATCTCCACTTCATCTTGTTTTGGACTTTCCACAGGGACTGAGACAAGAAGGTAGGAGGCCCCGTCTGGCTCCAGTCCTGCCTTCTGCTGGGTTCACCTGCAATTCCCTCCCCCTCCAGGCTATCCCACAAATCAGCGCCTGTGATCATCTTTTCCCAGATTAGCCTGGCTCCAACCTTTGGTGCCCTAAAACCTTACTCATCCTTCCAGATTCAGCCTTCTGGGGACATCCCAGACTGAGCTGGGAGACCCCACTCTGCTGACAGCCTCTGAGCTCCCGCTAGCTTACTCTCTCAAAGCACTGACTGCAGTCTAATAAAACTGTGACCAGTGTCTCTCCCACAGACAGGAAGGCCCGGACATTCCATCTCCAGTCCTGGGTTGGGAGGAAGCAGACATTAACAGCGACTTTGCTGGAACCTGAATCAAATGAGGGAGGCAACTCGTGCTGAGAACCACTTCGAAGTTCAGGGGTTCGATTCTGGCTCTTTCCCTAGTTGTTGTGCAACCTCTAAGTGGGAACCAACCCCTCTGGGTCTCAAGTTTACCATCTGTGAAAACAGGATGGCAAACCCCATAATTCAAGAAGATTCTTCCAGTGCTACCTCTTTAGCTGTCTGGAAGCCAGAAAGGTGGGAAAGAGGCTGAGGAGAGAGAAGGAGGGTGGATGTGATGGCCCTCAGAGCCCTGGCAGGGGTCACAGAAGAGGCAGGAAGAGAAAGGGGTGAATGGAGAAAGGTTTACAGGAGTCCTCCCCAGAATCCCAACCGCTCTCGTGTTCTGGGGGCAAGAGCACTGCACGGCCCCTCAGGTTGATTAAAAGGCTTTGTTAGACTCTAAATATTAATCACCTGCACTTGCCGGGAATGTCTCCCTCTGCGAGGGAGCATTTGAGATTATTGCTTAATTAACAAGGTTTATAACAGCGCTAAGGTGTCCTATTAAAAAAGTTATAAAAATTAACCAGAACTCAATGCTGTGGCTCATTTAGAAAGCTCAGACACTCTGCAAAAGGTCATTTGACCTTAATACGGTTTAACTGTCATTCTGGAGTTGATTATTAAAGCAAGACTCTCCTACAGCCGTCCTGCTTCCCTTGTTCTAAAACGGTATCAGTGTTCACCCATCCCGCTGCCTTATGGAACGGCTTTAAAATCAGAGATGAAAAAATCCTTGTGAGCATCAGGGATTATCATTTTTATATGGCAAACAAGACTAAATGTGGTAAACACCAAATTAATGGAAGCAATCTCAATCCACAAAGAGACTGCATGGGAAGAACCAGTCCAGTGCAGTCTGGAGGAGCTCAAAGAATCAGGCTAAAAATGGTGAGTGTATGGTGGAATAGGAGACAGACTTCAAGCTTGCCTGGTTGTAGTAAAGAAAGAACTAACACTGGTAGCACAAGAAACCTCTGGAGACAAGGAAGTCTGAAAGCCTAGTTCTACCCGGCTCTCACCTAACCAGCTGAGTGGCCTTGGGTCATTCTTCCTTCTCATTCACTTGCACGGCAAGTGTTTCTGGGCTCTAAGGGGTTGTGGGTAGAGCAGGTCTCTGGGAGGCCAAGATACAGTAAAAAGGGGATAGAGGAGGGCACAAAGGGCTCTGAGACATGTAGCCGCAGTGTCCACCCACCCTGAGAGGTGAGGGAAGGCTTCCCGAAGGAAGGGTCTCCTAAGCATATCTGGGGCCGGGAGAGGGGTTAGCGGCAGCCAGCCGGGCAAAGCGGCACGGATGCAGGCTGGGGAACATGATCTGTGGTCCAGGCACCAGGAATGGCATTTACAAATTCCCCAACAAGGGTGCAAGGCTTGTTCAGGGAGTACAATAGTTCACGAGAACTCTAGGGGTAGACTGCTGAAAAATAAAGCTGGAGTGCTGGCCTGGGGCCAGGTTCTAAAGGTGCTTTCGTGACTCATTAAGAAGCTTACCTTTTAATAATGGGCACCGTGGACTGGCTGTGACGGGGTGGTGGAAACAGGATCATGTTTGGTTTCTGAACGATCACTCTGGTTACATAATGGGGACAGGAGTCTGGAAGCTGTGGAGTTGTGTAGGGGGGGATGATGGCCTGACTACGAGAGGTGCGGTGGGGCAGGGAGAGAAGTGGGTGGTTTAAGATGTATTTGGGGGCAGAACAGACAGAACGAGGCATGTGGAGGAGGCAAGCGTGACGCATCTCTGGGCCCCTGGCTGGCAGCGACCTTCACCAAGACAGGGGAGCAGGAGGGGCCCAAGGCTCTGAAGGGAGGAGAAAGAAGCAAGAAGGGAAGGAGCATCCACGTGGGCATTGGTGAGGAGAAGGCCGTGGGCACCTGGATATGTGGCTCGGGAACTCCGAAGTGTGGACTGAGCCGAAGAGAGATCTGCGAGCGCCATCCACTGAGTCAGCAAATGTTTACGGAGCACTCACTACCTGTCTCCCCTGAACCAGATGCTCACAAAGCTTCTATTCCACCGGGCAGGGGGGAAAGACGATTACCCAGTGCAGGAACAAACAAGAAATGCTACGCACAGACTTTATGTAGGGAGAGCAGCAGAAAGGTTCCTGAAGACTGGGCTGTTGGGGAAGGCCTCGCGGGAGAACCAGAAGGGGGCAGGGTGTGCAGGGCAGGTGGTGAAGGAAGAGAAAAGAGGCCCCTGTGGTTGGAGCATGGTGGGAAATTGGAGGACAGAGAGGTCCCCAGAGGCCAGGTCAGCAGATGCGCACCAGGACGAGTAGTGTGGATTTCAGCCCGGGCCATCAGCACACAGAGGGCCATGGACACAGCGCAAAGTGAGACCAGCTGGGAGCTGGTGGCAAAAGAGGATGCTGTGGGGACAGATGCCAGGGCAACAGAAGAGGAGCCCACGAGAGGGATGAGAAGCCAGGGAAGCAGGAGGAAATGGAGCTTGGGGGAGGGTTTCGCTGTAAGGAAGGAGTGGTCATGTCAGACAATCTGGGGAGGATGTGAAACACGTGCCCTGGACTTGGAAAGGAGGAAGTGTGTGGGAAACGAGGCAGGAACAGACGTAGTCGAGGGCTGGGAGTGGACACCAGGCAGCTGGGGCATTACAAGTGAACACAGGCAGTGAGTGTAGACAACCCTTTCAAGAGATCTGGATGTGAAAAGAAAAAGAGAGACATGGCAGCAGCTAGGTGGTAGGAGTGGCCTCTAGGGAGTGTTTTATTTGTTTTCATGAGAAATGAAGAGTCAAAGTCTATTTAAATGATGCTGGGAAGGAAGCAGGAGCGCGGGAGCATAATTGGAAGAATGAGGTACTTAGGAAGGCAGCGGGGCTGGGATCCAGATGGAGAGACAGGCCAGACCCAAATAGGAGAAGGAAACTCTTCTTTTGGGCCATGAGGCAGAAGAACAGAGGGTACAGTTAAGTCTACAGTGAAGTCTGCACTTCAGAGCTGTGGGAGTTCCTTTTCTTTTCTCTATGAAGGAAGAGGCATGGCCATCTTTTGAGAAAGAGTGAGATGTGGACTATCATGTTAGGAAAAGCAGAGAAGGTTTAAAAATTCCTTGGTTGGGGGGATGAGGGGCATGGCTCAGTGAGGAAAACCTGGGGGGGCATGGTGGGGGATGTGGCAGGTGGGGCAGAAGTCTGTGAGTGTGGGATGGCCGCTGTCCACACAGCTGAGCCGCCTATAGATTGTTCTATAGCTCTGGGGGCCCAATCAGCTGCACAGGACATCATCTGAGTGGGGTTTAAAGAACATTCAAAATGTCTAGGTGGACCACTAGGTAGCCAGAACAAGGATGGCGATCCTTACAGATGGGAGACACCAAGCATCCACTCGATGCTGGAACGACACTAGGCTGGGGGAAAGAAAAGAGAATATAGTATGACCCAGGGTAAGCTCACAACTAAACCAAAGCAGAGCTGAGGCTCGAACCCGGGCTTTCGATACCTGATTCCTGTTTCGACCTGCTGTCACCCTGCCCCAGGAGTGGACAGGAGAGAGCCCGCAAGCTGAGAAGCACTGAAAGACAGTGAGCTTCAATGACATGATCATCACGGGCTCACACTAGCTCCATGGAGGCAGCAAACTTGTCAACAAAGAATGGTAACTTTCTTCATAGTTGGAACATAACTCTTTCCAAGCTATAATCCTATCCTTTTAGTTGTCTGAGGAGGGAAGTTTTCAGCTGAGGAAATTCAGACACGGAGGGGAAGTGACTGACAAGAAATCACACCAAGGGTCAATCAGGGGACCAGCTTGCTGCTCTCAGTGTTTCATTTGTTCCAACTGCATTTACTGAGCTCCTACTGTGTGCCAGGCAACAAGGACATGGAGATGAGTCAGAGAAGGTCAGACTCGTGCCTAAGGCAGACATGCAGCAGACGATTTTAGACCCACAACGTGACCATGGTGGGCCAGCCAGTCACTGGGAGACATCTGGGACCTGCTGAGTCACCTTCCAACCAGTACAATAGAATCAGAGGTCGGTCACCTATCTAGCAGGGCATGACTGCATCCCCAGGAAGGCCTGTTTCTCATGGCAACCTCCCAGCTCTGGACCCACCATTCCAGACAACAGGCAGACTAAAGGTAACCTGACTGTCTGAAAATAAGTGGCTGCCTATATCAATTAGTCATGAGTCAGCCAGGCAAGGGCAGCTGTATTAGAGCAGAACAAGCCTCACACCAGATCACAGCGGCACGGGCTTGAACCCTATGGCTCCAACCTCAGCCTGCTGAATCTCGCTGAGTCCTGCTCTACCCTGACTTCCAAAACATACCCGACATCTGGCCATTTTTCCCCATTCCCACTGCTATAACTGAGGTCCATGATACCATCATCTCTATCTGAGACCACAGCAGGAGTGTCCTAACTGATCTCCCATTTGGTCACTCCACGATCTGCAGACCCCACCACCCTTCTCCTGGGAGTCATGTGCTGTTGGAACTCCACAGATTCCAGTTGTTTCATGTGGCCTTCTCGGCCCTCAAGACTTGCTCTCAGCCACCTCCCTGACCTCACCATCCCCTCACTTATGACTCTGCGTGTCTGGAGCTTCCTCATCCCTTAAGCGTGCTGGCCTTTGCACCTGTGTATTCTACCTGTTGTACTACACCTCAGACCTCCACCGGGCTGCCTCGTCTACCTCCAGGCCCCATCCTCCTCAAGCAGGCCTGCTCCAACCACCACACCTCACACAGCCCTCTTTGTCCTACTGTAACATAAGGTGATGCTTCACCACCTTCACCGGTACCTGAAATTATCTGACATATTTGCTATCTGCCCTAGAACTTGGCATGTGGCCTGCTCAAAATGTGCATGTTGGTGGAGTCTACTTTCTTCACTGAAACATGGCGGCTGGACATTTAGAGGCTAGTGGTCAGGAGCAATGCTTCTGAGGCCCAAGGCAGGGACTCTTCCCCAGGAATCCTTTCCTGATTTTCCAGCTAGGGGTCTGCTCCTCTCCCGAGACCTCCCTCAACACATCATCAGTCCCCCTCACGCTAGTGACCTGAACCGTACTTGTGTCCACAGCTCATCTCCCTGTGAAATGTGAGCTCTCCAGGGACAAGGTCCATACCTGTTCTCTTAGGTCCCACACATGGCCTGGGGCCTGGCATGGAGAGGCTTCAGTGTTTGCTGACCTGAACTGTGTCTGGTACCTTCCTGACAAGAGTACAGAACAACATCTCAGTCATTGCGTTTGTACTGCAGTGACCTACCTCTGACAATGCTTAGTTTGTGAGGCGAGAGGGGTGGCTTAGGGACCGCATCTTTCTTTTTTTTTGTGGCAACTCCTGTGACGCTTCTGTTCTTCAGAACATCTGTTCCCCAAATCATGACTGCCAAGTTCTTTGTGTACTTGGAATCTCCTTGGGTTACTTGTAGCTGGTGCCATTTCTCCTCATCAACCCAAATCCCGCTTCCCAGATGGACCTGAAAGGGATAAGAACACAAGCACCTGTGTCGTCGGACAGGCTGGCAGTTGGAAACTTTTCTTGTCCTTTAAAAGACATTGCTGCACAACTACAAGGACTCATTCCATAAATACTACATTAACTTTGTTTGAGGGAAATAATGCTTATTTACTAAATACCTATAAGGCACCAGGCCTTATTTGAGTGCTTTATATCTACGATCTCAAATCTCCATGGCAACCCTGGAAGGAAGGCATTGAGACCCTATTTTCATTTCAGATGGAAAAACTGGGTTGAGAAAGGTGAAGCCAATTGCCAAAAGTCACTCGACTATTAAGTTGTAGGGCGGGGATTCTAAGCTCTACTCAAGTTATAACAAGGCCACTGAGAGCCTGACTGAATCTCAGGAAGGTATACAGTTGTCTCTCTGTCGCACTTCAGAAGGACCTTTCTCCCTTTCGAGTGAGCATGCTGTCCTGGCACAGTGCTTCTCCACTGTGGCACAGTTGGGGGTCGTCTGGAGCTGTAAAAATTGCCTGTGCCTGGGCCCCATTCCCAGGATTTGGATTTATTACTCTGAGTGGGGCCTAGGGACTAGGATCGTTAAAAGTTCCCTAAGTAATTCAGGTGTACAGCTAAGTCTGAAGACCATGGCCCACTGGAGGGGGCAGCCAGCAGCCCTGCTTGGCCATCAGCTGGAGTGTGTTTGCACAGGTCCTTTCCCACCTCTGGCTTCAGCTTCTTGTGAATGGAACTGGGAAGGGGGGATTTCATCTTTGCATTCCTTCCGGCTCGGAACACGTGTGGTTTTCCCAAATCAAACCAAACCATGGCCTCCTTAGTCTGACTCTAACGCCGCATGGGACAAACACAGTCTAATGCTCCCTACAAGGTTAGCGCTCAAAGTTTCAGAGCTGAGTCACTAAATGTAAAGGACTCAGAATGATCTAGCAATGAACTAGAGGTGTTTCTCTTTTCTGGCTCCTTTAACAACTCAAACCTCATTTGCTGATGTTATCCTTTAAAAAAAAATAGGATTTTGACTTTGACATTGCCATTTATGTTGTGTTTCTAACGAGTCTATCGAGGGTGGAAACGGCCTCTGTGGGGAAGGAGGGGAGGCAGCTGGTAATGAGCGTACTTCCTAAGGGTAATGAGAGGCTCTGCCAAAAGTCCTTGTCTGCAGCAAGACCTGTAGGTCAATCACATCATGCGGTCAGGAGACCTCTCGGGAGAGGTCCTGGTCTGAGAGACCGCACACACACCCCCAAACTGACGGCAGACTGGCAAGAAGCACTGTTCAAAGACGACTGAAGACTGGCTTGGAAAAGACGGTGGGCACACACAGACAGAAAGACAGAGGTCGGTCAGTAGCACTTCCTCCTTCACCAATTACTGACATTTTACAATCATTAAAAAACAAAAACAAAAACGAAACAACGCAGCAATACAGCCCACCCACGAACGCCAGTAAGTAACAATCCTGCCGGCCTCCTCTGCCTTGCCTTCCTTCTGCTCACACGATCACTCGGATCTCTACAGGCCTGCGATCAGATAACCAGATCCACCCGGCCTTCCTGTGCCGCAGACCTCAGGATTGCAAATCTGCTCACAGCGCTCGGGAAGACAAGCAGCCCTGGAAGTGAGATGCACTGCCTGGGGCCACCTGGGCAATACAGATCTGAGGTCAAGTCCGGCCTTTCCTCCTCAGTCTGAACTGCAGGTGAGCAGTCTGGGTGCCAGTTCAGGCATGCGGGTGACAAGTTTCCTGCTGCTCCCAGCTAGGCCCCAAGTCACCTCCCTGGATGGCACTCTGAAACTACCCTCACAAGCTTCCTCATGTAAGGGAAAAAGAAGGAATTTGAATTAAATTAAATTCAGAGTCAGAAAAACTTCGAGAAGGAAGACAGCTTCCGTTTTTCAAAGATCTCTGCTCTTTTCTACCCTTGGCCTTTCTTTTCTATAATCTATGAATTTATTATTCTTAAAAGAGAAATGACAGTCATTTTGCCAAAGTTCTACTAGGTAAGGGGGGGGCACTAATATTTTTTGAGGACCTGGACTGTACCCTCTATTTAATCCTCATAATGACCTTAAGAGATGGAAATAGGTTAGAGGTTTTTATTGTTTTTTTGTTTTAAAGATTTTATTTATTTCTTTGACAGAGACAGATCACAAGTAGGCAGAGAGGCAGGCAGAGGGAGAGGGGGAAGCAGGTTCCCTGCCGAGCAGAGAGCCTGATGCGGGGCTTGATCCCAGGACCTTGAGATCATGACCTGAGCCGAAGGCAGAGGCTTTAACCCACTGAGCCACCCAGGCGCCCAGGTTAGAGGTTATTAATCCCACTTTACAGACATGAATCCAGATCAGAAGGACAAAATTACCTTTCCTAAGACATACTAGCAGTAAATTTTGGGATCAAGATTCAAACCCAAATCTGTATGATGGCAAAGCCTGTTACCCAGACCTTCCTGCTGCTGCCACTGTCACCGTGGTGACAACGTGATGACAACGTGGTGGCAACGTGGGGGAAACATAGCCTATCTATTGCATCGATATTCTACTGGGTTTCTTTTTCAGCTTTCCTCTGTATCGGCCCAGACACTTCCCTTGCTGGCCCCCCACCACAGGTTACTACTGCAGATAGGAAGCCAGAAGAAGCCACGGGTTGGCTTTCTGCCTCCAGTCCCTGCTTCCTCCAACTCCCCGTATAACCACTGCCAGGATCAGTTTCCCTAAAACACGGCTCTCCTTCTTTGACTAGCTGACTTCCAGAATTTCAACCGTGTTTCTGTGTGACCCCTCTAGAATCTTGAATGGCTCCCTACTTACTATCACATCAACCCAATCTCCTTAGTCAGCTGTAGAGGCCCTCTAGGATTCTCTTTCTATTCAACCTCCTAGCCTTTATTCCCCTACTATGGCCATCACGATGATGTTCTCAAACTCCTTCTCCTCCTTCTAATTTTAGTGTGCGGTAACACAAAGACGGGCCCTGGAGGCTCCAGCCCCGGGTGTGAATCCTGACCCTGCTATCTACTAGCTGGGAATGTTGGGCTAGCCACTTTTTCTCTCTAAGCATCACTTTCCTCAGGTGGGGAAGAGGCAGAACACCACAGAATTCATCGAGCTGTTCTGACGCTTATATGACACAACGTGAATCAGATGTCAGGAGGACTGCATGTGTGCCGTTATTCCCTTTGCCTTCTCCGCCCCCCAACTCCCTCCCACCCTCAGCAGTGTTTCCGCTCAGGCCTTTCCCCTGTCCAGAAATGAATGCCTTCTCCTATGTCTTCTTAAGCCTGCTTATCTTTCAAGCCCCGGTCCCCGATCCAGGAAACACTCTTTAATTGCTGCAGAGCGAAGTTCTATCCCCTCTGAATTTCTAGCCTACTGTGAGCTTCACCATCTGATTCAGCCCTTCACGGTACATCTCCATGGGGACGGGGTGAAGCTTTGCCCCTTCTGTCCCCTTCCAACTGATCAGGACTAGTCTGAACACAAAGCAGTAAGAAACTGATGGGCATATTTAATATGTTTTAATGGCACAGGCTTTCAGTTCTGATGAGCTGTTGTTTCTTAGAGGAGAAAATACTTTCTGACGTGCACTTGAGTACAAGGCCAGCTTTAAAGCACAGAAAGAAATGGCTCTGGGTAAGACCAATCACAGGCATGTGCTGGGACAAGGGCTCCTTGGGTTAACAAAGCCCAGGGTCACCTGAAGCGAGGCCCAGCTTTCAGAGATGCAGCAGAATAGACTGGAAAAAACACTGGCCTAGGAACTAGGAGACCTGGCTTGCACTTCCTACCTGCCTGTCTCTAACCCATTCTAAAATTACAGAGGAATCCCTTCTCTGGATGTGTTTCCCCATCTATGCCATGTATAAATTAGACGATTTAAACTTTAATGGTCTTTGCAGCTTTGTGATTCAATGAGTTTCTGAAATAAAACATCTTAGACAAAAAAACCAAAAACAAAAACAATGAACTTTATCAAAATCAAGGTAACTTTTGTGGCAAGCCCTATTCACATAAAATATAGTTCGCTATTTGACCAGAATGTTAGCCTTATGTGTCAAGGGAGGCTATTAAAAATACGGCGCCTGCTAGGATGGGACTTGATCAAAAAATGGCTTTGTAAAATGTTTTATAGGACAAAACTAGTTTCCTACTAGGAAATGGATCCCATTCTAATGCTCTAGGCTTTGCAGAGATTAAGGCTTTTGTTCATGCAGGCAGAGAAAAGAAAGGGTCAGAAACGCTAGCAGAGCCAAGAACAATGAGGATACAGGGAACCCTGCTCAAAGAAGCTGCCATCCATTGCTAGTCTGTCTGCTTCCTCTCCTCTCTCTTCATAAATTTGCTCTGCTGAGCTACCAATTAGTTGCAAACAAAAGTCAGGTTAGCTTTACAGCAACATGTCAGCAATAGCTAATGAAAAAACAAAATTGGCAATTTCAAGATTTATTGTGCAACTCCTGTAAAAACATTAAATGAGGTTTGAGAGACCCATTTTCTGGAAATGGAAAAATGATACCTCTGCAAAAGCGGCCCCCATAATGCTCAGAAACTATCCGTTAGTCTTCAAAGGAAGAGAGAAATAGATTTCTCTTGGAAGCTATCTTAAGAAAAGGACTCTAGTCACTCTACAGTGTGGTATCACTAAAAAGAAATCAACACACACAGAACAGTCCTTTCTTTTATCTCCAACTGAGGAAGATTCACCCAACTTAGCTACACAGTTGGAGTCATTAAAGGCCTACGGAGAGCAATGATCCATCCTAGCTCGTGAAGATGGAGACCCTGAGGCCCAGAAAAGGGAAGGACCCATCCAAGCAAGGTCACACAGAAAGCACAGAGATAGAGCTCTACTCGGCATTCAGGCTCTGGGCTGCCTAAATCCATCCTGTCATGCCATCTGTCCCCTGCAAAGCAGACTTTTAAAGCCTGTGGGCTGGAGCAAGTCAAGAGAGAGGGGCCAATGACCCAGCACACCAGTTCTGCCTCCTGGGGTGGAGGTGAGGGGTGGGGTGTGGGGAGGCAGTGCTCAGTGGGAGATGAGGGCATGACAGCCTATCCAAGACAGCCCTCAAGACTAACACATTTCATTTCCTCAGCTGACAATATTTGCTTTTTGCCTCAATCTGGCCAGTTGCAGGGATGTATCTGGACAAACCCAAAGAAAACAACCTTTTCTTTCTCAACAGCCCACTGGGGAACAATACTGGATAAACAGAGACCTTTTGAAGCACAAGGCGGCAAGAAAAACAGACTGACACAGATGATTCTTTGGGGGAGAATGAGAGGTGATGTCTGTAATGTATGTCATGGTGGCAGAAATAGAACTCTAAAACTGAATTTGACTAGTGCCTAAACAAAGGGCTCCAATATACTTCTTCCAAGATGAATCCATTTGGAGGTTAGAAGGATGTCAGAACAGTTCTCTCCCTTGCCCAGCTGCTCTATCATGTGACTTTAAGACCTTCCAAGGCTATTCCATTATTTTTCACCCCTGTACCAATGTAACTACTAATAGTGCTTAAGTTTTCTTTCAAGATTTTTTCCGAGGGTCTTACAAGAAAATCTGAGGAGTTATATGTGGGCTGACCACTGCTGAACATACAGCTTGGAAACAGCTTCGGGACAAGGAGCACGTCTCATTTACCAGCTTATCCTCAGCATCTAGCAGAGGGCTTAGAACACGTAGATACTTTGTAAATGGTGAATGGACACACATTGAGTTATCTGTCAATCAGAGATTTCGTATCTAGTACACCTTATAAATTTTATGTATCTGGTTTTATAGGTGGATAGGACAAGTTTCATCAAACTGCTATGCTTTTTAAAATCTTCCTCAATACTAAGCTATTTTAAAATGTCAGTTTAGTTTTTACAGTTACTTTGGCCCAGTATTTAAGAAAAAGGGGAGGGGGAAGAGAAAAAGAACAAGTCCCAGTACAGCTCCACGAGTTACAAAACACGATTCTGGAAATAGTTACTCAGGCCCGGGCCAGGAGGCCAACTGGCCAAGCTGTGGCGCTGGAAGCTCCCACCATACTCTCCATCGTTACTCTAGCTAACAAACACTTGCAGGGAACGGATAGTGAGCTTGAAACACTACCTTGCCATTGTCTAGGATATACTTGTCCATGACAGGTGCAGGAGCAGGGTAATAGGACGACGTATTTGCTTCCTCACTGAAAGTGCTCCGTAACTCCGGCTCGGGCTCGAGACATTCTGACTTTACTTTTTCCAAGTCAATGGCGGGACCTAGGCAGTTAAGAAAAGAGATCTGTCTAGAACTCCAAGGAAAATAAAAGGCAAATATTTTTAACTACACATCTATCAGCACATAGTGGCACAAAATAAATAGGCTGGCTTATTTTGTCCATTGGACTACACTTAAACCCAGGCTTGAAAATAATATGAGGTATGAACGTCACAAAGGAAAAGGAAGAAAACTGGAAGACAAGAATGAACCAGACTCTAAGTACAAATGAGAAGTGGTCTTTGAAGGTGTCATTGTCTGAATGGAAATGCAGGGGACTCAACTGCCTGCTCAGAAGAGAGGTCCTGTTAAGACCAGGGTGGAGAAGGGTGGGCATCACTGTAATATGCAAATTGCATATTTGTGAAGAGCCCACCTCTGCAGCCTCCATGGGAGTGGGCCACGGCCAAAGAAAGGAGGTTAGGGAAGCAGTGGGGAGAAATGCAAAGACGTCCCCCTCCCTAAGACCTAGTATCTAGCTAGACAGAAGCATTTCAACCAAGAAATTAAAATACAATACAGATTAAGCTTCTGATTGCCTGATCTAGCAGCTACCCTGATTTTTATTTTAATGCAATCAACACAAATTACACGCAGTTTAAACAGTGAAAGGAAGCTGGATAAATGGTGGTTTCTAAGGGGAGTATTTTTTTCTTCTCCATTAGCGTTTAAAAATGATGTACTATTTTTTAAATCACCTATTGTGTCTTGATTACCAAAGGGCAGAGAAACAGGATGAAAATGAGTAAATAAGGCCGAATGACTTGATTAACTTTTACAGGAGAGCAACTCCGAAGGCCAATAGAGAGCTCAGCACGCTGGAAATGCTCCCCTGGCAAACCTTTCAGTGGTTGTTCAGGCTCAGGGTTTTAGCTATTGCTCTCACGGGTCTCCTGGGCCATGCCTATACCTTAAGTAACTGATGAATATCATGGTCCAATCTTCCCTTATCCTAACCAGGTGCATCACTTGGTACAGAGCTCTTTATACATCAAAGCCCTAATGAGCTAGTTGCAATTCTATGTTCAACCGCTATATCCTAGACTTTGGCTGGTGGTAGAGACGGTATTGGTGATTTTGTTACTAAAATTCCTCATGACACGGCTTCCTAGAACAAGACTATCATTCCTGAGTTGCTGGCAGCTGCCATCTGCAAGACAGAATCTCGGCAGTCTCCAAGGATGTAAGTGTGAGCCCTGCACAAAACAGAAGGCAACGTGGCCGGGCAGCAGAACCGTGCTGATGGAAATGCATGGCTCATCTTGGAACAGTCAGTTTCGGTGCTGCGCCTGGCTCCGCTGTGTTTTAATTGCGGGGCCACAGGGGAGTGACCTGTAGATGCAGAAGGTGGCAGAGTGAAGGACAGACAACATCCTGATTGTTCTGATGGCAGCTCCTAATGCTGGGTCATCTATTCAAGAGCTGGGCTCTTCTCTTTGTCGCCAGCCCCTGGCACCTAGTAGGTATTCTCTGAATGTTTGCTAAATAATAAAAGAATGACAACAATGAATGAAGAATTTACAGTTTCAGAAGCAGATGCCAAAGTTTCTCCTCTCTCTGTGTGAGATCTCAGGTTGAATTTCTGAGATAAAACTCAAGTGGAACATTTGATCTTTTCTTAGATCAGGGAAGAGGTAATTATTTCAGTTTCCCCTAAAGGGCATGGCCCAGTTGGCATCTGAGGTCTCTTCCTGCTCTGACATTCAGCAACAGGGAAAAGGGCTGGGCTGAGAGGAAGAGGTCCCCGTAGCCACTGGCTCACAGATCATCTTTGGCAAGATTGTGTCTTTCTCTAAAGCCTCTTTTTCCTTCTATGAAAAGATGGTGGACAAGAGAAGGACTCCAGTTCAGCTCTGACTTCAGTCTGGTTCTCTCCCGTCCATCTCTAACACAGCTGCCAAAGAGATCTCCTTGACTTAAGACCTAAAACCGTGTCCTTCCTTGCTTAGCACCTTCCTTCCTAATTACCCTCAAAACGATGTCATACATTGTAGCCTTCCTGAGGCCTAGAATAGCCAGCCTCCTCTCTACTCCTGGTGCTCATTTCTTGCTTCTGCCCAGGACCCCCGATGCTGTGTCGTCCCAGCCGCCATGCCTTTGGAAGTGCTACTGTCTCCTCCTTGCATAAAGCCACATCTCTCTGCCATGGAGCTTAGTATGTCCTCTGTAAGGCCTTGCTCTGGTCACTACTGGGTGGGGGCAAGGGGGAGAGATGCCTCTGTTTTATAAATACTTCCAGCAAATTCTGTTTGCAACCATCTGCCAATCTGTCTGTTGTCCACATTAGACTGTGAAGCTCTCTGGGGGCAAAATTTTACTTTCTTTGCAGTCTTGGCACCCAGAACAGCACCTGGCACACAGTAGGTTCTCAATAAATCCTTCATGACATGAGGGGAGAGAGCTGTGGGGGAGGAGGGGATTTAGGCAGGCTGGGGCAAAGGTCCCGAAACAAAGCCCTGCTGCTGAGTTGAGGAGCGTGGGGGTACAGGTGGAAGTGGGTGGGAGCTGTCTTTAGACTTCTGTCACCTTTCTGGCAGCCCAGGAAGTAGAAATTAGGCTGTCAAACAGATCGGAAAGAGCCAGCCGGAACAGATGACTCAGAGGGCTACAGAGGGACATATAAGGGACATTAGGAGTGAGGGCTGAGAGTCACTTTTCGGGCCCCATCCCCTGCTGCTCCCTCCCCCCAGCCAAGTCAGACTCCACTCCAAAGTGCCAGCCTGGCCCTCTCCCCCCACAAACACCATTCCTTAGCAGCTTCGCAGTCTGTGCTTGCGGCGATCCTGCTGTCCGACCACTCTACCCCACAGATGTCCACCCAGCGAAACTCCACCAGGCACTCAAGGCCTGACTCAAATGCCACCTCCTCCATGAGGCTATTCTATCCCTTCAAAAGGGGGGTATTATTCTCTCCACGCCTTGGCTTAGAATTAGGAGTCAGACTGGAATTTAAATTCTGGATTTGCCGCTTAACTGTTTAGGGGGAGGCGTAAGCTTCCTCAGGTGGAGGAACTCTGCCTCTCACCCCCAATAATCAGCAGCACTCAGCTGTTTCTGTGTCTGTCTCCCCCACTAGACTGTGAGGCCTGAGGGCAGGCAGAGGCTGTGTCTTTATTTCAGAGACCAGGGCTCAGCGCAGTGAGTGCCTGGTTCACATTCTACCTTCAACAGGTAATTTCCACATGAATAATTACTTAACCTTTCTGACCCTGTTGACTCACCTGAAAGATGGAGCCACAACAGAGATCTGGCAAGACTGAAGATTCAGTGAGTTGACGATATATAAGAAATGAGCACTCCAGAACGTGGCACAGAACGGGCACTGAGGAAACACTGCTCCCCCGCATGGCCCCTCCCTCACACACACGTTATCCCTGGCTACTCTGTCAGTCCACCACTAAACCATGGCTTTGGTGCACACAGAGCAGGTCCTGGCACCCCCACGGCACACCGTGCCCCCCTGGGCTCGCGTGCTGGTCTCCTCGGGAATCACAGTATTGGGATCTTCTGGCTTTCAAGGAAAACTGTTTCCTACCATTCTCCCTCAGCACCATTTAACACCCAGAGGCTGCTTCGCTTCTTCAGCACTGGTTCCTCAGCCTCAGCCAGGAGGGCAGATCAGCCAAAGGCATGCCTCGGGAAGGGCTTCTCAGGGGACTTGAGTAGGAATTACAGCTTCATGACCTTAGACGAGGCATCTCCCTCTCTGTGCCTCCGCTTTTCCTACCTGCAAAGTGGGGATTGCCCATAGCCACCACGTAAGCTGGTGATGCCTCGGAAGAGCCCAGCACAGAGACAGGCGCAAAACAGAGGCTCAGGAAGTGGCAGGTGAATGAAAGGACGACTGGATCCTTAAAATGGGGTGTTCAGTATTACAGAATCCAAAAGAAAAGGACTAAATAGCATGCGATTTCTTTGGGGAGATGAGGGGAGAGCCTCTAGTGCTTTTAATTTAAGAAGGAGGGGAGAAAAAGATTTCATTGCGAATTTTAGTCGGCTCTACTACTAACGATGTTGGCAATTTACATCTCATTACAACAAATGCCTCAGATTGCTGTTTTGCTTTTAAAAATTTCTGAGGCATTGTTCTCTTCAAACACATGTGACCAAATTAGCCACAATAATAAGCACTTGCATGAAGAGACAGCATTGTAAGATCTGGTGCAGATATTTTAGGCAACAAAGGAACTTTTTTCATGTTGTGGGAAGAGTAGGAATTAAAAAAAAAAAAGCCTTTTGATCCACTTCGGGTTTATTTTGGGGAAAATACACCTTCCATGGAGAGAAACCTCTCAGCTGGGTAAAGGAAGCTTTTAAAAAAGTATAAAAGGTAGTACTTGTCTTTTCATTCAGTCATTCAGGAGCCCATTCAATACACAGTCCCTGCTGGCATCCCAAGATCTAGGCCCAGTGAGGCACTGGGGGCCCTGGAGAAAACACAGTTGTCCCAGTTCTGCAGAAGTGGAGGCTTTTATGTGAAACTCCATTACTTTGCATACAAATAGCTGTGATTTGATAGACAAGCACTGGCTTTAGTTAGAAAACCTGGTATAAGAACAGGTTCTGTTACTTATTTTAGTCTTTAAGCCCCAGGGGCCCTTTCCATAAAATGGGAATCATGGCACAGAGTAAGGGGCTTATAAGTGTTTGTTGGCCCAACGAATAAATGAAATTATATCACTCTGTTTTTGTCTGGCTTACATTAGACTAATGATGTTCTTCCTGAAAACCTTTCTAAAAAACGTTAATGCTTGTGTGACCTCCAGGAGGTTCAGAAGTCATCTATGTCCCCAAAATACATGTCTATGTTTGAACACGAAATACCATTTCTGATTTCTGCTGAAACAGAAAGACTAATAATATTAGATTTTTCTTAAAATGTACTAAATCATTTCATTTAGTACTTTTAGTATCACTCCTGTCAGTGAATAGGAAGTTTCTCTGCTACAGGTGTCATTCCAGTTTCTTTCTAAATGCAAAGTGAATCAAGTCAACATTCTTAACATGCATTCAGAACCGCTACTGTGCACAGAGGCAGGCTGGATTGGGTAGAAGAATGAGGATTCCACTCTGTTTACAAAGACCTGAGCCCAGGAATAGCTAGGTAACAACAAAGGAGGTACACAAGAGCCTTAGAAAGAGGCAGGGAAGATGGCCCAGAGGTAGGTAGGTGGGCCCTCCTCTGTGGACCCCATCACTGTTTCTCAAAAGGCATCAATCAGCTGCTTTCACCTGCTATTGTCCCTGTGCTTCTGTTTCTTAGCTGCATTATGCCTCCAGTGAGGGCCGGGACAAACCTGGTCTCATTCTCTCAGTGAGAATCTGCCTGAGCATCTATGAAGTACTAGCCTTGGGCTAGATTGACCCTGAATGGTTGACAGCCCAGCAGTGACAGAAGGCAGGCAACAGATCAAGGGTCAGGATAAAGACCTGGGGACAAAAGCCAAGGAGGGGATGCTCCACCTGGAGGAGACTTAGGAAGGCTTCAGAGAGCTAGCCACACACTTCTGTGCTGGGGTTTAGAGGACTGATGGGCAGGAGCTCACTGGGAGTGAAGGCCTCTCAAATAGTGAAGGCACTTGGCACATAATCAAGGCTCCATGACCAGCCAGAAAGTGGGCAGCATGATGATCTGTAAAGGGGCTGGGGACGGAGGGGTCACCACCAACTTGGTGACCCTGGGAGGATTTAGGGAAGAGGTGGGCTCTGACTGGAGCACTGATATGTGATGAGGTCTGGGGAAGGTGGAGGGATGGTCAGGTAGGGGATGGGGTCACAGTAAGCAGCGGTTCTTTGGGTCCTTCTCCCCCTCCTTCCCCATTTTCCCAGCACCTTCTGTGACCAAGGGCTGGGGCAGGCTTTGCTGGGCAGAGGCAGGAAAAGCCGGTATTGCCTGAGGTACCAGACTGGACAAGTTCCTGCTGCTTAGCTGGATGCCCCCAAAGTGGGGTCCCCTCCTCAGGAGTCAAACCCACAGGGCAGCAGAGCTGGAATGGACCTGTGAGCCGTCTCCATGGGGCAGAAACCCAGCAAGGAGTGGCAGGAGTGAGCCTAGGGCCCCAGTCATGGGGGTCAGGGTATTTTCCCCACTTTGAGGAACTGTAGCACCCATTTCAAATGACATATTTGCTCCTCTCTGAGGTGACCAATACCTACTGAATGTCTTCTTTGTTCTACTCCCTACACCAAAATCTCTCGCTCTTTCTTCAATCTTTGTAGTACTTTTCACCTTGATGTCAAGTAATTATTTGTTTCACATCTCCTGGCTACAGTGGAGAAACTCCAAGGGCAGCCTTGGTCTTGTTTACGATCTCCCCAGCACCCAGTACAATGTCTCTGGCATACAACAGTCATTAAACATGTGTTAAAGTAAAAGAAGTTAATCCTCATGGAAGTCCTGCAAAACAGATCTTATCATCTCTGTAGAGGCTCAGAGAGGTAATGTGCCAAAAGTCTCACAGGTGGTGAGGACTCAGATTCTGGGCTGTTGGATTCTAAAGCCTTCCTCCTTCCACTGCTCTCCACCTCCTAGCCAAGGGCAGGTTTCAGATTTCAAAGGCTTCTCATGTCATCCTTTCTCTGTGGGACTCTCAGCTCATCTCTGACCTTGGGGAGTGGGAATCCTTAAAGAACTCCACAAGGGGGCAGTGGCAAGGAGGGGTGTCCCGGGGATTCATCTCACCTCTAGCAGCTCTGAGCCTATACTTTGCCAGCCGGTGGGCAGTCAAAACTGGGCTGGTTCTTCATCTGTGGTTCTTCCACTTCCCTTCCCACCCAACCATCTGGGCCCAGAGAGCATCCAAACGGCAGGAATGTGCAGAACAGCATGAGTCCGCCCCACCAGACATGTACTTCCTCCTTGCTAGCTCTCCATCATGCAGTCCAGCCAGAAACTACTCGAGAGAGCCAGCTTCTCTCCAAACTCTAAATCTTTGTTCAGGCTGTCTTGCTGCCTGAGATCGTGTTCACTTTCTCTTCATTTGGATAAACCTAACGAGTTCCTCATGTGCGGGCCTTCTCCAGCCACCTTCAGTACCCCTGCCCAGTCACCTAAGGAGCCTTCCTCTGTATCCTCTCCCAACACTCTGGGAGCCCAGGAGTATAGCAAAGCTCACACTGTTTCGCACCTGTCGGCTAATGACATCGGGACTCTTTAAGGCAGCACCAGGGTCTTAGCTGCCTGATTTCCCCGGGCCAGTGTAAGGGCCTGGAACAAAGGAAGAGTCTGACAAATGCTCCTGCACAAAACCATTTCCCTACAGTCAGAGCCACCCAGTAACGGAACGGACTGCACTAGAAGGCAGTGAGTGAGCTTTCTGTCTCTAGAGGGATGTTACAAGAGGTAGGATGATCACTCGGCAAGGAGGCTACAAAAGGCTTCTTGTCCCGTGTGGATGCTGCACCAAGTAAGTTCTGGGGCTCCCCACAGGACTAGCATGCTAGAACTCTAAGAATTACCTCCAACCAAACTCAGCTGCCTGGAACAGTAACAGAGGGTGTGGCCAGACTCTGGGCCCCGCTGAACCAGGCAAACCAGACTCAGTCCATCCATTCATCTTAACCCTCTGTTGCTTCATGAGGATGGATCTGTTCAGATTCCACATGGCTTAGGCATGTCCTGTGCCATCTCTGGTCCTCAGTTTTCCCATCTATAAGATGGGGGTGAAGGTTGGATTGGTTTCTTATTGAAAGAGGTAATTTCTATAAAAACTTTCAGAATTTTCTGGTTGGCATTTTGAGATCATACAGCTTGTTAAGGCTAAGAAGAAATGGTAGCCTCTTAAATTAGGCACGTTAATATTCCATCCAATAGTCCCCGAATCCACTGTAGCACATAAAGGAGGTTTAATTCATGAAGGCAGAGGAGACACAGCCACTGTAGAAACCCAGGGCCAGATGCCTGTGGGATCAGTCTACCTGGTGTATGGAAAAGTGAGACAGGCCTCAACTCGAAACCTACTTCTACCATCCCCTGAATGGGCAACCTCAGGAAAGATACGGCATCTGAGCCTTCTCTCTAGGCCTCAGCGGATGATCTTATCTATCATGGAGGCTGTTTTATATATGACAAGCCCCTAGTGTCAGGCTTAAATCAGGTATTCAGAGAGGCCAGCCTTTCCCTGTAAAGAGCCCTTTCCTTTTTTTAATTTTTTTTTTTAATTTTTTCCAGTGTAACAGTACTCATTGTTTTTGCACCATACCCTGTGCCCTCTCTAATACCCACCACCTGGTTCCCCCAACCTCCCACCCCCTGCCCCTTCAAAACACTCAGATTGTTTTTCAGAGTCCATAGTCTCTCATGGTTCACCTCACCTTCCAATTTCCCTCAACTCCCTTCTCCTCTCCATCTCCCCATGTCCTCCATGTTATTTGTTATGCTCCACAAATAAGTGAAACCATATGATAATTGACTCTCTCTGCTTGACTTATTTCACTCAGCATAATCTCTTCCAGTCCCGTTCATGTTGCTACAAAAGTTGGGTATTCATCCTTTCTGGTGGAGGCATAATACTCCCTAGTGTATATGGGCCACATCTTCCTTATCCATTCGTCTGTTGAAGGGCATCTTGGTTCTTTCCACAGGCTGGCGACCGAAGGAACCCTCTCCTACCTCCATTTGCTCTGACTGGCAAATCCAGCAGAGAACAAGCCTTTCCACCCCCAGCCACACCAAAGCCAATGACCATCAGGCAAAGTACCGTTCTACAGGGAAAGTACATTCTTGTTCTGGCAGTGGAGAAAAGCCCAGCAACTCCTACATGTTCTAAGCTACCCAAGCAGGCAACAAAGGGACAGCCTGGAGTTGTCCCTCAGCACCAACCCCATGGCTCTGGAGAAACCAACTCCAGAGAGAAAGAGGAAGGAGGCTCCTGGATGGCCCTGCCACTCTGAAATCTGTTCTTAAAATCATCAAGGAGGAATTGTGGGTAATCTTTCAGTTAATGGTGCAAAGAGCCCTTCAAAGTAGAAGATCACCCATATCTTTAGGAGAACCAATTCCACTTCTCACCACTGGATCTTCTCCTGCCACCCGAGTTGAGGAGGCATGGCGCACAGTTGTTCTGGCCCCACTCCACCACTCACGGACGCAGCTGTCAGCTCGTGGACCTCCAGGGCCTCACCTCTGCAATGGGGATACACAAGCCTGAACTGACAGGATGGCTCTCCCCTACCCTTTGTGGCCTCCCTCAGTGCCCAACTTCTGTAAGCGCTCCTGCTGATAGGTGAAAACGAACTGAGGCTGTAGGAGACGGAAAAGCATCCTGTGGTGAAGGTGCCCCGGGAGAGCCCCAGCAAGGAGGAAACTGAGCCATAAACAGTGACGGCTGAAGGACTGAGGGGGTCAAAAGGAGTGGTGGTTGAGGACTCCTGGTTGAGGACTGGGGATGGGAAAAGAGAATTCTGTTCAGGAACAGT
This sequence comes from Mustela nivalis, assembly GCF_964662115.1. Lineage (NCBI taxonomy): Eukaryota > Metazoa > Chordata > Mammalia > Carnivora > Mustelidae > Mustela > Mustela nivalis. The sequence continues at coordinate 36,432,054 of NC_139029.1, forward strand.
GGGTGGAGGGAAAATTCTATAAACTACAGACCAGTGAACTTGAGCTTGAGGCCAGGCAAAGTTGTAAAATGGCCCATTTAAGAATGATTTCTGAGGACTTACCAGAGGAAGCAGAAATCTCCAGGAGGCATTAGGGGGTTGACCAAAGATTTAGATATGCCAAGACAACCTTACCTGTGCTCTGTGGCAGGACAATGACTCTATATGCCAAGCATTACACAAATATTATCCCATGTACATCCTCCAATGATCCTACATCATATGCTGGACCCACTGCACACTTACTACGTGCCAGCCCCCGGACAGAGATCTTCTCATACATCTGCTCACTTACTCCTCATAAGAACTATAATGGTTGGTACTCTCATTGATTCCACTTTACAGAGGAGGTAACTAAGGCCCAGAAATTTAAGTAACTTGCTCAAGATAACAAATTAGACCATGGAAAAGTCAGGGTTCAAAACCCCAGTACTTCTGACCTCGGGCCCATGCAGGCCCTTAATCACTAAGTAGGCATTAAAGATAGCCATTTTACCAAGGAGAAAATAGAGGCTGTGAAGGGCTCAGTCATTTACTTGAAGTTGCACAGGTACTGACCCAGAGAGCTGAGATTCAAATTCGAGTGGTATCTGTTGCCAAAGCCCAGGCTGCCTCGGCATAGGGGAAAGTCAGCAGGAAGCACTTGGCTGACATTAGCTGCCTTTTCAAAGGCACCATCAGAGACCTGTGCTTAAAGAATCTAGCTCCAACCGCAAAGGATTTTAAAGATCAAAGCTGGTATTTTAACGGACCTTGGACAGAACACAAGGCATGAGCCCAGAGGGGACCAGAGGCGATAGAAACCCAGCTCTAAAGAGCCAAGACAGATTTACAGACAATGGCTTTCCCCTTCAAATTTTCAACCAGCCTGTGATCTGGCCAACAGGGAATGTGAGCTCTTGTTTTTGCTTCTCCTCACTCAAATGGGAATAATCCTCTTTAGCTGGCCTCACAATAGGGCTATCGCAATAATTCGATGACATAAAAATGTCAAGGTGCTTTCAAACCCGTGGTGTCATGCATGTGTGAATTACCATTATTACGCTCATTATTATGTCATTACGCCCTCTTTTGGGTAAGGATCCATCATCTGCCTCCATTCCCTGACAAAGCACACCCCAAATCTAAAACCAGTATATTCCTCCCTCCTGCAATGATAACCCTTGTTTTGTTCTCCTTGGTGTCGTGCTGTGTGCACGTCTGTGCTCCCCACTGGACTGTGTATCTTGAAGGCCGGGATTATGTCTTCCTCTCCATTATTCCTCACAGAGGAATAAGTCCAGCTTTAGCTGGACTAAAAAAAAAATCACTTGAATCACACCAAAATGGATATAACTATCTAAGAGGCACTTCTGCTAACACTGAGAACAATGTCTAAGCTTTTGTCTTTGACATCTACGGACAAGGAATGTAGCCGAAGAGAAAGCAAGAGGGACCATGGAGTCTCTCTCGCACACCACAGCTCCCCTTGCAACTGGCTTTCCAGTGTGCCTCCCTTCAAGCCCCTGGAGCTCTGAGTCTGCTGCGCCCCAGTTCAATAAACATGGCTCCAGTGCTCTAACTTGTAAATGTTTAAAAACGGGACCGTCTTGTTTGTTTCTATATGCCGAGCACCTAATGCAGTCCTGGCACAAAGGATGTCCTCGGTAGTAATTGGTGAATGAATCAACATAATGAACATATGTGCAGGTAAATATCAGTTGGACTGTCCGCATGCTTTCTGGGTCCTCAGCATTTACTTCCTTGGGAGAGGGTGGGCCAAAGAGGGCACAAAAGAAAAAAGATCAGCATTTATTAAACATAATATGCTTTATGCCCACAGGGCTTTATTCTTGACATGTGCTTCCTCACTTAAGTTTGACGCTGTCACAGAGGGCCTGAGAGCAGAGACGCTCAGGGGGAGAGTGGGGCTCCTTCCCCTCAGCAAGTGACTAAGTCCCTCTTTGTTTCCCATGCTCCGATCACAGAAAGGAAAGTTCTGTTTCACAGAGATGTCTTCTGTGGGGAGTGGGGAGCTGTACCATGGATGGTACAGCTCAGGATGTGCTCTCAGAGGACACATAAAGCCAAGAAACAAAGAGGGTCTTAGTCACCTCCACATCTGTGACAATGAAGTCCAAAGGTTAAAGAAGGCTGTGCAGGTGAGGGCCCAGAGAGAGTCACATAGGACCAGGTGTCAGGAGACCTCCCCGGAATGGGCCTGTGACGCTGTCTGGGCTTGTCTCCGCATTAGCAGCCCCAGTCCATTTCCTGGGTAAGCTCTTTCACCTCTCCAGGACTCCATGCTCTAGAGAATCTTTCCCGTTAAACCCCGCTTATGTGTATTTGTGGAATGAATGAAAGCTGAATTATTAAGGGCACAAATGAAGGAGTGAGCCATCTAGGGAAGTCTCGGAAACATCTTCTCATCCTGTTTTGCGGCTGTCCTCTTGCCTGTTAGCCCCCGACCTCCACCAGGAGCACTGTTACAACTCCTGGCGGCTAGAAGGTCTGCTCATCACTCTGAGGTCCCCATTGGGCTCAAGGGGTCAGGCTCCTGCTCTCTGCTCCTTCTCATCCACCACCTGCAGGATCACAAGGACTGGAGAGTCAGCAATGATGCTTCCAGGCAGGGAGGGAGCCTTCTTTTTAAAACTGAGCATTGGTGACCTATTGACCTCTTTTGCCTCTGAATCTGCCTGTTATGGTGTAGATGATCCAGCACCCCAGCTGGACAAAGACAATTGAGCTGTACCCCCAGGCAAGGTGGATAGGAGAATATGCAAGGAAGGGCCTCTAAGAATAATGCCTGAGTTAGGCCTAGGGGGCCACGGATGGTACAGCTCAGGATGTGCTCTCAGAGGACACATAAAGCCAAGAAACAAAGAGGGTCTTAGTCACTTGCTGGCTCTTTGCCATGTTAGCAGTGTCTTGATGATGTGCACAGATGAGGAGCTATTACAGCAGGGGGTGTCTTCCCGGACTCACTAAGAGAGTTCCACCTTCAAAGGCTAAGCTAGCCACCCACCCCCTTCCAGGACTCATCACACTGCATTTCAACTACATGCTTACATATTTACCCTCATCACTACCCACACCCCAACTTCAACTTCCAGTGTCTTAGACTTCTTTGTGTCTCTCCAGGCCCCTAAGCTCAGAAAGCATCTGGTCAATGTTGGCTGACTAAGTTATAGTATGTATATGTATACATATCACCCTTGGATAACAGAAGACCCTGACAGACATGGAAGTTAGTTAACCTACCAAGACTTTACAGTCAATTATGGTTAGGAGGACAGAGTTAAAAACCAAACTGGGCCCCTGCCACTAAATGGCGTGAAAAAAAAAAAAGCTGACAGTTAAGTGGGCACCAACCAGAATGCCAGGCACCATGCTAAGAGGGGTATTATTATTTCCACTTGACAGATGAGAACACCAAGGGTCAGAGAGGTGCTCTCTGCCTCAATTGCTCCTCACTCTCCCCATGTACTCACTCAGGTCTGAGTAACAAACATTCACCCTTCAGGTTCCAGCTTAGATGTCATTTCCTTCAGGAAGTCTTTCTTCTCCAGTCCCCCCAAATTTGGTGGATGCCCCTCTTCTGCAGTCCCACAGCCCCACGTGCTTTTGTCCTTCTGGCAACATTTACGCCTTGTGTGGTCACTAGTTGGGTCAGTGGCTATCCCCTTCATCAAACTCTGACCTCTTGAAGGTCAGAGGGCAAGGGCTATATCTTAAACATATCAACCTCTCACCACTAAGCAAAATGCCTAGCACATAGCAGAAGACCAGTGAATAACTGTGGAAGAACAGAGGGAAGGAGGAAAGGAAACAAGGAAGAAAGGGAGGAAAGAAAGTTCCCAAAGCCAGAGTTGGGAAGTAGGGAAGCTGAATCCAAGCTTGGCTGATTCCGAAGACTAGACTATGTCTGTGAAAACATACAAATTCCCCTCAGGGTAGAAACCCTTCTGTTATTTTCTTATGGACTTGTCTTAGAACTTGGCACATTATCATTCTCCAATCAACAAGTGCTAATCAACAGACTTTAAGCTCTCACAGGTCAGGGATGGTGAGTGTAGTGTTCTAGGATGCCCACGGCCCCCTGCCCATAGTCGTGGGTGCTCCACACACACTGGCAGCCTGAGCTGACTCCCATTCAGCCTGTCCACTATGAAGACAATGGTGACTGAGCAGGGAAGAGCCCACCACTGGTCCTCATGATGGCAATCAAGGCCTGTGGGGTAGGAGAGCCTAGGAAGTTCAAGACACTGAAACTATGGCTGAGGTCAAGTTAGTCTGTTTTTATGACTAAAGAGGCACGTAATGATGCAAAATGCAGTGTCTTATTGCCCCAGAGGTCCAGGAGTTTGGTCCAGGTTTCTGGATTTTAAGCCCAGTTCATGATCATACAAAGCAGGGAGTTTCCCCAGGAGTTGAGACAACGGCGTGGGGAGTTTTTGCTGTTAGTGTGCTTTTTCCCCACAAGAATTTTACAAAAGGTGTAGCATACAAGGTGCAGTGAAAATAAAAATTACTCATTTGAAGACGAGGAAACACTTCTTCTTTCTGAAAATTTCAATTCTCTCCCTATCCCCCATCCCAACTCCAAGACCAACATAGCTTCTGTGAAATTTTGCAGTTAGGGCTTCCTTTTAAGATTTTTATTTCAATGTTGAATTTTAATAACTCTTCAGATTGCCTACCACATGTGACCTTTACTGCCACTTCACACCTCTACAGGCTATGACCTGGGAGAAGGGCCAAGACCAAGGCCGAGTCAGAAAGTGGGGAAACCACCGGCTTAGATTATAAGGGGACTTGGTCTGACGTGAGTTCTGTATCTGCCTCCCCAGTGGCTCTGGGTAAGTCCCATCCTCAGTTTCCTTCTCTGTGCCAAAGGCATGGAAAACCTCTCAGCTGACTACCTGAGCCATTCTGAAGATCTACTGAGACACTGTCTCCGGGACCCACTCTAAGATATAAAAGACAGCTATGAATATAAGTGAGGTAGGGTAAGAGCACATCTACCTAAGCATCAAAGCAGAATGAATGAGGCTTTACATAGAAATCTATTATCTGATAACAGAAACCTTCCTTCTTGAGTGCAAAATTATATTTGATTCAAACTTTGGGAATAGAACTTGTGTGTTTCTAGACTAGATTGCTCCCATTTTTAAGCAAAAAAAACCACTGGCACAGGCTTAGTAACGATTGTCCTCTGGGGATGTGGTGGCTGTGAACCCTGTTACACTGGTTTCCGCAATAGTGACTGGCCTCTATCTTTTACAATTCTGGAGTCTTGTGTTCTGAGAGTGTTTCTTTCTTGTTCTCTCTGCGAGGCAGTCATTTCCCCCTGCTGTCCAGGCTGCTGCCTTTCAAATTTCCTGATTCCTGCTTCCAAACCACATTATATGAGAAAACCCAAAAACCTGGTTTGTTAATATCGCTTGCAGCATTAAGAGCCTCTTAAGTTCTTCTACGAGGAAACCAAAGGAGTTTTCTACATCTTTATGTTAATCCTCCTAAGGTCATGTGCCTCTTGCTCAAAAGCTCTTTAGTGTTTTTCATTCCTTCCCAAACAAGTCCAACGTTCCAGCTGGCCTGGTTTTCAAGGTCTTCGACCCCTGTCCTCAAAGCACACGTGCAGTATCTCTTCTCAGCAGGCTCGGGGCACTCTCCCACCCTCAGGGGCTGCTGCCCTCTGCCTCCTCTCCGGCCTTGAGATATCCCCAACCTCCAAGGCCTGCTTCAAGGACCACCTCCTTCCTGACGTCTCCCTCAGTTACAAACAACCTCTCCAAACTCTGAACTCTCATTTTATCCTCATGCCCCTTATGGTATTTATCGCTTTCTGACTTAACTACACTCTTTTAGGACCATGTGTAGCTCTCTTCACGTTCCTGAAACTGCCCTGGAGAGGTTTCCTTCAACCCCTGGGACCGCCTCTTGCTGAACGAGTGCAGGAATGAGTGGTGGCCCCGGTGCTCTGCGCCACACTTCTCCATGTTCCCTACCGGGTTCCAGGTAGCTGAGGCCACTGCCCTCAGAAGCTCCTGTCAGACTCCCTGCCAGAGGGGGTGGCTCTACCTTGGGGGACTGCTGAGCGAAGTGTCTGCCCTTCACTAGCCTCGAGGGCACTTGGCCCTCGTGTCCCTCATGCCCTCCCTGGAGAAGTGCTGCACCAAGCCTCCCCCCGCACCCCCGCCGTGTGGAGTGGTAGGTGGCCTGCCGGGGCACTCACCACTGCCAAGCCTCAGGAGCAGCACGTCCTGGAGCCTCCGGTTGAGGTCCCGGAGCTCCTTCATTTCCGACACAAGTGCCCCGTACTCCTTGAGCTTCTTGGCCTGCTGGACCAGCTGCCTCCGAGTCCGCTCCAGCTCCTGCTGGAGGTGGCGCATCTCCTCCTGCTGCTGCTGGTAGTTGCGCAGCAGCTCCTCATACAGAGCCCGGGGCACGACGGCATCCTCCAGACTGTCCATGTCCTCCATGCCCGGCGAGGCCTCCACGAAGACCTCCTCCGGACACGTGCTGTGGCCCAGGCTCAGGCCGTTCTGCTTCTCCAGCCGGGCCACCACGGCCTCAATGCTCTTATGCGCCGCTTCGCTCGGCTTCCGCCCCTCGGGTCTCTGTGTAGGACAACGAGAATCAGTTCAGGCAAGGGCAGCTGGGACTTTCTTGGACTGCGGCTCAATATTTCCCCAGACAATCCTAGAATCACAGAACCACAGAACATCAGTGCCTGGAGAAACCTGTGCAAACACTCAGTCAAAGCCTTTCATTTTACAAACGGGGAAACGGAGATTCGAGGTGGGGAAGGGTCTTGCCTAAGGTCACACAGTCGGTTGGTGACAGAGCTGGGACTCTGGTTTCCCAGGCCGGTGCTCTATCCCTTCTATGGCTCTGCCTCCGGGGAGCACAGTCCACCATGCCCACCCTTGCCAACTCCAGCCCCCACCCCACCCCCAGGGCCTAGGCCGTGACTTGCTCACAGGGGTGTTCCATGTTTATCGGTGGAGAATCTGTGAGAAATCGGGCCAGGCCAAACCATCCCAGGGGAGTCCACACTCAAATCTCTTCAACAACAGAAACATAAAAGGCAAAACACCCCAAGACAAAACAAAACACCCACCTCCCCCGCCCCCAGCACACAGAAACCAAAGGGCATTCCACCAGTAACATTTTCCTCAAGAATGCTTTCATTGGGAAGGACGCTAAGAACTCTAATCTGTTCTAATCGAGGGCAGGAGCCGTGTCTTATTTTCTCTGTTTCTCCACTGCCTACTCAGAACTGGCACTTGGCAGGGGCTTGATAAATGTTTACTTAACTGCAAAGTTCAAAGAATGCTGGAACTGCAAGTTCCTTCAGTTTAACTCCCTCATTTTCCAGGTGAGGACACTGAGGCTCCGAGAGGGGAAGGACCATGCTTGGGCTCACGTGGTGAGCTTGCAGACAGAGCAGATCCAGAACCTAGAGCCCTGCTTCCAGTACGAGGCCCCCTCCCCCACATCTGCCAGCCTCTCCTCGGACTCTCGCCAAGATGAAGCTCAGCAAGACAGTGGATATACAGAGCATAGTTCATTGAGAAGAAAATTATCCAGGACTATCTAGGGGCTGGGGTTTCAGCTGCCTGAGGAAATTTCAGCTCAAGTAGACAAAGCTTCCATTGTGGGGGAGTGGGAGTTACAGGACCAACTGAATTCCTCACTCAGGGCAGGAGGGCCAGGCGCTCTCCCGACTGGGGCACTTCTGGGAGGCTGCAGACACCTAAGGACAGCGGATTCCAGACAAACTAACTGCGTCAGGTCAAGCCTGCCTTAACCTCTCGATATATTTCTGGGTGTTTAATGAAAAAACAAAACAAAACAAAACAAAAACAACATGGTGCGGAGACTGAGTTACATGACAAAAATCCTATCCTATAATTTTATCCTTCGGGATAAGTTGCTGCTAGTTTAAATGAACTTATCCGCTAAAATTGTACTGATCACTTGAGATATTGTCTGCATCATTACACTGTGAGACCAGCAAGGGCAGTGCCCACGTCTGCCTAGTCTCCTTGACCAGGGACAAGGCCAGGCCCACAGCACAGGTGCAATGAATGCATCACTTGAACCCAGATGCATATTTGGGACTGTGCCCTGGGGCTATCCTTGGCCTTGTGTCCAATATCAGACCACGGTCAATGAAGAAGGCAGCCTTCTTTCTCCTCCCTTCCTCTGGGGTACCCATTCTATAGGGAAAAAAAAGTCTGGTTTGTTGAACAAGATATTCAGTGGGTTTACAAGTGAAAGCTAGAGGAGACCAACTGGGAAGAACATCAAAGGAAATACAACTTCATTAAAAGTTTTCTTTCAACCCAGGGTCCACAAACTCCTTTGTGTAATCCTGGCACATTCTGCTTCCTATCGAGTCTACCCTTAGCTGTTTGGGGCGATCTGATAGTGACTGGCTCTGAACTACTGCTCGAGAATGACTGTTTAATATTCCTGGAGCTCAGAGCTATAGTTCACAGAGGAAAGGGCACTGTTCCAAATACTCAGCAGTGATAATACTGCCTAGATGGGGCCGTTGAGCAGCGTGGTGGCACAGCACGACTCAGGGCTCCTGGAAAGCTGGCCAGCAAGGCAGATGCACACTGGTTGTCCCAAGACTCGCCCAACCTGAAAAAAATCCCCAGAAAACATTTCTATGGGGCAAAGAGGCCAGAGGGGAACTCTTTAGCTATCAAGACTCTGACAATGTCCCCATGAACTTCCAAAAAGGAAAAAAAAAAAAGGAAAGATTTTGTTACCTTGATGTGTCTAAGCTGTAAATCTTCATCCCCATAATCTTTAACCTCCCCATCTTCTTCTACATGATTGAGAGAAAGTTTGGGGATTTTTATTTTCTTCTGCATCACACTGTTTTCAAGATCAGATTTGTCTTCTAAAATGCATATCAAGAGAACAAGGTTCATTATGAGTCAAAACGCTCAAAATACCCAAAACCTCAAGTGCAAGCAAATGATTGAGGCCAGACCAGTTAAAAAGGAAAAGCAAACAAACCCAAGACCTGTCCCACCTGCAAGAAGGCTCCTAAAAGCAGCAGTGCAGGTCAAGCTCTAGGGTCAAAGGCATACGCTGTAAGCACCACTGTACAAAGCACTGAAATCATGTCCAGTAATTTTGCTTAGGGGTTGCGTCAAGCATACCTTAAAGGGTAGCCTTTCATGGAATCTTGGAACTGGAATGGCCGTTAGATTGCTATTTGGTCTAAACTAGCCTGTGGATCCCTCAACAATCAAGATCCTTCCAAGCCAAGTGAATTCTCAGGAAAATGTGGTGTTTTTCTGCCATCTCAGGTGCCAGTAAGCATGAAAGGGACGACGGCTCTTCTGGAGGCAGGGCCTCCCCACAGTCCCGACACAGGACAGGCTGAGGTCAAGACAGACAGAAGAAGAGTTAACAGGTAACATTTACTGCCTTTTTACTGGAATCAAATCACAGAACGACAGAGTTTGAGGGGTCCTGCTGACCAACTGGTCCAACTCTCTCATTTCACAGATGAGGGAACTCAAACCCAGAGGAAAGAAGGGGCTTGCCCAAGGCAGGAGTCTGAGGAAGAGCCAGGAGTCTGGCATCTCGCCCAGTGCTTACGTGTGATAACTGTATACACCAATTTGAACTACGAACTGGAAGGTGCTACACAAATACAAAGGGATAGGACTTCTCACTTTCTCATTCTTTGAGCCCAACTTCAGACAATCTAAAAGAGAATTTTTTTTCCTCCTGCACAGATGTCAAAGTTTATCTCCCAGATCTGTCTTTCACTGTAGATGTCAAAAGGGAAAATTCAAAGGGCAGAGTTCTAAAGGTAGAAACTTGAACCTGGAGCTGGCCCCTTGTGGTAAATAGGGTGGGGTCTTGTGTTCTGGACTTGAACTGAGATTCTGGGAATTACTGTGTCTTTGATTCCTCAAAGGTTCCCACTGCTCTATCCCAAATGCACTTTCGAGCATGTTGCCCAATGCTGGATGTGGCACGTGGCCAGGTAGCTGGTTAAACACAGTCTCTGAGGGTCTTTATGTGTGAGTGTGTGTGTGTGTGCATGCATATGTGTGTGTGTTAAACACTCTCTTACACTTCCCCCAAGCCAGGCTTCTCTCTTCACAACTTGTTAGTAAAGCTGAGAAGGCAGCTTATAAGCACACAACTATTCTAGAATCTAGTCAAATGCCACATCTTCCCAAACAGTCATAGGAAGGAAGCCTGTTGGTGCTGGAGAGAGCTCAGTGGGAACCTCAGCTCCTGTATGGCAGGCCGAGGAGGAAAGCGTGAGGGCTCTCATGGAGCTCAGGTGTGTGCTCTGTAACGAAGCTGGGGGGACAGCAGCAATAATTCACCTAACTCACCGCACAGTGCCAAGTACACACGAGGCTCTCAACGAACACAACATTAAGAATGACACTAGCAACATGCTCGGAATAATTTTTATTTCCTTAAACATATGGTGAATAAAGATACAATTAAAAAAAAAAAAAATAAAGGAATGACTTAAGAAGGGTGTAAAGTGCAAGGGACCTGCCCAGGAAAAATGACTAGTCTTTGTTAACAACCCTCTCCTGGTCAGAGGTGAAAACGGCCTTTCCCAATAACTGGAGGAACAATCCTCAGGTTCTGTTTTTCACAAGAAAGACCTGTTTTTGTTCTTTTTATGCCTATAAAACACAGCCAATGAGCTAGGCCTGAACAATAGCAGGGACTGTGGTCTTTCCACAGAGCAGCAACTTCCTTCTCCTATAAATCATTGTAGACTCTATGTCAAAAAGCTGCTGAAACGGGGTGCCTGGGTGGCTCAGTGGTTTAAGCCGCTGCCTTCGGCTCAGGTCATGATCTCAGGGTCCTGGGATCGAGTCCCACATCGGGCTCTCTGCTCAGCAAGGAGCCTGCTTCCCTCTCTCTCTCTGCGCCAGCCTCTCTACCTACCTGTGATCTCTCTCTGTCAAATAAATAAATAAAATCTTAAAAAAAAAAAAAGCTGCTGAAATATAAAAGCTAAAGAAAGTGCTTCAAACGAAGTTATCCCCAAATGGGGCAGCTGGGTGTTTTCACATATGAAAAAACAGATACAGAGGATGAGAAGGTGGTGTTAGGACTTCTGAATGTGTTGGGGCAAAGCTCCCGAGCTAGTTGTCAGTTTGACAAATTCAAGGGCAAAGGTTTGAGATGCAGATGCCAAACTAGAAATGACAAGCTAGGCTCTGCCTCCCTGAGCTGAAACTGTGGAGCTACTGTGGGGCTCAGGTTCAAGGTGGCTGGAGAGAGGCAATCATTCAGATGCACAAAATGAGCTAATATTTGCACTGAGAACAATCCTCAGATCATCTCCTTCAACACTTTCAAAATACAGGTGAGGAGACTGAGGCTCCAGATGGTGAAGTCCACTCATCCTTCCACTCAACGATGCAGGGGGCTGTAGGGAGTGCAGCACAGGCTGGGTGCTCATTCTGCAGAACTCACTAACTGCGCAAGGTCACAGAAGTTAGTGTCAAAACACGAAGAGTATGAGAACCCAGACCCGATAACCAGCATCTAGAGCATTTCTTCTTACGCCTCAGCATAACATTTACTGATAATTTATACTTACAGGTTCTAGCCTGGGCCCAGAACATGGAGCCTAAGCACCCAACTGTGGGGGCACAAGATAAAAACCAAGGAAAAAGATAAGCCAAGATCTCACCTGGTGAGTCTGCATAAGGGGGCAGTAACTGCTATAGGATCTCAGGGCCAAGGGAGAACACTTTGGTCAGTGCAACCACGGCAGGCTTCTGAGAGGAGGTGGCATCTGAGCTAGACTCCTTACTGAGTGATCTTGGGTAAGTTACTTTACATCTCTGATCCTGCTTCCTCATCTGTGCCTCAATCACTCTGCCAGGATGCTGGGAAGATGACCACTTCTGATTCAAGTTCTATTAAGTACTTGCTGGGAGTGAATGGTACGTGGGCAGTCAGTGCTCATCAAAGGACAGCCATATAAAGATGGTAAGGATCCAGATCACATCAAAGGGACAAAGACTAGAAACTTAAAAAGGAAGGCTGGGAAACTATTTAGACTGGAATGCTTATAAAACATGTTTCAGTTACAGGCAAAAAAAAGAGGTGAGGGAGGAAGTAAAGGTGACTGGGGCTTAGAGAATAAATGACCTTGAATGCCGAGGGAAGAGGAACTGAGGTCGGCAAACAGGTGTGGAAAAAACTACGAGTCAGACAACCAGGATTCCAAGTCCAGTCCTGCCATTTGGTGGGGCAAGAAGTCAGGCAAACTTGCAATATCAATGAGTGGCATTTTTCTTTTTCTGTAGAAATGGAGATAGAATGTACCTCGAGTGGGAATCAAATAGTGAGTAGATGTACCTTGAAAGCAACAGAGCCCTGTGTATATGGTGGATGGCAAAGCTCAGGAGAGCCTACTGCTGGCTCAGAGCCTGCTGTTGGCTTGCTTTTTTCAGGTGGAGACCTGCCTGCTGTCTGCCTGCAGTGCTCCACTCCCTACCTGACAGCAGGAGGCCCCGCCCCCACCAGCTAGCTATACCCTAGGCTCCATGCTCTCCCATGTAACTGGAATGTCCCCAATCTTTCCTGTCTGCTTGACAAACTCCACTCAGCCTCCATTTCTCTCCTCCTTCTTCCTCCAAGGCCTCCGTATGCATCGTACATACCTCTCTGTAGCCTCTTTTCTTACCACGTTGCAATCATCAGGTTTGAGGTCTACCTTCCCCACTGGAGTGTGAGTAACCTCAGCACTGGGCCCATATCCTAGGCCTGGCCATACAATAGGGACTCATCCAACAAAAATGTTTAATGCAAGAATAAAAAAATGAGGCTACACCAATAGCATAAGAAAAGATGCTCACAATCACCAGTCATTAGGGAAAGGCAAATCAAAAACATAATGAGATACCACTTTGCAAGAAGATGGCCATAGTAAAAAAAAAAAAGAAGGGACAGAGAAGAAATGCAACAAACGTTGGGAGGATGTAGAGAAACTGGAACCCTCATTCATTACTGGTGGGCATATAAAATGGGGAGCCGTTGACAATTCCTCAAAATGTTAAATATAAAATTAAAATTATCATATGACCCAGCATTCCACTTCTAGGTATACACATAAGAGAAATGAAAACATATCTACAAAAACTTGTACATGAATGTTCACAGGAACACTCTTCATGATAGGTAAAAGGTGGAAACAACTCAATTGCTTATCAGTTGATGAATGGATAAAAAAAAGGTGGTCTAGCCATGCAATGGAATATTATGCAGCCATAAAAATAAATGAAGTATGGCAGATGCTACAACATGATGATTGTCGATGATTGGACAGTGAAGATGGTTACAGAACACAGCAAATATACTAAGAACCACTGATTTGTACATATTTTAAAATGGTTAAAATAGTGAATTTTATGTTACTATACTTCAACTAAAAAACAGGCTACCACTTGAAGAATGTCTACTACCTATCAGGTTCCACCATAAGGCTCTTTGCTTATTACTACACTTCACAACAACTCTGCAATTACATAGTATTAGCCACACCTTTTTTCCCCACTAAAAAAGAAATGAGACTCAAAGGCCCCAAACCACCCAGATGGGAAGGTGCAGAGCCAGAATTTGATCTAGGTCTCTCTACCTCCTAAGCCCATGTTTATCCTCTCTAAAAAGAGGCCTGCAACATGGCAGAACCAGAATAAATGCTGAATGAATGAAGGATAGGTAAGGATGAAAACATCCAAATTCCCCAGTCCAGAGATCAAAGCAGAAGACCACTTTACTCCCACTCTCCTTCCAGATGCCTCTGTCCTCAGGAAGTCCCCAGAAAGCAGTGACCATCGCCAGGCATAACAGAAACAGGTTGTAGCCGGGCCTTGGGGCTTGGATGAATTCCTTGAAAAGGTAGACTCAGCAGTACAGGAGGTTCTGAAATGACAAGAGTGAGTTCCAGAAAGGAGCAGAAGCAGATCCAATCCTATGCCTCCTGATCTGGATACTTGGCTGGGGAGGATCTTGAGGCTCCTGAGAGCTAACTAGTTTTAGGTTCTGTGGTAACGCACATTAGTCTCCATCTTGACTGGTGCTCTAGGGATAAGGGCTCAAGACGACCCGGGGCCTCTGTTCATCCTTTTCTTCAGGCAGTGCACATTCACTGGGCTCTGTTTTGAGTTGAACACAATACTAAGTGTCCCTTGTCTTTTGGACCCTTCCAACCCAGTATGTACTAAGGACCCCAACCAGAATGCAAGGTTTGACTTCCTGAGAGAGGCTGGCTCATGTGGGGCAAACCTCCAGTCTCTAGGCCTTCCTGACCCTAATCCTGATTGAAGGTGATACTTCACATCTACATCTAGTCCACAGAAGATTTACGAACAATCACTGTCATCATCCAATGGGAAAGAAATCACTGGGACAGGGAGGTCCAAGATCTACTAAAAGCAGCACCATCCTTTGAATGAGGTGGTCCTTGTTTGAAATTCTGGCTCTTACGCATACTAACTTTGGGAACTTGGGCAAGCTACTTAACCCGTCTGGGTCTCAGGTTCATTATCCGTAACATGGAAATGATAAACTGTTTTCCAAAAGATGGTGCGTGTAAAACACCCAGCACAGAGCCTTGCTTGTCATAGGTGTTGAATGAAGAGCTGCTCTCAGTCTGTCCCTGTGGGTCCCGTGCTCGGCTTTTATCCCCCGGCAAAGAGAACCACTGCAGGTACCTGCCACAGATGGAGACGTGATAAAAGAGATGTTTGGGGAAGATTAATGTGGCACTGGCAAGTAAGACGGATGAGGTGTGAGGAGGAGACTGAACGCAGGGTGGCAAGAAGCTATAACTCTTGACTGGTCACATTAATGAAGGTGAACAGTGGTGTGGATCATCTAGGACAGCAAATAACTTCATGTAGCATTTTAATGTAGCTTTGGAGTGTGCTTCTGGCTTGGAATTCCGGGAAACCATGTAAGAAACTAGCAGTGGACTCAGACGAACAAGGAAAACTCTCTAGTCAACCTGCTTTTAAACTGTTCCAAGCTGAAGATTAAATAATCAGTTCTCCTATAAACAAATATGTAGCCTCTGAAGAGACAACCTTTACTGTTCTGACTTTCTAATTTTTAAGGTGAAAAAAACCCACCAAGGATTTGGACATCAACTATTTCCTCTTCCTTTCCAGCTGCTGTGATATCAGCTAATTGCATCCATCCATGCAACAAATACTGAGTAAGCACCTACTATGTGCCAGGGCCCACGCCAAATTCTTTACAGACAACTATACACTTAATCCCCATCATGGCTCCACTGAGGCAGAAATTGAGGCTCAAAGAAGTGAGATAACTTGCCAAAGACATCAAGCTATTATATAGCAGAGATAGCATCTCAAATCAGGTCTGCATGACACTTGGGCCCTGTTCCTATCATGTAATCATCCTATAGGAAGAACAAAAGAAAAATGACCAAGTTGCTAAAACTTCCTCAACTGAACTAAAAGGCACATATAAAATGATGAGTGTGTCAATATAACTTCCAAAGTGCCTGCCTTTCTCCTAAGACCTTGCTTACACCCAAAAGAATGCCATGATAAATCCCCAAACTGAGCTGAGCACTGTACCAGTATGAAGAGATGGCAGACTCCTGAACTACAAGCTTATCAAGTCCCCCAAGCTCTAAATAATCCCCAGAGTCCTGATTCAAAGTCTTAAAATCTGGTAGAATCTACTCTTCCGAAATATTGAAGAACCTGGTATCTGTTATTAACCTGAGAGATAGAGAAACATCCCCATTAATGGAGGCAGAGTAATAAGCAAAGAGTGTTTTAGAAAATAGGCAGGTGGACAGAAAATGTGAAGTAAGTCCATCTTCAAAAGTGAAAAAAGTCCTGAAGAATCTGTAGTATACAGGAAAAATGAGAAAGGGATTGTCTTGACTCCCATTTTGCATAAAATCATGCTGGATCATGGAAAGGATCCAATAGCAGAGAGTTGAATGTGGTGTGGGTTTGTTAGCCAGGATGAAATTCTGAGAAGCTAAACATAAAATGTGTACAAAGGTTTGTCTTGTTTTAAAAATATCTACATGCAAGTTTGAAGTTTTTCATATGTACAAAAATCCTATAAAGTCTTATGATGTTTGCATTAAAAACAGACATGCCACAAAGAAGACATGCACGTTGTGTTCTCTAGCCTATGGTGTTTGTTTTTATAAAATCCAAGGCAGACAAAATTCTCCAGTTTCAAGGATTATATCCAGTCAAGACAACACAAAGAAGAGTGCCTAATGTGGTAGAGCAGAAAGAAATCAGGCAACACTGGTTCGAGGCCTGGCTCTGCAACTGCCTCTCTGGCTGTCAGCTCCTCTTCCTCTTGGTTTTCTTCTCCGTAAAACACAAGGACTAGATGAGAAGACCTTACGATCCTTCAGCTCTATAACCATGGGCCAGTCATCCGGAATTCTAGGTCTCTTTCTCTTCTGTGCAGGGCAGAGTAAGAGTAGATGACCTAATCCCTCCCGGTGGGCACACTACCAGAAATGTCCTGACACCATTCAAAAAAAGAGGCGAAGAAACTGCTAACTGGGTTTCAGTAGGTCTCCTCGCTCTCACTTCTGCTGCCTCACTGGCCTTGGCACAGGGCTGGGGCACGAACAAAACCAGGAACTTCATCCTGCTGGCTCATTTGTTGGGGTAAGAAATGGCCCCAGCACAGGGTCACAAAGGGGCAAAACATACAAAGGATCACTAGCCTTTCATGCTGAAGCCAAGCCCCAGGAGGATTTAAAACACACATGTTAAATTTTAAACTGGTCTGCTTCTTCCATGTGCTTGTTCCTCTAAAATCACTCCTTTCCACAAACGGTGGTACGCAAGCTATTCTCTTCCCAGGAACTCCTAGCCGCCACAGTCCTTAACAGCTGCCTCTATTGAGCAAATACCTACTATGTGCCAGACACTTTTCTGTATTCCCTAGCTAAGTAACACAGTGGGCAAGCCGCGAATTACCATCTCTACATCACACATGAGCACTGGAGACTGAGAGAGGTGAATTAATCTCACATCACTTCTAAGTAGCAGAGTTACCACTGGAACCCAGACTGTCTGACTTCAGAGCCCATTTTCTTTCAGTTCTCTAATACTTCCACCTTAACATTTAAGGAACTGACCTAGAGGTCACCTAACCAAATTCTCCCATAGGGCAGGATTCCATTCCAGAATATTCTTGATGTGCTTACCACCTCCAGTGATCATGAGCTCATCATGATGCTGGAAGACCTTCCAATTGTTCATCTGCTCTCTCTGCTATTACCATGTTGCTCCCACCAATCCCTATGAATTCCACTCTTTGTATCCAACTCTGCTTTCTGGACCCCAAAGAACAGGACTGATCCTTCCTCCACTGGGAGCAAAACTCAGACACTGAACACTACCAAAATATCATGCCATGCAAATCTTTTCTTCACTTCCGTATATATTTAGCTGCCCTATTCTATGTCTAACCAAAAGCTCAGAGGAAGAAGCAGTTGTATGTAGTTAAGAGAAACAAAAACAAGCCTAGATCTGGGATCCAAGGACCTCTCTCTTAGCTTGATTTTTCAAGACACCCATCTGCCCTGCTTATCACTCGATTCTCTCTCCATCCGTCTCTGTTCATTTCTTCCCAGTTACCTTTTTTGGGCTCTTCCTCTTCAGCTGTGCCCTTAAAAGCTGATGTTCTGAACAGTTCTGCCTTGTCTCATTCTTTACTCTGCACCCTCTCCCATGTGACCTCACCAGTCCTGTGGCCAACGACTTCCACACTGGGATCTTCAGCCCCGTTTCAGAGTGCTGTCCTGAACCTTGACCACGTGCCTGACTGCTCTCCAGGAGCGTCCCCCCAGCTGTCCCACGGGCCCCTAAGATTCAACCTGTCTCAAGCTAACCTCATCACCTCCTCTTCCAACCAACGGCTCTTCTAGTGCTCCCCATGGAGGGAGGAGAGGCCAGATCACCACATCATTCTCACCACAACCAGGCAGTGGCCAAGTTCCATGGATCCTCCTTTCTTAGTCCATCTCAGACCCATCATGACCACTGCCACCTTACTTTAGGCATCACGCTTCCTGAATGAACTGACCCACACTTCTCCGCAAGCCCTCAGCCTGTGGGAAGACGCAGCCCATTGCCTGTCACCTATAGTTCCTGCTCAATAACTGTCTGAAGAGCCTGCTTCTCCCAGGTCAGATGAGTAGCCCTCTTCATGGGGATGCAGACAAAGTATACAGAGATTTCTAGCACTGAACCTGGAACCTGCTGAGTACTTCATAAATATTTAACAAATTAGTGCTAGAAAGCAAAAAACAATGCCCATTCCTCTGCATTTCCCTTCAGCATATGTCTGTCCACCTCGCAGAACTCAATACCCACAAAACTTAAGTAAATCAGAGAAAACCTCTTCAGGGCATGTACGCTCTTCTGGTAAGCATTTTAAAATGAAGAGCACACACATCTTTCTCTTGAAGGAGCTTATAACACAAAGCAGGTAGACAAAGTGGAAAGAAAACTCATCCTGGAGTCAAAGATCTAAACATGAACTCCACTTTTCTGGTGTGCTTTTATTTTATTTATTTATTTATTTATTTATTTATTTATTTATTTATTTTTCTGGTGTGTTTTTAAAAACAAAAACTAGTGTGTTCTTGAATACCAGAACATTACACAAAAGAGTATGACCTCAGCTTGCCTGGGGCAATTTTTTCTTTCATCCTGTGAGCTAGAACTCTGAAGTACTCTGTAGCATGTCCCATTTCGTTGTAAGGAGTATGTGGTTCTTGAACAGCGAAATCACATCAGACTAAGCCTGCAATGGTTAACATTTCAGTGGAATCTGCAACAGATGACAGCAGGCAAGTTCCAATCTTTGCTCCAATGTGTATTAGCAGAACATGTCAAAACCTAAATTAAAAGTTTTCACTCGCTTTTTTTAAAAAAAATAAATCCTTTTGTTGGCAGTCTCTCACTGATGACATGCAACAATCTTTGCATATGAAATCGGCTAGTCCCCTGCTTCGCTGCTAACTTTGTAGAAGTTCCAAAGCATTTCTGGAGCAAGTGATCTATTTGGACTGACAATGCCAAGCTGGGACCTGAGCCCTGAATGAGCTAAAATTACCAAAGCAAGAAGAACGTGGCTTTGGAAGCTATTTCCCCCAAGTGTGGGGTTTTTCTAGTCAAGGCAGTGATAAAGAATGTTGACTTTTTCCAGATGAACAACACTGAATGAAACCTCAAAATCCCACTGCAGGTTTCTGCTCTGAAAAACAAGTTGCTGCTACAGAGGTTCCTGTCCTTCCGACTTCCGCTTCCCAAACATAATAAATACACCTGTCTTCCCAAAGTTCATGAGTTCGGCACGGGCTGGCTGGTGTGGACCATGTGCTGGGCACTGCAGATGCAGAGACAAGGAAGGCAGGGCCCTGTCCTGGAGATCACTGGCTGCTAAGGAAGATACACACATTCATGACTAACTGAAGCAAAACACAAAATGCTAAGATCCATAAGCAAGGGACAAGCAGAGTAAAGGGAGAGCTCTGAGGAGAGAGTGTCCCCTCTGGGGGCAGAGGGTAGGGCAGGGAACACCCTTGAGGCTTGCTAGGTCTGGGGTGGGTGGGTGGGGCTTCCAGTATATTTTGTCCCCTCCTCTATCACAGCCCTCAGCTCGCTGGACCACAAACATGTCACATGTTAGCCTTCCCCACTGGAAGCCATGGGCACGGGCCCCATGTCAGACAATGATTAATCCATCTTGGTTGGTTCAAAAGAGGGCGTGTGGGTATTTTCTCAAGAGGGAATGAAACACCACAGGTCTAGGGAAAGTGAGAACAGTGGGCGAAGCTGGAGAAGTAGTGTGGGGCTGGGGCCACTACAAATGCCAGGCGGAGAAGCTGACGTTTAATTTAGAGGCAACAGGGAGCTATAGAAGTTTCTAAGGAGAGAGGCGAATTGACCCAAGACTGTGTTTTAGAAGATTATTTGGACAGCAACTTAGAAAAGAGGCTGGAGACAGGGTGAGCGATTAGAGGGTCCTTGCACTGGTTTAGACAAATAAAAGCTGCTACAGGCCTGAATGCAGGCAGTGGGAGTGGAGCTGGAAAGGGAAGGCTTAAAGAAGAATCTGGACAGTACACCTAGAATCGGCCCTTTCTCTGCCCCCACCTTTGCCCCTTCCCCACCAGTACCTGGCTTCTACCTCTAGTTAGCACTCATGTCAAGTCCTAAGACTACATATTCCTTGAGGATAATGCCCATTTCTTCTTCATCAGTCTGCCCCTGACAAAAACCTGTATTCTGCAGGGCCTGAGAAGTGAACTCTGTGGCTCCAGGTCATGCTGTCATTCAGAGCCAGCACCTCCGATGTCCTGGTGCACTGGTGCCTTGGCTTACTACAGCATTGGGCCTGGCATACAGGAAGTAGTAAGGGGGTATTTGAGAACAAAAGGAATTTAGCACACCCAAATAATAATAACAGAGCACAGGTGCTTGGACAGAATGATGTGGTATTGTAAGACTCTGAGCCTAGAGAGCCAGTGTTTGTCCTGTAGAAACCACCAAATTCAATACCAAGAGCCCCAGCAGCAGGCCAAACTGCAGTTAGATAATGGCGAGCTCTCCGCATGTGTAGCTCTCATTTTCACAACCTGTGTGGCAAATAAAGGACAATGAGCAAGGAGAGACCAAAGGTCAACCAAGTCTTGAGATATGTGGTTCTCCTGTGGAGAATGGGAGCTCCTTGGAGATTTCCTCAGGAAAATGACAACTCATGGAGGAGAGGGCAAGGTAGTGTGTGTGCGCTCTGTAGGAGGGATGCTGGTAAGACAGGAAGAGGAAGAGCAAAATGAGCTTGAGAACTCAGAAATGAAAACTGTCCACTGGCTCAAAAACTTGCCTTGAGCCCCAAGCTTCATGGTCATTTCTTGCATGCATGCTGTGTGGCTAACAGGAACATCAGCTACTTTATGAAGGGCAGTGCCAAGCACGGCCTGTGTTCTGAGGCTAGCTTTGCCATTTATTAGCAGGCCAGTCTCTGAACCTCAGTGTCCTCAGAGATCAACAGCAATCTCTACCAACAGGGTTCCAGGGAGGATGAGCAGGGACAACGCACAGGCTCATAGTGAAACTATCAATAAAGGTGGGTTTGTTTCTTTTTCCCTTGGACTGAAATCACCCTTTGTTGAGAAGAGGGCTGTCCCACGGGGTCTGACACACATGAAACCATGGCATAAACCACCATGTCTCACAGCAGCTGGCTTTGACATTTTCTGGATTCAAGAAGAGGTCCACTTGAAGACAGCTATGGGTTGGCCTGGGCAATACTCAGTAAAGTACCAACTTTGCACCAACAGCCATGAAGTAGCCCAAAAACTGCCTCTTGAACCCTGGCCGTTGGTGCCAGAGAGGGATCAACTACTCGTGGTTAATTCACTAACCCAAAGCCATCTCTACCTCCCCCTGGAGAGCTCACCTCCTCCCGTCTGATGCCACAACATGGTGGTATTTAGAGCTGGGAGATGCCAGAAGACAGCTCTTTAAGAGGAAGTGACTGCCAGCAATTCTCAGAGCCGCCACATTCAAGTCAAGATGGAGTTTTAAGACACATAGGAGAGTTCTCTCAGGGTAAATGAATCCCCAAACCCACCCTGGCCCTTCCAGCCAGATCTGCAGCCAGAGCAGCAGCGCCAATTTAAAAATTAACCAGCTGATTGGAATTTGAAATGTGGTCTAGCCAACCTCAAGTTGGTTCCCCCATCACTGCCCCCACCCCCCACCCCGTCTCCTCCCAAAAAAGTAGTGAGGAGGTGGGGGAGAGCATTTTTCAAATCACTTTGCTCAAACTGGCGCCATGGTTCTTCTCTGGATCTGCTCTGCCAACTTCCAGATGTTGCCTAGATTTTTTGTGTTGTTTTTAATAACCCTAGAGATTTATCAACATTCCAACTTGGAGGATGAAAAGTCCATAGATTCAAGATTCACGGTTCTCAGACCAAGAACTACATGTCTTACTTATGAGAACTTCCTTCTTTTTTTAAAATCAGTGTCAGTGAGGACCGCCACCGCCTTGCAGCCTCTCTGTGGCGCTTGAAGAGCCAAGCCATGTTCATGTTTGCTGAATGAATAAATGAATGAATGGACAATCTCTAATGGTGGGAAACAGTCATTACACACCAAGTCACATATATACCACTGACTCCTTCTGACATACATGGCTTCCTCCTCTCCTGAGGCCCTTCCAGATCTAGGAGTATAATACAATCATCAAGAAGCATACCTTCTTTTCTTCTAGCCCAAGCAAAGCTGAGGTTACAGCCTAGTTACAACTTCCTCAGGCCTATACTCTTAGGGAATAATCACCCAGTCCCTTCCCTTGGGTAATTAAAAGCAAGCAAACAAACAAAATAAAACCTAATCAGCTACACAGGCTTCCCTTTTCTACATCTCCTCATTCTGTTTTTCTGGACCCAGCTGTCACCAGGTGTTGTGAATGGGTCTACGCCACTGTACCCTAGGGCTTGCCAGAGGGATGGTAAGGGTGCGGTCTGTCAAAAAGTACTCAGGGTGCTGGTGGGTTTTTAGTTCTTCTTCTACTCCTCGAGTGCAAACCTGACTTCCAGAGGCCACAGGAGGTGCTGTAAAGGAACAGGAGTCATGGGCTAGAGTTCTAATCCATTGCTCATTTGCCATGGGACCCTAGGCAGGTCACTTCTCGGTTTCAAGCCAGTTTCTCTATCTGCCACATTTAAATACGATCACATGCTGGCTTCATCTTTCAGAACAAATGTCAGAAAGAAAAAAAAAAAAGCTGGAAGAATTGGGAAAGGTCTTAAAACTACACCATCTTCATTCAGCAGCTAACCCTGGTCTTCCCTTGCAAGCAGAGAGCAGGCTGGCTGTCTCTGCCCACTCCAGGGTACCCCCACCCGCAGCAGCAGCTAAAAGGCTGCTCCCTAGAACGGAAGTGATACTAACTTCTTCCTCTCTTGTCTGTACCTAAGTCTCCTACTGCTAGCTGGGAAAGAGGGTCCACTGACTTTACAAAGGAAAAGGTGTCTCATGTAGCAGAAAAAACTTGGCGTAGTAGGCTGAAAGGGCTGGTTTCTTATCCTGTCACCAGCTGAACCTCAGTGTCCTCATCTGTCAAAATGGGGCTGAGACCACCTACCTTCTCTCTCTGTCAGGGCCCTGAGAAAGCAGGAATGGGAGGTCTGGTCTTATTCTGACCAGCAATTCTTTCCTTGCCCTCACTTCCCTCTCACTCAGAGAGCCTTCTGGGAGATTCAAAAGGGGTGTGGAGGCTCAGGGATGCTGAGTGCCACTACCTCTTCACCTCTGTCACCTAGCCAGGAAGGGGCAGAAGAGAGTAGCACCCAGCGATCAAGGCCTCCCCATCCTGTCCAATGGTGACCAGGATGGGACAAGGATGTCACAGCTTCCCTCTGTGAAGAGAGACACCTACAAGAGTCTGACAATATCCACCTTGCCTCCTCAGTTCCAGGAGGCACCAAGGGCCTTAAAGGAAGAGAGACAGAGAAACTTGAGACGGAAGGAGCAGGGAGGGGAAGGACCAAAGAGAAGGTGAGAAGCAGAGAAATAAGAGTGCAAAGGAGGGGAGAGAAAAGAAAAAGTGAAGGGGCCAGGAGAACAGACAAACAGAAAGAGGACGACAGACACATACCGAGCGGTGAAGACATACTGACAGCGCGGGAGTGTCGGGGAGGCGGGGAAGACAAAGGGGACCATCCGGTGTTTTTAACTGGTCTGGCCTTTTTGAGACCCCCCCCATCCCCAAAAGAAAAGCCTAGGAGGCGGGCGGAGGAGGCCGGGGCGAGCAGAGGCTCCCCCCGACCCCCTCTACCCCGGGTCCCTGCCCCCGCGCGGGTCCCGCCGTCCCTCCCGGCCCGCTTGCTCACCTGCCAGCGCCAGGATCTGGGCCTTGTGGAGCAGCAGCGCGCCCCAGTCGCGGGGGGCGCGCGGGGGGCTCTCGGGCCCGGCGCCCAGCTCCTCCGGACCCCGGTACACGGCGTACACCTTCTGGTTGTCAAAATCCAGCCGCGAGCGGGGGCTGAAGTCGCGCACGCACGACACTGGCAGCGCGTAGCAGACGTTGTCCTCCAGGAACCGCACAAAGGCGTACATGGTGGGCGCCGGGGGCGGGCCCCGGTCGGGCCGGTCAGCCCGCGGGGCGGGCGCGGAGGTGGGGACCCGGCGGGGGGCGCGAGCAGCGCGGCCGGGCCGGGGGGCGGGGGCGGCTCCCCGGGACCCGGGCTCCCCCCACTGTTATTGTTCCTGAAAGCACCGCTCTGCCAATCGGCTGCTCTCGCCTGGGCGCGGAAAAGAGAGGGAGGGGGGGAAGGGGGCGGGGGGCGGGTGAGGGGGGTTTGGAAGCGCACCGCCACTCGCAAAGTCAGACCCGAGCAATCACAGCCGGAGCGCGATTCGCGTAGGGAGAGGAAAGGGCAGTGAGATTGAATTGCAATAATAATAATAATAATAATAACAATAATAATAACAGTAGCATTGCAGGAGAAGGCAAAAAAAATGCATTGACCAAAAGTCGCGCTGCGTGCAGGGAGTATTATATTGCTTCAACAGTCGCGCTCAAAACAAATTGAATCGCAACAAAACTGCATTGCAAAAGAGAGGAGAGAGTGTGGGAGAATGAACGCAGGGCCTGGGAGGGGGTCAATCTTGTTGGGATCCCTAAGTGTAAACTTGCACTTGCAAGCAAGCAGAATTTTGGAGTGTTTCAAATAATTGCAGCCACTCCTCTTAGCTCCTTTAGTTCGTGTATCTTTTTCCCTTCTTTCTTCTTTTTCTTCTTTCTTTCTTTTTTCTACTTCTTCTTTCTTCTTTCTTCTTTTTTTGCAAAACTGCCAACTCCTGCTGTGGGGAGGGTCAGTCAGCCAGAAACGTTTCCCCAAAGCTGCCAAACTAGTTCTGACCAGAACTGGGGCTTGTCTGGGATTTCCAGTTGGACCAGCTGGCTGAGGTGGTGGAGGGTTGGTGGAGGGCAGCTCTCAGCCAGAGGGAGCAGGGGGCGCCCCTCTGCCCTGTAGTCTTTCTCCACTGAGGCACGTCCACCTCATGCCTTTCTTAGAGCTGGGACCAGTTGGAAAGAAGGAGGGAGTGGAGGTGTACTCTGAGGGAGGCAACCCCAGGATTAGCTGGGCATTTTGGAATGCCTTGAGTTCAGGAATGGAACTCCGTGGAATACCAGTCTTTGCTGTCCGCAGGATCGTACGCAGAAGAGAGCGTGGAGGCCCTTGGATGCCCCAGACAAGACCTGAACAACTAAAAAGGGGCTGACTGGGCTCTGCTCACAGGAACCACATTCCACATCAGAGGGGGCCAGCACTCTCACAGGGATGCCTCCAAGAGGGTGGGCTTTTATACCAAATTTGGGTACTTTTATCCCCAATTCCCCGCCCCAGACCTGGCACCTGGTAGGGACTAAAATTTGGGGTTGAGAAGAATAATAAATAGAAATCCTCATTTATCCAGCTATCCAGTAATTCATTCTTGTGTTCAAGCAACCAAATATTGTTTGGGTAAGCGCTATATATATGCCAGATTCTGGCTAGGCGCTAGTCACAGAGGGATGAACAGAATGGACAAAACACCTAGATTCCTAGCAGTGTTTGATAGTGTTATCAGAAACGGAGTCTTGGTTTTGGACACCTGGGCCAAAATTAGGTTACTAAATGAGTAACACCTTCCCTCTCCTCAAAACCCTTGCAGTCCCATCCAGGAGTATTAAAAATGTGTAAGTAAGTAATTATATTATTGTGAGAAAAGTGTTCTCATAGAGGAATATTTGTTGGGGGTGGCAGACTAAATTAATGTTATATTTTTTTAAAAAATCATTTCATTGAATTCAAGCTGTAAGAAAAAGATAAATGCACAAAAATATTTCATAGTGGTGAGTGATTTTGTTTTCATTTGTGTTTTGCATTCATATATTTATGTTTAACTATTTTTCCACAATAACTATTACTTTATGATCAGAAGGTCTTACATATTATTTTTTAAAAAGCACTGTACTCGCATTTCAGTTCAGCTCCACTAATGATGAGGTAGATAAAGCAAAACCCGCAAATTCTTTCATTGTGATTCGGGAATAATGTTATACAGGCAAACCCCATAAATATACACCTCCCTGATCCAAATGCATAGGTCAGATTATGTTCCCTTAAGCCTGTGGTATATATGTGGTTGTAGCCAGATATGACCACGAGTTTCCTGATGCAGTTGTTGGTCTGATTGCCTCACACACTTGGGGAAAAAAAGAGGTGCCACACTGAGTTGTTCCAGAAGATTTACCTTCGTGATTATGATTTCTTTGGACTAATCTTAAATGAGTTTTTATCTTAAGAATACATTCCTGTGGTGGTCAAGGGGAAGTAATGTATAGCAAGACTTCTGATAATTCACAGGATGGTTCATGCAGAGTTGGCCATATTTAATGAAAGTCCATGTAGCTCCAACTGTGTTTGCAAAATAATTTCTAGTACCATGGCCAATATCCTCTACCATCTAAATGAAGGTGACCACCAAGTACACCATCAGTCTCATCTTTCTTACCACCTTTCTGGACATAGTACATGCCAGATGCATTAAACTATTTGACATTTCCCAAGGTAGCATGCTCTATCAGATCCCAAGCCTTTATGCTTCTGTCCTCTTTCTGGGAAGTTCTTCCTCCTAGAGCACATGCTGACATCAGCTTCCCCTGAAGACCACCTCCAATGTCACCTGCTTTGTGAAGCCTTCCCGAACCACTAGCCCTCCTCAAGCACAGGCGGTCCTTGTCTCCTATTTTGTCCAGTACCTTTTTTCTTTGTTCCTTACAGTAAGCTCCTTGAGAGGGGTCAAAATCTAAGTAACCTCAGCATCACTGGTTCCTGGCATATTTATGCTTATAAAACAAACATGTTAAAGACACAGAGCATGAATAGCAAACCTCCTGCATGGCTTTTCTGAAAATCTGCCCCCTTTTCTCTGAGTTGTAGCTGAATCCAACTCTTTCTCATTCCCAGTGACCAAAGGGTGGGGACTGGCTCTGCTCCTTTTCCGACAGATTTGTGAACATGTTAAATGTCACTGTATCCTCAGCTCAAGCAAATTCCCCATCCAAGTCACCATAAATAATTCTTACAAGGAGGTAGTTGCATGTCCCAAGAACCCAGAAAGAAGAAAAGAATAAATTGACATGGGTGCCAGCAGAATAAACAGACTCAAATACATTTTGCATGTAGGTGCACCGATCCCAGAGAGGAACGACAGGTACGGGATGCTCACGGAGACACCGCTGGACAGCCTAAGAGCAACAGAAAGACATCCCGTGTTTCTGCTTCCTATGTGACCTGCACAGTCAGTCTTTAAACACAGCTCCATACACGGGTGCCTGGGAGGCTCAGACTGCCTTCCGCTCAGGTCATGATCATGGAGTCCCGGGATCAAGTCCAGAGTTCCACATTGGGCTCCCAGCTCAGCAGGGAGTCTCCTTCTCCCTTTGATTCCCCCCCCCCCCCCGCTGTCTCATGCTCTTTCTTTCAATCTCTCTCAAATAAATAAATAAACACAGTTCCATGGAGAAGCTACTAAGTACTTCCTCTACCCTGGCGAAAACGGAGTCAAACTACCTCTTTGACTTGGAGGCAGTAGCCCGGGACTTTACACATGGCAGAAACCCAAGACGGGGGCTGATCCATTGATGAGCAAGCAAAGGCAGATCAAAAGTATAGATTTCAAATTTAAACAGGTGGTTAAAATGTCTGATTCAACTAAATCACAGCTGAATCCCCTCTCGACTACCCCACTCTAACGATTGTCCCTGTGCCTCTTACACAATTCTAATGCCAGGAAGTTTACTACCACCCCTTAACTTTGGGACACTACTGACTGTGGATCCATGGACATGGAGGCAAAATCTTCCACCTTGTAGCTGTCACACTAGGTCTTATGTCAGTTCTTCAAATATGGAAAACTTGGGATCCTGTCTCCTTAGGATCTTAACTATCTTCTGCTCAGACATCGCACTTCCTTCACCCATCTCTCCATCACCTGGTTTCGGTGATGAAAATTGTGGTATCTACTTTTTCTCCAAAGGTTACTCTAACCCATCCACGCCAAGCACCATGCATATACATCTCAATTAATTTCACACCACACCCTTGAAGGGGTATGATTAACCCCATGACAGAGTTGGGAAAATGGAGACTTGGAGCAAAGCAGTTTGGCTCTATCAGCCATGGAGAGCTGCAGTCCCATTTGCGTTAAAGACAGTTTGCTTTAGAAGCAGTGTGGGGGAAGGATTGGGGGGAGGCAAGACTGGGGAGTGGAAGGCCTCTGATGAGGCTGGATGTCCTGTGCCTGCCCCTCCTCAACTCCCTCTTTCTGGGGCCAAATGTACTTTGCCTTTCATCCAAGTCATTTTAATGGAGCAGAAAGCGTACACATCTGGGGCAGCTTTGCAATCGCGTCTCCATTGTGCCTTCCTGTTGCGTTTTGCAGAGCCTTGGGTTAAGTCAAGCTCCTTCAGTTTAGCCAGCTGAAGCATGTTCAGTGGCAGCAGCAGGCCTTATGTTTCATATTACTGCATGGAATTCTCAGTGTACTTTGCAAAACTATTTTAAGGAGACCTGGGTTCTGTGAATTTTAAAAGCAATTGGAGCGTGTCTTTGCAACCTCTCCACTAATGATTGACCACATTTTTTTCATGATTTTGCCTTTTCTTTTTTCCTGTGATATTTAATTTGACTTTTAAAGTCTCTGCTTTAAAATTCCCACTCCTGACTCCCAGAAAAGTAATTTTCTGGGCTGTCATCTAGGGCCACTGTCTTCTCGGGTAGAGTCAAAGAACTGGACTGGCTGGGAGGCCCATGGCAGGCATTATCTTCAGCCTGGGAACTCTTACCCCAAAGCAGGGGCATCAAGCCAGTGCATCCACGTGAACTCCCGATCATGAAGTCTGGCTGGATCTGGTTGTGGGTTTGGGGCCGTGGAAGAGAGTGGCCGTAAAGAAGGGGAAGGAAGGAAAGAGAGGAGTTGCTGCTGAGGACAAACACAAAAGCCAGTGAACACTGCCTAGAGTTAGAGGGATGACCTGAATCCTGATGTTTTACCCGGGGTACATACTCCACAATTTGTCATGTAGGTGACAGCGTGGAGGGCCGAAGGAGAAGAGGCTTTGGAATGGGCCCAGGGGTTAAATCCCCGCCTTTGCCCTCTCTTTGCTGTGACTTTGGGCAAGGCAGTTCACCTTCCCTGAGCCTCGGTTTTCTTATCTGGAAAATGAGGCTATCCTCAGAAGGTATTGTGAGAATCGGGGCAAGAGTTTTTCACCCTCTCTGTACATCAGGATCATCTGGGAAACTTAAAAAAATAACCGGTTTCCAGCTCCTAATCCCCCAAGATCTTGATTCAATTGGTTGGGGGTTAGGGACTTAATTTTTATTTTATTTTTTTAAAATTCCCAGATTATTCTAACATCGGACAAGGTTGAGTACTTCTGAGTTGGAAAATTTTAAGGTGACATGCCAGTCGCATAGAAACTGCTCAACAAGGTGTAGATATTATTTTCAGGGAAAATGTACAGGGCTCTGAAGTGTCTATGCAACCTCTCTGAGGAATAATAATTTCTTCATCTGAAAAACGACATATCAGTGTGAAAACAAGTCAGGGTATTATAGTCGTAGGCCCTGGATGCAAAGCCTGGCCAAAAAGTAAGGCCTATCCTCACTGTGTGGTTATGGACACGTTTCTGAATCTCTCCAAACCTCATTTTCTCCAAGGGAATATTAATACTGCTTCATAGGGTTGTTATGAGGATTAAATGAGATATGTAAATGTAAATGTCTATGCAAAGCATTTGGCAGAGTGCCTAACACATAGTAGTGAGTCCTCAATAAACGATAGTTGTTGTTTTTGTCATGTGTTATTGTTATTTATTCTGAGAGCTCTTATCTCCATTCTGAGAGTCATGTGCCCAATGAACATTTCTTGTATCAGATTGAATATAATGAGTTGAACAATGCTAGTAATTACCCAGTGAGTGCCCCACCATGCTTCCATCCCAGTGCACGCCCTTTCCACTAGAGCCTGTGGGAATGGTTGGCCAACACAGAAGCTCAGATCTCACACCTTCAAGTCTCTGAGGCTCAGGGCCTTGCCCAAACTTGCAGCGCACACTTCCAGGAGATTTTGTTTGGAGCCATGCATTTTCTCAAACTGAGTTTGTGAAGTATTTTCTTAGAATAAGTAAAAATGTGTATGCATTACATAAAATGAAAAATGCAGAAGCATTTGTAGCAATTGAAAGCCCTGGGAATTTGCATCTTGGCTTGATGTTCAGATTGCAGATAATGGTCAAGTTCAACCACTTAGATCTCAGCTACATTATGACCTCATGTGGGGCACACACAGGAGCTGGTCACACAGATGACCTGAATCCTGATGTTTTACCCGGGGTACATACTCCACAAAAGCAACACTAAGCAAACATTCCCAATGGTCAAAGACCAAAAGAAGTTTATGAATAGAAGAGATTATCACAAGGGAACAATATTTGAATTGGTTTTGAAAAAGAAACAAAGAAGTTGGCTCACCTTGGAAGAATGCAACCTGCCTCAATGATGGATTTCAGTTAGGAACCCATTGGTTTTAGAAGCTACCTCTGGTTTTGCTTTTCAGTTTAACTCATTCTGTCATTTTTCAGTTGAAATGTCACTTCCTCAGAAAAGTCCTCCCTGACTTGTTCTTCCCATCGCTCTCCGCAGACTAGCTCAGGTCTCTTTTACATATTTTCACAGTTCCTTATATTTTTCCTCATGGGGTTTAGTGAAGTATGTAATACATATTTATTCTATTATTGTCTGTCTCTGCTAGTAGACCAAAAACTCCACTAGAGAAGAAACACTGTTTTCTTCACTCTTGTATCCTAGCACCTAGCCTGGCCCATGGGAGACCCTAAACAAATACTTGTTGCATAAGTACTTGCCCAAGGTCACACAGAAGTAAACGGTGGAGCCAGCCAGGATTTGTGACTCAGGCTGCTTGACTCTAGAGCTCCACCCAGAGACTTCCACTTCAATTCTGTTTCCCCCGAGTCTGATTCTTGCCTCAGGGACGATGATCTGTGTCCTTCTAGCTAGCATGGGGAGATAATGGAGCACCCATACTCAAAGGACCACTTGTTGGTTTTCTAGGGATGTCCAGACCACCTTGTCTGGTGCAGGTGAGACCCCGGCTGGCAATATCTCAAAAAGCACCCTGGATTTCAGTGATATTGATGTTGCTGTAGGTGAGAGTGTACTAGATTCAATCCATTGTATAAAGAAGGATTTCCTTTATTTACTCAAAACCAGTTTCTTTATTGAGTACCACAATAAGGTCACCTATTATGCTAATCAGAAAAAAAAAGTCATTGACCTCTGAGTTTTTATATTATGGAAAAATGGCTCATATATACAATAAACAACACATTTTCTGTTGATAGTTCTTTATCATGTTCTTTTTGTGCTGGAGGTAGGTGAGTTGGAGCACACAATATCAAAACCCTACCTTCCCTTTTTTATTATCAGGCATACCCTTATTATCATGGGGAAAAATGGCAAGAAGCAAGGAAGGAACGATAATCCACTAAGGGAGAGACATTTTATCTAAAACAGGGAATGGACAGGAGCAAGATACACAGAGGCTTATGAGACTCTAGATGAAATGGTTAGGGAGAGAATTAACTCAGCTGCTAGGTACAGTAGGTCACACAGGATCCCACCTCTACCTGCTGACATGTCCTGCCACACTGCTGGGCCATCAGATAGTTTCTGACCACTGATCACAGGAGCTCTGCTCCTGGCTCTGGGACCCATTCTGGAAAGGTAACATGGCGCTGAAGAAGTGAGGAGGCAATAATAAAATAATAAATAATAAAAGTACATAGGCTTGGAACTCAGATTTGGGTTCAATTAATATTCTATCACCAAGGTCCTTTGGGACCTCGGGCAAATGTCTGACTCTCCAGTTTTTCCACTGTCAAACAGAATTTTATAAGGCTGTCACAGGCTCTAATAGACTATGCATGGCAACTGCCTGCCAGGCACAATGCCTCGTCCATAGTAGGTCCCCCAAACTATGAGCTGTCTTTTCATTCCCTTCTTCTGAGACAGACTCTACTGCTTCTTCCTTTTAGGAGGCCACAGGATATTGACATGAATGGATCCCCAGAAGCCAGCTATTTTTGGATCAAGAAACATACCCACTCCTCCAAAGACTGGGCAGTATTACCGCAGAGTGGCATCCACCGTCCCTTCATGGCCCATGCTGGGGCAATATGTCTTCTTTCAAAGCTGGGACCTTAGTGAGATCTGTACTTTTATGAAGTTTTGGGACTTAAGCTGAGCTTGGGGTTTTACTGTCTGCTTTTAAAATTATGTTCAGATTTTGTATATTTAAAACACGACTCTGGAATTGTGAAACACAGTGTTCTCAATCATAAAAAAGGATGAATTATGTTATGCCTTTCTGTTCCCATTTCTGGGTTCTTTTTTTGTCTTCTTGTATGAATTTTTCTGTGATGCCCTGCCTTATGTCTTAACTCATCTGGGATACTTGCTGTGAAAATTTGGGCAAGATTCTTAACTCCTGTAAAACTGCTTCATTCATTCATTCAATCATTCCTTTGTTCATTCATTCATTCATTCATTTACTAATGAACTATTTGCTGAGGGCTTATATTCAGAAACTTCACTTAATACGTGGGATACAATAGCGAACTAGACAGATAGAGCTTTATCTATAAAATGGGAAACAAAACTTACCTATTAGGATTGTTGAAAGAAGCAAATAAGATCATATATGTAAAAAAGAGGAAGAGCCAAAGAAAAGGACTGAATTTAATTGAGCTCCCTATGCTGTCCCCAGTAATGCTACATGCTTCACTTACAATCCTCATAATAACCTTGGAAAATAATTCTAATCCTCTTTCTATAGATACATCAACTGAGGTTCAGAAAGGAAAAGTGAGGGCTGAAATCACACCCTGGATTCAAATCTGGTATGAACTTCCCACTCTGCTATTTTGTTGCCTCCAATGGTCCCTGATATACAACTTGCCATTTGATAGATATGTCAGTCTTCATCACCAGCTCCATGCAGAACGTGAGGGTTTGTATCCTTCTTTCTGCTAGCTGATACATATGATAGCACCAACTGTGCGTGGTTTGGGTAGAATAAGGGGTACTTGGATGGAAAATCCAAATCCTATCCCCTAATTCCTTAGGGAACAAGACATATACGTTAAATTGACAAATTAAAATCTTCCATTAGAATATGCAAACAGTTACCAATAACTCCAAGTCACCAGGGGAAGAACTCTGGTCCTCTGGCAGTCAGACTCATCAGCTTAGGAGACAGATGGGACAGGGACTCTTGGCAAGAGGAACATTCTTTGTCCCAAGTCAACCCATTTCTACCCCTATGACCTTTAAAGATGAAGTGCTCAAAACTCTATCCCTCCGACTCTTACTGCTCCCCAGGTGGAGGCAGACCTCAACTGCACAAACAGCAAGTTGCATTTTTCCACCTGGGAAGCCCGATGTCCATGGAAAAAAGAATCTGCCCGGAAATGTTCACTTAGGGGCTGCCCGCTTTCAAGAGGCAGAAAAGAGAGTAGGAAATGAAATCACTGTGCTTAAACTTGGCAAAGGGACTGTAAAACTGCCCCTAGCTAAGAAATCTGGACCTCTACACCCTTTTCTCTTCCATCACTCTGTTTGGACGGGTCACAGCAAAAACATACAATGGAGAAGCCAGCATAGGAGCCAGATAAGCTCTGTCGGCATGGCTTTAACTTTTTGAGCAAATACTTAATCTCTGGTATTAAGAAAAGGAAGGGCCATACCAGAGAGCTCTTGTTGCCACTGAGAAGACTTGTGAGGGTTATCAGAACTAAAAGACAGACACAGAAGAAACAGAGCAGAGCTTTGCATGCAAAAAAGGGAAGAGAAAAAAAAATCTTTTTCCTTGGCATAGAGAAATTTCATCCTGAAGGTTCTTTCTTTTTTTTTTTCCTTTTCTTGGCAATGTAATAAACACCTTAAAATAGAGTTATAAAACGGAAACAGATTCTATAGAAGCAGGAAACCAAGAATAGTGACTTCAGAGAACTTATAGACCAAAGCTCTCATTCTAGAAATGATGAAACTGAGGACAGAAGGACAATGATTACCCACAGCCCGAGAGTTTGTCTTTGACCAAGTCATTCCTGGAACCCAGGTCCTGGCGGGCCTTTCCTCTGCCTAACATTCCCATGCTTTCTCTTGATTACAGGTCACAGGCTTCAGTGGAAGGTGATCTTATCTGTGCCCATGGCATCAGCTTACCTAGTCCTAGAGAAGCATAACTCATCATGTTCAAAGTTTTGCATCAAGAAGAAGCCTCTCCTGGTTGGGGAGGGCATAGTGACCTCCCATAGAAACCTCCCAACTCTCTCCCCTTACTTGTCACCTTGCCCTGAAGTGTCTCTCCAGTCCTGCTGCCATTCCCATGGTGCTCCTCTGACTATCTTCTATTCCCACACCCCCACCAAGAGCTGCTGTGGATTCTCTCACACACAATCCAAAGCATGATCCCAGCCTGTTCTAGGGGGGTTGCCCTGAGCATAGCTGAAGCAGTGTTGACTCCCAAAGAGGCTTAACTGAAAACGGGGTGAAAGAAAAGGCAGCAGAACATAGTGGAGTGATCTGAGCTTTGAAATCAGATGAACCTGAGTTCAAATCCCAGCTGCACAGCGCATTAGCTGTACACACCTGAGCAAGTCATTTGACTTCTTCGAAGTTTGGTTTCCTGACCTGTAAGGCTGGGAGATTCACCCCTCAAGATATTTGGTACAATTAAATGAGAGAGCAAACAGAAAGTATTTAGCCCAGATCTTTGTTCACAGTGGACACCGGTGTATACAAAACATTAAAAACATCTGATTTTCAAAGCACAGGTTTATAGTCACTCACTCAAAAAACATTTCCTAGGCCACCTTCGCCGTGCCAAACCTTGTGCCAAGTGTTGGGATAAAGACAGACAAGAAATGTTCCTTCCCCTGCGGAAAATAATTTTTTCATGGGTGCTATGGATTGAACTGTGTCCCTCCAAAAGCTATGCTAAAGTCCCAAACTGCAGTATCTGTGGAAATAGGGGGTCTGTGGGTGTAATCAAGTTAATATGAGACCATTAGGGCGGGCCCTGATTCAATATGACTGATCGCCTTGTAAGAAGAGAACAAGGTCCGGTGAAGGCAGAGATGCATAGGGATAAGGCCACATGCCTGCAGACGCAGAGATGGGATGATGCAGCTGTAAGCTAAGGAATGCCAAGGATAGATGGCCACCACCAGAAGCTAGGGCGAAGCAAAGAAAGAGAGAGCTTGGCTCTGCTGACACCTCGCTTTTGGACTTCCAGCCTTCAGAAGAATGAGGGAATAAGTATCTGTTGTTTTAAGCCACCCAGTTTGTGGTACTTTTTTTTTTCAACAGCCCTAGGAAACTAATACACCTGGGGAGATATGCAAGGGCGCATATGCAGTAATTACAACAGAAGTGGAATGACACGGATTGTGTTCATTGAGCTGAGCATGGTACATTTATTCAATGATGTAATTTTGATTAAACCAGGAAGACTTCTTGTGAGGCTCAGGGTTGATGGAGGTCTGTGGAAGTGGAGGCAGTTTGCTGGGAGATGGATAGCCTGTGTCTGCTTGAGGAAGACAGGGAAGGCTTCTCGGAAAGGATAGTGAGAACTGGTACCTGAAGGATTGGCCAGAAGCTCAGGGGGTAGGGGGTTAGGGAGAGGGGACACCATTTGTACTAGAGAGCCCAGTGTGTGCAGAGGCAGAAAAGTGTGAGCTGTTTAGAATGGGGGGGGGGGTTACTACAAACATGTAATCACGGTGGCAGCTCTGTGCTGATACCGATCTGCCTTCCAGACTTTCTTCTCCACCTTGATATCCCACAGATACCTCTTACATAAAATGTTCTGAATTGAACTAGACCCTCCTTTCTCTCCCTACACAGATCTCTTCCTGACCGTTCTCCTTCCTGCCCTGATTTGGTGAATGGCCCACCTCCTGCCCCTCCAGCCTAGCTAGAGGTCTCGGAGTGCCTGTGTACTCCACTCTTGGAAGTTGACTTCCTTTTCGTCTCTGATTTACACCATGATTTCTGAGCTTTACTATATCTGGTTCTAATGGATTCTCACTTGGCATGAGCTCCCAACTCTCCAGCTGTGTCTCTCGGCCATATTCCTTCCAGCCAAGCCTCTCTGCCAGATAATTAATGATCTGTAAACAAATGCTTAATTGCACCAGGGGAGCACATATTTAAAGAAACTTTGTGATAAAGCAAAGGATCCTTTTTATAACATGAAGAACATTTCTCTCACAAACTCTCCCCACCCTCGACTTCTCATTTAGTCTACATTTTTGTCTCATGTATTAAATCCAAAACTCTTCTGCAGCAGAATCTGTAAAACAAAAGAACAGAAACCTGCCCAAGGGACAGATGGTATCATCTTGAGGTGCTTCCTTCCTGAGACACTCTTTTCTTCAGATTTGGCCCTTAGACTCAAGACTTGGGCACTTGCTAGGAGAAAGGAAATTTTGGCTCCTGGCAAGCAGGCAAAAAAAAAAAAAAAATGTGGACTTATTAAGAATCTAACATATGCCTACTTCTTTTATTTATGTTCTCTCATTTTCTTCTTCACAACACCCCCATGAACTGCTATCCATTGTATAAATAAGAAAGAACAGCACCTTGCCCAAGTTAGTGGCAGTTAGTCAGGGGGAATGGCTGAGATTGAAGGGGGTGCTTAGACTCAAGGTAATGAGATGATTGCCTCTCGGCACACCCTTTCACGTTGTTTGAGATATCTAGTCAGCCATATTGCCTTTTCAGAGTGGATAAGAACTCCTGAGTCAGAGAGTATGCCTTCTGCCCGGCCCTGCTGATTCTCTGAGTGGGTGGTACCCCGAATGTGGTGGGCAAGAAGCCGCAGTGGAAACTTTTCTATTTGCTGCTGTGTGGGGGGCTCTGCCCTCCTGCTGGGAGTCAGTGTTGGGTGCTGCTGTGTGAGGGTCAGTTCAGCCACTCAGGCCCTTCAGAGAGGAAGCACCTTGGCGCAGACCTGAAACTGAGCCTCCTTTAGGGAGTTTGAAAAGGTGGTTTTTGTGCAGTTCTTAATGGCCCAGCTGTTGCTGAAAGAGGAAGTACAAAAACATTTTTAGAATAGTTAGTGGGGTGCGACAGAACCCGGGGACTGTATCCACAGGAACTCGCCCCCTTCAGAAAGTGTTGCTTCTGAAAATACTTGGGTGTTCACGGAGCAAGCACCTGCCCCAGGCCAGGCCCTATGCTCTGTCCTAGATCCGCAACCTCTCCCTCTTGGAGGGTCCCTTCCTCTCTGTGCTTATATATGCTCAAGTCTGTCCCAACCCCAAAGCAGGACAATAGCCTCCTCAGAGCCTTCACTCATCTCTCTCTGCCTCACCTTTAGTTACTTCCTTCTCTTTACAAGCAGAACTTTCTGAAGGAAAGTGCAGTCTACACTTTTCAGCATTCACTCACCTCCCGTTCACTCCTCAGCCCCACGGCAGCCTGGCCTATGCTTCTACTGGTTAGAAGCTCTCCAAAGTAACCAATGACCTACCGAGTTCAAGGGCACATTCCTTCATCTGGTCTCAGCAGCATTCACACTGTTGACCTGGCCTTCTCCCAGAAACATCTTCTCCCTTTGACTTCAGTAGTCTTGATTTCCTTCCTACCTCTTTAATAATTCTCAGTCGATGTGGTAGGCTCCTCCTCTTTGACCCACATTTTAGCTGTCAAGTCTCCCTCAGAATTCTGGCCTTCTTATTCTGTATGCTCACAGACTTAGTGCAGACTTCTCTCTGGAGCTCCCAACACATGCGCTTACTAGCCACCTGCACTTGGAGAACTGAATGGCATCTCAAATATTCAAACCCATCTCTTCAAACCTTTCTCCCAAGCCCATTTCTTCTCAGACATGCTGCATTTTAGTAAGGAAGATCATCCACCACGACCAGGTTACAAACCTGAGTGCTTCTTGATTCCTCCTGTTTTCTCACCTCTCAGTCATCAAATCCTACTGATTCTGACCCCATAAATATCTCCCAAATTGTCTCATGTCCTCTCTCCTCCACTGTATTCTAGTTTAATTTTTATTTCTCTGCTCTTAATCTTATCCCTTCCCAATGCATTCTCCAAACTATTGTGATCTTGCCCAAATGCCAATCTGATGCTGCCACTGCTTGAATAAAACCTTCTGAGGCTTCTCCTCTAGCTCCACACAAAGTACCACACAATTTTAATCCTGTATAGTCTGTGCTCTACCAACTCTCTGGGTTCGGCTTAGGCTACATATTCCTCCATTCTCTGCTGCAACCAAATTGGTTGCCACCTGGTTCTCCTCCTTTCTCTTCTTAACTTTTCATTTTGAGGTCATTGTAGAGTCACATACAGTTGTAAGAAATGATCCAGAGAGATCTCGTGAGCTCCTCACACAGTTTACCCCAGGGGTAACATCTCGCATACTGTAGTACAATATCACACCCAGAAAACTAAGATTGATATAATCCACTCACCTTAAGCATATTTCACCACTTTTACATGCACTCATCTCTGGGTGTGTGTATTTAGATATTCAGTTCCATACTGAATTTTATCACATGTGTAGATTCATGTGACCACCACTGCAGTGGAACATATAGAACACATCCACAGGAGGCTCAAACTAGCCTTCCTGTGGTTCCTTCAGTGGGCTGACTTTCTTTTATTTCCAGGTATTTACACAAGCTTTCCCCCACCCCAATACCCTTCCTTTGGTCAATTATTAGTTACTTTTCAGGCCTCAACTTAAATATCTATTCCTCAAAAAGACTTTCTCTGATCCCACCTTTGGTTAAGACCCTCACTCTCTATTCCATGAGCACCCTGTACTCCTTTTGTCCCATCATAGCACCTATGTTCTTACCACTTGAGAATTAGGAACCTGCATGAGGGCACAGGTTGTGTGTACCTAGTTCATGTCTGTATCTCTGCTACTGACCACAGTACCCGCAACAAGGCCATTTCTCAATTAAAATGTTCAGGGATAAGAAATTCATGCAGACTGATAAGTCAGGGGGATCTCCCTCTCTCAAGGAGCTCTCTGTCATGAACCAGGCAATTCCAATATGCAAATTAGTGTTGTCTTAGAGTGAAGCTGTGAAGGTTGGGGGGATCTGGAGTATGTGTTTTTCTTCCAGCCTCTAGGTATATAGAATTGGGCACCCAGGACCAGAAGTTCTCGAATACATGTGCCCTTTGTAACTCAAGGGTTCGAATGCCAGAACACTTTTGCCCAGTTGGGCAGGTCGGCTACGTGGAGTAGACACTGTGGTAATAAACCCAAAGGCCTGAATTCAAAGACCTCAACTGGACCATTTTCTTAGCCTTAAAACCATAGATGGAGTGGCAATTGTTGGTCACATACTGAGTCCTGATGTTAGTCATAGGATGAGCCTTGATCTTGGCACAGATCCCGACACTACCAATCATGTGATAAATACAGAAACTTCCACAAGAATAGATAAGGCACACAGGTAATGGCAAGCTTTCAGGGCAGACACACTCTGACACAAGGAAGGCAGAATCCAAAGCTTATGTTCTGCTAGGGGGTCGGTGACATAAACATGCATTTCATACCCGAAGAAGAGAAATAGAATTATTGAGTCCTGAAGCATTCAAGCTGTAAGGGCCCTTAAAGGCATTATGTCCCCTCACATCACCTTTTATACACAGGGAATGGGGTTTGAGCTCATTGTATAGAGGAGTACAGATGTTAACATTTCACATCCAGCTTTAGACACAGCAGCCTTTGTTGTAATCTCTGAGTCTTCTAATTAATTTCACCAAAGCATAACTGACCTTTGACTCAGAAACATCAAACCAAAGATTTCACCTGGCCTCCAGCTAGCCCTCTCCAATATACTCTCCCCCACCATTGTGAACAATCCATTTAGAGCACAAAAAGCTGGCCAGATTACTCTCTTGCTCGAAACCTTTCAGTAGCCTCCCATCACCTTCAGGATGGAGTCCAGGTTCCTAAGTCTCCAGATTCAGCACAGCCCTGCTTCCCCGCCAGCATTCTCTCTGGCATCTCCTCACATCCCACTTTACAGAGCACACCATGGTGTTTTACACTGCTGTTGAAGCTCTGCCTCTTCCCAGAATGTTTTTCTCCACCAATATTTGCCTGGTTAACTGTTTCTTAACCTTCAACCTCCACCTTCACCATTATTTCTTCCAGAGGACCTTCCTGGAGCCCTTGAGTTGGATTACTGTCCTCTCGCCCTGTCCTATCACCTTGCCTCCCCTCCCCCCCACCCGATTATGCCACTGAGGGCCTTCAGTGGGGACATGCTATTTGGGGGGCTGCGTCTCCAGATACCAGGGCTTCTCTGCAGGATAAGGTCTGCATTTCCCTCACTCCTCTCCATGCCCACCATAGGACCCAGCACATGGAAGTCTGATGGAAAGGGAAAGCTAGTTCGTGATTAACCTTCACTGAGGGTTAACTTTGGGGGCCAGCTGCTAGGTTCTCCACATGTTTCATGTCACTTCATCCTCCTTCTAGTACCAGGGCCACTCAGTACTCTGAACAAAGCCCTCCACACACCAGGGAAGTGACTGCGAATGTCCCATCAAGCCTCCAGGAACACTCAAGATGATCTCCAGGCCCTGGCCCCAGCCTCACCCTCCACTGCAACCCATGGCCACTGGACTCAAGTGTGCCTTCTCGCCTCGCACCTGGACTTGCCTCTCTACCCAGCACTTTCACATCGGATTCAGGTCCGACTCTGCCTGTCCTTCGTTTTCATGTCAACTCAGGTACTGGATCTCACCTTCAGGATCAAGTTCTGCAGTCTGTATACCTAACCTGTTCCACCCCAGGGAACAGCGGAGGCTCTAGACCTTGCATCCCAATCCAGAATTCCAGGTCCTTGATTATACGACAAGAACAAGTAGATCACCACGGGATTGATTAGATGACTATTCTGAGGACAAGAAAGCTCAGTTAAGGAATGTGCCCAAGATCACATGGCCTGGCTTCTGCCCCATGCCAAGACCTAGACATAGCAGCTCTTCCTATGTGGAGGGCACATTCCCTCTTCTTTCAAACAGCCCCCTTCTGTAGTCCTTTGAATGCCTGCCTACATGACCATTTCACACATTGACTGTGAGATGCCCAAGCCAGGGTTGTTACCTAGCACCTTCCCCGGTGTCCAGCCTGGCAAAGAGGTTGAGTCTTGGGAGAGGCATGGGAAAGGCACAAATCTTGGAATCTTCCTTTGCATTTGGTTTGGCACCAAAGAAGCAAATTTCTCTAATCCTGTCCCAACAAATGCATTTTCTTGTCAACTTTTTGTAATTGATAAGAAACACACACCCTTAACATCTTAAGGAAAGCTAGTCATGGTATAAGGGTTTAAATAAAGGAATTGTGAAATCTGGGGGAAAGTACCAATCTCTACCTTATCCCTTCTATCCCAAGGATATCAAGCTCTCAGATGAAATGTTCTGATGCTGTGAAAAGAGAAAATGCTTCGGAATTACATAAAGTTGGGTTAACCTGGCTTTGCCTCGCAGGAGCTGTGGACCTTAGGAAAGAACCCGGAGAATCATTCTATGTTCTACCCTCTTTCTTACTCACTCCAGCCAATCTCTCAGGTCCTTCCAGTTTCCTCTCTAATCTCTACCTGAATTGTGAGCTAGTCCAGTGAGTAAGCACTTAGGCTCTAGAATCAAACTGTCTGGACTTGAATCCCAGTTTTCTTATTTACTATGCCACCCTGGGCAATTTACTTAATGTCTTAATGTCCGTTTCCTCATCTGTAAAATGAGGAGTAAAAATCTTGGGTCGCTAACAAGATTCAATGAAATAATCCCTATCAAGTGCAAGGATAATTCCTGGCCCAGAGTCAGAGCCCGTAAACATTACCTCCTCTTGTTCTCTCTTATCACCTCCTTTGTTTAGGCCGTTATCATCTGCAACTCCACACTCGCCTCTGCCCCTAGCTCCACGTGCTACTTGCTTCCTTCAACCCCTGACCAGCCAGCCCTCCAAGGTCTCCTGCCTGGCTTCTCTTCTCTAGTGCCTCTTCTCCAATCCAATCTCTGTGCCATTGTCAGACTATTCTCTGTAAAAGGCAGATTTGACCATGTGATTTGCAGACAAGAAGACCTGTGGTGGTACCCCATCATCCATAGGATAAACATTGTCCCTAACTTTGCAGAGAAGGCCCTCCAATACCAGGGCCCCCCTGTGTTACCTCCCAAAAACCCCGAGAAGGAAATTTTACCCTCCATCTGACTGCCTCAGAGTAGTTAAGTAAATGTCTCAAGGACCTGCAGTTACTCACTTGTCCAGCTGAGATTTGGACCCGTCCTCTGAGCCAGAGTGTGTGTTCTGTACATTGACCACACTGTCTCTCCCCACACACCACCCACAAACTGACCATAAGCACTGGAGGAGCATGAGAGGAAAGGTGCTGAGATGAGAAAGAGGAGCTGGTGTGGAGACATCACCGGTGGGCTGCCTGACTGAGGAAGGCTCCCTGCAGAGGCTGGAGCTCTGGGGACCTCGAGGGGCAAGGTGGCAGGGGTGATACGGGAGAGCACGCTGAAGCTGTGATTCCAGAACTGTCTGGTGAGATGAAGTGAGATTCAAGTTTGAGTGGAAACATGTGCTTCAGATGCTGCTCTCTTCTTCCCTGACACTGGCAGAACCCCAGGAAGCTCCGAGGTTTGCTTCTCGGTTTCAGTCACTGTTAGTGGGGCTGGAAATACTATGTTCAGTTGGAGGGCTTGCCAGAGTCTCTTTGTTATCCACAGATTAATGAACTCTAGGTTGGTTGGGGAGGGTAGAATCCCTTCCTCTCTAGTTCTTATCCTGCAGTGATACTGCTCAAATATCCATCCATTTGCTCAGCAAACCTTCCCAAACACCTGTGGGGCACCAGGCCCCATGCTGGAAATACAGAAAACAATCACAGGTGGTTCCTGGCTTTCAAGTACTCATGGTTTAGTCAGGGAGAACATCCCACAGACGGTGACAATACTGTGAGAAAAGTGCCCTGGGGCTGGGGTCTGGAGAGCTAGGGAAGTCTTCAAGGGGTGACATATCTGTGCAAGCTTCACAGTGAGCATATTCCTTTAAGAGGATTACTTGGGTTCATTTTGAAAGGCAAATGTGGGTTATGGCTTTTTGTGATTGTAATTGCAGAACAACACGTTCTTGCCCTGTGTGTCATACCGAGCCTTCAAAGCATGCAGGGGAGAACAGTGGTGTGGTAGACCTCCTGGTTTGTGGGAGACCGAAAACGTATTTCCAAATATTCAGCGAAATTTCCCCAACTATAGACCAGAGATAACATCATCACTTCCTAAGGTTTTATAGCCTGGCCGAGAGTCTGTAGGTCGCATGAAAGGAGGAACATGCTCTTTCTCTGGCCATATTTGGGACCCAGTGAGGTAATGCAAAAAGACAGTGGCCTGGGATGTAGGCAACTCTGTCTCTGACTAGCCGTGTGACTCTGTACAGGCCGATTAACCCCACTGAGCCTCAGCTGCCTCCTTTGTCCCAAGGGGAAAATATTACCTTGCTTGGTCACTAAATGGTAGCTACTGGTCCCAGGTCTCTCATTTCCATGCTGTATGTTCCCCTCTCTCAGCCTATTTCCCCATCTGTGAACAAGGCAGGATGGTGAGGCTGTGTGCAGAGAAAGAATGAGAGAATGTTCTCTAAGGGCTGTTTAGCTTTGACATCCCATGCATAAAACAACAGCCAGATTGGACTGTTGCTTAATTCTATCCAAACTGCCAGATAGGCATTTGAATAAGTAAT
Source organism: Mustela nivalis (assembly GCF_964662115.1). Classification (NCBI taxonomy): domain Eukaryota; kingdom Metazoa; phylum Chordata; class Mammalia; order Carnivora; family Mustelidae; genus Mustela; species Mustela nivalis. The sequence continues at coordinate 36,476,078 of NC_139029.1, forward strand.
CTAATATATACATTTTTATTCTATTCAATATTCAGGTCGTCTCCTGGCTGGAATGAGTATTCAGAATGATGATTGCTTAGAAACATACCATTCCAAATACGAATGAGAATATTTTTGCAATATTCAGTTCAACAAGGATAGGGAGGCATGAGATTAGGTTCTGCAAATAATCACATCTTTCACATCTTGGATGCCTATACACATACTTACTACACGTCTTTCTTCATAACCTTGGAAATGCAAATCCCTGTACTCTTAGCACTTAAGCAGCCCTTCTGTGCTAAGTCAATTCCCAGGTGAAGATGGTAGAGCAAGGCAAAAAGATGTGACCTCTCACCTAGAGTTTGAGGCTCTGCTACAATCTCCTCCCCAACCAATAAGCTGTGATCTAGTCCCCTCCTATACTAGCAGGCATGGGGAGCTCACTACTTCTCAAAGCAGCCAATCCCACTCGTGGACAGCACTGATTTGGACAAATAGCCTCACATGTGGAGCAGTCTGCCTTCTCCCGTTCTTGCATTAATTCTTGTTCTGCCCTCAGATACTCCTTGCAGAGATTGAAGGCAATCTCTTTCACCTAGTCAGCCTTTCCTTGAGCTGAATCCTCACTCCCTCCATCCAGAAGCCTGCTTTTCCTTTGTCGCCAGCACAAGACTCCATGGGGATTAGCCTCAGAACATCAAGAGTAAAGGTGAGCTCAAGACGTCCTGGTGAATTCCTTTTTTCTGCGGCTTCACATGCCACTTGGTAAGAGAGAATAAAGCTTTTAAGGTAACATGGGCAAAGTAGTTGATTCTGAGGAAGCTTTTGCCAAAGCTTTTCAGGAAACAGAAAACACCCCTAGGGAAGGAAGATCTTGGAGTATAGAGGAGACCTAGAGTGTTACCCGGAAACTGTAGAAGAAACTGTGTCAGAAGGTGTGTGTACACAGGTGTGTGAGCACCTACCCATCTACTCAGCAGTGCCCTGATGGTGTCAATGCATAGTAAGTTCCTCACTTGGGCAGTTGTCACATGTCTTCAAGATTCACTCAGACATCATCTCTTCTCAGAAGTGGTCCCTGACATGCCCTCTTTAACCTTAACCAACCCGGCATCCCCACGAAGCTTTCTGCACTTTTCCTCTATACTGTCCCGTTTCCTGCCTGTCAGCCCCTTTGGATGGTGGCACCTTCTTGAGGGTTCTGACTGAGTCCGATTCATCTCTGTCCCCCTGGGCCAGGCTCAGCATCGGTGTTTCATACATGTTGATTGCAGGAATGTTTGGTGGAAAAGTGTCTGAGTCCTCTTCCGGGGCTCTTACCACTGCCTCTGATGCCATGTTTCTCTTTCCTTACTTATGAGAGGCTAATGTGACACAAATTAAGTAGAGTGTGAGCTCACAAGGTGGGGACATCTGTAGGGGGATCACTTGCATGAGCCAGTGCTCCCCATGCTTCTGAAAGTGCATCAGCCTTCCTATGAGAGGTGCAAGTTGGGCTGAGTGCTGCTGTTTCTCCACCCTCCTTCGACTCTGTGATGAATGCTCTGAGCCCTGATCTGCTGTCCTCCCCTGCGCGGCCCCTTTGGAGGAGCCATTCCTCCAGAGTTGACACTCACATTTTCCTTCTTTTCAGCCAAGTCACAGCTTTTGGATGCTCCCTATGCAGATGTGCAGAATTCTTACACACATCTGCATATCTGAGGGGCAGGGAAAGTTGCTTGGCAAGAGGCCCTGGCTCAGCGGGAGTGCTCTGTTGGCAAGCCTCAGTTGTGAAAGGATCTCTCTCTGCACTGTTCTTGGCCAAGGAACTCAGCTGGGGACTGGGCTGGTCAGGGCTGGGTTTTGTCCTACTGAGGGAAGGCTGCAATATGGTACATTTCTGGGGGTAGAAGAAACTAACATCTTAGCCTCCTCAGAGGAGGCTAAGAAAATCAGTAGAGAAGTCTTGGGGCAGAGAATGGGTGTCTCAGGCAATGGCACAAAGTGAAGAGAAGGAAAATGTATTCATTTAGCTATTTATTAAAAGAGCAGCCCAGGGGTGCCCGAGGATGGCTCAGTCCGTTAAATGTCTGCCCTCGGCTCAGGTCATAATCCCAGCATCCTGGGATTGAACCCTGCATCAGGCTCCCTGCTCAGTGGGAAGTCTGTTTCTCCCTCTCCCTCTGTGCTCTCTCCCAAATATATAAATAAATAAATAATTAAAACAAAAACAAAAACAAAAAAAAAGCAGCCCAACAACCCCATCTTCAGAGGGTCTGCTTTGTGCCAAGCAGTATAAGACAGTGAGTCATTAAATATAAAGGTCTGCTTCTCCTCTGAGACCTGCCACTTTCAAGGTCTGATCCTGGTATCAGTTTCCACATCTGTAAACTGGAATGATAACTATACCTACTGCATAAGGTTGAGGGGAGGAGTAAATGAGATAAGCCCAATAAAGCACTTAGTGGAGCATGTGTTAAGCGTTTAATAAATATCAGTTGTTTGGGGGTATTTTGTTTACCTTACATTTACTACTTGTCAGGCATCTTCCTGGGGACGTTAAAGATTTTGTCATACTTACTTCCCACAATAAGCCTCCAAGACAGGTATTATTACCCCTGATCTTCAATCAACTAAACTGAGGCCCAGAGACCTTAAGATACTTCTGAAGGCCACACAGCATATAAAAAGCCTATCAGAGTTAACTTGCAGGGCCATGGAAAGCCAGATGCAAATGTTACTCTTGAGGCAGGACCAGAGTTGGAGCAAGCTAGGGAAAGACGGCTTAAGCCTGTATGAACCAGGGGAGAAAAGAGGAAATCAGATTCTTGTCCAAGGTGACTTAGAGCACAGCTGGGAGGATGTGCTGGATGTCAAATTTGATGGGTGAAACAGAAGAAGAGGGAGAATGAGAACTAGAATGGTGTGGGTGGCAATCAGGAAGGACAAGAAAGCAGACCATCCAGGCTCCAGGAGAGGCCACGGCCAGGGACTCAGGGCAAAAGGGAGTGAGATAGTGTTCCAGACTCTGGCTGGCTGGCCTGGTTTCGGCGCTTTTTCTCCCTGGACCTGAAGAAGTGGGTGACAGCTCTTAGATCACAGGGCTGGGGTAGGGACCAAATGAAGCCCTGTGCAGAAAGCTCTTTTCATAATGTTTGGACCCCAGCAAGTGTTTAACAAAAGCATCTGGAGAAAAATATCCAGACTAGCATTTGGACAATACAATTTCAGAAAGAGTTACAGAGGTCATTTTATGCATCCTTTAGAGGAGGGGGCTCCAGTTTTAGTCTATTCCGAAGGATGGTTGGAGCAGACTCTTGCAGAGGTCTGATCACAGGAAGATCCTTGCATGCCTACAGGTCCCAGCCCTAATTTAGGGAAAGAGGAGGGTGGCAGTAGGGTATGTGACCTTGGACCAATGTGGGCCCCAGGGAGAGAGGGTTGCAGGTAGAAGCTATATCTAAAAAGGCCACAGAGCTATGAATGTAGAGTTGGGGAAAGGAATATTTTTCCCAATTTTTATACTGAAAAACTGCAGCTTTGGTTGCTATACTATTTCTTGTCCTGGAAGTATGGTATTGTAAGCAGGAAATACCTTCGGTGGGGCTGTCAGATTTCTCCTGGTGGGTGTTGGGACTGACTAGGGTGGAGTGCTCTCAATTACAGGAAGCAGGAAACAGGGAGCCTCATGGGAGGGTCTGAGCAGGAAAGAAGCAACATGGTAGATAGCATGTAGAAGCAGAACACATCCTTTGTGAGCTTATGTGTGATGCCACCTGGAGACTTCCAGAAATAACTGAAGAAGACTTTGCGGAAGCTGGAAGCCTGCATTAGCAGTTAGGGGCAGCAAATCACAGGTGATTACCATGAATGGGACCCCATTTATGCCCACAGGCTGCGGTGGTCTGGGGGAACATCAGTTCCATACTCTCTGCTCATAATCCAAATAGCTTCCTGGGTCTGAGGTCATTTCTGAAGACAGGTATGCTTATCACTTTTCTATGTATTTCTTCCCTTACCTCTGACATCTTAATGGTTAATAAGTCCTCTTATTGTAACCCTACAAATAGCCCCAAATTCACTTCATCCCTATTGCTACAGCTTTACACTCGGTGCCTGAGGAATATGGTCTACTTTTCAGTGATTGAGGGTGGGGGTGGTAGCAAGAGCTAATCTATTCCTGTTATTATGTCAAATGCAGGAAATATAAGAAGCAATAAAGCATGGGCTTTTTCCTTAGGGATTTATGAGTTGATTTCAAACATTCATCTGAAGACTCCTCGAAACTGTCAAAAATTGAATGAATTCACTCACTCATTCATTTAACCAATGAACAAACCTTCTCTGGGCACTGTGCCAAGCTTAGTGTTAGCAGCTGGGGACATGTGGCCCTCAGGTTCTGAGGCCTTAAGATCCTTATGATCTGAGGAGACAAGCACACAACAGAGGGCTGTGTAGTAAGTTTCACATTTAACAGTGGCCGAGCTGAAAGAACAATGCAGATGATTTTTGTGAGAAGACGTTCCTTAGGTCATTTGCCAGATGATTTCCTTTCTTCATTCTCTCCCTTGGAAGATATGTCTGAATGATGTGGGCGAGGGAGAGGACCGCTGGGGAGGCAGTGTGGAGTCAGGAAAAGAGCACAAGCCATGCAGCTAAGTAGTCATGGGTTTCAGTACCCAATTCTGCCATTTGGTAGTTATCTGACTTCAGACACGTCACCTCTCGGAGTTTCCCATTTCTTCATGGGTAAGAAGGCCATCATTTATATAAAGTATATAGAACAGTCTTGAATATAAAATAGGTACTCAGTAAATGGAAGTCATTTTCATTTTATTCAAAATTTCAGGTTTGCAAAATTTGTTAGTGTTCGACAAATGAATGAACTTTACTATGATGAGCTACTGAAATTTTAGAGTTTATCTGTTCCAGCAGCCTGGTCCAACCTATATGACTAACACAAATGGCCAAGAAATGGCCTTGTTGTATTCACCCATCTGACACAACCAGTTCAGATCTGCTTGCTCAGTTCATTTTATTTATTTCTCTTTTTAAATTCCAAGATGCTAATTTGACCTTTGGAGGATTCTAGTTGGCAAAAGGCCCAAGTTTTCCCCCATGCTGATTGTCTGCTGTGCCTGGGCCCAGTCCCTACATATGCGTTAGGACAATAACACTTGTAACTGATCCTGCAAGGAGGCCCCCCTTGCCTTCCTCTTCTCTTTGGCTCTCTGGAAAGCATCAAGAATAAACAAGAGCACATGTGGCAGGAGCATTCCTCTCTCTTGAGCTGTGTTCGAACAGATGAGACATAAGAGGTAACCCTCTAGAGCCCTGATCATTAGCAGCCTGGAACTGGGCAATGAGGACTGCATGATGGAGGAAAGCTCAAGTTCTTCAGGTCAAACCTGTTTGTGCTATGGAGTCCACGAGCTGAGAGGGACTTCTGAGACCACTCAACACTGGTACATAATTCTTCTGGGACAGGTTGTGGAAGAGATGTGTCTATAGCCATCAGCCCTCTAGTGACAAAGCCAGAACCTCAGATTCAGGTCTCCTAAATTCCAGTCTGTGCCTTCTCCATGTTCCTGGGCAACTTTGTTCAAGCATCTACAATGGCTTTCTATTTCCACTGTATCAAATTAAAACGTTCTGATCTGGCATTCAATGTCTACGAGATCTGATCTTTACCTTTCTACATTTATTGATAGCTTGGACTAGTTCTTCCTGCTTTTGAGAATTAGATTCATAATTTCTTCTACTTTTGATTAAATACCGCTCTTCTCTGTTTTTGCTCTGGGATCCCTTGTTTTTACATAGTGTCTTCTTGGTTCTGTTCTGTCCTTACCACGCTGGTCTCTGGCTGAGGTTCAGTTTTCTTCATTTCGGTGCCATTTAGAGGCCTATTTAGAAGGGTACATTATGCTGTGTCAGGTGAAACGGGGTGGGGGGGCGTGGGTGGGATCTAATGTTAGAGACTTCTACTAGAAGGGTTGACTCAGCAGTGTTGAGGGCATGGCTGTTTCTGACACCTGAGGACAGATGCCAAGAAGGTCTGAAATTAAAGACAAGGAGTCCGTCAACAGAGGCTTATACAGGGGCTTATGCAGGGGCTGGATAACTGGGAGATAACTTGGAAGCTCAGGCAGAAACTGAGGAAATTCTTTCTGGAAGGGAGGGCAGTGTGGCCAGGGAAAGTGGTGAGAGGTTACTATCTGAAGCTCAGTCAGAAAATAAGTGTGGGTCCTCTAGTGTAGCTGGAACCTTGTAGGAGAGGAGTGACTTTTGAGGGCATCAGAATGGAGAGATGTTTCAAAGGCATGAGTTAGTACAGAAGTAGGGTTTCCCAAGACTAAGAGTTGCCCAGAGGAAGCAACAAAGCTGGAGTCAGGAATGGAAATGCACATGGAACCATGGGGGAAGTGGTTGAGTGTGATTTTAGAATGAACAGCAATTTTGATGGCCATGGGCTTGATGAATAGAAGGGAGAGATAGGTTAGGAGGGTCATCTCCATTCACAATAAGGAGTCTGGATCACACATTCCTTTGTATTCCCTCCCTCCTTGATAACACTACACTGGACAAGACAAATTTATAATTTCTTAACTTATTCATTCATCAAACACTCCCTGCTCTGTGCCAGATTTTGGGTTAGAAACTGAGGAAACAAAATGAATCATATACATTCCCTGCCACTAAGGATTTTGTTGGGGGAAAACATTCATGTAAACTCAAAAATAATATGGAGTGGTAAGTTTTGTGACAGAGGGAAGTCAAAGGGTAGTGGAAGCACAGAGGAGGCACCTAACCCAGTCTGGATGCAGAGTATAGGTAGGAAAAGGAAAGAGTGCAGCAGGAAACATTTCCAGAAGAAGGTAATATCAGCTGAAGAAGAAAAGGAATTGGGTACATAAGGAAGTGGTAGTGTCGGATTGTTATAGAGAGACACAAGCAGGCTTGGGAGATGAACTGGCAGAAAACCAAAATAAAATAAAAATAACAAAAACACCTCAGTCCACAAGCAGAGTTCAGTGATGATGAGACTGAGCGGATAGTTGTTGGATGTCCACAATAACAAGCAGCACGTGGCACTGAGAGGATCTGGACTCCTGGCTGGGTTCAAGAGAAGAGAAAAGAGATTCTAGGACCCAAACAAGAGCTTGGCACCATTTAAAGGAAGCCTTCAAGGTTTGATGGTAGAAGCTTCATATACTATTTCATTTACTCTTTACCAGATCCACAATCTAGTTTCCAGGGCTCCCTGCATTAGGGTTTGGGCCCAGAACTCTAGCTAAGAATAAGGTCCTTTTTATTTCTTTATTCTCTATGAAGAATAAAGTCCATTTTACAGACTTTATGTATTTCCCTCCCTTGGAGCCTTCACGGAGAAGAATTGGGAGAGGTGTGTCCTAGCACTAGAATTACTATCCTTCCTGGTGTGGGCTTCTTTGCTCCTGTCCCTCTGGCTCTGATGGAGACAGGGCAGATTTTTCTAGAAACCAAGGCTCAGGGAACTCAAGAAAATAGAAGAAGACTTGGGAGTTTTTGCTGTTGTTGTTGTTGTTTTTCCCTAGACAATTTGAACCTCACAAGCTTGGGATAAAAGAACTCACATTTTTGTTCAGTGCAGCTCAGGGGAGTTCCGCACTCAGATTCGGAGCCAGTCTCAGGTAATAAAAACTTACTTCTCCTTCCTTGTGAATATATTTGCCTCAGGGAGAATTGGCTGTGATGAGGTTGGATCTGGGTATTTTGAGTCCCCTCGTCAAATGCTATCATGATATTATCTCAGCAACATTGTTGTCTACTAGTTTTAGCCAAAGGCTGATTCTCCCCAGTTCCCTTCCAACTTCCTCCTTGGGATTTAGAATCTCTTTGCTCTTCTCTTGAACCCCAGCCAAGAGTCTAGACTTCCTTGATGCCATTTACTTACTAGCGTGGATATCTAAGAACTACCTGCTTGATTTTTTTCCCCCATCACTGCATTCTGCTAGTCTGCTTCTTGTATTGGGACTCAAGATGCAGACCACGTAAATGATAATGGTGATTCCCCAAACAGTGAGGTAGAGTACTTGACCTCTTGTTCGATCACGTTCTTCCTTCTCTTTTTCCTCCACTCTGGAACAGAGCTGTGAGCTGAGTTGCAGAGAGTCAGTGGGGAGGAGATGGGGGTGAACTACTAAGGTAACAGCAATAATGGTCATTGGTAGAACACTGCGGCATACTAGAAGGAACATCAACTGGAGTCAGACAGAATTAATTCTGAATCTGTGCTTAGCCTCTTCCAAGCTGAGTGGCTTTCAACAAGTCACCTCATCCTCCTCAGCCTCAGTTTCCTCATTTGTAAAGATAAGAGTAATAACTCCACCAGATAAGAGCTTTGATAGAATAAAATCTATTTAATTCCTCTAGGGTGGAGTCTGTGGCTATGTTCTTCCTTGTATCCTCAGGACCTACAGAGTGCCTGCCGTACAATAGGTGAACAATAGATGAGAGAAGTTAATAATATTTATTTGAGAAAGAATATATTCTGAACATCTAGGCAAATCAATAACAGGAAAAAAAAAAGAAAATAATCATCTTGTTGCTCACTGTAGGGACCTAGAAATCAGAGAAGCAGATAGGTTAAGAGTTCAGGCAATTCTAATTACAACACTAATATTATTAGCTGTTAATCATCTGCCTGTTGCTATCATCTCTGCTCAGAATCAGACATGCTCTCTCTTTCTGAAAGCAAATACTGGTTCTCTAAAACATCTTTAACATAATTAATATATTTCATTACCTTTGTCCTGGCATTAGCTGCTCAAACTAAACAAAACATGGGTAGGTTTCAGCCACTCATTGAAGGGCTGTAGTGTGTATATATGGTGGGGAGGGAGAGAGAGAAAGAGAGAGAGAGAGAACAAGAAACAGAATGAGAGGGAGGGAGGGAAGGATGAACGAAGGAATGGGGAGAGAGAGGGAGGGAGAAAGGGGGAAAGAAAGGGTCAGTTCTGTTGATTTATGGAATTTTCTATGTTAAATGCTTGTATCAGGATAGCAATGCTGGGTAGGGGGAGTTTGGGCATAAGTTAAGTAATGGAGGCAACCTTTGAAACAGTTGCTTTTTGGGTGGGTAGGGAAAATTTAAAGTGCCTTAATCAAATCCAAGACTATCCCTTTGTGGGGGAACAACCAGATTTCTCTCTGCCAAGTCAATCTAAAAAGGAGCTCAAATAGAACTGTGGAGGGGCCTGGGCTTCACCTTCAGGCATTTGTGGGAATGAGATAAGGATTGTGTCTCCGTTACTGAGGTGTAACAGCAGTGCTTTCAGTACCTTCTTGGCCACACAGGCAGGAAACTGCTTCTGAAGAGAAGGCAAGGTAGTCCCACCTTTGCTAGGCTGTTACCCCAAGGTCTAGGAATCCACATTCATTTCCCTAGTGGTTTATGAGAGCTGGTCACTATAATCAATAAGCATGAAACCTCTGGCACCCTTGGACTTTTGCACCATGGAAGATGTTTTTTCATGCAGGTGTTCACTCACTCAACACGTATCTGAACACCAACTATATACCCAACAGAGAGATTAACAGAATATGGTCTGTCAGTAAAGAGCCCACAGTCTCATGAAGGAAAAAGACATTGTAATATACTGTGATACATGCTAAGATGGAGGTTTGGGCAAACTGCTGTAGGAGCACAGAGGTGTGCTCAGGGAATGCCCACAGAGGTTGTCAGGATGAAGAGGAATGAACCAGACCAGCAGGTGTGAGGGAAATCATTCAAGGAGGAGGGACCAACATATACAAAAGCCTGAAAATCAGAGAACTTGGTCTATTGTAGGAATTGCAAATACTTGGGAATAGTTTGAGCACAGAGAAAGAGCTGAGTGGCAGATAGAGAAACTGAGGCTGGAAAGGTATTTGCCGAAGTGCTTCATGGGAGCCAGGGACCAGCGTCCCTCCCTCACCTGGCCCTCAACATGTACGTGACATTTCGGATGCTGCTATTCCTGTCCCTAAGGATTCTTGGTCACCTGAGTTAGGGCTCTGTTGAGCTTTGGAGGCTTTAACCTGTCTACTTAAAAGGGAATTTGGGTGACCTGACAATTTCCAGAATCAAAAGAAATAGTGGGTATAAAGAATTCAAAATACTCCTGTCACTCCATAGGGCCAGAGGACCTGGTTTGTTGCCCAGATTTGCCATTTAGGGCTGTGTGAACTTGGGAAAGTTATTAAATTTCCTGAACTTCATGTTTCTTCATTTATCAAATGAGTATGATTTTGGAGAGGATTCAACAAAATCATTTGCTATCATCCTATTTGTAAATTGAGGCATGCTGCCTAAGGGAGTCTATTAGTAATAATTAGGATTCATTTCTAATTCACCTGGATCCCTGTTCCACTTATGCATGTGTCTGGATCAAGTTCTTTCCTTTCCCACACTGCTCAGCTTGGACCCTCCCACCAGCTGTGGTCAGCTACAAGCCCAGCTGACCAAACTGGCTGGCTCTCTGCTGCCCCCACCTGTCTAGAGCCAGGATCCCACTGTAGTCCTAGGACTAGAAGTCCTGCTTGGATGGCTTGGGCCTCCTTTTATACAGAGATGGCAGCATCCAGGTGCTAACCTCAGCCCATACCTCTTTCCACTGTGTGTTTATATGTGTTTTCAGAGGCACCTGGGAGACATAGGCCCATTTGGGGTGGATCGCAGGCAAAAGGCCAAGGCATTCCTTTTCTGTCCAGAGTTCAGCGACTCTTTGAGTACCTGATAGTCTGCAGCCACACCAGGAATGTTCCAGAGATTAGGCCAGATTCCTATCTGAGAGACAGATTTGGAAAGGATATCATCCTTCTTCAGAAGCAAATGATTTCACCAGCTCCATCTTCCAGCTGTGCAAATTGGTTAATTACAAGGGCTGTAATTTGCAATCAATATTATCTCCTTGGCATCTACTTCACTGAAGGCAAATATTTATGGTCACATTTGAGAAAGGGCACATTGTCTTAATCAGGGGACATACACTGAACACTAGGGCTAAGTGACTCTTTCGGCACTGATGTCAGTTTTTGCTTTTTTGTTCTGGAAGAGTTCGGGGAGAAAATACAGGCAGATCCCTAGACCAAGGCCCCAATTTTCGCAAGATAAAAACAACCACAGGCACTGATCCCAAGGAATAAATTCTAAACACAGAGAAATGCTTTATGCACAAAGATGCCTATCATAGTTTTTTTTTTTATATATAATGGTGAAAAAATAGTAACTTCAATGTTCAATAGAAAGGGGTAAATAAGCTATTATGCATTAACTTGATGGAATATTATCCAGCCATTAAGAATAATGGTAATGAAGAAATGCATACTAAAAGTGGAGAATTCTTTTTTTTTTTTTTAAGTGGAGAATTCTTACATTGTGGTATTAAAAAAGGGTAGGAAACAAAATGAGGTAGGTGTTCAACATCTTCTTAAATAAATGCATAGAGAAAAAGCCTGGTGTGGTGCCTGGATGGCTCAGTCAGTTAAGCATCTGACTCTTCTTTTGGCTCAGGTCATGATCTCAGTGTTATGAATTGGAGTCCCATGTGGGGCTCCATGCTCAGCCCAGAGTCTGCTTGCAATTCTTTCTCCCTCTCCCTCAGCCCCTCCCTTTTCCCCTCTCTCCAATAAATAAGTTAATCTTAAGAAAAAAAGCCCAGAAGGAAATATATTAGTATGGCAATGGTGATAGTCTTTGAGCATTTCACCTATTTTTCTTACATTTTTCTTGAATGAACATGTATTACTTTTATAATTAAATAATCATTTGAAAAGGCAAGCAGAGGAATGGTTAGTCTTACTGGCAACTTCACAAAAGTCCTACACCTATAGTCTACATCCTGCAGTGTGGAAGCCAACTCCCATCACAAAAATACATTTTCTTTTGGTTAGGACATAAGTATGACAAATCCATATGGCAGGCCCCACTACTAAATGTTTGTCTTTGCCTTCGAGGCAAAGGACAGCTCTCCCACTATGTCAAAGAGCTTAATATGGAGGGTTGGATGAGTACCCAACAGGCTCCTAAAACAGTCTGAGTGATCAGTGAGGACTTCCTGGAGGTGGTAACGTTCAAAATAGATTCTGAAGGATAAGGAGGCAGAGAAGCAGAGACAGAGCATTCTAAACAAAGAAGATAGCCGAAAAAGATACGTGAAAGAACCCATTTGGGGAATAATAACTGATACTTCATTATGGCTAAAATGCTAGGTGCACAGGAAAAGAGAATTAGAAAGGGGTCCTCAGGCCATATTCTGAAGGGCCTTGAATGCCAGTCCAAAGCAGCCCTTCTCTAAGAAGGGACAGAGAGATGAGGGTTTATCCTGAGGGCAGTAAGGAGCTATTGAGAGAGTTAAGCAGGGACAGGAATTGGTCCAAGCTGTGTGCTAAGAATGTCTCTCTGACTGCAGCATGAGCTTGGGAACAGATATGGGGGATAGATTTGTGGGGGATAGAGATGGAGATTGAAGGTAGAGAGACCAGTATGGGGACTATAGCAGTAGTTCTGGTAAAAGATACGGAAGTGTGAACCAAGGGAATGTTGGACTTTTAAGAGTCTTAGAAATCTTCTAGTCCCTTGCCTGCATTTGTTTGACATTGAAGAAAAAAAGTATGTTTTTGGATGAATTTAACATTTAAATCAATAGACCAAGTAAAGCAGACTGTTTTCCCTAATGTGGGTGGGCCTTATCCAATCATTTGAAGGTCTAAATAGAACAAAAGCCTGACTCCTCCCACCCCCATCTCCCAAATAAGAGAAAACTCTTCCTGCTTGACTGCTTTTGAGTTGGGACATCATTTTTCCCTGCCTTTGGACTTTAACTGACATTGGTTCTTCTTTGGTCTTGAGGCTGCCTGCCCTGCCTCCCTTTGGAATAGAACTACACAATAGGCTCTCCTGGGTCTACCACTTGCCAGCTGAAGATCTTGGCACTTGTCAGTTTCCGTAATCACATGAGCCAGTTCCTTATAACAAATATCTCCAATGACAGATAGATAGATAGATGATGATAATGGATTGATCTATATGTCTATTGGTATTGGTTCTACTCTTATAATTAGACTTGTAGCAATAGGCCTGTGATCACACTGGTCTTTTGAAATCTGCCTTACCTCACTGGCTCCAGAGTTAGCACGACCAGTGTCAATTCCTTTTTGCCTATACAAGCTCTTCTGGTATCAGACTTTCCAAGATTCTAGAAGGACAAAGTCTTGGTTTTTGAACACATATAACTATTCACTACATGGTTATCCATTAATAGAGCAAAGGTTTTCTTCTTTCTGACAGTATGTTTTTCAGTACGCACAGTCAGAGGCAAATCCCAAGAGACAATTTTGCTTCCCCATCACTGTCTATCACCTCTGGTGGCCTCTGTTATGTCCAACCCTGCTCAGTAGGCTAGAACACAGTGCCAAATAATTAACCAACCAGTCCTGCTAAGTAATCCTGCCCTACCTGAAGACCAACATGCACTAGAGGTTGGCTAGACTCTGGCTCCAGGGCAAAGGTCAGGTAGGGAAGACCAAGGACTCATGATCAGAGGTACAGGTCACTGCCAATCACCTTTCCTGGTTCTGTCCTTTTCCACTCTCCAAGGCCTCTGCTTAGAAAGCACTTCCCCCTTCTTGGCTGCTTGATGCCCAGATCCAAAGCCTCCTACTGTAGGTAGAGCTTACTGCTCCCTCCTCGGTGTTCATGCAGCGCCTGCTCTCATTTCTCCCCAAGCATGATGACTGCATTTCTTCACTTCTCTTTTTCTTTCTTTGGACTTTGTCTAGGTCAAGAATCAAGTCTGATTCTTCTGTATCTCAGTGCCCAGCAACAGAAGATGCACCAGAGTGTATATAATGCATGAATGAATAAATGAATGAGTGGATAAGTAATGAGTAAGTTGAATTTCAGGTCTGTTTATTTCATCCCTGAGCCAAGACACCATCATTAGGTCTTAATTTTGACATCTATAGAATGGGACTATCTGCTTTTTTTTTTTTTTTTTTTTTTTTTACAAAGAATATATGAAAGAAAGGGGATGGTGGGACTATGTGGTCACTCAGAAAAGCTGTGCATATGTCAGCCACTGGGGGTAGTTAGTTATGTTCTCCCAAGATGCATCAAGATTGTGAGCCCTGGGACGCCTGGGTGGCTCAGTGGGTTAAAGCCTCTGCCTTCAGCTCAGGTCATGATCCTGGGATCCTGGGATTGAGCCCCGCATTGGGCTCTCTGCTCGGCAGAGAGCCTGCTTCCTCCTCTCTCTCTCTGCCTGCCTCTCTGCCTACTTGTGATCTCTGTCTGTCAAATGAATAAATAAAATCTTAAAAAGAAAAAAACAAAAGATTGTGAGCCCTCCAAGACCCATATGTTTCTTTGAGTCTGTTTTGTCCCTCTGCCTTTCCCTTCCTTTCTCTCTCTTCTGTCCCTCTTATCTTTTTTTTTCTTTCTGCCCTTCTATTTTTACTGAACACCCAGTACCTGTCAGGCACTGGGGATACAATGATAGGAAAGTCAAACCTATTTAAGGGCTCACAATGAGGGTGTCAGATATAAAATGGGAATCAAAGTCTAGCATGCCAAGAGAGGGGACCCAGAAAACATGGGGGCTGGGTGGAGCATGGAAGAACATTCACCAGAGCCCACAAAGTCAGAGCAGACTTCTCTTAGGATGACTTAACCTACCATATAAATAGGAGTTAGTTAATTGAAGACTGTTCTAGACTTCAGGATAGACCCATCTGGAAGAGTAGGGTTGAGAGAGAATGGAAGATGCCAGGAAGCTCATGATGTAAAGTGTCAGGTGAGGTGAGGTGAGGTGTTGGTAGAGGAGATGGTGGCTGTGTACATGGTAAAATAGAACACTGGAGGAGCAGACAAGGGCCAATCACACAAGGGCTCAACTAGCTATGGTGAGGTACTGGCCTTCACCTGCACGTCAGTGGGGCTGAGGGATGAGTCTCCCATGAGGCTGAGTTACCTCAAGAAGCAACATGCCCAGAACTGCTCCCAAAGGAGTGAAGCAGGAATGCCATGGGAAGGGAACAACTGGTGGGGGAGGCTCTGGATTTGCCATCTTTGGAGTAAAAGCGAAAGGCTGGAAAGCCTGGCCTACAAAAGAGAAGCCCGGAGGTCAGCCAGGTTGCTGTCTTCACATTTGAGGGGCTGCGGGTGGAGAGGAAGCCCATGTGCGTGTGTGGTGTGACATGGCTTGGACCAGTGGGTGTGACAGGCTGGCTTGGAATCTCAGCCCTGCCCCTCACCACCTGTGTCAACCTGGCAACTGGCTTAACTTCTCTGAGCCTCAGTTTCCTCATTTGTAAAATGAGCACTGTCACGCTAACTTCAGCACCCCGCTGTCAGGAATTAACATGAAGACGCAGTCAAGTGTCCAGCACATGTCTGGCACATGAGAGATGCGCATGTGAGGCGCCTCATGACTCTAAACATAAATACTGTGATCGGGTGAGAAGCACATTGGCAGGGGGAGCGCAGAGGGAGGAGGGAAACAAAAATACTTTCAGCTTCGAACACAAAAACAATTCCGTTTGCTTCCTATTTTGGGAATTGCTGCGGAGGCCAGGAGGGAAGGAAGGATCCCATTTTAGTGCAACCCGCCTTCTCACTGGGGCTGTGACTTCCAGTACTCCAGCCTGACTCTCAAATCAACTTTACAAAAGATTTGGTCCCTGCACTGACCAAAGGAGCATCCGAGACTTCCTCATCAGCTTAAATATCCTGCTTCAGAAAAGCCCTCCCTGATGAGGGAATCTATCCAGGACCTCCTGGTGGATTATCTTATTACAGCATATTGTTTCCCCTTATTATAGATTGGCCTCATATACTTGTGTGATTGTTGGATGTTTTTCTCCTCGCCCAGAGAGGGAGAGGTGTTTTTCAATTTTCTCTATTGTATTCTTGGTGCTGGAGGAGTGCCCAGCACATGGTAGGCCTTTTATTCACTGACTAAAGGAAGAAGTGCATGAATAAATGAACAAATAGAAACCAAAGGGAGAGGACATTTTTGGCAGAGGAAACCCTGAGCAAAGGCACACATGTGACAAAATGTATTATCTATGCAAGTGTCAGGTGACAAGCTGACCATATCTTAGAGATAAAGACGTAAAAGTCTTTTGGGCCAGACTGCAAATTCTCCAATGTCCTGCTACCTCTGCAATGGACAACGAGCTGTCTCCTGTGGGTGATAGGGAGACACTGAAGGTATGAAAGCAGGGAAGTCCCTGTGCTGGCACACGTAGTAGGGAGAGACTGGACAGGTTTCTTCCCTGCTTCTAGACTCCGTGGCTTGGTCCTTTCTTAGGGTCTTTGTTTTATTTATTTATTTTCAAAGATTTTATTTATTTGACAGACAGTGATCATGAGTAGTCAGAGAGGCAGGCAGAGAGAGGTGATGATCATGAACTGAGCCAAAGGCAGAGGCTTTAATCCACTGAGCCACCCAGGTGCCCCTAGGGTCTTTGTTTTAGATCTCAAAGTCCTTCTTCCTTCTTCAACCACTGCCCATAATTTAATTTGGGCAATTTAATTTAATTTAATTTAATCTTTCTTTGATCTTTTTATGGCATTCAAACCTAAGGGACAATTGCTTCCTCAGAGTCCCAGATAACGAGAGTTCCCGTCATTCCTTAGCTAACCCTTCTCGGCACAACCAAGTCCTTAACTTGCTCCAGGACAGCCTCTGCTCCAATCAGACACCTCAACTTCATATTCCAGGAAATGGGATTGGTGGAAATTGCAGCTCTTCTCTCAGAGTTGGTAGGAGAATGAACCCTGATAAAGGATGTGAAAGTTTGCTGAATTGCACAGCACTGACAAAGGCACATGCCGTCACCGTGAAGTACTGAAGCCGGTACTCCGGGCTGGAACACAAGCATACATTAGCAAAGCAGAAATCTGGGCTCCAATCCCAGTTCACCACCCCAAACCCTACCAAAGCAAGCCTGTGGTAAGAGACATAAGCTGCATTCAGTGAGACTCCAGAGTCCCAGGATTAGATGAACGGGCTAAGAAATTTCTAGAAATAGTCTCACAGCTGGAGAAAGAAGACATCAAGCAAAAGGAGGCCAGGGACTTGGCTGCTATAAATGTCTCTGGCTAATAGGCTGAATAAAGGCCTAGGCAGAAGAAAAATAATTTGTAACTCAAGCATTGTCCTACTTCTCTGAATTAAGTGTTTCCTTGAGTTGCTGCCAGAAAATAGTCTATTTGAACCCAACCTTCTAAACCCTAAAAGACTCCACAAATGCTGAGGTTTTCTGGTCTATCGGAGGCCCTCAAGGATGCAGCTCCAACGTCTTCCCCACATTCACCTTCTACTGCGTACTTTCATACTCTCTCTTTCCCATGGCCCAAAGTCTAGGCACACTGATTGTTTACCTGTCCCCAAATACACCCAGCACACACCTCCAGGCCTCTGTACATGCTGTTCCCATTGCCTGAACACTCCCTTTCCCTTCTCTACCAATCAAGACTTGCTTGTGCTTCAAGGTCTTTGTCAAATACGATTTCTTCTCTGAAACTTGTTTTGATTTCTTATATGGAATTAATCTCTCTTCCTTTATTGCCTCCAAAAGATATTATTGTATCGTACTTCTACTTGGTAGAAAGTCTGCTATATTTGAATTTTAGTAAGTCGCTTCTATGCCCTCCTCCATTTTACTGTATCCCTATCCCTATTGCCTAGCACTGGTCTTCATATAGCTGAGGTGCTTGGCAAGTATGTGTTGAAGCAAATGAAAGAGGAATAAAGAGGGAATTAATTTTGTACTGTATGTTACCTAGCATGTCTTGCACTTTGTAGATATTGACTCTTATAATCCTGGCTCTCCCCAGCTTACCAGGCTATATAGGTCTTTAAATACAGTCCAGCATTCCTCGCCCACACTGCAGAAAGGCCTTGAAGCCCGATGGAGTGAAAGCTCTGGTTTCTTGTCTTTGTGTTCTCTGCCACTGCCCACTCTGCTCTCTTTCTGGCTTTCAGATTGTCTGACTCCAGTTTCTGGCTCTTGATAATGGCCCCTTGTAGTTATCAACTTCAACCTGAGCTAATAATCCTCTCTTGAGTAACTGTCATGTACAGGTATGTTGTTCTCCACACTTTCCTATTTGGGAAGGTCTCTTAGGTGCAGCCGCAGGGAAGAGGTAGTCTTAGCTGCACAGATTCACAACAGCTGAGAGATTTTCATAGGCTAAGGGATGAGACAGACCTCATATGGAGGGGGAACCACAAGTTACAAGTGGAACCACAAGTTTCAGAGAGGCTGGGGAGCAGCATGGAAGTTGGAGTGCTGGTAAGTGTTGAAGGTTATGTTCAAAGCCAGGATGACTCAGACAGTGGAAGAGAGAAACCAGGCATCCTCCCATCCACATGGAGGTGTCTCTAGAAGTGGCTGTGTCTCCATGGTTCCAGGTTCTGCTGGACATGTGGTCATGGTTCTTGCTTTGGCTGGGTAACTCTATCTTCTGGGCTCCAGTACCACCTGTTCCCCCTAGACCTCCCTGCTGTTGTTATCCTCTGAGCCTTTTCACCATTCTTTCTTGGGCTTCTTAACTGATACCTATTCTATGCATTGAATCTTCTTTGTTTTAAGTATTTGGAGTGGTTTCTTTTTCTTGTTTATACACTTACTAATATACTCAGATACAGAGAAAACTAAAAAAAATGGCAATGATGCATAACATTAAGTTACAATTAGCTTGAACTATGAACTGATAAACTATGCAGTAGTAACGGTCCCTAATGACAGGGCATGCCTTAGGTACTTCCAAATTGCCAGTTACAAACTACTCTCCAGCTCTATTTCTAGCTCAACTCTTTTCTTTTCCTTTCATATTTGAATGCTAAGAAAATTAAAAAATGACAAAACTGCAGGCGTAACCTTAAATTTGGTCTGCCTGATACAAAAAAGTAAGCCATTTGTAAACCTTAGTGTTTTCTGTTGTCAGTCACACTTGTGTGAGTGTGTGTGTGTGTGGGAGAGAGAGAGAGAGAGAGAGAGACATCTCATAAGCACTGCTCTTTGCTATGATGCCTTACAAAACAAAAGGCTATGGAGATAGAAGAACTCTTTAGTGTTGGCCAGCTCTGAATCTGGAACCAGAACACCCAAGTCTAAGATGGATTCCATAACAGAACTCCCCTTTAGGGACTTTTGTACCTGCCACCCATCAACATCATCATTTATCCCCATAGCAAACAGTCCCAAGCACCTGTTACATGCCAGGCACTGTGGTCTTCATGTTGACATAAGAGCTCAGTGAACCATCATGACTACCTTATGAGGAAACTGATTCACAAAGAAATTAAAGAACTTGCCCAAGATCACATGGATATAGGAAGGGGCAGAGTCTGGATGTGATCCCAAGCAGTTTGGCTCCAGAATTAGAGTCTATTAGCTGTTAGCCACAGTGTCTTAATGCCTTTCTACAGAGCAGGCTTGTCTACCTAGTGGCCCATTCATTGTATCCTGACCTCTGTTCCTCTCCTCTCAGACTCTTTCCCCAAAGCATCACATCTCTCCCTCCTTCACCCACACTCATAGGACAGAAATGTGCACATTTCATAATCACTCCATTGAAAAAGTATGAGTTCTGCTCTGTGGGGGTGGCAGAGGAGATCAAAGGGCTCTGTCTCATACAATTCCTCTCCACCCTTGGATATAACCTGTCAGAGAGAGGCTGGAATGTCCCTCAAGGGAAGAGTCTGAGGAACAGAAAATAGGGTATTTGGAAGGATTTGTCTTTCCAGGAGTTAACTCAGTTTAGAATGGAAAGCATAAGAAAAAAAAAAAAAATAAACACCCACAAAAATGATTTTCTGCTTTTTTTTAACTTAAAATTATGGAAATTGTTTCTGACAGCAAATTGCTCCTAATTAATTTCTTGGCTCTGCTGGGAAAATGTACTGTTCTGTTGATTTCTAAATTCCACCAGCTTAATTATCAAAAGACATTTTTTTTCCTTAAAACTATTAAATGAGGGTTTGCAATTGGGGGTTTGTCAGCATAGTGTAAAGGGCAGGAGGAGAATGGGGAGACGGGGTTGGATGGGCAACAGGAGAACTAGGAAACCAACTCAAGTCCTGGCCCCCACATTTCAAAGTCTAGGAGAAGGTTATGTCCCTAGGAAAAGTGGTCTAAATGGTGCAGTGCAGGCAGATTCATAATGCGGGGAGTGCCAGGGCATGGAGTTGGGGGAGCTGAATACAAATTCCATCTCTACTACCTTAGACAAACACTTGAGCCTTTGTGAGCCTCAGTCACTTTTATAAAATGTATATAGTTGACATACAGTATATTGTTGCTATTTACAGAACTCTTGCTATGTGCCAGGCAGGATACTAAGCTTTTAGGCACATTAACATGTGATTCCTCCCCTGTGCCCAATGAAACAGTTACTGCAACTCTCTCCATTTTACAGATGAGAAAACAGGCTCAGGGAAGCCATGCAGATTGCTTAATCTTTCACATGTGATGAGTGGCAGAAGCCAGAAAAGACCACTGTAGAGAAAAGGAGGCCTCGTTCCCAACTACTGGTTAACTTGTCTGTCTTTCTCCTTTGACTGAGAGTATCTCAAGGTCAGGGTATCATTTCCTAACTGATTTTACATTATAACACAGTTATTATCTGACAAATAAATAAATGAATGAGCAAATGGTCTTGATGTTCAATTAAATATTGGCAGAATTTAAATGTGGAATCATTAATTTGGTGAGTTCAAGAAAAAAATACTCAATGCCAGTCATTTGGCAGATGTTAATAAAATAGCCACTGTATGCCAATGACTGCACTAACCCATGAACACCTTGGACACTCAGCAATTTGCTTTTCGGGACTTATCCTAAGGAAATATTGGATAATTGTATAAAGATCAGGGGTACAGCTCAGGGATAGAGCATCTGACTGCAGATAATTGTATAAAGATAGATAAACAAGGATGTTCATCACAGCATTTTTTTCATTCATGCATGCAACAAATATTTGTTGAGCACCTCCTGTGTATTGAGCATTGTTCAAGGCACTCCCATTGAATGAGGCAGGGAAAAAAATCCCTGCCTTCATATAAATCCCAAGCTTGTGGGACAGACAGACAAAAAACCAAATGGATATACAATTTCAGATAGTGATAAGAGGTAAGAGCTCAAATGAAGCAGGGTAAGGTAAGGGTTTAGAGCTCAGCAAAAGTGTCTAGGAGGTGGTGAAATTTGAGTACAGATCTTCATGACATGAGGTAGTGAGCCACATAAATGGCTGGTATAAAGCAAAAGTGTAGTTTATAAACTAGTTTTCTTTGTGACATCAGGCAAATCAAGTCAGCTCTCTTGCATCCTGAGCTGGTACAGAGCAAGGACCCTCTCTATCTTCCCACCTATGTTCCAGCAGCTCCACCCTCCCACTGGGCCCAGAACAAGACAAGTTGTATTTGAGAGAGTCTCCCCTTACCAAAATACTTTGCAAAGTCTCAAGTGCTACACAAAGGTAAATCAATCCTACTTCTCTGCCGAACCCCAGCTCAACTACTACTTCTTCCCTCAAGCCTTTCTTTACTTTGTCAGGGTGGATGTTTCTGGAGTCCCCTTTATAGTTTTTACATACCTCTACTGTAGCATTTAATTTTTTACAGGCCTGATTTTTAAATTTTTGAGACAAGGAAAATGTCTCATCTGTTTCTAAATCACAGTCCCTAACTCAGTGCCTGGCACATGGTTGCATTTAATATGAAATAGCTAAATTGATTTGAAAAGGCATTTGGGGATTGAACAAGATTTTGACACGAGTTATGTACGGCTTTTAGTTACATTCAAACCTATTCCTTTATACCCAGTAGGCATATAAGAGAAGTGCATTGAATGAATAAACTCATGCAGAAAAAGTAGTTTTTTTGGTGAGTGAGGATTATCTCATTCCTACAAGAAAATCCTTGTTTTGACAACAGTCAGACATGATAACACAGGGATGCAGAGTGGGAACAAGTGGAGAGATGAGAGAAGTATTCACAGTTGCTAAAGATTTACTACATGGTAGGCAATGTGTTAGGTAGACCATTGAATCATTATTCCTAATTGAGAAAAATCCTGAAGGTAGTTATTATATTCATGTTATAAATGAAGAAAAGTGCATTGGAGAAATTAAGGCATTACCTGCCTGCACAAAGTTAAAAGAAAGCAGGAGGACCAAGAAGCAAGGAGTGTCTGATACTAACATCCTTGCTCTCTTGAGCCCTTGCTATGGCAGGTGGTTGAGGAGAGACTATAAAAGACTTCAAGAGAACTCTGGAAGATGTTGGGTTTTTTCCTGAGGAGAATGGTTGCTGTTTTTAGATGAGGAGATGGTTGCTGTTTTTAGAAGGCACTTATAGACCCACAGTCACACAATAAACATTTTGGTGCTTTAGTAAGTTGAAGGATCTGCAGCACGGATTCTGTAGCCCAGACTCCATCTCAGGTAGTAAGAGAACTTTCCCAGGTTTCCATGTTTGTTCTGTTTTAATCGTATCAATTACTTCTCCTTCATATTGTTGCCAACAAGTTTCCCCTACTAAATTGTGAGCATTTTGAGATGCTCTCCTTTTCCTACATCAGAGCCTGGCATAAAGAAGACCTTAAACTATTGTAGATAAAAAGAGTAAGACTGTGGTAGCTAATTTCATGTGTCAATTTATTGGGCCATGAGGTGACCAGATATTTGGTTAAACATTATTTCTGGGTATGTCTGTAAGGATTTTTCTGTATGAGATTATAATTTAGATGAGATTATCATTTGAATAGGTAAACTGAGTAAAGTAGATTGCCCTTTTCAATGAGGGTAGACATCCTCTAGTTTTTTGAGGGCCTGAATAGAACAGAAAGTTTGAGAGAAGGGAAAATATTCTATCTCCAGGCCTGGCTGCTGAGCTAGAACATTGGTTTTTCCCCAGACTGGGACTTAACACCATCTGCTCTTCCAGTTCTCAGGCCTTTTAACTCTGACTGGTGCTATACCATTGGCTTTCCTGAGTCTTCACCTTGCTGGCTGCAGACCCTGGGACTTTCCTCTCAGACTCCATAATCATATGAGGCAACTTACTATCTCTTTTGTGTGTTTGCACACCAATATATATACACACATACACAACCCTCCATCCCGCACACACGATCAGTCAGTTCTGTATCTCGTTTTCTCAGTCAGTCAGTTCTGTTTCTAATACAAATATTTTGGTACTGAGAAGTGGGGTACTGGTGTAATGAATACCTTAAAATGTGAAGGCAGCTTTAGAACTGGTAATGGATGGAGACAGAGAATTTTGGGGTGTCTACTAGAAATATGAACTTGAAAGGAGATTCTGGTAAGGTCTCAGACAGAAATGAGGAAGATATTAGAAAATGGAAGAAAGGTGATCGTGTTATAAAGTGGCAAATAACTTGGCTGAACTATATTCTAGTCTTTTATAGGAGGCAGAACTTGTGCACAATGGATTCAGATGCTTAGCTGAGGAGATTTCTAAGCAAAGTATTAGAAGAATGGCCTGGTTCCTCTTGATTGCTTATGGTAAAACACAAGAAGAAAGAGATGAATTGAAGGAGGGATTATTAAGCAAAAAAGAACCATTAAAGATTTGGAAAATTCTCAGCCAGTTCACATTACCAAAAAGTAAGAAAGTAACAAACTATAGAAATGATCCCTGAAAGTATAGTCTTACATGAGGAAGTGGTGATGCAACATGGGGGCTTAAGTGGGTAGGAGAAGAATCAATGAAACAAGATGGGATTGGGAGGGAGACAAACCATAAGTGACTCTTAATCTCACAAAACAAACTGAGGGTTGCTGGGGGGAGGGGGTTTGGGAGAAGGGGGTGGGATTATGGACATTGGGGAGGGTATGTGCTTTGGTGAGTGCTGTGAAGTGTGTAAACCTGGTGATTCACAGACCTGTACCCCTGGGGATATAAATAAATGTTTATAAAAAAAAATAAAAAAAAAAAAGTAAGAAAGTGTTTTTGGAAGAGAATACCAGGCATGTGGCCAGACCATCACTTGATAAAGAGATCATGGGTAGAACTCATGAACTTGATGCATCACTCGGTAGAAGCCAGGAATACAGATGGGGATTACTACTAGCTGGGGCAAAAAGGAGATAGAGGAAGTGGGATGGAATGAAGGAAGACTGACAGACTTCTTGGGTTCTACAAGATGGAACTATAGAGTTATTTGTCTGTGAATGTGCTCTATTCCTCAAGAAAAGGGAAGAATGACACTAAAGGAGAGCCAGAGGTCCTCAGGGCTACCATTCCCATCACAGGGCTAGGGGACAGGCCTGTTCCTCCTTGGTTTAAAAGGTTGATGAGATTCCAGATTTGGCAGGCCAAGATTTCCCTTCCCGACTGGGTTCAGGGCCCTCATAGAGAGCCATGGATTTGGGGCCCATGGAACCGAGAAAGTGGGGTTGCCCTGAAGATGACATTGTCCCCGCAGTGGGTCTGAAAGCACTACACTGAATCAAAGAGGGTTACTGTCAAGTCTTAAAATCTAATGGAGTTTGCTTTGCTAAGTTTTGGACTTGCTTAGGACCTGCCACGTCTCTCTTCTTTCCAATTTCTCCCATTGCAATGAGAATGTCTATCCTGTGCCTGTCTCATCACTGTATTTTGAAAGCACATAACGTGTCTGGTTTCATTAGTTCACTGTTGGAGAGGAATTTTGCCTCAGGATAAATCAAACCTTAAGTTTCACTCATATTTGAGTTAGATGAATATTTAGAAGAGATTTTAGGTGTTATAGTTGAGCTGGAATGAGTTAAATCTTTTGGGCCTATTGAGATGGAATGACTATGTTTTGCATATAGAAAGACATGAAGTTGGGCCAGGTGGCAGGGAGAGCAGAGGCAGAATATTATGAACTGAATGTCTGTTTCCCCAAATTTTTATGCTGGAACCCCCAATGTTATGGTATTTGGAGGTGGGATCTTGGGATCTTTCGAAAGTAATGGGATATAGATGAGATCATGGGGCCTCCATGATTAGATTAATACCATTATAAGAGGTGGAACGAAGAACCAGAATGCGGCTCTCTTTCTCTCTGCCAGGTGAACACATAGAAAGAAGGCAGTCACCTGCAATTCAGGAATGAGGCCCTTGTCAGGAACTGAATTCGTGGGCACCGTGACCTTTGTCTTCTCAGCCTCGAGAACTGTGAGAAATAAATGTCTGCTGTGTAAGCCAACTAGTCTGAGTACACTAACACAGAGATTTAGGCAACTTTTCACTTTCAACTGGAGTTTGGGTTGTGAATAAAAGACTGTTGAACCTTGTCATCCTTGAATAATACTTTCATAAAGTTCTCAATTCCTTGCTTCGTGAAAGTTGCTATAAATTCAGATTCCAAGGTGACTAAGTTTTCTCTAGATCTGGTGTGTGGTGGTCACTCGCTTAGCTCATCAGCTTTGCCATATGTTCTCATAATCAGGCTTTGATGTGGCAGAGTTTTCAAATACATACCTTATCCGGATAAAAAAAAGTGGCCACCTATCACAGACCCCAGGGTTCCTCTGTGAATGGTGAATCATGAAGGTGTAAAATACTCAAATGTAAAATACTCAAATACTCTGAAAAGGATTTTTCAGAAATGTGGGCTTCAGAACAGTGTTCTAGTTTACTAAAAGAATGTTAGAGTGTGACTCTGCTCTGTGAGGTTTGGGATGATGGAGCCAATCTACCCTAACCAAGCTCCTTTTAGAACACCTATCAGAGGCAGAATGCTGAGATTTATCCATTATTCAATAGATTAAGCACCTTTCAAGTGGTGAGATGATGCCAGATGCTAAGATCTAATGGTTAGCAAAAGCAGACATGGGCTCTGCCCTCGTGGAACTTACAGGCTATTGGGAGAGACAGCTGTTCTTCAAATAAGCACACAAATATCTGTATAATTGTACTCTGAGATACGTACTATGAAAGAAAGAGCAGTGTTCTATGAGTACATGTAGGAAAGGAATCTGACCAATATTAGGGTTCAAGGAACTGAGTCAGTAAACTTGTTCTGAGATATGAATGATGTATGGGTAGTATTGGGGTGAAGGGGCAGCAAGAACACCACAGGAAAGTGGTTGTACCAGCGTAGTCTAGGGGTCCCTGATCTTAATGAAGACCTCATCATCTCCAAATAAACAACTCAAAATAAAATACAAGCTTAGTAAAAATAATTGGCTGCTATATAAAAATGCAGCTTCAAGACCCCAGAATTCTCTTTCCAACTAGGATGCTATTTTTAAGTTCCTTCAATAAAGAAATATGGGGTCAACACTGATCCAGGCTATATTGTAAATTTTAAAACTTTGTATTTTCCTCCTGTCTCAACACCCCCACAAATAGGCTATAGGCACCATACCCAGGTAAACAGATACACCAGTATGAAAGGGTGGCCTTTGTCATTAGTTTCTGTTTCTTATTCTCCCGTGACCACAACCTGGTAAGATCCAAATGTGACAATGAAATCCCTAGCATCTTTTCTTTTATATTCCTCCCCTAGTGCCAATAAAGGCACTTGCCCATAGTTTTCACTCTCTATTCCCCACCTACTTGGGTGACCCCTCTCCCTTAGCAATGCATCTCATATGACCTCTTCCTGGCCTGTGGTGACTCTGTCTCTCTAGGATCTGTGAGTATAACAAACTTTGTTTCCTGGTACTGCTCCTTGTGCCCCCGACTGCTTGACTGACCATTACCTAAAAGCACAGCATAGGCAGAGGGCATAATGTGTTCAAAAGTCTTGTGATCAGAAGGGATACGTAGGTTCTAGGAATTGGAAGAAGCCAGTGTAGAAAAAATGTTGGAGAAGGTGAGAGGTCTGAGACAAGCTTGGAGAGATTATACCAAAAGTTCTGGAAAGCCAGTGGAAAGGTTTAAGCCAATGGAGATGGAAAAAGTGGGGTACTGAAATGATCATATGTGTTGTTTGACAAGTCGGTTCAGGGAGATCAGTTAGGGGGCTACTGTAGTTCAAATGAAAGACCATGACAGTTTGGACCAAGGTGATGGCAGTGGGAAAAAGTAGATGGGTTTAGATCTTTAGGAGAGGAGAAAGAGCTGGGATAAAGGAGAGGTGACCCAGATACCTATCTTTGTTCTGTTAAAAATTTCTGTAAGTCCTGCATAAATCCTTTTTTTGGATCTCAGAATCCCCCTCAACCACCAGGGAAGCCCTCAAGCCTTCTTCAAGAAATGGTAGGAATCTGCAAATCATAGTATTCTGGAATCTTTCAGGGATTGTCTGGTGCTGATGAATCGTAGTTCAATAATTTTGTGATTCTAATCCATTTCTGGTCTCTCTCAAATGCCAAAGACTATCCTTTCTGAAAACTTACTTGCTGGAATAATATCCAAGCTTGTAGCTTGAAGATAAATAGTTGTGACACCTTGTATCAGGCTATGAACCAAACATTGCCAGGTGTCTGCTGTGCAAAAGAAAAGAAAAAAAAAAAATCTCTCATTGGAAGTTTCCCCTAGAGACAAAAAAAAAAAAAAAAAAAATCAATAACAAAAACATCAGTGTCAGATGGGGAAATGCCTTGGCTGATGATAATGATGATGATACTCATAATAATTCCTTAACTTCATTTAGTGTCTCAATATGCCTTGTCTCATTTGACACAACAACCTTGTGAGGTATGCCAGTTCATTGAGATGAGTAGAATGAGCTCAGGAGAGAGGAAAAGAACTGCCAGTGCTTTAGGTATTCATCTGACAAATGTTTATCAAACCCCTACTATGTGCCAGGTGAGCTTTCTGGTCTTAAGGGGATTAGAGGATAATAAAATACATAATAATCTATTATATATAGCAATATTATATAATAATGCTTAATATATAAAAAATATAATAAAATAATAGTTACTGTCAATAATAAGTTTTTATGAAGGGAAATTGTAGGATGGTGAGTTAGCAAGTAAACAGAGAAGGCTGTTTTTTTTTTTTTTTTTTTTTAAAACTTAAATTTTCTTTTTTTTTTTTTTTTTTTTTTTTGAGAGATTTTATTTATTTATTTGACAGAGAGAAATCACAAGTAGGCAGAGAGGCAGGCAGAGAGAGAGAGAGGAGGAAGCAGGCTCCCTGCTGAGCAGAGAGCCCGATGCGGGACTCGATCCCAGGACCTTGAGATCATGACCCGAGCCGAAGGCAGCGGCTTAACCACTGAGCCACCCAGGCGCCCGAGAAGGCTGTTTTTAACAGAGTAGTCAGAAAACATTCTTGGCAAGGTGGCATCATGGATGAAAAGAGCAGTAACCTTGAAAGCTGGTTATGGAAAAGGGTTTGATTTGTCTTTTATTTATTTATTTTTAAAGATTTTACTTATTGGGGCACCTGGGTAGCTCAGTGGGTTAAGCCTCTGCCTTCAGCTCAGGTCATGATCCCAGGGTCCTGAGATCAAGCCGCATATCAGATTCTCTGCTCAGCAGGGAACCTGCTTCCCCCTCTCTGCCTGCCTCTCTGCCTACTTGTGATCTCTCTCTGTTTGTCAAATCAATAAGTAAAATCTTTAAAAAAGGATTTTTTAAAAATCTTTAAAAAAGGATTTTATTTATTGATTTGACAAACAGAGAGAAAGAGAGTGAGAGGGAGAAAGAAGCACAAACAAGGGGGAACAGCAGGCACAGGGAGAAGCAGCCTCCCTGCTGAGCAAGAAGCCCAGTGTAAGACTCGATCCTAGGACTCTAGGATCATGACCTGAGCTGAAGGCAGACACTTAAATGCCTGAGCCACACGGACATCCCAGGTTTGATTTGTTTTAAGAATGAAATGCACAACAGCTTGGGCTGGACACAACAAATGAGATAGAGTGATATGAGAGGAGGTGGGTATGCAGCACAGAAAAAAGTTTGGATTCTAAGTGATGGGAAATGATTAAAGAGTTTTCATCAGGAAGGTGAAATGATCTGATTTTAGTTCTTAGAAGGTCACTTTGGCTGATGTGTGGATACTGGACCATATAGTGGCAAGAGTTAAAATGAGCCAGCTGCCAGACCAAGTTGGAGACTACTGAAGTGAGTAGTCCAGGTGAGAGTGGGGGTTGGTGGCTGAAAGAGAAATAGTGGAGTCAAAAAGCAATGGGTAAATTCAAGATACATTAGGGGAGTAGAAATGACAGGAGTGGGTGACAAATTTGGATGTTGGTTAAAGGACATTGTTTTAACCTCTTTATCTTTGTATGTGGGCAGGCTGAGGCCCAGGAAAGAGCAGAGATGGGAAATAACTGAAACAGAACCTGAACTCAAAACTTTGAACTCCATATACAGTGCTTTTCCCGGTGCACCATACAGCTCTGCTCCCAAGAGACACCCAGCATATGGTGAGTGGACGGTGCTCAGTTGAGTTGGGACATATAACTCTTAACAGGTGCCAAGCTGGTGTGTAGCAGGGGGTCTTCTAGGCCTCTGTGTATTTGTATTCGAATAGGAGTCCTGCCTTGCCAACTGCTCGTCCTCCCGGCCCAGGGCAGGGAACAGGAAAGGAAGATGGCCTCCAACCCTGCTGAGGGCAGATGGCTGCTCTCTGCTGATCCAGGAGAAAGAGAGGGGCAGATGGTGAGTGTGCTTTGTGGCTTCCCAGCTTCACAGATGAGGAGATGGCTCTATGTCAGTCTGAGTCCTACTCCTCCCCAGGGTCATGTTACCTTTGGTTTCTTAGTTTTCATTAGGATATTTTGGAACCATGGTCAGTTAAAGCCTACCTCCCCTGGCTCACCCTTCACTCTTCTACTCTTGTGTCCTATTCACACAAAACACTTCTTTGTTTATATTCTGCATCTTTCTTATTAAGCTTCAAGACTGCCAAAGACAGAGACATCTTTGTGTGCTGCAGTGCCTGGCAAAGTGTATACTCTGGAACTGTTTCCTGAGAAGATAACACTGTTATCCTCACCAGCCTTGGTTTCCTCAACCCCTGCAGTGGAAGAATTGATAGCTGTTTTATAAGACTGTAAAGTTTAAATGAGTTAATGTATATGTAAGGTACCTAACACAGTGTAGGAGCCTGAGAAGTGAGTTCATCTATTACCTGTATATCAGAAGCCTTCCCTCGCTCCACCTCCCTAGATATTAGGGAATGTCAACTAAGACCATAACAAGATATCACTACAGATTTATTAGACTGGCTATTTTTTTAAAAAATACTGATGATTTAGGGGCACCTGGGTGGCTCAGTGGGTTAAAGCCTCTGCTTTCGGCCCAGGTCATGATCCCAGGGTCCTGGGATTGAGCCCCACATCAGGCTCTCTGTTCCGTGGAGAGGCTGCTTCTTCCTCTCTCTCTCTGCCTGCCTCTCTGCCTACTTGTAATCTCTGTGTGTCAAATACATAAATAAAATCTTTAAAATAAAATAAAATAAAATACTGACGATTTCAAGGACTGGTGAGGATGCAGAGCAATGGGAACCCTCGTAGATTGCCAATCAGAATGAGAACCTGTCATATGACCCAGAAATCCATTGCTAGGTAGTTACCTAGAGGAATGAAAACTAGGTTCCCACGAAGCCTGTAAATGCATGCTCATAGCCTCTCTACTCATGATTGTCCCAACTGGAAACAACCCAAATATCCCTCGATGGTGACTGCGTAAACACACGGTGGTACATCTGTGCAACTGAATAGCACTCAGCAATGACAAGGAACAAACTTGTGATAAACACAAAGCCTTGAGGAACCACAGAAGCATTAAGCTAAGTGAAGGAAGCCAGTCTCCAAAGGTTACCTGTTGTATGATTCCATTTTCATGACATTTTAGAGGAGACACAACTACAGCGGTCCCTGCTTGCCAGGGTTGAGGGAAGGCTGTGGCTACAAAGGGACATCGCAAGGGAGTCCTTAGGGGTGATGGAACTGCTCTGTGTACTGATCATGGTGGTGGATACACAGATATATAACTGTGTTAAACTTCATGGAGCTGTGCACCTAAAAGCCAGCTTAGCTGTGTTAATCTAAAGAATAAAATAAAATAAAATAAAAATATTTCTCATATTGGCATTAACACCCAGCACCTGAGGCCTCTCAATTTGAAGGTGTTCATTTGTTTTTAATCTAAGAGGAGTTATCATGGTTGTCCCAGTTCGTCTCATTACAAAATGTAGAAGATGAGAGAGAAGGAGAAAATTGTAGACATTGTAGAAGTACATGGATGACTGCCTTGTCTGGAAGTTTCTAAAGCTAGAGCAGCTATATCATTTCAATTCAATCCTCAACTTTCAAAGAGGAAGCAGCCTCCCTACCCTTGTAAAGCTTTGCTAGTAAAACTGTCCTTGCACTGGGCCAGTGATAAATCTACAGAACGGCATGGTAATACCCATGGAGAAGGCAAAAGGGGCTTCATAAACCATGCGATTTGAACTAGTACAGATGTTGCAGTGGAAATTTATGGTTTTCGACGGATCCTTATCTCTTCTTGCCAGTTTCTGCACATTGAATCATGCACTAGCACAGTCTATTTTAAGAGCCATCATTTTTTTTCTTTAAATATTAAAAAAAATCTGTGGCAATTAATTTCTTCCATACTGTTCTATCGTGACAAATAAATGTGAAATGCATATTTACAGAGCACATGTAATTGCATTTGGGCACATGCAAATGACATGCAAATCTTACATTCTAAATGAGTTTGTTTATCATTCCTGAATTCTAATCCAAGGACCTTACTTTTAAAATTCAGTTTACATTCTGACATGTATACAAATGAGTTTGACTCTGGAAAATAACTTAATAAACTCGGGGTTAGCTATGCAATTAGAGGAGGCATCTGGGAGCTATAAAATCTGGGGAACAGCATTTACATCTTTTTCCTGCATTCAGGGTTTCAATTTCCTAGCTCAAACCCTCTCCCTATCAGCCCACACTCCCCTCACTCTACCACCCCATTTCCCATCATTCCTGCAAACCCATCTTGTGAAATGACTTTCATTTTTTTCTGGGGAAAGATAGAAGAGTGGATTTCGCTGAGGATGATCTCATGAAGTCATTGTCCTTGGTGCAGCGTTTTCAAAAATTAAAGTCAGAATGATCAATGAAATGAAAACTAACAGAATTAGCATTGATTAGGACTTTCATTCAGATTTCTTATTATATGGTTGACCCACTTCTCCAGTGGGTGCTGAAGTTTTCCCGTGGATGACTGACCCCCCCCACCCCGAAAACTATGAGCAGCCACAAATCTGATTTGTCAAAGGACATAAGAAAGAGAAGAAAAAGTGGGATTGTATTCTGCCAGAGCTTTCAGAGGGAAGAAAACAGAACCATAAAACAAAATGGAATGGAGGTTCCTCAAAACATTAAAAATAAAATGACCATATGATCTAACAATACCATTTCTAAGCATATATCCAAAAGAACAAAAAACTAGGTCTTGAAGAGATAGCTGCACACCCATGTTCATAGAAGCACTATTTACAAGTATGAAGAGGTGGAAACAACTCAAACGTCCGTTGATGGATGAAAGGATAAACAAAACGTAGTGTATACATTAAATGGAATATTATTCAGCCTCTGAGCAAGGAAACCCTGTCACATTTTACAACATGGATAAACTTTGAGGATATTATGTTAAGTGAAATGAGCCACTTACAGAAAGACAAATACTATATGATTCCACTTATGTGAGGTATCAAAAATAGTCAAATTTAGAAACAGAAAATAGAATGGTAGTTCCCAGGGCCTACAGGGAAAGGGAAAAGGAAGTTATTCTTTAATGGGTATAGCATTTCAGATGTACAAGATGAAAAAGTTCTGGGGATCTGTTTTACAATATTGAGAATATACTTAACACTGTTGAACTGCGTACTTAAAAATTAGGAAGCTTAACACACAAACAAACTCTTAAATGCTGCCCAGGACAGGAGTACCTTAGAGAAAAAAGTTTTGTGTATAATAAAATGACCTTATGTTGGACAACAGTGATGGAATTAGGGTTGTAGAACTATGGGAGGTTTAAAAACTCTTTTTTTTTTTTAACAATTTCTGGGGCTCCTGGGTGGCTCAGTTGGTTAAGCGTCTGACTCTTGATTTGGCTCAGGTCATGATCTGAGCATCATAAGATTGAATCCTGCTTAGGGTTCCCTGTTCAGTGGGGAGTCCACTTCTCTCCCTCTTCCTCTCTCTCCTCCCCTCCCCACACTCACGCAGGCATGTGCATGCATACCTCTCTCTCTTAAAATAAGTAAAAACACTTCAAATTTTTTTTTTGCAATTTCTGAAATTTTCATGAGGTGATATTTTGCTTACAGGATATACAATTTCTAAGAATGGTATTTTAACACAAGTATATTTGTTCAAGTGGAGGTTTTAAGTTAAGTTCAAAGGTTTCTCTTTTAGTTTCTAATAGAAATCAGATTGAAACAATGGTAGACTTTTGAGACGTGAGGCAAAATATGGTCCATAAGCAAGATGGCCTGTTGCCATCTGTTTTTATATGGCCCATGAGCTAAAATAGTTTTTGTATTTTTAAATGGTTGAAAAATAATCAAAAGAAGAACATTTTGTGATACATAAAGCTACATAATATTCCATTTTCAGTGTTCATAATAAAATTTTATTGCACCCCCCTCCCACAAAGTAAAAGCTGAAAATCCCAAATTCTGATCTTCATAGAAGGATAGATTCACAGAATGTTTTAGTCAAAAAGACACTCTGGAATGATGAAGTATAAACCTCTCATTTTACAGATAAGGAAACAGTGGGAGAGGTGAAATGACTTGCTTTGAGTCCTAGCGAGCTAACACAGAGCTGGAAATCGCTGCTAAGTACTTCTCTCTCTTGCTGGCAAGATCCAACGTGTCAAACTACGACTCAGTATTCTCTTCTGCTTCTTCCTGATCCCCATTTTTGGGTAACATACACTGAATATAATATTTATTATAAAGCTATGCAGACCTTACAGTGTTAGTGCATTTTGTTCTCACAAATGACCCAGGAGAAATGTTGTATTCTCCCTACCTTGTAGAGCTCCTGTTGTCCTTCTGTCCTATATATAGTCATGCTGGTCTTCTTCAGGTTGTCCACCCGCCTATGGTGAACCCTGTTCTCTGGCTCCCACCTGCTTCAGTCTCTCAGGGCCCTCACTCTACCCTTATGCCTTCTCACTGCAGGGTCTTCAACCTCTCCTTCAGCACCACCTCCAAATCCTATCCCACAGTTAATCAACATGTCCAAGTCCCCCCTCCACTTAAAAGAGCTATCCTTTAGTCCTATGTCTCCTCTTTCCTTTCTTTCCCAGCCAACTTTATGAGAGTAAAGTACACTTGCACTCTCTCCTTCTTCATTTTCCACTGACTTCTCTCTTACCTACATGCAATTTCATATCCAACCCTTCTCCCTCTAATTCCTAACCCCCCAGCCCTGACCCCCAGCCCTGACCCCTCTCCACAGGGACTTCTGGGTGGCTTAAATCAATGGACACCTTTAAAATCTTATCTCACTTGACATCAGTGATCACTCTCTCTTTCTTGAAATGTATACATCTCTCATGTTCAAAGTCGTATTCCTTATATCAGGAAAGATGAAGATTGATAAACATCCTTACTCCAGCCATTTCCAGTGTGTCTCTATGCCTTTGCTGTCCTCTTTTCTTTGAATAACCTGTCTTCACCGCTTCTGCTCGTGTTTTCACCTGTGTTAACTTCTGTGCATCCTTGAAGACCCAGTTGGTACTTCCTCCTCTTGAAGCTTTCTCTGCCTGCCTTCCAAGAGTTGATCTGCTGCCTCTTCACTTGTACGGTACATTATATTCAAGTCAATTGTCACCCTTATCATCTTATATGCATTTACACATTTGTACCTAATGCGGATCACATTCTTCTTGGGGCAGGCAGGCAGGAGAATGTCGGACACGTGTGTGTGTGGTAGGCTGAGATGGCACTTTATGATCCCTTCCCCCATTTGTGCCCTCTTCCCTCTACGTTCCTATCAGAGGGAGACTTAGACGAAAGCAAATGAACAAATGATCTCTTAGTTAGCAAATAAACACATGAGAACTATTGTATGAGACTCTCCTTGGGTAGTAAAGATATAACCCTTGCTACCTAGTGTTTTTTTCTTGAATTAGGGGCTGGTCTCTAGAAGATGTAGAAGAACCGGTGTATTTCTCAGAACAATAACAGGGAGAGCAGTGGACTGGTCCCAAAAAGTAAGGCTAAAACTACGCTAATAAAATAAATAATCTTTCTCAGGCAGGGGATAAGGCTGTACCATTCCAGAGAAAAGTGCTTGTCGTTGTGAGGGATGCCTAGTTCATACATTTCATAGCTATCACGACTCTACCTGGAAGAGAATGACCTACATGTACCTTTATTCATCAACCTGGGGACCAGGTCAGAGCCTGGAAGGACTGAGCAAACACGAATAGCCGTGGTCATAAGGCTGAAGCCTGAGGGAATGCGCAGTTGGTTATACTAGAAGGAATCTAGTGGAGAGCAGATTTGTTTTGAAGGAATAGGGTGTGAGAGAATTGGAGAGGTGCCCACATGAGTGGGGGTCAGAGAAGGTAAGAAAGTCTGAAGTGAAGTCCAGGAGGAATTGATCACCCTCCTTGTGAAAGCCCGAGTGTGGAATTCTTCAACTCCCACCCTCTGCGATGCACAGGAGTAGATGAACTGGTCAGCACCCTTTATTCCTCCTACAACAACCTTTTGAAAGTTCCCTGATTCTTCAGTGAAGAACATCTGTATGAGAAACAGTAGAGCCTGGTGGTTAAGAGTAGAGTCTGGGGCTGAACTACCTGGGATCAGATATCACCGTGGTTACCTACTAGCTGGGAAACCTTGAGGAAGTTACTTGACCTTTTTATGGCTCAATTTATTCATCTGTTAAATGGTAATAATATGGTACCAATACCAATATGGTATTGGCCTCAGGGATATAAACTTTGGTTGTCAGCAGTGTGAGACCCACGGCCCGGGAGATACCAGAGGACCTCAGGCCCAGCACATATTACTTAGACTAAACTTTTCACCATCTCCAACTAAGAAGTGATAGAAGATAGCAATTTGTACTTAACAAGGAGGGCCCCCTACATTTGGGTTATTACGAGTCTCCCCAAAGCTGGCACACGGCAAATGCTCAGTAAATGTGTAGGTCAAATGGGTGGTGGGTGGCAGGACCCAAGCCGCGGGTACAGATCAGAGGAAGCAAGGACTAAGTCCTACCTACTTCCCTACTGACCTTGACACTCTGTCGTCAGGCTTTTAGGCTAATATTCTACCAGCACTTGTAAGTGCTGGGGTCTGCAATTCCTTTAACTTCCACTCACTCACTTTCTGACTTTAGGCAAGTCCTTTCTCCATTCTGGGCCCATGTTACTTCATGCGCAAAATGAAGCAGTCAAGCTCCTTTGGGTACAGCAAGTAGGTTTTACCTTGCGTGCAGATCTCAGTGTTCGGATAGTGGCTGGGTAGAGTACTGCACAGAGAGATTTTGAAACTGAATTGAAGCTGAGCATGATGATTTAGCAATGTCACGGATATGTGATAAGTGAACGGCAGCCTGTGCATTATGTACTTTTTTTTTTTTTTTAACTCTCGAAATAGATAATATACTCTATACCCACTTGCTTTCAAGTATTCCTAAAGAATCACCCAGACTGAACGAGCACATCAATTATGGTGCCGTGCTTTTCTCATAATTGTAAAAAGTAGTTATGCTTTTCACATGCAAGTTACCAGTAAAAAGACTTACTCTACAAGAAACTGCTCCACTCAAGTGTGAGTAGATGAAATCAGGTCAAAGAGGACCCTTCCACAAAGAAAGGAGGCAAAAAAGCCCAGACTGCATCCAGCATGCTTAGCCACTCACAACTTGGATGATTCCGAGTGAATCGCACAACCTGTCTAAACCTTAGCTGCTTCTTCTTCACAATGGGGTAAGAATATTTACCATCACAGAACTGTAATCAGGAGTTAGACAATGATATAATACATAGCCCCTAGCACAGTAAAGTATGCTATGTGTGCAAGACCCTCAATATTAGTTCCCTCTCTCATCTTCTAAGTGAATACAGGGAATTCTGTACTATAAGTGCCTTAGGGATAGAGATTGTGTCCTATTTGTCTCTTTATACCTAATTATTGACATGGAATAAATGTTTAAGAAGTACTGGCTTGAATTGAATCAAATTCAATAGTAATGAAAATAGATGGTCTTTTAGATTCCCGTCAGTACCAAGCACAGAACCTGGCATGTAAGCTGTGCTTGTGAACACCGGCAGATTATAGATGTGGTGGTCTGATTTCAGGATTAGACACATTAATGGAAAAGTGTGTAATTTTCAGAGGGGCTCTGGAGGACAGGCCACACAGCGCCACCCCCCCCACACACACACTCTGCTGGTACTATCTCATCAGAAAATCTGCCACTTGCAACTACTTCCTGCTCCTTACTTTGCTTCTCAGAGGAAAGAAAGTGGCCCAGATACATCTATTAGGCTCTCTCTGCATTTATAGGGAGAGAAAGATTCTAATTTTCTGCTGTGGACCCAGGAGATACGCAGAAATCATGTCCTCTCCTGTTTAGGCCCAGACTATGTTGTCCTTGGCGAATGGTATGAAAACCACTGCTCTCCTTCCCCATCTTGTCTGTTTCCCTTTGAAGTCCCCGTCCTGTCCCAGTGACACCGAATGGACCACAACAATTTCAAATATCTGGGCCATTATCTCATTGTTCTAAATGACATATTTTGCCACTGGCCTATAAACTGTTCTCCTTTAGGTGAGTCCTAAAGAATTTCGTGGCCTTAATGAGTACATCAATTATTGTTCATGGAAGAGTCCATGTCTCCTTAAAGGTTATTTGAAGGTTGATTGCTATCTCAGTGCTTATATCCATCCAGCAAATCTATCTCAGCCTTATGAATGTATTTGACCTTTTTACAGGTACAGGGGAAAAATAACAGAACAAAAGTTAATTTAGATCTCTATAATATAACATTTTTTTCCTGAAAGAAATAAAAGGGCATTGAAATCGATACCTGCACAATAACACGCTGATGAATGTTGGGACCCAATTTTCTCATTTTGCTAACTCGAGATTGGGAATTCTGAATAGTTTTCAATCCTGCATTCTTTGGGTACTGTGAAGTCTGCTGTATTGTGTCCACACAATGCCGCTGCACACTCATTATGGGAGTACCAGTGGTCCTGAAAAGGTCAGTTAGTTAGAAATGTCAGCGTTCAATGGAGCCGCGCAGACCTGTGTGCGCACAGATCCAATTAGAGTGGCCAGGCACCACCGCTGTAACCTGGAATCCTAATGAGCAAGCAGAGGAAAGGGGGAGGTGTCTTGTTTCCCTCTCTTTCTTCTTATTCAGAGGAAATGGAGATTGCTTTTCAACTGCCCTACATGGGGTTCTTTAAACTTTACCAAACACCACTTTGCTCGCTCCAGAAGCTGGGAGGGAACCCTAGCTTCTGCAAAGGCTGAGCCCACCCACTGCAGCCAGATGTTGAAGGAAAGCAATGACGTGGGTGGGAGCAGTGCTTCAGACTTGGGCTGGTGGAAGGGAAGTCTTCACAAGACTTACACTCAGGCTGATAGCTAACTAAGAGGAAAATGGCCTTCTTACTAAGTTCATTTCTAAATCATTTCTAGGCTCTTACTATGTGGTGGGTCTTATGATTAAAAACTGGCCTTTATTGGGGCACCTGGGTGGCTCAGTTGGTTAGGCATCTGACTCTTGGTTTCAGTTCAGGTCATGATCTCAGGGTCATGGGATGGAACTCCTCATCAGGCTCTGTGCTCAGTGTAAAGTCTGCATGGGATTCTCTCTTTCCCTCTCCTTCCGCTCTTTTCCCCACTCACGTGCTCTCTCTCTCCCTCTAAAATAAATAAATACATAACATTTTTTTTAAATGACCTTTATCATTTTTGATGAACCGAAACCACTTGTACAAACTTGGGGGCTGATGTTTCCCAAGTTCCCCTATACCAGTGCTTCCCTATTTCTGATTTATCACAAACTGACATTTTGGAAACATCCATTGATTGTGAACACGGATGCTGCAGCAATGTTAAATTGCTATTAAAGTTTCTAAATGCTTTCTCTCCATTTCTATATTTATTTCATTGTGGACACACAGTTTATACCCTGCCACCCATCTGTGGATAATGCTTTGAGTGGAACTGTTCTGTCTACACCTCATTTGTTTGCCCAGGTTTACCTGCCATTCCTCACCTTCACTGACCCCACTATTCTGGACTGACAATCACACTGGACCCTCTTTTGTGGCTCAATCACTGCATAATTCTTGGAAACACTTTTTGATATTTACCTTTTGGCACCACAGCCCCCTCCTATAGCTAGAACACTCTCCCAGTGGCCCCTGGTCTACAGTTCAGTGGACTAACCAGCTAAAACATGAAATAAAATCTTGGCTAACTTTGTTACAAGTATTTCAGGGATCATACTTTGAGAACAAATGAAGGATTTTACAGAGAACCCTACTGTTTGATTTCTAAGCTCAGCAGGCAGTAATGACCTCTTCGGTTTCAGCACCCAGACACTTCAGCTGCCCTCCCTTCCATTGAGGCCACTGAGCCTCCTTGCCACCTGCCAGATCCCAGGATCATTCTGGATTCATGGTCAGGTAAGGGCAGGGACAGTGGCCACAAGACATGTTGGATTAATAAATTAGCTTTTTACCCATGGCAAGTAGGGTTTCATGTCTGCTTTTGTTTAGATCTTTCTGCCTAGCTTCCCATATATATACCTTTGTTTCAGGCTCTATGACTGTTTCTTATCCTAATACTCCTTCTCTCATTCAGTCTTCTCTTACTACCTCTGCAAACTCTGATGAACCAGCGCCTGTGATTAGGAAGCCAGTGAGAAGTCAGAAATCCAATGGATGTTGAGTCCGAAAACCTGGGTTCAAACTCTGACTTTTAAAACTACAACCTTTTGTGTATTTAGGCAAATTCTATCATCTCTAAGAAAAAGATGCCTACTTCTTAGGGTTATTTTGTTGTTCAAACAAAGTATTGGATGCAAAATCACTTTGACACTGTAGCATGCTATACTAAGGCCAGTTATGGTGGTGGTCGTTATGGTTGCTACTGTTATCCCCTCCAGGGAAGAGAAGATGGTTAGGCATGTCCCTCCTCAGAAACTTTAGGGAGGAAGGAAAGATGTATCCAGAGGTTTGGAGTAGAAAAGCAGAGAGAGAATCAGGGCAGGCGACTTGGTGAGAGCAATAGGAATGTGTTTGAGACAGCCACTGTTGGTTAACTCTAGGGAACAAGATGCGGACACAGTCCGGAACATGGGAAAGAGCTGTCACCAGACCTAGGTCTCTAAGATAGTACAGTCAAGAGATATGAAATGCTTCCCAATGCATCACTTAAGGTTGGATCTGAGTTCACCTCACAAACTAATTTAATGACATTTGATATAAGAAAAAACAAGTTTTGCTTCCCCTAAAAACAGCTAAAACCACCAATTCTCCTTTCATTGTTCTTATTAAAAACTCTTCTCCAACAAACCAGTCTTCTTTAGAATTTTTACCGGGAAAAACGAACGAACGAACAAACAAACAGAAAACC
This sequence comes from Mustela nivalis, assembly GCF_964662115.1. Lineage (NCBI taxonomy): Eukaryota > Metazoa > Chordata > Mammalia > Carnivora > Mustelidae > Mustela > Mustela nivalis. Next base: position 36,516,605 of record NC_139029.1, read on the forward strand.
AAAAACCCCCCAAAAAACTCTGAAAAACATTTGGTTATCCATCCAAGATTGGAACTCAGCTGGGCTAACCCCCCTTATTTTTTCAGTTTCTAGAGAAATTTATCAGGTTTATAAGACAATGAGTCAGCCATCATCTGAAGGGGAGGGAACATCACTGCAAGTGCTAAATACAGATCCTACTGGCATTTCAGAGTATGACCTACTAGGCTAGAGCTAGGTTAGTGAGCAAAAAATAACAGTTATCTGTGGCCACCATCCTCAAAGTAGGACTTCCCATAATAACACAAGCTTTTCCATGGTTCTTATATATGCTAGATACATTATCTAATCTAATATCCACAACAACCTTATAGGGTCATTATTATTAGTCCCATTTTAGGAATTGGAGACCTGAAGCTCTGAGACTGTATTTTGTACAAAATCATATAAAGAGTAAATGGTAGAGATAAGATTTGAATCCTGGTCTATCTAATCTCAAAATTTCTGCTGCCTGCTACTTAGAATTAATTTTTCTTTCCTTCTTTCCTTCCCTCCTTCCTTCCTTCTTCTTCTTCTCTCTCTTTTTTTAGTCATAGAGACTCATTATTTTTCTGTCTCGCTAGTACTGAGTAGGCATTAGTAATGGCAGGTCAGTAAATCTTGCTAAGACCAAACTCCCACATTCCTTAAGCCTATTCTCATCACTCTCATTGCTGATGATTTAGACCAGAGCATGAAAGAGGTGTACCACCCTCTATGACCTGCCACTGTGTCCTTACTCTGGGAATTTTAAGTACATGTACTTGGATCACACCTTCCCTCAAATCAGTAGCACCCCAATACCCATTTACTAGAGTGCAAAGGAGTGTTATAAACTGGGAACTGGATATTGGGGCATAAAATCTTCTTTTATTAAATGAGAGATCTTGCTTGTCTCAATCCATTGAGCCAAAAATATTTCTCACTTTCACGACTAATGTAAAGGTTCTTATAGTTTAGGCCTATATTAGGATAGAAAGACACAGATGGACAAATGAGGCTATTTATTTATGGAAGAAATAGTAGCAAGAGAAGTCTCAATATGTTTTTCAGAAACCTTTGCCAATCTCAAAAAGCCAGGCTAATACTCATATATCTCGGCATTAAGGGAAGAATCTTTGAAGGAATCATAAAAGAAAATGGGTCTGAAAGGAGCAAAAGATATAATACTGATAATCATCATCATTTTCATCATCACCATTAGCATTTTTGGAAGGCAGCTATGCTCACCACTATACCACCAACGCAGACCTCCATTAGCATTTTTGTAGCCAGCCTCCAAGATGGCCCCTGAATGATCTTCACTTCTGGGCATTCATGTCCTTGTATAGTTGCCTCTCACAGCAAATAGGCTAACTTGTGTAACTAATAGGTATTATAGAATGACAGGGTATGACTTCCTAGCCTATATCACAAGAGATATTGCAGATTCTACCTTGTTTTCTCTTAGGTTAAGCAATCTGAAGGAAGTCAGCTGCCATGTTGTGAAGAGTCCTATAAAGAAGTCTATGTGGCAAGGAACTGAGGCTTCGCTTCAAAAGGCAGCATCAACTTGACATTCTTGAAAGATGATCCTCCAGTCTTTAGGTAACTACAGCTTTGGCTGACATCTTAACTGAAACTCCATGAGAGACCCTGAGCAAAAACAATCCAGCTAAGCTTCTAGGAGATTCCTGACCCACACAAATTGTGAGAAAATAAATATTTATTGTCATTTGAAAATGCAGGTTTGGGCAATTTGTCACAAAGCAATTCAATCAGAATAACAACTGTGTATTTAAAATCCACTATGGGCCATACACTTTACTACTCTAGTTACTTTTTATATATATCATATCTAATCTTTTAAAAAATCTATTAAGTATTATTAACATCCTACTCTTTTATAGAAATAAGGCACAAAAAAGCTAATAGAGTTTCCTAAGGTCAGCTTTAACTGGAAGAGGAGGAAGAGGTAGGATATGAACACATAATGTATGTATGTAATATAAAATCCCTTGCTCTTTCACCTATACCTGCTGTTCTGCAGAGATACAATAAATAAATAGGAAAATAAATGAATAAAAAGTACACAGAGCATAGATCTGCTTTTATTAATTTCAGTCAGATTAAGTTGTTCTTACTATGAACAACAATATGCAAATTAATTGGATAATCTACAAGAAACTGATAAATTCCTAGAAACATACAGTTTACCAGGAATGAGTTGGAAAGAAATAAAAAATCTGAACAGACTGGTAATGACTAAGGAGATTGAAACAAAAACCTCCCAATGAAGAGAAGCCACAACCTGATTGCTTTACTGGTGAATTCTACAAACACTTAAAGAAGAATAAATGCCAATTCATCTCAAACTCTTGGAAAAAATTGAAGAGAAGGGAATATTACCAAATTAATTTTATGAGGCCAACATTAACTTGATACCAAAGCCAGAGAAGGAGACTACATGAAAAGAGAACTACAGGCCAATATCCCTAATGAATATAAATGTAAAAATTCTCAACAGAATACTGCAAATGGAATTCAACAGCACATTAAAAGGACCATACACCATAATCAAGTGGGATTTATCCCAGGAATGCAAGGATGGTTCAACATACTCAGAACAAAAACACAATATACCTCATTAATAGAAAGAAGGATAAAACCACATGATCCTTTCAATAGAGACAGAAAAACAACAACAACAACAAAATCCAACATCCTCACATGACAGAAACTCTAAAAAAACTGGGTATAAAAAAGGATATACCTCGGGGACCTGGGTGGCTCAGTCGTTTAAGTATTCCCCTCAGGTCATGATCTCAGGGTTGTGAGACAGAGCCCCACTGTCTCACAGGTTGTGCACTCAGTGGGGAGTCTGATTCTCTCCTTCTCCCTCTACCTCTGCCCCCTCCCATGTACTCTCTCTCTCTAAAATAAATAAATAAATCTTTTAAAAAATATATACCTCAACATAGCAAAGTCATATGTGAAAAACGCAGAGGTAATATCATATTCAACAGTGAAAAGTTGATAGCTTTTCTCTAATATCAGGAAAAAGTCAAGGGTGTCCACTCTCACCACAAATATTCAATATAGTATTGGAAGCCTTATTCAGAGCATTTAATAGCAGAAAACATTTAAAAGGTATCTGAGTTGGAAGGGAAGAAATAAAACTGTTTCTGTTTGTGGATAATATGATCTTATATAGAGAAAACCCTAAAGGCTCCACCATAATGCTGTTAGAACTAAAAATAAATTCATACACAAACAATGAATCATGAAACACTACATCAAAAACTAATGATGTAACATGTGGTGACTAACAAAACATAATAAAAAAATTAAAAAATTCAGTAAAGTCACAGAATAGCAAATAAACACACACAAATCAGTTGCATTTCTATGTACCAACAACAAACTATCTTCAAGAGAAATAAAGTAAACAATCCTATTTACAATAATATCAAAGCTAATAAAACACATAGCTAAAGTAAAGGATCTGTACACTGTAACCTTTAAGACAATGATGAGAGAAATTGTAAAAGAGGGGTGCCTGGGTGGCTTGGTCAGTTAAGTATCTGCCTTGGGCTCAGACCATGATCCCAGTGTCTGTGAGTCCCGCATCAGACTCCCTGCTCAGCAGAAAGCCTGCTTCTCCCTCTGCTCCTCCCCCCGATTTATTCTCTCTCCTCTCTCTCATAAATAAATAAAATCTTTAAAAAAAAGAAATTGTAAAAGACACAAATAAATGGAAAGATCCTGTGTTCATGTATTGAGAGAATTAATATTACTAAAATGTCCATATTATTCACCTAGTAATGAGTCCTGTCCCAGTGCAGAGATTCTACCCATAGAGCCTCAGCTGGGCCTAGCTCTTCCTATAGAAGGTCTGCTGCAGAACAGATCAATGCTGGCTCTGTTGCTCAGACCTCATAATTCACATATTTAATTTAATATAGCCATAGAGATAGTCATTGCAAAAATTCATTTGATTTTGGGCCATAAGTTAATACCAGGGCCCAATTTATCTCCCAATTTCATGGATGATGCTTATATCTCAACTCTCAGCCAATGAGCACAATGGATTTCCCTGGGCACAGGTACTTGTTCAAAGTCAGCTCATAATGACATAATCACAAAATGAGAAGCAATAGAGATTCTGCTGGGACTTCTGGGTGAGAGTCTCTTGATTTTTCCAATTAGACTAGAATTGGGGAGAATGTAAATTTTGCAGCTTCTACAGCCATCTTGAGACCACATGTGGCCTGGGAAAGGAGTCGACACCAAGCGAGTGGAGTTAAGAGAAGGACAAAAACAGATTGGATCCTATGAGCCCTATATCAAGATGCTTAGAAAGGCTGACTTATTTCTGGATTATCTATTCACATGAACCAATTAATTGACTATTTTTCACTTCAGCTACTTAGGTTGTGATTAAAGACTCCTACCTATATAGTTCCTGTGCCTTAATTTTGCCATGCATGCCCTGAATTCCAGTTTGTCTAGGCCTAGGACCTACATTCAGTCCAAGATCTTACCAACTCCTTCCTGATCTGACCTCTGTCATACTGATCAGTTATAGTGCCTTTGGGTGCTCTACCTCCAATTCCCCACCCGAGAGCTCAGCCCACCCATGTGGATATTCCAAAATGGGATCCTTGTTCCCTTACCATCAACCATCTCACCTAGTCCTGAGGTATGGTGTCTATAATAGACTTCCCAGGACAAAGATCCTAGGAACACACCACTCAGGGACAATCTCAGAGAGACAATCTCAAGGACCATGAGAATAAACAAAACATGTTTCTCCTTGCCTTTATATGTTTCTTTATACGTTTCTAAAATTGTTTTACTTAATTTAATAAATCTTCTGAGTGGCACCCAATGCTGTTGTTTTTCCTTGTTGACATGAGATTTGGACATTGCAGAATGGAGTTCAGAATGTAAATTTATGCAAACTTTCTGGAAAATGAGCTGGTAACAAGGCAAAATAATTCCTTAAATGTATTAGTGCTCTCTTGCCCATAAATTCTACTTCTAGACTGTCCAGATATAAAACTTACATAAAAGAAGTAAAAAGGTTTTTCACAAATAGTTTTATGGTACAGTTGTTTGTAAGAGAAAACATCTGGAAATAACATGAATGCACAACAATAGGATGTGGATTTTTATAAACCAGACTATATATAAAAGACGGACGATACTAGAGCTTTTAAAAATAAGTATGCCTTTAAAATGCTCATAAAATGCTCATGGATGTAGTAATTCAATCCCTAGTAATATATCTTAAGACAATAACCTAAAATGTAGAGAAAAATATATACACAAAGGCTTATAAATTATTCATAACATCAAGAAACTAGAGTTTAACTTAAATATACAACATTACTGGCATGGAGAAATATTTTTCTTGTAATATTAAGTGCAAAATCAGGATAAAATTTTATATTCTACATGATCTCAACTATGTAAAACAAAATTATACATGCATAGAAAAAAAGGCAAAGAAGTAAATGTGTTAAAATATTAAACAGTGATTGCCTCTGGGAGATAACTGATTTTCATCTTTATAACTTCTCTGTTTTTCAAAATTTGCACCATGGGCATGTGCAATTTTTTAATAGAGAAAGTTATTATAAAAAGATGGTAAGTATGTAAACTACATAGCAACATGAAGATTGTTTATGAAATAATGTTAAGTGAAAAAAGATGTATATAAAAACTTACTGTGATTGCAATTATGTAAATATGTTTCTGCATATAGACAAGAACTGAAAGGGAAAATGTATAAATAGAATTAGGTTTTGTATTGTGCTAAGGATGTAGGACTAGGAGTAATTTATTTTTCTTCTTTAAAAAATCCTTTAAAGTTGTTTTAATGGCATGTATGCAATTTTTTGAACCATCAGCTCTATGCATATCCACTGTGTTACTAGCCTTCTGAAGTGAGGCCAGGAGTCATCTGGCTTGTCTTCATTCCTGGTCCTGGCCACTCTGGACTGATTCCAGAGGCCTCCTGTCGGCTCTAGAAATGGCCAGAGGCACCTAACAATGGCTAGTTTGGCCTCTCTTGTTCTTTTATTTTCCAGAGGGCTTGAGCTTACATCATGCAGGACTTTAATTGGAGACTAAGTTCAAAGTTGTCATGTAAAGGTCAGCGTCCCCAGGCTATTGCCATTCAGCATAGGTATTGCTTTAACAAGGTTAAGAGGGGATAAACAAACAAACAAACAAACAAACAAAAGCCCTCAAACCCAAACCAACCTTAGGATATTTCAAATCAGATACAAATCTAGCAGTGATTTTTTAAAAAGGAATTTTACGAAATTTTTTTTTTAGGAATTTTAGGAAATCAATTGTCTCTTCAGGACACAGCCTAGTTAGTGAAAAGCCCCAATGACTGTGGCATCACTGACAATCCAGACTTTCCTTATCCCCAGCAAAGTGGGCTAACCTGAATACTGTCTGGGAAAGAAGACTTCATGGGCACATACCACAAGTGAAGTAATATTTATATGTAGGAGTAGCAGAAAAGGCAAAGGATTTAGAGTCAGATATGGATTTGAACCTCCACCACTTGTTAACTCCACCACTTGTTAACAGTTCAGGTGGGCAATTCACATAATTATGCAGCATCTTTATTTTTCATCTGTGAAAGAGAAACAGTGATACCTGTCTTATGGGATAGTAGAGAAAATTATGCGAAAAATATATTAAGGCACTTAACACAGCTTTGGCATCGAGTAGTGAGGCTATTTAGATACTTCCTAAATGCTGTCCTTTTAATCTATACATCAAAGAGCTATGACAATTTGACAAGAGCACTAAGATAATTCAGCAGGGGGAAAACAGTCTTTTCAACAAATGGTGCCTGAAAAACTGAACACATGCAAAAGAGGTAAGCTGGACTCCTACCTCACACCATATGAAAAATTAACTTTTACAAGAGCACGACTTTGTGACCTTGGGTTAGGTAATGTTTTCTAAGATATACCAAAATCTAAGTAACAAAAAGGAAAAAAAAGAGGGTAAATTGAACTTCAACACATCACAAAAACTTTTTTTTTTTTTTTTGTTATTCAAAAGAACATCAGGGGACCTGGGTGGCTGAGTTGGTTATACATCTGCCTTCAGTTCAGCTCATGATCCTGGGTCCTGGATCAAGCCCTGCATCAAGCTCCCTGCTCAGCAGGAAGCCTGTTTCTCCTTTTCCCACTCCCCCTTCTTGTGTTCCCTCTCTCACTGTCTCTCTCTGTCAATTAAATAAAATCTTAAGAAAAAAAAAAGTACATCAGGTAGGTGAAAAGACAACCCACAGAACAGGAAGAATATTTGCAAATCATACATCTGAAAAAAGACCTCGTATTCAGAATATATATTTTAAAACTCTTAAAATTCAATAATAAAAAGACAAATATAACTTAATTAAAATGAGTGAGGAAAAATAATTTGACTAAACATTTCTCCAAAGAAGATATGTAAATGGCCAAAAAGCACATGAAAATATGCTCAACATCATTAGTCATTAGGGACATGGAAATAAAAACTACAATGAGATACCATTTCACCCCCACTAGGATGATTATAATCAAGAGACGGATAATAACAAGTGTCAGAGAGGATGTGGAAAAATTGGATGTGTCCTACATTGCTGATAAGAATGGAAAATGGTACAGCTATTTTGGAAAACAATTTGGCAGTTCCTCAAAATGTATATCCTAACATTTACCGTATGACCCAATAATTCTATTCCTAAGGTTTATATCCAAGAGAACTAAAAACATATGTCTACACAAAGACTTATACACAAATGCCCATAGCAGCATTATTCATAATAGACAAAAAAATGGAAACAAATGAAATACCTACCAATAGATGGATAAACAAATCATATATCCATACAATGAAATATTATTCAGCAATAAAAAAGAATGAAGTACTGACACATGCTACAATATGGACAAATCTGAAAATATGCTAAGTGGAATAATCCTGTCAAGAAAGGCCATGTATTGTACAATTACATTTATATAAAATGTCCAGAATAGGCAAATTCAGAAAGACAGAAAGTAGATTAGTGATTTCCAGAGCATGGGGGAAGGCAGAAATAGGGAGTGACTATTAACAGAGTTTCTTTAATAATCTTTGATAATCTTCTTGAATTAGTCATGATGGTTATATAACTCTGTGAACATACTGAAAACCACTAAATGATGCATTTAAAAAGGTAGATTTGATGGTATGTGAATTATATCTCAATAAAAACATTATTTTTTTTAAAAGGTATGACCAGCACTTTTAACTTGATGATGGGAATGTGAAAATCTTTCTGGAAGTATGATTAAGGAATCATTGCCGGGGCACCTGGGTGGCTCAGTGGGTTGGGCCGCTGCCTTCGGCTCGGGTCATGATCTCAGGGTCCTGGGATCTAGTTCCGCATCGGGCTTTCTGCTCAGCAGGGAGCCTGCTTCCCTTCCCTTCTCTCTCTGCCTACTTGTGATCTCTCTCTCTCTCTCTCTCTGTCAAATAAATAAATAAATAAATCTAAAAAAAAAAAAAGGAATCATTGCCAATTATTCTAGTTTCCCTCACTGCAGTCCCTTTCCCTATGGGAAGAGTCTACTTTTCCACCCTGTTGAACTTGTTAGTGGTCATATGACTTGCTTTGACTAAGGAAATGGGGGAAGAAGTGACCCTTCCCAAATTTTTTTTTAAGAGAAAGTACATGGCTCACCATCTCTCCCTTCTCCCTCTGGCATGGTGATCCAAATGGCAGGTGCTGTGCCTCACATAATCTCCTGGCACTTCTTTGTGCACTTGTTGAATAATTTCCAATTGCCAACACCTGCAACTCTATCCTGAAAGCTTTCTTTGGCCACTGGACTCTGCTATGTCCATACTCTGAGCAGATTGGAAGTGTAAGGGAATTAACACACACATTCTCACTCTCACTGTGTCTTTTGGAGGAACACCTCTGAGGCTTATTTTCCACATAGACCTCCAGGGTTCCCCAGTTTGATTATGTCCCAGTTGCCTTTAGTGGTAGCTTACTTAATCTTTCTTCTTTTCCTGTATTGCATCCTGGCTTTCCTTTCAAGGTCTCTGGGATTATCTCCCAAATAAATGTCTTGCACTGAAATCTTTGTCTCAAGGTCTTCTTCTTAGGAACCCCAACTAAAACACCCAGCTATGTTCCAAACAGAGAATGCTTGGTTTGGGTGCTAGAGTAAAGAGGATGTAAAGCATAGCTGACTCCAATCCATGAGGCACATGTACCAAAAGTGAGAAATAAGACTTTGTTTTTGAAGCTTCTGCAATTTTGATGTCATTGTTACTTCAGTGTAATGTCATGACTAGTAAACTAAGTACAACTTTCCTCAGTAATTCTCATTCTAGGTGCCACACATTCTAGATATTTTTCCTAAGGAAATAATTAGACATGCATACAAAGGTCTTTATATAAGAATGTTAACGGAAGTGTTATTTATAATTAAATAATTGGGTACAATTTTATATATGACAGTAGAGTTACAGAAGAATATTTTTCAACTATATGAAATTTCCTCTTAGAGAATATTTAATAACATTGAGAAATGTTCACACTACATTCAAATGAAACAGTTTACATGGTATCATCTGAGTTTTGTTTTTTAAATTTATGTATATACTTGTATATACATGTGCAAAAACAACAATCTCTCTTCTCAGTCTGATAGTTAGGGGTTTTACTTGGATAGGAGAAAAATGTTTCTTCATACTGTCTCCCTTTTACTGAAGAGATTATAGAATAAACTTTCTAAAAAGTAAAGAAGAAACTATAGATGGATTTTGGGTCAAATGGCTAAACAAATTCATGTTTCAATAAGTCTGTTCATTCCCATCCAATAGTAATAGCGGATGACATATGAACAAAGAAATGAAAATATATATTTGGGCTCTGCTCTCAGAGGGATATCGCCACAAAGTTGAAATGTACAGAAATGTGAAAGGTAAGTTTTCCCAAGGCTACTTGCTTGATGAGATCTGAACACAGAAGCAGGAAATAGCAGCTGAAGTTTGCTTCCTATGAGATAACAGAGACTAAAAGTACTCTGGAACAAGAGGATCAGAAACAAGATCTTCTGCTCAGAGTCCTAGGGTGGGGCTTTCATGTCTTGAAAGGAGCCTGGGCAGAAAAAGTGGCTGCTGCAAAACTTTCTGGCAGATAGCTCCTATGCATTGTAGGTCTAGATAGGTGAGGAATATAGACATAGAAAACAGAAGCAATGCCAAACTATTCTGCTAACATTTTGTCACTGGGTTCAATGTACCCCCACTATTTACCAGGTCCAATACTGAAGATGTGGGTTGCGTTAGAACAAAACTATCATACAGGGAGATGTGAGCACAGCAGGGATTTTTTTGGTGGGGGGTAGGTATTGGGAATGAAGAAAGAGAAAACCAGAAAGCTTCCTCTTCAAAGTGATCTTACAATTTAAAATTTCAAAATGCATGAAGAAATTAAATGCTAAAAATGATACTAAACAAAATTAAAAATTATAACTTGAATTCTCTCCAGATGAAACTTATTTTATAGAACAGTCAGAGGTTTTAAAATAAGCATATTGAGGATGTTCAGAGAAACAAATGAAGGCATTAAAACAGAATAAGAAATTATGAAACAGAATAGGCAGAAATAAAACAAGAACAGGTGGATATGAACAAAATTAGAAATCTTGGAAATTAAAAATATATAGTCATTGAAATATTGAAAAAAGACAGGGAAAAAAGTCTAGACTAGACATGGTTGAAAAGTGAATGTATAAATGCAAGTTACTTGTAGGGACCTCAGAATCAGTACACTAAGACAAAAATTACAAAAAATTATGAGAAATCAGTTAACATCCATGGAAGGCCTCAGAGAATCTAACAGTCATGTAATATAAGTTCTCGAAGAAGAGAGTCCAAAGAATAAGGGAAAGCAATATTTGAAGAGAAAATTTGCCAATAATTTCCCAGAATTAAAGAAAGATTCTCGGGTAGAAATATATTCAGAGTACCAAGCAGGGTAAATAGAAACAAATTCATACCTACATATGTCAAAGTGGAAAAAAACCCCACCAAAACAGAACGTTAAGATAAAAAAAAAATAATCTCAAAACCTATTGAAAATATATGTTATCAAAAAGAAATAATAGGGTGCACCTGGGTGGCTCAGTGGGTTAAAGCCTCTGCTTTCTGTTCAGGTCATGATCCTTGCATCCTCAGGTCATGACCCCAGGATCCTCCAGTCATGATCCCAGGGTCCTGAGATGGAGCCCAGCACCGGGCTCTCTGCTCAGCGGGGAGCCTGCTTCCTCCTCTCTCTCTCTCTATCTACTCTCTCTCTCTATCTCTGCCTACTTGTGATCTCTGTCTGTCAAATAAATAAATAAATAAATAAATAAATAAATAACTCTTTAAAAAACAAATAATGGGAGACTTCTCATCAGCAACTATGTATGTCAGAAAACAATTTTAAAAATCTTCGAAGTACAAAGGAAAGTCTTCCTTAAACTAAAATTTATACCTAGCCAAACTATTAATCCAGAGAAAGTCAGAATAAGGACATACATAGATTAAGAGGATTGCTATGGACTCTCACTAAAATAGTTATTAAAGGATTCACTTTAAGGTAACACAGGAAATCTTGGGATATAATAAGCAGGAGAACACAAAACATCATAAATTGTGTAGGAAAAGTAATTAGCTCAGTGCTACTACTAATTCATTGTTTTTCACTTTTAAGTTTAACTTAGAAGTCTAAGTAATAATAATTAGGTGGTGACAGGGCAGTGTTCAATAGGTGGTTAAAACATATTTATATATAGATAACCCATTTTCTCAGCACCATACAACAACTAGTCTATCTCTCTCTCTCTTTTTTTAAGAGTTTATTTATTTATTTGAGTAATCTCTACCCACAACGTGGGGCTTGAACTCATGACCCCAACATCAAGAGTCACATGTTCTACTGACTGAACCAGCCAGGTGCCTCAACTAGTCCATCTTTTACTCTACTTTTTATGAAGGCTAATTGTGTCAAAGGCTATAGATTTTGTAAGAAAATACATCATGAAATGTATATCCAAAGGGTAACCCATTTAGGTTAGAAATAAAATCAAAAGCATCCAAATCTGTAGATGAGTTGGGGGAAGGCAGCTAATATACAAAATTTAATACTAAAAAAAGGCAGGACAAGAGGAAAAAAAACCAAAGAAAGTGAATGATAGAAAGGACAAATATGGTGGTAGGTATTTATTCAAGTATACCAGTAATTATAATAAATATATATAGAATAAATTCACCTGTTACAATATATGGATTTTTAGATATTATTTTGAAAAATAAAGAGATGATACTGTTTCCAAAAGATTACCACAAAAGGGAAATGTAGAAGGATATCTCCCTATAATTATAAAGATAATATTAAAATTAAGATTTATTGCTTGCCTGTGTGGCTCAGTCATTAAGCATCTGCCTTTGGCTCAGGTCATGATCCCAGGGTCCTGGGATCCAACTCCACATGGGGTTCCCTTCACGGAGGGAAGACAGATTCTCCCTCTCCCATTCCTCCTGCATGTGTTCCCTCTCTTGCTGTGTCTCTTTTTGTCAAATAAAAAAATCTTTTTAAAAAATTAAGATTTATTATAAATAAGACAGTATGGAGTTAATGCAGAATAAGTGTGGTAGACCAATGGAATAATACAGAAAGTTCAGAAACCGATTCTGTGTATAGAAAAATTGTTATATGACAGACACGTAATTGCCGATAAGTGGGAGAAAGGCGGTACTAGTTGTTGTAGTTTGCTGAGACAAGGGGTTATCCATATGTAAACAAAAGAATTAAATCCCTAAGTCATATTATACACAAAGATCAGTACTAAATGAGATAAAGACCCAAATATGACACATAATTTGACAATTCTTATAAATAAGTACAGAAGAATATGATATCCAGGTAGGGAAAGATTTCTTTAAAAAGTCACAAAAGCAAAGCTCATAAAGCAAGAGATTGATTAATTTAACCCCAATAAAATTTTTAAAATCTTCCATGTAGAAGTACATTATTAACTAAAAAAAAAAAAAAAAAAAAAAACACCCACACAAGCCGCAGTCTGGAAAAAGATATTTGCAATGCATATAAGTGACAAAGTATTGATATTCAGACTAATAAAGAACTGTAAGTCCATAAAAAGAAATGATAACCCAATTGAAAATGGAAAAAGGATATGAAAAGTCAATTCACCAAAGAAGAAACCAAAGTGGTCAATAAGCATATGAAAAGATACTCAACCCCATCAGCAATCAGGGAAATTATTATAAAAGCAATGGGATATCATTTCACATTTATCATGATGACAGGTAAAACTTTGTAAGTCTGACAATTCCAAGTACTGGGGATTCAAGGAAGTAGAAACTCTTATACTTTGCTGCTGGAAGTATATATTTGTTCAACTACTTAGAAAATAACTGGCATTACATAGTAAATTTGAAGACGCACATAATCAATAATTCCTCTTACTATATGCCCTTATACACAAGCAGACAGGCACAAAATCCTCCTAGTAGCATCGTTGGCAATTATAAAATCTATAAAAAAAAACCTGGAAATAGCCTAAATTATGATGAATAAGGTGGAGATATAGTGATATAATCATATGCGAAATACTATATAGCAGTTAAAATGAATAAACCAGAGCTACATGAATCTACCTGAATTAAACTCTACACTATAATAATGATTAGGGGGAAAGTCATGGAATGTCATTTACAGTGTGACATTATTTAAAGGAATTTTTATGAAAAGGTGAAAGATTTATGCAATCTGAAGAGAAACCAGAGTATTAAAGGAATTTTTAAAAGAATACCAGTTACACCTATTTTTTGGGGGGGTATATATAGATATGGAAAAAATACTGAATTAATTATAGTGGTTACTTATAGGGTGAAGGGAGAAAGTTGCAATCAGGTAGGAGTGTAGAAAAGTCTCAATTAGATTTATAAATTTTTTTAAATAGAAGACTCTCCAGCATAGATGGTACAAATGGTAATACACGGCCCATGGTAATACATGGCACAAGTGAATATTTGTCTGGCAACTGGAGTGAGGCTACCATTCTGGGAGCTCCAGCTGTCCAGGTCCTACCTGTATCCCTGAGAGGTAAATGGATTAATATCTCACAAGTGTGTATCTCATGATACCACACAAAGGTAGCCTACTTGAAGTACAACAGTGCACCACTCACAACACACCTTTTGGGAAGCTTTGACCCAGGAGGTATTTTTTTTTCCATCCAAAAGTAGGCAAAATTATAAACCATTCCAAATTCTGGCAGTGCTTAGCATTTTGCAGTTCCACAGCTCTTCAAAAGGAGTACACTTAGAATCACAATTTTTCTGCTTGAATTTATGCAGCAGCAATTAGGAACAGAAAGAGCTAGTACAAAAGAACTGCAGTAAACGGGGTCTGAAGACATATCGAGAATCCCCTCCAATTCATACATCAGTGTCATACCAGGGTATGACCATGTGACCATTAGACTAAAATGTGGAAGCAGGCAATTTGGGTTACCATGTGTGGAGTAGAATAGTACATAATTATAAAGAACAGAAATCAAACGAGACGGGACAAAGATAATCCTTCACCAACACCTTAGTGGGGAGGGACTGGTAGGTCACAGGAGTGGAACACTCTAGTTATGTTAGTCCATGATTTGGAATTTCTACATATGTTTATCATATATATATATTAAACATAGCTCATCTATAGAACAGATGAAACATTTTTCAAACTATTTCATCTCTGTTCTTCTAAAGTCCCAAGTTCAAAAATCTCCACAAGGTAGAAGGATAGTAGGGTCACCTGAACTGGGTAGATCCAACTCACATTTGTAGTCACTATCTTACACCTCAGTGACTGAGACCAGATAAACTAGTGTTTGTGCTAACATAGTGCCTGAACAGGGCAATTCTTCAATCTCTTTGTAAGTGAGCCACCTGGCACCCAGATACAGCATGGCAAGCTTGGTAAAAGACAGAGATAACAGGGTACAGCCACACTGGTTGCCAGCATATCGAAATGGCCTCCATATTTATCAGTAATTAGCCACTCCTAGAGCCCACAACCCTGCCATGCGACCACTCTGTCACACTTGCCCCTCCCCCAGGATCCCATCTCCCCAGAGTCCAGTAGCCAAAGTGTTAATGCTTCGCTCAGCAGGGGGTCACCAGGGCTGTTAAATATTTTGAACAGATGAATAGGACCCACCACACCCATTCTTGAATGCTCACTAACCCTGCTGGCATCATCATCCTCTTGGATCCCAAAAGAGAATAACCTTGGTCAGTTTTGCCTCAAGTTCCCAAACCAAAATAAAATACCTCTTAGGCAGGATTAAACTACTCAACCACTCTTTAGGCAGATGCCCTGCTTAGGGGGAAGAAAGGACCTTTTAATCTCATGGCCACAGCTTTGTTGGGGAACTTGACTTTCCCCTAAAGGGAGAGACAAGAGTTATTCTAATCCTGAGCACGGAAGACCAAACCTGATCACTTTCTCAGACAAGTCCCTCCTTATGAGCCATCCTTCCTCCATTCCATGCCCCCTGCCAGGCAGTTTCCCTGTTCCCATGATTTCAAAACTTCTTTCTCATAAGACCAGGACAATTCCTTGACACTCGAGTCTATTGAATGATCTTGGGAGAACTTGGTCCCGGAATATGGAACAACATCAGAGACTCTGCATCTGCAGTGTCAAGCGGAGGCAGATCAAAGCTGGGAGGGAGGAGGGGAAAAAACAAAAAAAACAAAAACAAAAAAAACCAAACCAAAACCAAAAAACAACTGCCCAAGGGGCAGAGGATGGAGGGAGAAGCATTACTCATGGCACCGAGAATTCTGCTGTTCATCCAGGGAGTCAAAGGAGGAGGGCAGGAATTGTGTTTGTTTAGGCCACCAGGCATCGCTCTAGGAAATAAGGGAAAAGCCAAAGCAGAATGGCTGCACCTACTCACCGGGGCTGGTTATTGTCAGGAGGTCAAGCTGCCGCTGTTGCTGCAAAAGAAAACATACTGTGAGATCACGGAATTGAGCCAGAGCCAAACTGTGCTTAGCAGCTCAGGATAGACATGCAGACACATAGAGCATTGTATATGGTGGAGAATGGGGTGCTCACTCAAAACTCTGCACAGAGGCATTGAACCCTAGAGACGAAGAAAATGGATGGCCTTTCTGTTTATCCTTGGATGGTCAGAAGTGAGAGGCTTTAGAGGTCTTCCAGGCAAACCTATACTATACTTAGAGAAAGGCCATTGGCTCATTCTTCTGTACCAGATAATCTTTGTTCACACTGGCCATACTGGTTCAGTGTCTTGTATCCTGGCAATCCTTCGCTTTGGGTCCTTATGTCACCGTCACTCTCCATATATTCCCTTCTAACCAAGATATTCCTGGGCTGGTTTATTTTTTAAATTTGCTCAGCAACACTATGACAACTTTAATTACTGATGATCAAACCATTATTTTTGTCTAATTGAATCCTCATCTCTTTGTACCATATAACAATCACAGCAAATATCTGTCTGGTACATTGGGCCATATGGATTAGGCTGCTTGGATTTGGAGGCAACTGCCCTTGGCTAACCCAAGGACTGAGGAGATCAGTATCTCAGCAGGCTTGCCCCACATCAGAGCCTACCTTTAGGGAGCCTCTGTCCTGACTTGGATGTCATGGGAACCTGAGGGTGGAGAAGAGTATATAGAGGCTGGGGGTGGGGCAGTGAGCAACTCTCCTACAAACTTAAGTTAGGATTTCTTAAGCCCCAGATGAGTTCTCTCTCTTTTCTACACTTGGATTTCTATAAATGGCTCTGGAAATCCGTTTTTTTTTTTTTTTTTTTTTTTTTTTCTCAAAAAGAGGTTCAACAAACTCCACTTTGAGAACCACTGTTCTAGGCTACATATTGTAGGAGCTTCTGATTATCTGGTATTTCTTCTAATGGATCCTTTGCCATATTTCACCTTATCAGTATTTCCTGCACTATCTTGCCTCTCTCTAAGAATGGAGAACAGCTTCCTGAAATTTTGCTTAAGCAGAAATGGGAAGGCAGTAACATTTTTTTTTATTTGTTTATTTGACAGAGAGAGATCACAAGTAGGCAGAGAGGCAGGCAGGGGGGGGGGGAAGTAGGCTCCCTGCTGAGCAGAGAGCCCGATGCGGGACTTGATCCCAGGACCCTGAGATCATGACCTGAGTCGAAGGCAGCGGCTTAACCCACTGAGCCACCGTCCCGGCAGTGACATTTTTTGAGCAAGAAATATAGACCAGGCACAGTACCAGGTGCTTTGATGTGTTATTTCTTTTCATACTTTTGGCAGTCCTGCAGGGTCGGTATTGCATGAGGTTCAGAGAGGAAAATTATCTGCTCAAGAGAACATCTTCATTAAATGGCAGGGCCAGTATTAGAATCCAGTCAGTTCTGATGCTGGCTTAAAAGCCCAAAATACAATACACCTAAATAATTATGATGATGCCTGAAGCTTTATAGGTGCTCAATAAAAAGACACAGTATTGATGCTGTTGTTATTACTATAGTCCATGTGGCCTTTGGTCTATGAGCTATTTTTTCCTTTTCCGTAGAATTGTGGATACTTGGGGGTGCCTGGGTGACTCAGGCACTTCAGGGGTTGACTCTTGATTTCAGCTCAGGTCATGATCTCAGGGTCCTGGGATGGAGCCACTCATTGGGCTTCATGCTCAGCAGGAGTCTGTTTAAGATTCTCTCTTTCTCCCTCTGCGCCTCCCTGCACTTGTGCACACTCTTCCTCTCTTTTGAATAAATAAATCTTAAAGAAAAAAAAAGAATCGTGAATACTTGGAACTCAAAAGTCATTGAATTTGATCTGCTATGAGAACAGGATCCCCTCTACAATGGCCCTACCAGTTGTATGAACTGCTTGTTTCTCCCCTTTTCTTGATGGAGAACTCACTACTTCTTGATAGTTTGTTAGCTGTCCTTTATACAGGATTAAATGTGGCTTCCTTATGACATCGTCACTGTTTCTAGCTGCCTCAGCCCATCACAAGGGTTGGGACATCTGCAGATCTGTGTCTTCTCTCCAGGCTAAAGATGCCCAGTTCCTATGTCCTTTCTTCATAAGACCTGGTCTCAAATCTTCTTACCCTCCTTCCTCCTCTATTTAACTTTGATCTGTCCCTATCAAAAACTCTTTAAGATATCTCGACCTCTTACTTCACTGACTTCTCATGAAACTAAAAGCAGATCTCTATTACCTCATGGACTTCTCAATCAACATCACTGTTTTCCTGCCAGCTTCTAACTCATTCCAGTTGACATTTTCAAGCAAACAATGCAACTCCAAGATGTCACTGACCTACACTGTAAACACACATCCTTGCTCTGAAAAGAAACACACACCCACACACATGGGCTAGAAGGACTGCTGGAGCCAGACCGTCTTCCCTCTCAAACACAGAACCAGGCCAGTAGCACAATTGGCTCAAGCTGCCTTTGCCAAGGCCAACCTGTGTGGCTCAGCACTTCTCTCATGCATGAGGAAAGAATACAATATGTCCCTCTGTTTTCCCATAAGCTTGACTTTGTGATGACTGTGGTTGGTGAAAGAAGTTTATTTATCTGAGAAGAGTCTATTTCCTAATTAAGACCTATCTCTAAATGGTGACTCTGTGTCCAGGCTCCAGTGGAGAAAAAAGAGAAGAAAACGTGACAGGAGGCAGACAGATGTGGGCTTTTTTCTTGGCTTCTCTGTGGAGTTTGGATAACTTACTGCATATCTCTGGCCTCAAACTTCGCACCGGTAAAACGCCGGCGAGAGAAATATCTTCAGAGAAAGGGAGTCAAATGCAACCAGGTATTGTGCTTATGGGCTCCCTCTTCTGGTGTGAAGTGTTCCCGTGAATCCCTGTAGGCAGAACACTGGGGGCTCAAAGGACAGTCAGAATGTAGAAGGGGCCAAATTTTCAGCTCTCCTTTGACATTGCAATTTTCAGTGCATGTGTGTCTTCCTCACTAGTTGGAGAGTATCATAAGCGCCTGGAAGATGTATTATTCAGTCCATGGCATATAGTAGCCCTCTGTAAGCATTTGCTAAATTCAATGAAGCATTCCTAGAATCCACATTATCCTTTTACCACCCCACCCCCAATGACTTTGCTTATGCTATTCTCTCTGCCTAATTTTTCATGTCCTTCTGTCTTCTTGGAGGTCTCCCCTCACTGCTCCAGACATCCATGACATTTTCTCTGCATGTCAACTTTCAAACCTAACCTCCATCTGTCCTTTGAACAGAACAGTCCACACTTGTTCTTCTAATGCATCTTGTAAAGCCAACCTTTTGTATCACATTGTTTCAACTGTCTGTTTCTTCTGTTTCCCTCATGAGGTCCTTACTTGAGGATAAGGCTGTCATTTCATCTCTCTATCTCCAGTTCCAGCACAAAGGTCTGGAAAGAATGTTTGATGTCATCTGGTTCAAATGATTCAACTATTCTGTCATTCCCTCTGCTACTCTTAAATAGGAATTCATCAGCATTGAAAGCAACCATGCCACTTCCTCTATAGGACTTTCCCTCTGCCACGTCTTTAGGCTTTCTCACCTATACGATTTTGTTCCTATCATCTCCACAGCCAGCACTGGCTATCCACCTCCTGTGGGAGCCCTTCCTTCTCTTAGCCCACACATAGAATCACTGTCTCTACTGGACTCCAGCAGCTCCTACTGTTTGTACCGCTCCTGTGGTGATGAATTAAATCTAACCTAGTGACAAGCCCATTTAACCTATGGTTCACACACATATGTGTGCACCACCTAGTGGTGTACTGAATAATACATCTTCCAGGCGCTTATGATACTCTCCAACTAGTGAGGAAGACACACATGCACTGAAAATTGCAATGTCAAAGGAGAGCTGAAAATTTGGCCCCTTCTACATTCTGACTGTCCTTTGAGCCCCCAGTGTTCTGCCTACAGGGATTCACGGGAACACTTCACACCAGAAGAGGGAGCCCATAAGCACAATACCTGGTTGCATTTGACTCCCTTTCTCTGAAGATATTTCTCTCGCCGGCGTTTTACCGGTGCTATTGTTTAACCTGTGGCTCTTAAGATAGGACTGCAAAATCTGCCTGTTGTATGTGCGAATAAGAATGAAAAAAGAAAAAGAAAAATTCTTGAAGGATACCTTCAAGAATCACCATGCAACGAGTTTTACCTAAGAAACTAGAATGTCCAAATAATTCTCTCAAAGTTCTTCAAAAATAAAAAAAATAGAATGAAAGATAAATTTTTCATTATGAAAGAGTCTGCCTAGTATCATCACTTGGGATTGTCAATGAAAACTGTATGGCATTTTTAAAATTAAGGTGCATGATGTGTGTACATAATGTATAATCTGTTATACATGGAGGGGGCCATGCTGGACATAAAGAGTTACCAAATTATAATTGGTTACCAACTGAGAACGATTAAGGGTCTTTCATCTGGAGAAGATATAGGATCTAACTGCTTGGATGGTAGAACATGCAATGTTAGCTGGAGGAGATGAGGTTGGCTAGCTGGGCAGCAGTTTTGGTAGGTTGACAGGACCTGCTGGTTAAGAGCTGACCAGCTGAACCACTAGTTGACCATAAGCTACTGTCTCAGGAAGGCAAGACTATCACATGTGTGGTAGCAGTAGTGTGTGCCTGTGTGTGTGTGTGTCTGTGTGTGTGTGTGTGTGTGTGTATGATTTGAGGGGTGTGAGGGGAGAATGTTCCTTCTCAGGTGAAGAAATTCCAGGCCTCTACAGACAGAAATGTGTCCTATTGCACCTGTATGGTATTCTAGGGACTCCTGGAGGAGTGTGACTAAGCCAGACCCAGGTCTCTTAGGAGTTGATCTATAGATTCTTAGCTGTGTATGAGCCCTGAATTCAGCTTTCCTTGGTAAAAGTGTTTCCTTACAGACTTTCAGAAGAAACCCATTTCTGTGCTTAATCACCATGTGTAAATGCTGAGTCATGACTGGATAAAGACCATGGGTGTTGGGGGTTCCAAGGTCAACGGGAACAATTTCTGAATTTAGTGCCCGCCAGGGATGGCAGAGTATCTGGAGTGCACGCTCAAGGAGCTGTTGGCCTGCACACTCGCTCCACGAGTTATCCTTATTCCCCCATGCATCCAGTGGAAGCTGTCTTGTTAAGGCAATGTCACTGCACCTCTGGTTCCAGATAACTGCCCCAAGGTGGGGAAATACTGAAAGGTGGGTCCATTAGAAAGCTTACCTAGGAATTTTGGATATTTCATGGGTTAAATTATTCTCAATGAAAACGACTGTTGTCTCAAGTTCAAGAATCCATCTTTAAAAATTTTGTAATTATGAAAACAACACATGCTTATTTTTTATAATTTTCCAAATTTCCAGAAAACTGAGAAAGTAAAAATTAATGAAATCCCACCACTGAAAGAGAAACCCAGTTAGCATTTTGATGTACTTTCTTGTAATCTTTCTTGTTTGTGTTTAGTTTAATGAGATCTTATTTATATCTAATAAATGAAGTAATTTTTAATTTCATGCAACATTATATTTTTTGTCCCAGGCTGAGTCTTTGTTCTGAAGTATGAGAGTGTAAATCACGTATATTTCTTGTCATAACAGATATGTTTGCTCTTAAAACTGTGGTTTTGTTTTCTAGTCCCTTTTTGAGGGAAGGTGGTCTCAATCAGCAAGATAATCAGTAGAATATCACTTGGTTATTTTGTTACAAGGAGGCAGTTTGAAAAGCCCAGCAACTGCAGCCTTTGGTGTATAGACAAAGTCCTCTGAATACCGGGGACCGGGGACACTTTTTCCCGGCAATAACCAACCAGGAAGGTATTCTTTTTTCATATCTGGAGCCCCTCTCACTGCAGTTACAGAAAGCATTTTGTAGAAAGAGTCCAACTCAAAATGAGACAAAGTGTGAATCCTGATTCTATCATCGCTGAGCAGTGTTATCCTAGGTGTGCTACTTAAGCCAGTCAGCAATTAGGTACCTCATGCATAAAAAGAGTGTAGATAAACTTCCAGGAGCATAACAGGGAGGAGAAACTGAGAAAAAGAGAAAGAATCCCTCTGGACATGGGCGTGGGGGCAGGGAGACACCAGGCAGAGTGGGGAGCACAGTGGCTGAAAGCCAGGATTTCGGAGTGCCGCTCTGGCTCTGCGCCCCCTCACGTTGAGTCTTGGGGCTTCTCACCATACAGCACCTACTCTTTTACAACAGTCTCTCTTTTTTTTTTTAATTTATTTTTTATTTATTTTCAGCATAACAGTATTCATTATTTTTTCACCACACCCAGTGCTCCATGCAATCTGTGCCCTCTCTAATACCCACCTCCTGGTACCCTAACCTCCCACCCCCCGCCTCTTCAAACCCCTCAGATTGTTTTTTAGAGTCCATAGTCTCTCATGGTTCACCTCCCCTTCCAATTTCCCCCAACTCCCTTCTCCTCTCTAACTCCCCATGTCCTCCATGCTATTTGTTATGCTCCATAACAGCCTCTTAACTCGCTTCCCTCCTTCAAATCTTGGGCCTTCCCTTCGTCCATACTTCAGCTGCACTTGGAGTGAACTTTCCAGAATGCGCATCTTAAAATTTATTAGGGTTCCTACACGAAGTAGTGTAACCTTTGAACTGTTATTGGACAACTTCCACGATCCAGTTCCTGCCTTCTAGCTCCTGTTCTCTCAGGTTCTGAGACAGAGATAGCATGATAGACCACTTCTAGTTCCCCAGATTTGTTGTGCTCTCCCTCCTAGGCCTTTGCACAACCCCCTCTTCTTGGAACAATAATCCTGTACCCAACCTGCTTTGCCTGGCTAATTCCTCCTTGTTATCCAGCTCTCAACTAGCATGCCACCTCTTGAGTAAAGTCTGTCTAGACCTGCCAAGGCTGACTGGATCTTGTCCTTGTGCCCCTGACCTTCCCTATCAGACACTGCATTTCCCTGGCCTATTTACTCCTTTGTCCTCTCTTTCTGAGCTCCCTGTTCCCCTGAGGGCAGGGGCTATGGCATCATTACATCTCTTCCCTCAAGCACTAGCCCAGTGTCTGACCAAAAGATGATGCTCTGTAAAGACCTGCTGCTCACCTGTTACCAGAAAGACAACTAAACAGGGTCCTGCTCAGCTGGGCATCAGAAGAGGTCTTTAGTTTTGTTCCCCTCTCTCCTGGTAGACACACACACACTGGTCCCATAATTTTTCTCAGAATCCTGTTTCTGCCTTGGGGACCTAGGGATTGGACCACAGAGACTTTGGCTTTCTTCATCTGGATGGGTAATTATGAGGCTATGGTTAAAAATGGACTTTTCATTTTGGTCACGAACTGCATTGCAATTACTTCTCAGAATGAGAAAGGGACGTGGTGTTCTGGGAGCTCAGGGGCTGGTTTGATGTGTGGGGTTCTGCGTGGTAGAAGAGAATAGTCGCTGATTATGTGTTCTGTTTTGCTTTCTGTGTTTCATGCAGAGTAGCTATTTGGGGAAAAGTCAGTCTTTCATGGCATAGACTGGAGATGATTTAAACAAGTGCACCAGGATCCCTGTGCATTCTCCTGTCACTCCAAAAGCCGGCCATCCTGGGGAAGACCTGAAGATCAACACCCTCCAGGAACAGGGGTTACAGGGGCATGGGCACACATTTGGATTCAGGGCTCAGGCCCTTCTGTTCCTGCAAACTCACTTCCCTGTTCGGTTGCTCCCCTCCCCAGCCGTAGTCATTTTCAAAGCATCTAGGGCTCTCCTACCCCCTCCCTGCACTACCCTGGGCATAGCCAGCTCCCTAGAAAAGTATTTCACATGCTGTTGGCCTCTCTCTAAACTTGCTGCTTCTGATCTCTTTTATTCCAGTCTAGCGTCCTCACTGGCTGCAGAATTGATCATTCTAAAATTAAATTTCTCCTTTCTTAGAATAATCTAATGATTCACATTGTATTTCTGATAAAGAGTAGATTTGTTAGCTTGGCATTCAAGGAGCATGTGAAAAATCTCCATGGGTTTTATGGGCTATTTGAAAAAGCAGTTTTTATATTTTAATAATAACTTTTATTTGTAAAACAAACAAAAAGTTACCTATTATGTTCAGAACCAAACTCCAGACAGCAAAAGTGGGCTTCATTACGTGGTTCAGTGTTACATACAGAAGACTGACTCTCACCTGGCAGGGGAAGGGGTGGGGAGAGCCAGTCCCCTCTGAGGAAAAGGAGCAGGGATTATGGAAATTTGGAAACTACCGTCTCAAGGCCCTGAGCTCATGTCCACACCCCACGGAAGTGGGATGCCTGCCTTCTGTTTGCCTGACCATACTGCTCACCACCGTCTTCCCTGCTCCCCAGCACCACTTCCTGTCCTTGACATGGCCCTCTTTCCACTTCTCATGCTACACAACGGCTGTGTGACACGGCTTTCCCGGATAGCACGTGCATTCATTCTGACCCTTCATTTATTTATCTGTTAGTTAATTCAATAAACATCAACGGAGCATCTACTCTGTGCCCTTAATGTTCCTCAGGACAGGGCATGAGAGAGACAGTCTCTGTTTTCAGAGATAGCTAATAGTAAAATGGAAAAGACAGACATATTAAGCAAATAATCATACAAGATGAATTAATCTCAATTATAGTAAGTGCTCCAAAGAAAAACAGGAAGAAAGGTACTATAATGAGGGTTCAACATATCCTCAAGTCTCACCTGGCCCACCGGCTAATGCCCGGATAACACCCCTGGGCATCCCTCATGCCCATTCACCTTCTAGGGGAACTTGAGCCGTGGCCTCCCTTCCGGTACCTGTCCCATCAGGATAATAAAAAGTGCATTAGCCTTTTAACTCAGGGAGCGAGATTAAGCCTCACCCAAGGCAGAAACCGAATCCCCCAACTAAGAGTTAAATTCAGCGAGAAGTAGAGTGGGGTGGCAGACAAAAGCTGGAGCTGCACACGGGAGATTGCTTCAATATATTTCACTGAGTGGTTTCTGCTCTCGGAGCTTCCTGTTATTGGAAAAGTCAGGCATGCAAGTGGCTTTCATCCCCAGGGCAGCTTAAAGGAGCCTTTTAGTTCAGCCTCTGGCAGACAGCACAAGGCAGGGCAAGCAGAATTGGGGGAGCCCAGGAAACTGCAAAGCCATTTTGGGAGCAGGAGTGATAGCAGCGGAGGCCAGAGTGGCCGCCATTTGTTGAGCACCTACCATATGCCAGTGCTCACCACCTTCTGAGCCAGCCACTGTTACCCCTTTTTACAAATGAAGAAACTGAGGGCCAAGGGGTTAGATTATCTGCCCAAGCTCCCAGCTACTAAGTGGAAGAGTCTAGATTCAAACTGGTAACTGTTGACCTCTGAAGCCTATACTCGCTTAGTCCTGAGAGCCATTAGTTGTGAGAAACGAGGACAACGTCCTGGCTGATTTTCCAGTTTGTAGGCCGAGAAGCAGCAGGAGCGTGGTGGGCGATGCTGTACAACTGGAACAGCCTCTGCACACAAGGCTAGTGATAGAAGGGACGACTAACGTGTGACTGACCTTTTGTACTATCTCTGTTGTGTTCACAGTTCAAAATTCTACATATACATGTGTGTTTTTCAAAGATTTTTTAATTTTTATTTTTTAATTTTTTTTTATTAAAGATTTTATTTATTTATTTGACAGAGAGAGATCACAAGTAAGCAGAGAGGCAGGCAGAGAGAGGAGGAAGCAGGCTCCTGGCTGAGCAGAGAGCCCGATGAGGGGCTCGATCCCAGGACCCTGGGATCCTGACCTGAGCCGAAGGCAGAGGCATTAACCCACTGAGCCACCCAGGCGCCCCTTTAATTTTTATTTTTAAGGTAATCTCTACACCCAATGTGGGGCTTGAACCTTCAACCCTGAGATCCAGAGTCACACGCTCCACTGACTGAGCCAGCCAGGAGTCCCTATTTACCCATGATTGTATTTGATTAGCCATTCTGATTACAGTCTAGACTCCATGACAGAAAGGATGGGGTTCAGCCTTCCTGGTAGAATGGATGGTGTCTTAAATACGTGTTCAAAGATTGCATACGGAAGGGTGGATCAGGTTTTTAAAGAGGGCGGGATAAACAGCTGAAACCCTCACTCCCGCTCGAGAGAAAGGACACATGTCTCATCCTGAAACACCAAACAGTTAGAGGGGGGCTTGGCGCAAAGGACTTCACCATCCCAGTTCTGGAGGAAAGAGCCGCACATCAAGAAACAGCAAGAGGAAGGCTGTTCCAGTCATGACTCGGAAGATTCCCTGCCAGGACAGATTGTTTCTTCCCTATCCCCTGCTCCTGGCGATATGATGCCGCGTGGGCACCTGCAGTGATGGTGCAGCTCAAGGCTGGAGAGGTTGTATACATAGCTGTCAGATTGCCCCCCCCTCCCCCACCTACTGCCCAGGGCACCCATGGACCTCAGAGCACTCAGGTATTGATTTAATAGTGTCTCACATTATAATTGTTTACACACTAGCCTGTTTTTTCTCCCCACCTCCACTTCTCCTCTCTTCATCTCTTGTCCCCGTCTTCTCCTCCAAGGTCAGGAGCAGCACATTTTTCATATCCCTCTATTATCCCTATATCTGCCTTTTCACAGGGCCTGGAGGAGTCTGTTGCAGCTTTACCATTTTAGATTATTACCAGAGCAAGTTATGTGGCTAGAAATTCTCTTTCTTCATAGGTTTTGAGCAAACCACAACTTTCTTTTACAGAATCAGACTTCAGGGTTTAAAAGATATGCCTTTAAGACCCTCAATTTATACTTTAAATTTGTGATTACTCTTCATCCTTAAGGTCACTGAGATGCAGTACGAGTGAGGCTATCTCGTAACCCAGCCTCTGGGATATCAGAGCAAGGAGGCTTGGAAATCACCAGCCCAACTACTTTATGTCAAAGCAAAGTAGACTGAATACTGGAGGGAAAGGGAGCAGCTTTTAAGGTCACCTGCCACATTGTTCTGTACTGTTTGCCTGCATGCCTCCTTTAGTGGAGTGAAATGAATGGATCTATGTCTATAGTCCAGTGCCTAGAAAAGCAAAGATGCCTAGAAAAAAAAAAAAATTAAGGAAAGCGAGGGAGTGAGGGATAGGGGAGGAATTTTTGAGGACTTTATTCTGAGTTTCAAAGTCACGTTGTTTACTTGCTTAACTGTTTTTAACTGAAGAGTTATCAAGAGGACCTCCTTCAAGAGGTGGTAAGTGAAATGGCCCATAAAGTATAAAAGTTATTTTACTTTTCATTGGGAAGGTGGGGCTAACTTTAAAGAAAAAAATAGAACAGGATTCGGACTGGCCACGAGGCCCTGGCTCCCCTCTGTCTCTGGGAGCTAATGAGTCTGTTTATGCGTGACATTTAGTTCTTGAGACTATCGGGTATCTCCTGGAAACATCGACTATTTGTTTATTTTCATTTTTGGTCACTTAATATATCACACTCATTCCAAAAAAGCATTTGAAGAAGCTTACAATGAAAGAAAGCCACAAAATAAAAACCATGTAACTTAAGACATTGAGAAAGAGACAAGACAAGGACAGGAGTAATTAGCTGGTGCTAGGTATGAGGTCATAACTCACAACTCATATCCTGAGATACTCTGTTCACTTGCTAGGGTGGGGTATGAATTTGGCTCTCGGCTTTTAAACAACATTAGTGTAATGGAAAACACAGTTACAAAATACCCAGTGTCCTACGGGGAAAGCAAAAACAAACAAATAAAAACCCCAAAATAAAATGGTTGAATTACAGAATCGACCCTTCCTGACCCGAGGTGTGAGGGAAATCTTTCCTTAGGGTCCTTAGAAAGGGTGTTTTGGGGCTTAGTGGGTCATGCAGTGCCAAACCAGCAAAGCTGTATTTGGACTCCTGTGATGCTTTTTGAAGAAGGCCTATGGAGCACAGACAGTGGTGAAATGTGGTAGTCGTGAGAGTCCTGGGGCCAGAATAAGAAGCCAGAGGTCTGTGTCATGGATAACAGCAAAAGACAGGGGGCACCTGGGTGGGTCAGTGGTTAAGCCTCTGCCTTCGGCTCAGGTCAGGATCTCAGGGTCCTGGGATTGAGCCCCACATCGGGCTGTCTGCTCAGCAGGGAGCCTGCTTCCCCCCCTCCCGCCTGTCCCTCTGCCTACTTGTGATGTCTGTAAAATAAATAAATAAAATCTTAAAAAAAAAAAAACAGCAAAAGACAGATAACGGATACAAATCCTAGCTCATACACTCATACGCCACTCATGAGTGGTATAGCCCCTGAGCAGATTACATAACTCGTCTCTCATTTCCATGTCCCTAAAAGGGAGATAAGAAGAGTCTTTAACCAAAATATAATTTCATTCAGAATTTTTATATTACAATAAACAATACCATATTATGGGATATAATATAAAACCCACATCATATATTTTTTTTAAGATAAAACAGAGGACTCCATAAAATACTAAAGTTTCAGGTTTTTGAGAGTATCAAGGTCACTCTCCCCCACTTACATAGAAGAGTTTAGACGATCTGACTTCTAAAAAGATCTTATCACACTGAAGGAAGTGTTCCACAAGTTCCTTTTGTTCCCATTCTCCTTCAGATTTAGCAAGATTGTGAAGGAGTTCACAGCAGCTCCACACAGAACTGTGGTAAGGACTGAATCGGCTAAGGGATCAGAAACACCTGGAAGCCAGAAGTTAGGTGTTCTGGATCTAGCTTTGTCATTTGCTTGCTGTATGAACCAACGATTTGCCTTCTCTGAATCTGTCTTTACCAGATACTGGCTAAATGACCACAGGCAAGTCAGCATAATATTTTGAAATGGTTTCAGCATCCCACATACTTAGTAACTCAGTTAGCCTAGTGCTTGACACATAACCTCTGGATAAATGGAACACAGTCTGGTAAGACTTTTATTTTTAATTCCAAGAATCCTTGCTTGGAAAGCTTTCCTTCCCCCTCTTTCTCTATTTATGGCTTTTCTCTTATTTCATTACCTCCACCTCCTCCTCTCCCAGGCTGGGTTAGGTGCCTCTTCAAGGCCCCTCAGCACCTTGCACTACCCTTGGCCACAGACGTTATCACTGTGGGTTGCAATTATCTGTGAGTCATCCGGCTGTGAGCTCTTGTGGACAAGGATGCTGTGTGATTCAGATCGCATCTCCAGCTCCTACCACTGTACTTGGCACAGAGCGAGCCTTCAGTCATGTTTGCTGAATTGCATGAAACTGTGGAGTTCCTGTGAAAAATATCATGACATTCAGAATAAAACTCTGGCACTGAAAGTGAGGCAACATTAATCTGTATTCCTGCCCAGCCAGAGTAATACCTCTGCACGATGTCAGAGTTATATATACTGCAGGAAGTAAAAATGCCAGGCCATAAAAGTCTATTTTCTGCATTTGACTGGCTCTTGTGGAAGCTCCACTCCATGCTGATTGACCACGACTTTCCATAACAAATTGCCAGCTTGATTGTGGGGAAAGAATCCAGATCTAATTGTTCTTTGTAAGCCTGGGACAGAAGGTATTGCTATTTGAAAATGGAACTGTCTAAATTAATTTTCCTGAAACAAACATCTTTGCCAAATAAAAGCAATGCATAATAACAACCCATAATTAAAAGCAAAATGATACCTTTTGTTACGTGGGGAAAGCAAATGTGTTCACCACAAAAAAAGACCAAAATGTTATTTTCTTGGAACTCCACGGACACATCTTGATGTCTTTTTGAGAGGGTGTGTGAGTGTGCGTGAGTATGTGTGTGTGTTGTCTTGTGTTGTGTTGTGTTTAGGAGTAGAGTGGGGTAGGAAGATGTCTCTTTTTCATTTTTTCCTTTTCTTTTGCTTTTGAAAAACAAGCATCATTCATCTTTGCTTTCTGAACAATGGAGACAGAATATTCTTCAATCCCACTACACTTTGAAGAGATAGGAATTGGGAAACTGGAGGGAATTGACATTTATTAAACTGCCCTTATGTTCCCTTGTTAACTTTTCCTAACCTGTTTTTATTCCAACTTTTTTTGATGTGTGTGTACATATGTGTATATCTTTCTAAATTGATAAATCTTTTCCAGAAAAACTTAAGAAATCAACATCTATGTAACAGGTGTATTGTTTAATGTTTATTCTTTTTTCCTCCCAGCACTCTCATAATGCTGGTCTTTTAACCCTTAGTTTAGAGATTAGGAAAACAACACTCAAAAACATTAAGTAAATTGCCTAGTCTCATAGCGAGTACATGACAGAGCTAAGATTTAAGCTGAGCTTCTGACTATAAAGTCCATGTCCTTAAAAATAATCTTTCCATTGTATATAGTAGTATTAAATAATAATACTAATGATATCAAAATAAAGCGAAAAATATACACGAAAATCATAATGTCTCAACAACCATTTCCATATTTTCCATGCTGTTTTCTGTCCTTGTCTAAGTAGCTGTGTTGTAATGTAAGGGTAGTAATTACATACAGAAAACAAAGACATAGTTATGGCATAAATATGATTTTCCTACTTTCTGTATTTTTTTTTAACTGAGGTATAATTGACATACTATATTATGTTAGTTTCAGGTATACAATAGAGATTTAACATTTGTGTACATTGTGAAATAATCACTACAGTAAGTCTTGTTATCATTTGTTATCATAAAAAGTTAACACATTATTGACTATATTCCCCATGTAATTTACATTACAACCCTATGACTTATTTATTTTATAACTGGAATTTTGTAGTTCTTCATCCCTTTCATCCATTTTGTACATCACCCCTCCCAACCCTTCTTCTCTGGCAACCACCCATCTGTTCTCTTTGTCTATGAGTCTGGGTTTTGTTCTGTCTTGTTTCTTAGATTCAACATAAATTAAATCACGTACTATTTGTCTTTCTCTGTCTCACTTACTTCACCTGCATAATACCTGAAGTCCATCCATGTTCTTGCAAATGGTGAGACTTCATTATTATGACTGAGTAATTTTCCACTGTGTTTCAGAAAGAAATAGAACATCTGAACAGACTTATTACTAGTAATTAAATTGAACCAGTAGTCCAAAACCTCCCAACAAATAAAAGTCTTAGGAGATTGTCAGTTTCTAGGAATTTACTCATTTCTTCTAGGTTGTCCAATTTATTTGTATTTGACTATTTATAGTAGCTTCTTATCATCCTTTATATTTTGGTGGTATCAACTGTTACTTCTCCTCTTGCATTTCTGATTTTCTTTATTTGAGCCCTCCTTTTTTTCTTGGTGAATCTATCTAATGGTTTGTCAATTTTGTTTACCCTTTCAAAGAACCAACTCTTAATTTCACTGATCTTTTCTATTGTCTTTTTAGTCTCTATTTCATTTATTTTCATTCTGATCTTTATTATTTCCTTCCTTCTACTAACTTTGGATGTTGTTCATTCTTGCTTTTCTAGTCCCAAAGGTGCAAAATTAAATTGTTTGAGATTTCTCTTTTTTCTGGAGGTAGACCTGTATTGCTATGAATTTCCCTCTTAGACCTACTTTTGCTGCATCCCACAAATTTTGGTATGTTGTATTTCTGTTTTCATTTGTCTCTAGGTACTTTTGATTTCTCCTAGTAGATGTTCAGTAAACTGTTATTTAATCTCAATGCAGTTTATCCAGTTTTCTTGTAATTATTTCTAGTTTCCTATTGCTATGTTTAGAAAAGTAGCTTAGTATAATTTCAGTCTTCTTGAACTCACATGTGACCTATCCTAAAGAATGTTTCATGTGCATTTGAGAATAACATGTATTCTGTTGATTTTAGATGGAGTATTAAGTCCATTTGGTGTACTGTGTCTTTTAAGGCTTAGATTTCCTTATTCATTTTCTGTCGGTGTAATCTATCTACTGATTTATTTATTCCCTACTATTGTTGTACTGCTGTCAATTTCTCCCTTTAGGTCTGTTACTGTTTGCCTTATATTTTCTGATACTCCTATGTTTAATGCATATATATTTATAAATGCTATATCTTCTTGCCAGAATGACCCCTTTGTCTACTATTACATGTAGTGTCCCTCTTTGTCTTTTATTACAATCTTTGCTTTAAAGCCTCTTTTGTCTGATATGAATGTAGCTATATCAGCTTTCAACATGAGTGTTAGGGACAACAATCTCCCCATGTAGTTAAAAAATCCATGTATAACTTTTGATTCTCCAAAAACTTAAGTATTAATAGTCTACTGTTGACCAGAGGCCTTACTGGTAACATAAACAGATGGTTAACACACATTTTGTATGTTATATATGTTATATATTGCATTCTCACAATAAAGTGAGCTAGAGAAAAGAAGACATTATTAATAAATCATACAAAAGAGGGGTGCCTGGGTGGCTCAGTTGGTTGGGCATCTGCCTTTGACTCAGGTCATGATCCTGGGACCCTGGGATGGAGTCCCACATCAGCCTCCCTCGTGAGCAGAGAGCTTGCTTCTCCCTCTTCCTCTGCTTCTCCCCCTGCTTTTGCTTTCTTGCACTGTCTCTATGTCAAATAAATAAATAAAATCTTTTAAAAAAGAAATCATACAAAAGAGAAAATACATGTATAGTATTGCACTGCTTATACAGAAAACTTTAGTTATAGGTGGACCCACATGATCCAAACCCATGCTATTCAAGGATCCATAGAATATATACCCCTCAGGGCCCATAATCATTATCTCTGCTGGCCTCCAGACCAGGATATCAGGAGGTGTTTCCTGGACCATCATTGCAAAAATTGGGGGTCCAGATGAGTGTACATCTTCCTTTCTGAAAGTATCTTCCTCAAGATGAAGCAAGGCCAATCTGGTGCACAGGAATTGTATCTCCCTGCTTACATTCCTCAGGAGTGCCTCCTTAGCCTCTAGATGTGTGGGAAACCTGAAGCCTATCCCTTGGGCTGAAGCTCCAGGACAAATAAATAGGCCTTTTGTACAGGAAGACCGGGGTTGCATTTCAGTGTGCTGTCTGTGCAGTGTGCTGGGGTGGTAGCCTGCCAAGAACCATCTTTTTGATTGTTACATTCTTGTGGAGCTTAGAAATGCCAGTCTTCGAGGCGCCTGGGTGGCTCAGTGGGTTAAGCCGCTGCCTTCAGCTCAGGTCATGATCTCAGGGTCCTGGGATAGAGCCCCACATTGGGCTCTCTGCTCAGCGGGGAGCCTGCTTCCCCCTCTCTCTCTGCCTCTCTGCCTGCTGATCTCTCTGTCAAATAAATAAAATCTTAAGGAAAAAAAAAAAAAAAAAAGAAAGAAATGCCAGTCTTCTTGACCTCCCGGGTCAGGCAATAAAAGGACACAGTGTGGACTGTGTGCACCCACTGGCATTAGATAGGCAACTAGAAGAGTATTGGGGGCAGGGCATACTTGCTGGGCTCAGAAAGGCAGTGGGGAAAGGTCTTGACTGTGTGTGCCCATGGGCTTCAGGAAAGCAGTGCCTTGTCTGCACTCTTGCTGGCTTTAGGCTAGAAACAGGAAAACACTGCAGCCACTTGTGCTTGCCAGCCCTAGCCAGGAAGCAGGTGAGTGCTACAATTATCCATGTTTCCTGACTTTTGCTAGGGAACAGGAGAATGCCAGGACCATTTGTGCTGGCTGGCCCTAGCCAGGTAGCAGGAAAGTGTAACCAGCTGCACTCTCTCCAGCTTCAGCAAGACAGTATGACAATGCTGTGACTGCTTGCCCCTGCCTGCTTTAGCAAGACAGCAGGAGGGTGCTACATCCAAGCTCACCCATCTGTGCTAGCAGGATAGGTAGAGAGTGCAAAATGTATCCACCAGCACCTTCATCTCTGGGGAATTTCAACTATCCCCTACCCCTTCAGCAGATGCTTTTAGATTAGCAAATGTATTTTCTTCACATGTAGTCTAGGTGCTTTTCAAACTATTGTTTTTTGGCTTGGTGTGAGGGAGATTGCACATAAGGCCTTTAGAAGGGCGAATTTCAGTTTTCTATAGCACTTTGGGTCCCTTGGATGTTGGCTTTCTAAGCCAGATGTTTCGGGGCTAGTCTCTCTGGTGCAGATCCCAGGGGTTAGGATGCCTGATATAGGGCACCAATCTCTTGCTCCTCAGAGAGAAACCTTAGACTCCTGAGATCCCTCCCTATTGGTGCACAGAGGGTGGGGTTCTTGACCAGTCTGTGTCTCTGCCTTTCCTACCTGTGCCAATGTAATCTTTTTATCATTTTTTTGGGGGGGGGGAAGCAGTTCATCCATTTCTTAAATCTTTTTCAGAGGGAAATGGACTTGTGGTAGCTGTAGATTTGATGTGTCCATGGGAGGAGGTGAGTTCAGGACCTTCCTATACTACCTTCTTGCTGAAGTCTCTACTTTCTGTATTCTGCTATTTTTAGGTTACAATAGATCATAAGAAGTTTTCCAGCAGTATTACACAGTCATTCTAAACATTACTTTAATAACTTCATAATGTTCTATTTAGTGAAAGTACATAGTTTACTTAAATATAGGACATTCAGGCTATTATTATTTTGTTATTATAAATGACATTATGATAAACTTCTTCCTGCATACAATTTTTCCTTCATTTGGATTAGATTATCTCTCTGGGATGAATACCCTGGAGTGGAATTACTGGGTCAGAAAGTATGTACTTTTTTATTACTCTTGATACCTATTGCCAAATTGCTTTCCAGTATGATCATTCTAATTTATGCTCCTTTGAATAGTGTGTGAGATAAAGATTTTACTATAGCTTTGCCAGCATGGGGGATTATAACTTTGAAAACATTATTTTTTGTTAATATAATAATCATATGGGATCTGACTGTTATTTTAATTGTTTTTTTTAAAGATGATTCAGTGGGTTTGAATTCTTTTTCATTATCTTATTCATTCCTTGTATTTCCTACAGTGAAAGTTGATTTTTCGCATTCATCTCTTCAGCATTAAGGTTTTAGCTTTGTTTGAATTTTATTTTATTTTTAAAAAGATTTTATTTATTT
The DNA here is from genome assembly GCF_964662115.1 of Mustela nivalis. NCBI lineage: Eukaryota > Metazoa > Chordata > Mammalia > Carnivora > Mustelidae > Mustela > Mustela nivalis. Next base: position 36,551,603 of record NC_139029.1, read on the forward strand.
ATGCGAGAAGGAAAGCTCAAGCAAGTGATGTATGAGCAGGGAGAGGGGCAGAAAAAGAGGGAGAGGGAGAAGCAGGCTCCCTGCTGAGCAGGGAGCCCAATGTGGGGCTCAATCCCAGGATCCTGAGATCATGACCTGAGCTGAAGGCAGACACTTAACCAACTGAGCCACCCAGGTGCCCCTCTGTTTGCATTTTAAATTCTCAGGGCATAACCACCTCTCTGGTTCTTGTTTCATCAACTTTGGTGGCACTGGAAATACCCTCTTGGACCTGATTTGGCACCAAATAAACTGCTTTCCCTAAAACAACAAGACTCTTTTTAAAGTTTCCAGGCAAAGATGGATCCCAGTAAAACTTTAAAATACACATCAGATAATGTTAGTATAGGATCATAAGACTTAAGGATGCACTGATTTCTTCCCTTTCTCCTTTAATCTACTTCTAAGAATCAATGGTGGTATCTCTCTTTGAGCATGAGGAGCTGTGCAGCAGATCAAGGAGACTGACTGGGCCATTGTATAAGAAGTGGGAGCTTTTCCCATGATACCTCTATATTTCTCATTTCCAAGATTCTATAAAGGAGAGAATATTCCAAGGGCATTTCTTCTTGGGAAAAGGTATTCTCACCCTCAGAGGAAGCCAGGCAGGATCTCCATGAGGTCTTAAGGAAGGGAAGCCATTTTGATTTGCCTCATCCTAGCCATCAAGCTCTCCCAGAACTTAGGATGAGGTTCCATACTGGGGCTTATCAGTTTCAAGTATTTTTTTCACTGTGTTTTATTTTTTATTCTGTGGAATTTGCTTTTCATGGGGAGAGAGGAGGAGGGCTCTTGTTCTTTGTGGTTGTTTCCTTCTAAGAACTTGAGAGAAAGATTTATTTTAGGTTAGGGTTTAGGTATTCAGAACCCTGAGCAGTAGTCTATCCTCTGTCTGTAAATTTCATCGGCCTCCTCATTTTGATGCTCCCAGGGGACAGTAGTCACTCAATAGCAATAGGTGCACCTTGCTTAGCACCTATTGTATACAGAGCTCTGTGTTAAGCCTTGGACCAGGTGGACAGGGGGCATAGATAAGCACTTACCTGACCCAGTATTTTGTTTATATTGACTCACTTAAGCCATGCAATATTATGAGGTATGTTTCATAGTTCTATTTTATTGATGAAGAAACAGGTTCAGAAATGCAAAGGAATCTATTCATGATCACAGTTGTGGGTTGGTTTCCCTGATTTTAGTTTTACTTCCTTCAACCCATTCTCTACCTTGTAACCAGAGTCAAAGTTTAAAAATGCCAATCTTTTTTAAATTAAAATTTTTTTTATTGTGTTATGTTAGTCACCATAGAGTAAGTGCATCATTAGTTTTTGATGTAGTGTCCCATGATTCATTGTTTGTGTATAACACCTAGTGCTCCATGAAATCCATGCCCTCCTTAACACCATCACCAGGCTCACCCAACCCCCACCCCCTCCCTTCTAAAACCCTTAGTTTGTTTCCTGGAGTCCATAGTCTCTCAGGGTTTGTCTCCCACTCTGATTTCTGCCCCCTTCATTTTCCCCTTCCTTCTCCTAATGTCCTCCATGCTATTCCTTATATCCTACAAATACATGGAACCGTACGATAATTGCCTTTCTCTGTTTGACTTACTTCACTTAGCATAACCTCCTCCAGTCCCATCCATGTTGATGAAAGCCTTGGGGGTATTCATCCTTTCTGATGGAGACGTAATATTCCATTGTGTATATGGACCACATCTTCTTTATCCATTCATCTGTTGAAGGGCATCTTGGCTTGTTCCACATTTTGGCTATTGTGGACATTGCTGCTATGAATGTTGGGGTGCATATGGCCCTTCTTTTCACTACATCTGTGTCTTTGGGGCAAATACCCGGTAGTGCAATTGCAGGGACATAGGGTGGCTCTATTTTTAACTTTTTGAGGAATCTCCACACTGTTTTCCAAAGTGACAGTACCAATTTGCATTCCCACCAACAGTATAATAGGATTCCCCTTAATCCACAACCAACTGAGCCAATATTTGTTGTTTCTTGCCTTTTTGATTTTTGCCATTCTAACCGATGTAAGGTGGTATCTCAGTGTGGTTTTGATTTGAATTTTCCTGATGGCTAATGATGATGAACACATTTTCATGGTCTTTTAGCCATCTGTACGTCTTCTTTGGAGAAGTGTCTACTCATGTCTTCTGCCCATTTTTTCACTTGATTATCTGTTTTTTGGGTGTTGAGTTTGGGAAGTTCTTTATAGAAATTGGATACCAGCCCTTTGTCTGTTGTGTCATTTGCAAATATCTTCCCCCATTCTGTGGGATGCCTCTTTGTTTTTTTTGGCTATTTCCTTCACTGTGCAGAAACTTAAAAATGCAAATATGACCTGCTGCTTCTCTCTTTTAAATTTTCCATTGATGAAATAATCTCTAACCTATCTAATATGTTCACTCTGCCCCTACCAGCCTCTGTGGCCTCCATACTTGCCACCACTCCCCTCATAGTCCAGAATCCAGCCAGGTTGATCACCATTAGTCCCCCTATACCTCACTTTTCTCCTCCCTCCATCTCCTCTTATATGTTGTTTTCTGTGCCTGCAATTTCTGCCACATCTTTCTTTGGTTAGTCACTTCCCACTTCTCTTTCAGATCACAGTTTACAGGTAATATTTCCATCATTAAGCCTTATCTGACCTGCCCCCACCACCCTTTGGTTTAGATGCCATTCTCCTGCATTTGTCTTCTCTCTACCAGAGCAATTTAGCTATCCTGTAATTTTCTCTTTTCTCATTCAACTGTGAGCAACTTAAAGGCAAAAATTGTGTTTCATTCATCATTATAGCCCGTTTGATCATAGGCTTGACACAGGGTAGATGCTTGCTGTAGACTGAATGTTTGTGTCCCTCCCAAATTCATATATTGAAAATTAGTCCCCAATATGATTGGTTGGATATGGGGCCTTTGGGAGGTGATTTGGGATCTGTCCTCACTGATGGGATTAATCTCCTTATAAAAAAGACCGCAGAGAGATCTGTCACCCCTTCTGCTTTGTGAGGTGATAACAGGATGGACATTTATGAACCAGGAAGTGGGCACTCACCAGACACTGAATTTTCTAGTGCCTTGATCTTGGGACTTCCAGCTTCCAGAATTATGAGAGATAAATTTCTGTTGTTGATAAGCCAGTCAGTCTACAGTAATTTTGTTATAGCAGTCCAAACAGATTAACACAATGACCAATAAATACACTTGAATAAACTGATGAATGAGGAGAATCAGAGGAGACTATAGAGCTATCAGATGATGAGCTAAGAAGTCAGGGGATTTTCAACTGTTCTTTTTTGTAGCTACTTTAGGTTGCTAGATGGTCTTGTCCAGTATTTACTGGATGACTGGTGGAATTAAAAAAGGTCTGATCACCAATAAACAAAGAGGAAGACATTATTTGTAGTTGGTTAAGTCTTTGTTTTCCCAGCTGATGTCCCAGAGGGCTGCCCAGCTCCTGACCACCTGCTGTAGCAGCATTCTGCAGGGGACCAAGCATCGCAGTCACATCCTGGCTTGACTCCTGGACTTGCCTTTTTCTAGCTCTAGCTCTTCAACAGCTACTACTGAGCAAATGCCTACCATGTGCCAGGTACTGTACTTTGTGCTTTATTTCTCTTAGCTCAAATCTCTAATTCTTATTAAAAAACTTGAAATGTAGGGCTCACCTTTCTTATACTGATGAGGAAACCAAAGCTCAAAAATCTTTAGTTAATTTTTCTAGGCAGCAAACCTCAAGTTCTAGCCCAGGGATTTGAATCCAAGTCCACAGTTTCTATAGTCTGTGTTCTTTTTCATTATATCATACTTCCCTGCTTCTAACAGCCTTATAGCCATAAGCACACAGTAGGCAAATAAGAAAATATAATAAATTACTTGCATTCTTCTTATGAAGTGTTGCAATTTCTCTAAATCAAACCTTTTCTTTCTTGAGTCAGCTCCTGTATGTGGGCAGATGGCAGATGGTGACAATTGTCCACTGCATCTCTGAATATCGTATTTGTATCCTATTCAAAAACACATTTATAAAGATGTGTCTGTGGATATAGATGGAGTTGAGAAGAGAGGACATGCTTTTCTTCATCTGCCCATTATGTCCCTAAATGTGTCAATATTTTTCTCTGCAAGTAGAGCACTACATTGGATCTCCTCTTGTCTCCGCTTCAATGGCTTTGTAATTACCCAGCAAGCAAGAATTCAGCAGCTGGCACCCTAGGGAGAAAGAGCATTGGCTCCAGTACTTATACCAGTTGGAAGAAGAAAGAGCTCCTTGGGCTGCGATGGATGTATCAGTGGCTTTTTAAACCAGGTGTGTGTGTGTGTGTGTGTGTGTGTGTGTGTGGTGTATATGTAGAGAGAGTGAAAGTGAGAGAGGGAACGAAAGCAAGGGTAAGAAGGAGAACTTGAGGGAGATTGAGAGATAAAGGAAAAAACAAAACAACAGAAGAAAAGAAAGTGAGAGTAAAGACCCAGCTTTCTGAAGCTCACCTGAGTGAGTGCCGGACGGCCCTTGAGATTGTCTCATTCGAGGTCAGCAAACTGCAGGCCAATGACCAAATTTGGCCTGATGCCTATTTCTGCACAGCCTGCAGCTAAAAATGGTATATATGTTTTTAAATGACTGAAAATATATGAAAGGGAAATTATTCTGTGGTGTGAAATTTGTATGAAATTCAAATTTCAGTGTCCATAAATAAGGTTTTATTGGAACACAGTCATACACTCATTTGTTTACACACTGTCTGTGACTGCTTTTTTGCTACAAAGGTGGAGCTGAGTAGCTGTGACAGACATTGGTTGGCCTGCAAAGCCTAAAATACTGACTCTATTGTCCTTTATCGAAAAAGTTTGCCAATTTCTTCAACTAGTCCAAACTCTATACTCAATAGCCACCTTGAAGGCAGATGTGATAGTCATGTGATTAAAATCTGTAGCCCTGGTGGCCAGCACAGGGCCTAATACCATGACTGGCTACATAGATTCTGGGGCTCAGCACAAAATGAAAATACAAAGCCCTTTACTCGAAAAGCAGTATTAAAATGTCATTAAAGATACTAAGATATAAAAAGCCTTTTCCTTTCTTCTGCTGCTTTTCTATAGATTTGTTATTGTATTTTAAAAAAGATTTTATTTATTTGTTTGGTAGATAGAGAGTGAGTGAGAGCAAGAAAGAGTGTACAAGCAGGAGGAGAGGCAGGCAGAGGGAGAAACAGACTCCCCGCTAAGGAGGGAGTCTGATGCGGGACCTTGGGATCATGACCTGAGCCGAAGGCAGATGCTTAACTAAGCCACTCAGGCATCCTTGTAATGGTATTTTTAATTTGTTATTTAAGGTTTTGATCCCTTGGGCATGGGGATACTCGTGGGGTGAATATAGACCATCATATGTGTCCAAGGGCTCCACCCTGAGACTGGGTACATAAATGTACCTGACCCACTGACTGCTAGGATCCCCTTGCCCTCTTCCACGCCACCTCTGTAGCTGCTAGTTAGGGGCAGGGAGGCTGAGGAAAACATTTCCCATTCCCATGGGCCACCTTCCCCAATTAATTACAGATGACAGTCCCCAAGGGTATTGCAACTTTCACACCAGGATAGGCTAGATACCTGGATAAGGGTGAGCAAGAGGCTTGACCCTGCTGAACCATCTACTGAACATACCCTGGCACTGCCATCCTGGGAAGGGGAAGGTTGGGTGGGGTCCAGGGTTCTAGAAGGTGGGGGAGAGGGTGACCAAGAACCAGGCTTGAGAAATTATGGAAATGGTAGGAAGCAGGACTATGAATGGGCCAGGCTCCATGCCTCTGAATCATGCTTTATTGTCCCATCAGATTCTGCTTATAAAATACAAATTCAAATATAAAATTACTTAGAGTTTTAAGATAGCAACCACAAAGCATGAAATACCAAGTGCTTCTGAGTATGAGGCGCTATGCTACTATACTAGTCACACACCCAGAAGTTGGCCCTGCTGTGTACACGGTAGGGACTGTTGCTTTATGAATGGTTTTGGATGAGGCAGTGTGCCATGGTAGAAAGGTTCCTCAATGCCCAGTTCTACTGCTTCCTAACTCAGAACAATTGCTCCCCTTTTGTGTATCTCTTTAAGGGTTCATGTGTGATAATAGCGAATAACAATGCTCCAAAGCTTGTTGTTAGCCTCACACTTCTCTGGGAGCATCCTCAGGAATCCTAGTCAGCCAGAGACTTCCTGGCACCACCACCTTAGCTTCATTCTCATTTCCCAGTTCCAAAATATTCAGAGAGGTTTCAGGATGGTGAGAGAAATTAGCCTATGCACCAACAGCTCCCATCAAAGCCAGTAGATAAATGTGAGATGTCACAAGAATGCTGTGGGATCCCAGAGATGAAAGCAATTAAGTCCTAGTGAGGAATCCTGGAGAGTTTCTTGAGGGGAAGACTGTTTCTTATAGGGTGGGTGAGCTTTCTCTAGGTGGAGAAAAGTGACACAGGGCTTAGGGGTCCAGACAGAAGCTCCTTCATGAGCCAAGGCTCAGAGAAGGGAAAGCGTGTGTGCACCTAGGAGGTGATGATATTCCAGTATGACTGGAAGTATGAAGAGGGATGTGTGGAGATGGTTCTGGAAGGCTCGAGGGCATACCACAGAGTCTGCTCTGTCCTACTTAGCAGTCTGCGTTTCATTCTTGAGGCCACTGAAAACCACTAAAGAGTTTGGGGATAGAGAGAGACAGCTTGCAAATGTGTGTCCTTGGCCATGAATGTACCTGTTTATAAAGTGTGAGAATGGTTCAGTGCTGCCTATCATCACTGGAGAGGAAAGCACAGGATAGGGGAGAGGGAACTAATGTCTACAGTCTATAATGGACTGAATATGTATTGAACTTCATATAATATTATAACCACTCTCTTTTATAGATGGAAACTGAAGCTCAAAGAGCTTAGAGTTCTCTCTGAAGATCACATAGCTAGCAAGGAGGCAGAGTCAGAATCTGGCCATTGGTCTATACCTCACACCACGGTCCAAATCCTTACTGATGACCTACTCTGTTTTTTAAGAATTCCAAGCAAGCATCCCAGAGCTACCCATTTGCTATGGGATGAACCATATACCTTATCTAGAAAGCTTTTCCTGAACTTTCAGGTGGAAGTGACCATTCCTTTCACTCTGCCCCATCTGGCACTGATTTTCTGTGTTGAAATTCCCAGTATCTGAGGTAGGGGTCCTCAAGGGCTTCTCTCCTTTCTGTGTTCCCTATGTCTAGCACAGGGCCTAGCATAAAGTAGGTGATCAGTCCTCGTTTGCAGAATGCATGAGCAAATTAAAGAGCAGACTAGTCCATTAATTAAAGACCTCCTCATTCATCTTGCAGTACATGACCCTCCTCGTTGGAGCCAAACCAAAGCAACCCTTTCAGGGGCAGGCATGTTGAGGTTGAGGGCTGTGTGGGTGATGCACAGTTCTTGCATCAAAACAAATTTACAGCAAATAGTGCCCATAAACAGCACAAGCTACTCAGTTAGGCTAATTTATGTTCACACCAGGGCCGTCCTGGCCCCCAAAGCCCAGAGCTCTTTACAATTCCAAAATGATTAAAAGCATCACACAAACCCATATTTTCCATTTTTATTAAAAGCACTAAAGCGGGCAGTGCTTTCTGCATGTCAATGGGGAGCCACTTCCAGACCCAGGGAGAAAAGTCTTTCCTCAGATGACAAAGGCAGACTCTTCCACATCCTGCTCTGGGAGTTCTTCTGTCTCTAAACTCCACTGTCTTCTCCCTCAAAGAAGACTGCCCCACTTGTCCCATACCAGGGCCTGCCCACTTGAGCCCCACTTTGCTCAGACTCTTTTCAGTCAGAGGCACATCCCTGCTTAAGATCTTTACACACTTTGACTGTCCCAACTCCTCAGCCTGGCACATGAGGTCTTTCAGAGAGTGGCACAAACTGTCTCTCCAGTCGCAAGTCATCTTTCTGACAGAGGATGCCATGTTCTCAAAACACTTAGGCTTTCTTTTTTCACCCAAAAAGCCTTTGCTCATGGTGTTCACTTGGTCAAGAATGAGTTTCCTTCCTTTCTCCACCTGGAAAATACCCATTCTTATCACTGTAGATATAACTCAGTTTTCATCTTTTCTCTGAAGTATTGCTGAACTTCCTTAAACCAAGTGAGTTATTCCCCTTCCTTATTCGTGAGTCCATTCAAGTGCATGTTGTACTGGCTTGTGTATGTTTGTGTGTCTGTTTCTAGCATGTAAGCTTCAAGCACAGAGCCCAGCACAGAGTAGGTGGCTGGTGAATACATATTTTTTAAAGATATTTTATTTACTTAGTTGACAGAGAGAGAGAGAGAGATCAGAAGTAGACAGAGCAGCAGGCAGAGAGAGAGGGGGAAGCAGGCTCCCTGCTGAGCAGAAAGCCTGATGTGGGACTTGATCCCAGGACCCTGAGATCATGACCTGAGCTGAAGGCAGAGGCTTAAACCCACTGAGCCACCCAGGTGCCCCTGATGCATATTTGATAAATGAATGAATCAATAAACTATAAGTTCCAACAATGTGTCCCAACAGGGACAACCCTGAAATGCTGACAAAACTTAATCTAAACCAATGATCTTGCTTACTATTTTACTGCAAGAGTAACTGAAGAACATAAGAGCCCACACTGTAGCCACCCATGTACTTGCACAAATGCTCACATGTTCTTTCTCCCCTTGTGTTATCATGGAGGAACTTTCCCCAGCCCTAAGGCTATCCCCTCTCCTATTCACTTCTGCTACTAGCCTCCCTTTCCTTCTCACCTACACAAGGATATCGCTCCAGAAATTTTTGCCTATCTTTCTGCACGAAATTTTTCTAGCTTACTAGATCATTCTCACTGGTATAAAAACATGTTGTTAATTCAATGTTAAAAACAAAAACAAAAGCAACAACAAAAACAAAAAAACAGAAAAAGAGTGCCTGGGTGGCTTAGTCAGTGAAGTATCTGACTCGATTTCAGCTCAGGTCATGATCTCCTGGGTTGTGGGATTGAGCCCCCCATGGGCCTCCTTGCACAGTGGGGAGTCTGTTTGGGATTCTCTCTCTCTCTCTCTCAAATAAATAAATAGATCTTTAAAAAAGAACAAAAACAGAAAAGCTCTTGGTTCCACTTTCCCTTTCCATTACTCTTTCATTTTTCTCCTTTTTTTCAAATAGTTGTTTATATCACTGTCCCTGATTCCTCATCACTCCTTTCTTCTTGAACTCATTCCATTAAGGCCACCCCACCAAGCCATCAAAAACACTCTTGTCAAAGTCTCCATGACCTCTTTGTTAAGTCCAGTGGTTTGTTCTCAGTCTCCAAGAAACCTGATAGATCAGCAGCAGCTAGGCCCCTCCTCTCTGTGCCGTTTGTTTCTACCTGATATCTTGGAGAGCACACTTTCCTACTTCTCTTCCATTTGCACAGGCCACTCCTCTCTGCAGCTCCTATAAGGGTTCCTCTTCTTCTCCCAGACTTTCAGCCTTGAATTGAGCCAAGTCTTTGGAACACTTTTCTCAATCTACACTCACTCCTTAAATGATCTCCCTCAATTTAACAGATTCCAAAATTTGTATCTTCAGTTCTGAATTTTCCTTTAAGCTCCAGACTCATAGAAAACTGTATCTTCAACATCTCCATGTGAATGTTTAGCAGGCATCTCAAATTTAACATTCTAAATCCAAACCGCAAATTCCTTTCTCCAAACCTGTTATGCCCATAGTCTCTCCCTTATCACTTAGGGAAATGCCATAATTCCATTCTTCTCAATGTTCAAGTGAAGAATCTTGGACACATCTTTGACAATATATTTTCTCCCATGCTCCATATTCAGTCCTTGATCGAATCATGTTAGTTTGTCTTCAGGATATCCAAATGCTGACCACTTCTTAGCACCTCTAGCTGGTTCCTGCCACCATCATTATTCACCAGGATTACAGCACTAGCCTCCCAACTGGTATTCCTGCTTCAATCTTGCCACATACTGTCCTTTTATGACATTTTCAAAACATCATTTAGAGTTGTTATGGTAAAATAATGTAAGTCAGCTCAAAAGCTTTAGATGACTGCCATCTTATAATAGTAAAAGCCAAAATCCTTATAATGCCTTTAAAGGCCCTACATTATCTGATGCTCCATTACCCCAATGACATCATCTCCTACTGCTTTTCCTCTCAGTCATTCCACGCTAGTCACTGGCTTCCCTTTGGCTCCTAGAACACACCAGCCTTTGTCCATTCTAATGGACCAGATATCCACATATTGCTCCCTTACTTCCTTCATAGTGATGTCGTCCCTGACTATCCTATTTAAAATTGCAATCTCCTTCTTTTTCTGTATCCCCTGTCCAAAGCTTCTCCATCCCCTTTACTTCTCTTAGTTGCTTTATTTTCTGCCACAGCATTTTAGGGTAACCATTGTCCTGGTTTATACTTCTTTGGTAATTATTAGTAGTTTCTTGCTTTCATTTTTAGAGGTGTCATGGTTTGGGCAAGAAATAATCACCTGACTTTCCCATCACCTAATATACTAATATTTTACTTATTTATTTTGCTTATGTATTCTTTTTCCTTTTAGAACATAAACTCCATGAAGACCGGCTGTGAGTTTTGTGTTTTGTTCCTTACTTAATCTCCAATACCTGGAACATGGTAGGTGCTCAATAAATATTTGTGGAATGAGTGAATTTACATTTTGTAAATAACAACAGAGGCAGTCTGCACTGTTGTTTGGCCTTTTTCTTTTTTTTTTTTTTTTAAGTATATGTGTTGCCTAAGCGAGCACTGTTTGGCCTCTTTCTTTGAAAAAGACTGGGTCAGTGGCCTTAGCCTCAGGGCCATACTCATAACAGGTCAGGGTACCTATTCTATTTGCTGATCCTGTTAACCCTCCAATTTTGAAAAACAACAACAACAAATCACAATGAATCAAGGAGCCCAAAGAGGAAGGTCAATTTGAAAAGTTCATGCCATCAGGAATCTTAGAAATGTGATCCATCAACCTCAGCCTCACAGTAAGGAGGTAGTGCTTGGGACAGCCCCATAGAACAAAGAGACATTCTTCACATCTAAATGCTTTTCACACCATTACTGAAGCCCTGCCCCTGCCAAGGCATAATGACTGTTTTCAGTGTCATGGGGAGGAAAACACACATTAGCCAGACGGCAGGTTTCGGACGCACGCCTGTGACATTATCTCTAATCATATATAGTCTATTTCATATCCGCTTTTTTGTGGGCTTCACAACTTATAATTATTGCCAGCAGGGAAAAAGAAAAAAAAGGTAGGGAAATGGTGGAAGGGAGGGGTATAGATAGGAGAGAAAATTCTTCTTGATAGCAATAAACTGTGTGAGAGAGATAGGCCAGAGCTTATTAGACAATATTAGAAACTATATTGGGATTAGAGCTAAGAAAAATGAAGTGTGTATAAGCTGGGAGACTGTGCAAGCCAGGAGACTTATAAGGCTTTCAGATCATCTCACTGACGCTAGAAGGAAGTTAGTGGGATGTTATGAAACGCGTCAAACTTAGGGGCCAGACTGGATATTTCATAAATCCATATAGGATTTGGGCCTCTGAGGTTAATGAGCTGAACTTCATTTTATAAAGGAGGTGGAGGGTGGGGGCAGGACATGCAGGGCAAGGACTCATATCCAATCCTCCTGATTCAGAGCACAGCTGATTCTTCCATGGAAGGCAATGGTAACAGGGATCTCTTTCTCACATCATTTACCCTGGATCCTGAGGTGGGAGGAGTTTCCACCAAGCTTGGCACTGGGACCAGGAGGGAGGATGGCTGTTCCAAGAATATCATGAACCTGAGATGGGAAACGCTTCTGGATCTAGTGATCCTGACATGGGGAGCTTGCCACAAGACCATGGCCCACGTGTGTGTGTGTGTGTGTGTGTGTGTGTGTGTGTGTGTGTGTGAAATCCAGGGTCTGCTGAACAGACTGTGGACTATGGATATCCTTAAGAGGGAAAGGAGGGAAGGGGAGAATGGCTTTGGGGTTAAGGGAGGAAGGTTATTTCTTAAACAGGGAGGAGGATGAAGGCTGGTATGTTTGTTGTCCATACTCTACAGCAGCATCTCAGGGTGTACTCAGGTTGGTGGGTTGTGGACTTATGGTCTGATGGACTCATCAAAGATCATTATGCCCCAAGAAGTGCATGGAAACAACACTACAGGGCCATGAGGGCTTGGGAAATGGTTGTGTCACTGTGAACTGGTCTGGATCAATGACCAATAATCAGAGAGGCTAGCCCTAGTGCTACTGATACTTTGGCACTGCATGAGATCCTGGGATCTTAGCAAAATATAGGGGTGGGAAACCCCAGTAATAACAGAGATTCAATTTACTACCAGTTTGGAAGGATGTGGGCTACTGGTTCAATTTAAATGCTTAGCTTAAGTATAGTTGCGAAGACCCTATTTCCAAATAAGGTCACATTCATAGGTACTAGGATAAATCTTTTGAGGGATATAATTTAACCCAAACATACCCCTTCAGAATATGCACTAATAGATAGAAAGGAAAAATGTTCTGGAGCTCATCTGCGATCAGTCGATTTGTTTATTGGACACTATTTAACACTATGAGGGCACTCTTGTGAAAAAGGAAGCCTACACTAAACCAACGCATACCTGCCTGACAGCTGGGGGTGCTCAGCTGGCTTTTAGACCTGCCTGTTCCAGTGGGAAGCATGACAGAGGGGCTGAAGGGAGAAGACAGAATCCATCAGCCTCAAATGTACCCAATCCAAAACTTCACCTTATAATGAGGAAACCTAGGACCAAGGAGAGGAAGAAAACCTGCCTAAATGAGAGCCCCAAACATTAGCCAAAATCAGGAGTCCGAGAAAGAAATACTTCAGGAACTTTAAGAAATTTTAGTTAACTTCAAAATGTGCAAACCTTTTGACTGAGTAATTCTGCCTTTAGGAAATTAGCCTAATGAAAGGGTTAAGATTTAGCCACAAGAAAACTGATCAAAGCATTATGAATAATGACAGTATAAATAGTCTCCATAAGCTGAACATTTACTTTATGTCAGACATTGTACCAGGTGCCTTGTATACATTCTCACTTAGTCTTCAGAATAGGCTTTCTTTCAAGATGGAAAAACTGACTAAAGAGGTTAAGTTTCCGAAGAATACACAGCTAATATCTTGAAACACATGGGTTGGAATCCAGGGCCCCTGAATGGAAGTACCCAATGACTGGAAATCTGTTAAAAACCTTAAGAGGCATTATACTGTAAAATACACTAGGTCATGATATGTGGTATTATAGATTGCTATCTAGTGATACAGAGTGTATTAAAAGAAAGGTAGTTTACAAGATATTACTTACTGAGTGATTATATGAGTACCTGTAGTGGTAATAGTGGATAAATACATATAAAAACATTAATCCTCATTACCCCTGGGTGGTAGGATTATAGGCAAGTTTTACTTTTTGATTTTCAATATTTACAATTTTTCTACAATGAACAAGGAATTAATTTAATAACAGAAAAAAGTAAAGTGTGTCTTGTTTGCAAAACAAAGAGATTGCCACTAGGCAGGGAGAGAGTATTTGCTAAAAGGATTTTCTAAGACCCCATTTCCAACTCGAGCGTGTGCTTCAGCACATTATCTTTCCCTTGCCAGACACATTCCTTTACCTACGTGGCACAATGAAAACTGCAACTTCTCACTGGTAAAAAGGGTTCGTGTCTTTGGACTTAGCAGAAGTACCTGGGCAGTAAAGGCTGTTGAGCACCTGAGTATCAGAGGGTTTTCAGGGCATGCTGCTTCTGCCCTGTGGCTAGATGAATCTAATAATATCCCTCCATTTCTTTTTCCTCTTCTTTCTCTCAGAAATGCAGCAGGTAAAGCTTCTGATTGAATTCCATCTTGATTTCATTAAATATTCATAAAGGCCAATTAGAAGAGGAGAGAAGGAGACCATGAGGCAGCCCCTTCTATCATCCTGTCAGAGGCTGGCTGGCTGACCATCAGGCATGAACCAGCCAGTGGTCAATACAGCTGTGACCTTTTTGCCCTCTGCTCTAGGGTCACTTACACCATCCCAGCAAGGGACTCAGGACCGGCAGGGGAGGAGACGCAGGGGCCAGGTAAGAGAAAGAGCTCATAATTCTGACAGTAAGGTGTTTAGTGTGTAGAATGCAAAATGCAAATGCTGGGAAACATCTCAATCACCACTGGAATGGAAATCTTTCCCTAATGAGCGATGACGATGGGAGAGAGCTGCTGATTGCACTGAAGAAAAACTGCTTAAAATTCATAATCAATCAAGCAAGTTGATTTTAACCTTTTGTAACTAAGCCATCCCACTCCAGCTTCGTCTATTGGCCAACTAGAGCTCATCTCTCCCCATCTTCTTCCCCCAACCCAGCTGGGACAGGAGATGCCCTGGGAGGCTCAAAGAGAGGCAAGAATATCAGAAAGATGGCATGCAAGACAGCAAGGGAGCACATACATCCTGGCCCTTTAATTTTACAGATGGGGGAGAAAAGGGTCAGGGACCTAATGATGTCCTATGGGCAGTGTCAGTACAACCAGTTTTCTTGTCTGTAAGCAGCTGAGGAATACTATAACAGAACATGCACTGGAAGTCCAGAGTTCTGTGTTTGGGACTCAGCTTTGCTACTGTGAGCTGTGTGATATTGGAATAAAGTACTGACACTATTTTTAGACTGCAGATTCCATATTCAGAAATGGCAATAATCATGTCTTCCTACCTACTTCACAGGGCTCTTGTGGGATGCAGATAATTGAAAGGAGATAAAAATGCTTGGAAAATGGTAATATACCCTGTTATAGCTCTCCTTACCTTCTTCTGGACCCCCATTTTCCCCTCCAAACCACATTACACTTGGGTGTTGGCAAGATCTTTTTAAAACCTGAATAAACTTTGTCATAACCCTTGTTGTTTAACCCTTTGTTTAAGCCTTTCCACATCATCCTTTAAACTGTAAGCACTAAGCCTGGCATTCAGGAACCTTCATAATTTGGGGCACTTGACTCATTTCCTCTTAGCTTCAGTTTCCTGATATATAAAAATGAGAAAACGAATACCTACTTTAGAATTAGAAGGCTATTGTGATAATTAGAATTCACAGCTGTAAAGTGACCAGCATGGTTCCTGTCATATAAGAGCTGTTCTATATAACTTAATTATTATCTTGTTAAGTTTCACAACACTGCTGTAAACTAGGTAGAGAAAGGGGTAATTCTTACCCTGATTTTACAAATGTGACATGAGAAGCCCAGAGATGTGAAGACAATGGATTATGGCCACACAACTAGAATTCAGAGCTGAGATTTTACCTTTGGGCTTTGGTTCCTGGGGGCTCCCCAGGATGGGAAAGGAAGAGCAAGGGTGGAGCTACCTCAGGTTGACACCAAGGGATACTTCATATCTGAGATGCCTCTGCCAAGCCCCAAAGGTACAGACAGAATACAATTTTATTTTCTAACATGGTCACAAGGCCTTAGGTTGGAGGGCTAGCCAACTTCTCTTGCCTCATTTCAAACTAGTGAAAAATGCAATGAAGCAAGAAGTGCTTCAGTTATGCTAAGCAGTTGCTTGAATAAAAGAAGTTAAAATTCCCAAACATAATTTAATAGTTTTCTTTTTTTTTCTTTCATTCTTTTCTTCTCAGCTTCTCCTCCAGGCCACATTTTAAGGCAATAAAGAGAAATTTAGTGGAAATGTTTGTACATGAACTGTTGCAAATGAGTGTATCATTCAAAGATCATTTCATCAAGACACCATATTGGATCCATCCTGGGTGGCTGGCTGAACCCTGAGCAAGGTCAGGCAACCCAGTCTCTCTTGGCTTAACCTCATCTTTTCTGGTCTCTTTGCCCATCAATTCAGGCCCGCCTTAAGTCCCAGATCCACTTTGATATGAAGCAAAAGGGTGAGCATGCCAAAAATTCTACCGTATTCATTAATTTAACAAATATTTACTAAGCACTTACTAAGTGCCAAGTTTTTTTGCTAGGTCTGTTTTACTGGCAAACAGACACAGATTTTGTCTTCATAGCACTTCAAGTCTAGAAATATTTTAAAAATTACATATTACATATGTAAGTATCATAAAAGAAAAATATTGGGAGTTAAGAAATATTTAGCAGGAGGATCTAATGTAACTGGGGGCATGGATGGGCTCAGGTAAGACTTCTGTTGGGAAGAGACATAAGCAGGCAGAAGGATGTGAGCGGAGTGGGTCTAGTGTGTCTATCAGAGAGGATAGCACTTGTGTATGCCTGAAGTGGGAGGGAACAAGGGCATATCCATGGAGCTAGAGGAGATGAGAGTGCCTTGGCTGCAGAGTTGGGAACCAAGAGATAGGAGACTGCAGAGGAGAGGCAAATCTAGATCCCACAGAGCCTTCTAGGCCAGGGCATATAATCTGGGAACAAGTTAGTCTAAGCATAAGGAAAGCTACTGAAGACTGTAAAAGGAAAAAGATATACTAAGATTTGTATTGTAAAAAATACACCCCCCCCAAAACAAAACAAAGCAACAACAACAAAACCAAAGCCCTGAGGTCCAGCAGGCTTTGTTATAAAAAAAAAAAAAAATCACACACTAAATCTGAAATTCATATGGATATACAAAGGACTGAGAACAGCCAAAATAACTGAAAAAGTACAAAGTTAAAATACAAGCACTACCTGATTTCAAGACTTACGCTAAACCTTTGGTAATTAAGACAGTATAGTTTTGGGATAATCAGATCCATGAAACAGAATACAGTCTAGAAATAGACTCACACATACACAGACAACTAATTTTCAACAAAAGTGTGAAAGCAATTCAGTGGAGAAAAAAACAGTCTTTTCAATAAATGGAGCTAGGACAATTCGTGGTCCATGTGGGGGAAAAAAAAGGCAGTTTGATTCATACCTCACATGACATATGAAAATTAACTCCAAATAGCTCATAGACCTAAATGTAAAACATGCCACTCTAAAATTTCTAAAAGAAAACACAGGAGGAAATCTTTGTAACCCTGGATTAGGCAAAGACTTATTAGATATAATACCAAAAGCATGATCCATGCAAGAGTAAACTGATAAAATGGACCTGATCAAAATTTTAAAACTTCTTTTTTTAAAGATTTTATTTATTTATTTGAGAGAAACAGGTAGTGCGAGAGAGCATGAGAAGGGAGAAGGTCAGAGAAAGAAGCAGACTCCCCACAGAGCTGGGAGTCTGATGTGAGACTTAATCCTGGACTCCAGGATCATGACCTGAGCTGAAGGCAGTTGCTTAATCAACTGAGCCATCCAGGCACCCCAAAATTTTAAGACTTCTGTTCATTGAAAGAACTGTTAAGACAATTAAAAGACAAATCATGTTTGCTTTTGTTTCCTTTGCCTTTGGAGACATATCTTGAAGGAAGTTGCTGTGGCTGATATCGAAGAGATTACTGCCTATGTTCTCCTCTAGGATTCTGATGGATTCCTGTCTCACGTTGAGGTCTTTTATCCATTTTGAGTTTATCTTTGTGTACGGTGTAAGAGAATGGTCGATTTTTATTCTTCTACATATAGCTGCCCAGTTTTCCCAGCACCATTTACTGAAGAGACTGTCTTTTTTCCACTGTATATTTTTTCCTGTTTTGTCGAAGATTAATTGACCATAGAGTTGAGGGTCCATATCTGGGCTCTCTACTCTGTTCCACTGGTCTATGTGTCTGTTTTTATGACAGTACCATGCTGTCTTGGTGATTACAGCTTTGTAGTAAAGCTTGAAATCAGGTAACGTGATTTATTTTTGTTTTTCAACATTTCCTTAGCGATTCGGGCTCTCTTCTGATTCCATACAAATTTTAGGATTATTTGCACCAGCTCTTTGAAGAATACCGGTGGAATTTTGATCAGAATAGCATTAAAAGTATAGATTGCTCTAGGTAGTATAGACATTTTAACAATGTTTATTCTTCTGATCCAAGAGCATGGAATGGTCTTCCATCTTTTTGTGTCTTCTTCAATTTGTTTCATGAGTGTTCTGTAGTTCCTCGAGTACAGATCTTTTACCTCTTTGGTGAGGTTTATTCCCAGGTATCTTATGGTTCTTGGTGCTATAGTAAATGGAATCAATTCTCTAATTTCCCTTTCTGTATTTTCATTGTTAGTGTATAAGAAAGCCACTGATTTCTGTACATTGACTTTGTATCCTGCCATGTTGCTTCATGAAAATCAAAAGCTTCTGCACAGCTAAGGAAACAGTCAAGAAAACAAAGAGGCAACCCACGGAATGGGAGAAGATATTTGCAAATGACAGTACAGACAAAAGGTTGATATCCAGGATCTATAATGACCTCCCCAAACTCAACACACACAAAACAGACAATCATATCAAAAAATGGGCAGAAGATATGGACAGACACTTCTCCAATCAAGACATACAAATGGCTATCAGACACATGAAAAAATGTTCATCATCACTAGCCATCAGGGAGATTAAAATTAAAACTACATTGAGATATCACCTTATGCCAGTTAGAATGGCCAAAATTAGCAAGACAGGAAACAACATGTGTTGGAGAGGATGTGGAGAAAGGGGAACCCTCTTACACTATTGGTGGGAATGCAAGTTGGTGCAGCCTCTTTGGAGAAGAGTGTGGAGATTCCTCAAGAAATTAAAAATAGAACTTCCCTATGACCCTGCAATTGCACTCCTGGGTATTTACCCCAAAGATACAGATGTCGTGAAAAGAAGGGCCATCTGTACCCCATGTTTATAGCAGCAATGGCCATGGTCGCCAAACTGGAAAGAACCAAGATGCCCTTCAACGGACGAATGAATAAGGAAGATGTGGTCCCTATACACTATGGAGTATTATGCCTCCATCAGAAAGGACGAATGCCCAACTTTTGTAGCAACATGGACGGGACTGGAAGAGATGATGCTGAGTGAAATCAGTCAAGCAGAGAGAGTCAATTATCATATGGTTTCACTTATGTGTGGAGCATAATAAATAGCATGGAGGACATGGGGATTTAGAGAGGAGAAGGGAGTTGGGGGAAATTGGAAGGGGAGGTGAACCATGAGAGACTATGGACTCTGAAAAACAATCTGAGGTGTTTGAAGTGGCAGGTGTGGGAGGTTGTGGTACCAGGTGGTGGGTATTATAGAGGGCACAGATTGCATGGAGCACTGGGTGTGGTGCAAAAATAATGAATATTGTTATGCTGAAAATAAAAAATAAATTAAAAAAAAGACAAATCAAGGGCTCAGAAAAAATTTTAAAAAATACATGTCTGAATCCAGCTTTGTGTATAAAGAACTCTAAAAATTCAATAATAAGAAAATAAGCAACCTGATAAAAAAAGTGTGTAAAAGATCCAGACAGTTTACCCAAGGAGATAAATGTATGGCAAAGAAGCACATGAATAATGCTAAGCATCATTTAATCATTAGAGAAATGCAGATTAAAACTACTACACGTCTATTAGAATGACTAAAATTAAAAAGACTTTCCATACCAAGTACTGGGGAGGAAGGGAGAAGTGGGAATCTCATACATGGCTGGTGGGAATGTAAAATGGTACACTTTGGAAAAAAGTCTGGCAGTTTCTTAAAAAACTCTTCTCCAAGAGACATGAAAATATAAGCCCTTAACAAAGAATTGTAAATGAATATTCAAAGTAGCTTCGTCTGTAACTGCTAAAACCTGGAAACAATTCAGATGCGTACCAGCAAAGATGAGTGGGTAAACAGACTGTGGTATATCCATACAATGGAATTATACACAGTAATGAACCACTGATACACACAACAGTGTGGTTGAAGCTCAAAATAATTATGTAGAGTAAAAGAAGTCTAACAGAAAAAGCACACAAACTCAGTGGTGCCATTATATAAAATTCTAGAAAAATCCTGCATGATTCTGTTTATAAAACTCTAGAAAATGCTAACTATAGTGACAGAAACAAGATCAGTGGCTATCTGGGGATGAGTGGGAGTGGGGAGGAGTGAGAAGAGATTAGGATATGAGAGAACTTTTGGGGGTAGTAAATTGCTCATTATCTTGATGTGGTGATGGTTTCAAGGGTGCATACATATGCCAAAATTTATCGAAGTGTACACTTTGTTTTTTTAATTTAAAAAGTTGTTTTTACTCTAAATCCCCTTCATCTATTTCACCCATCCCACCACCTACCTCCCCTCTGGAAACCATCTGTTTGTTCTCTGTAGTTAAAAGTCTGTTTTTTTTTTTTTTTTTTTTTTTTTTTGGTGTGTCTCTCAGTTTTAAATTGTACACTTTAAATATGTGCAGTTTATTGTGTGTCAATTATACTTCCATTAAGACAATTTAAAATATAAAAAAAACAAACAAAAATGCTAGCTGTAATGAGGAAAATGGATAGGGGCTATATGGTGGTGGAAGAGGAGAAAGTACAAGTAGACTTAGGGTGAACAACTAGTTAGGAGGCTGTTATAAAAATCCAGGAGAAATGGTAGAGTTTATTTTTATTTGTTAATTAATTAATTTATTTTAGATTTTATTTATTGATTTGTGAGACAGAGAGAGAGCACAAGTGGGGGGGGCAGCAGGCAGAGGGAGAAGCAGGCTCCCTGCTGAACAAGAAGCCTGAGGTGGGACTGGATCCCAGGACCCCGGGATCATAACCTGAGCTGAAAGCAGTAGCTTAAATGACTGACCCACCCAGGGGTCCCAGAAATGGTGAGAGTTTAACAGAGAATGAAAGCAGTGGAGATGGCGAGAAGTAGATGGATCTAAAGGATTTAGAAATTAAACCAGAAAGGGCTGGCGATGGGTTGGAGGGAGGCAAGTGAGAGGGAGGACTAAGGGACAGCACAATGTATGCCTTTCAGTGAGATGCATTCAGGATTCAGGGAATCATCTCATTTCCCCTCCCACCTCTATCTCCCACTCTACTCCCCATTATCACCTCCCTGGGTCAGGCCTTATCATCATTTGCCTGCATTGGTGCATCAGCTTCTTTAATCTCCCCATATCCAGACTTGCCTCATCCATATGATCCTTCACATTAGAGACTAGACCTTCCTAAAAGGTGTACTGACTATTTCACTCTTCTGCTAAGTACCTTTTTACAACTCCCCACTGCCCTCAGGATAAAGTCCAAGATCCTCAGCTTGGCACTTGTGAGACCTTCCCTGACTTGGTCCCTATCATCTTTTGCAGTCACCTTGCCCTCCTGCCAACACTTATCAGGGCCTGGCTCCCAATATAGTGAATTTCTCACAGTTTCTTGAATACATCCCTTCTCTTTGTCTGTGAATAACCTCACCCCTCTGATATAACTTAACTCCTGCCTGGTTTTGGTTACTCCTAAATGTTTTTTTTTTTTTTTTAGCATTTCATGCTTCCTTATACCAGAGCACATATTTCCATGGATGGTATTTATCTGCAGCTCTACTTTGGTCCCTATTCTGAGGCCCTTTCCCTTATACCTCCTTAGAGGTCTCTTTTCATCTTCCCTCTAAGTCTGGAGATTTACTTGCTCCTCCTGGACCACCTTCCAGGAGTCTGAGTATTGCTCAGCTTCTAGTGTATTACTAGGTAGATAGTATATAGTAGGTTTCTCAGCTTTGGGCTCTGGGCTTTGTTTTCTGAAGCAATATGCTGGTGCTAATCAGCTGTTTTCTTGCTGACATGGTCTGATGTCACAGTCCCTGGGTTCTCTTCATCCAGTGGAATCTCCCTATTTCATCTCACAAGTTAATGGCTCCCCTTAATGGGTAATTCTCACAGGCTTTGAAAATCAGGTGGTGTTTCCCCAGGGCTGGGTCTGTTGCTCAGCATTTGTCCTACCTCTAGAGGCATGCCTTTCATGTATGTCTCGCCTAGTGCCACAATTCTTTCCTTCCTCCCATGCTATCTTGGGTACCTATGGAGTTAGACCTGTGGTGGGCAATGGGGGAGAGAAGAGAGATGACTGAAGGAAAATAGGCAGCACTGAAAAGAAAAAAGTCTCACTTATCACTGAACTGATTAATTTAACTTCTCTACAAAGAAGATGACTATGGTAGTGCTGGAACATGCATGGCTAAGTGTGGTAGTCATTGTTCAGAATGCAGTTTGTCTTTACAGCTTCTTGAATAGGATGGAACATGACACGAGTAGCACGTCAAATGTTTGTTTCATAGTTTATGTGAGGAAGCTCTGAGATGCATGACCTTTATCTTCAGGAGGCAGTTTGGTATAAATGTTGAAAATAGAGTTTTGGAGCTATCTGCCTGTTCAACTAATTCCTGCTTGTGTAAACTTGGGAAAATTACTTTCTATGCCTCTTCTTGCTTATATGCAAAATGGGGATATACTAAACACCCACCTCTGTTTTTTAACCTATAAAATGGGGATATAATAAAACCTACCTCATAAAGTAATTGTGAAGGTTAATCAACCTGATAAATGTACAACTCTTAAAATAGTGCTTGGCATGAAAGAAGGGCTACATAAACATTAGTAGTTATTATCTACAAAAATCTAGGACCATTTCTGATTTTCCCTAGAAGAAATGTATACTTACCAAGATAGGAAAACTTCAGTATAAGAACCATTACGAAACCTAACATTCCTGCATTGTTCCTTCTATCGTATCATGCTTCTCAGCGTCACGAGACGGAGAACTGTAGCCAGCCTGCAGCTGTGAGGTGTATGAATCTGTCCAATAATAAATATGATCACATCCCTGGAGGATTTTCTATTTCAAAATTATAATTACAATCCAATGGCTTAATTGAATTAGACCCTCATTCTACCCAAAGGGCTGATTGAGAAGAGAATAGGCAATCATGAGCTGAGGCAACTAACAAGGGATCTTTATGAGGTAGAATCATAAATTGTGGGTTACTCATTTGCTGCAAAGCCCTGTCTTTTTCAAGGGTCCTCAACCTTTAGCATCTTTCACTCTACCAGCTACCTTATCAAAGAAACTCACTTACAACAGAGGAAAGCAAAAAGCACACTGTATCCAAGAAGTCCATCTCTATGTTTGCAGGCCTTCTATTTTTACATTTACCACTTATGGTAAAAATTTAGAAATGTAAATACTGTAACAATGTTTGGTAACAAATTCACTGCAATGCCTTTAGAACATAGCCAACCAAAGCAATGTAAAAATCATTGAGAGTAAATAATAATTTGACTGCAACTAAAAAACACAGATATAATACACAACAAAGAAGGAGATGAGGAATCAGTGTATCTCATATAGATGATTTCTAGAACGAAGGAAATAATAACTGCTATAATTTATTGAGAACTTCCTGTTCTTAGCATTTTACATGGATTTTTATCCTGTCTGTAACCTTCTGCAGTAGGTATTAATATTATCTCTTTTTTACAGATGGGAAAACCAAGGCACCGAATGACTCAGTAATTAAGTAATTTGCCCAAGCACTGACTCCAGTGCCTGTGTGCAAATTCCAGGCCCAGCTAGTCACTCTGTGTTATCTTAGATGATGAACATGACCCATACTGAGATCCATTACTCTAAATACTACCCCAAAACCAGACATGGCAATACCAGAACAGCAATGATAAGGTTGCTGATAAGGCCCTTCAGTTTTCATTTTATGACAATACCTGGTGGTATTTATTCATTCATTCAAAACGTACTTTTTGACCATTTACTATGTGTCTGACACTGTTATAGGCACCAGAGATAAAAGAGCAAACAAAACTGGCAAAACTCCTGCCCTCATGGAGCACACTTTCAATGGAGAAAAACAGGTGGTAAGTGAAACAAGTAGAATAGGCAGTACATTGGAATAGTGATAAGTGCCATGGAGAAAAATCAAATAGCAGAGGCAAATATGGGTATTTGGAGATGAACTTGAAGTTTTGGATAGGCTAGCCAGGAAAGATCTCACTGAGAAGGTGATATTACATTTAAAAACCTAAAGGATCGGAGGGACCATGAGAATATTAGGTGTATCAATATCGAGTAATAGTTTACCTTCCTGCTCACCCATAAAACCAAATAAAACACATGATTTTACTTAGAACATCAAGCTCTTTGAGCCTAGTGAGAGCTAAATCATATACTGATCATGACTGTGTGCCAGGCCTCATTCTAAGCATTGTGAAAGATGCAGAGATAAAAGCTACAACTCCAGCCCCTGTCAAGCTGGGGTTGTCAGAGAGAAAAGCATATGAAATCTAGCTTTATTAGAAGAAAGGGGGCAATACATTTTTAAAGAGAGGAACAAAACAGTTCTATGGAAAGGACAATTAGATCAAGGGGAAGGGAATGGGGTGAGGGAGGTAAGAGTTGCAAAGAGCTCATACATAGTTTGGAGAAACAAATGGAACAGCATATACAGAGGTACAGATTGGGAAGCAGAGGGAGGTTAGCTATGACATTGCCAGAAGACTGGCGGGGGGTGGAGGCTGGGGGCCAGGAGCAGTAGTGAGCTAGAGCAGATCAGTGAGGAAGGTAAGGGGAGGTAAAAATATATCCAATTTGGTTACTTCTTGTCATGAAAACAAAGACATCAAATGATTTGGATTAATTGGCTTATGTGATTAGGTGGCTTAATACAATATAAAACCGTTTTAAATCCGTAGAGGAATTATGTGAGCTATAAATAAGTAAATAAGTACATTCTGCACCAGATGACTGAAGAAGACAAGTCTCCTTCTGTGACCACAAAAACTGCTTCACTGTCTCTGAAAATCTGAGCTGAGTCTACATCAATGGTGATGGTCACTCAGGTCTTTGGAGCTGTGGGACATGGTCTTGATGTGAGATGACCTGAATTGTGTGACATTTGGGAGGTCACTTAACCTTCTTGCACCTTGCCTCCCTAGCTGAACAATGTGGTTGATCGGTACAGTGCCTGCCTCTTAGGACCACATATGGATTCAGTGTAGACTTGGATGTGGAAATTGCCTTGTAAGCTCTGGAATACTGCTTTACCATCAATAGTCACTGTCTGCATTCCCATGAAACTTTGCTTTTCCTAATCTGATTTATATGGAAAAAGCAAAACAAAACAAACAAAACAAGAGAGTTAGAGATTGCCGGGAACTTCTCTACCTCATGTATTTAGCTGTTTCTAAGGAAAAATCTTAGAATCTCTATTTTCTCATTTATAAAATGGGGTCTAAAATATCACACTAAGATGTGGTAAGGTTTGAATAAAATAATGCAGCTGGCATACTGTGGAGCTTAATAAATGAGTATTTCTGTTTACTTTTTTGAGGGTCTTAAGTAAAGCTCCAAAGGACCATGTATTTCCCCCAAAGCAGGGAGATGGATGCAATCTATAAGACTGTGTTTCATTCTGGAGCAAGTAAGGGAGAAAAAAAATGGCCTGCTGGTAAGGCACTCTGAAGGTTTATAGACACCAGCTAGAAGGAGGCTATTGTCAACACAATTCTTCATTCTCCAGCCTGGAGGTCTTCATCTTGAAATGACTGTCATGCACAACCTTTTGGAGTCCCTGGCCCTTCTTTGAGTCAGCTCAAATAAACTTCATTGGGCATCTCTCACGTTCTAATCACAACATAAGTGCTAAGATATAGACAAAGTTAAAATCCAGGGAAGCTCAGGATACTGTTGCAGTGGGGTAAATGCAGGGTTCTGGGGACCCAGAGGAGAGCCTCATAATCCAGCCTAAGGAATCCTGGAAGAGATTTCACAAGAGTTGAAACCAGTGCTGAATCTTTGAAATTTAAGTTTGACAGAGCAAGAAAAGGAGAAAAAAGAGGGAATTGTTTAAGCAGAAGTATGGAGTATCAAAATAGCAGCATATGGGCATGTGTGCGTGTGTGTGTGTGTGTGTGTGTGTGCACGTGTGCATGTGCGTGTGTGTGTGTGTGTGCACGTGTGCATGTGCGTGTGTGTGTGTGTTTGTGTTTGTGTGTGTGTAATTTGTACCTTGAGAGGGCAAGGTTAGAGAAAGTTGAATTTTAAAAATTTTCTCTGAAACTTCCAAATTGCTTCCCCGACTTCCCTCCAGTTTTTTACAGACCCTTCTAAGAGCTGCTGTTCTTATAACTCTGTTCTTTTGGGGAAGAAAGTGACTTGTCCTGACCTTATAAGAGAACAGCTTTCAGCCAAATTGTGATTCACTCCTCCAGGCCCCAGCTGACAGTTTGTGATTAGACCAAACACCAATCCCTGCACTGTGGCTCAACTCACTCTCATAGCATCACGCCAATTCATGGGCTGACAAACCCTTTGAGATCAGACATCCAAAGTAGTGAGCAAAGTTGCCATTTACAGGAGGGAGGGAGAGTCAACCAATACAGTGTTCCCTTTTCTCTTCTTCATGCTCTCTGATGCCAAGTTTCTAATTTTATAGGCAAGTGGTGAATCTCCCTGAAAATAAAATAAATTCCCTATAAGGGAGCTTACTGCTTTACTGCAGTGGAATTTTTAAGTACATAAATGTCTCATGTATTCCAAATTGTCCAGAGGTTTACAGGAGTAAGAGTATTTTAGTATACTGAGCATTAGCGATGTGCCAAGCAATGAGCTAAAGCCTCTAAATTTATGTTATCTTATTTACTTCTCACTCCATCCTATGCATTTAAAATACATTTTCCATTATACAGAAGGAAGCTGAATATCAGAGAGGTTAAGGAATTTTCCCACTGCACAGCTAGAGAAGAGAAGAGCTATGAATTAAACTGTCTCTTACCACAGAACCTACCCTCCCTCAGAGCCTTAGTCTTTCTACATAGCTGTAGACAATTCAGCAACTTCAAAGCTTTCTTATTCATTTTAGTTTTTGAAAGCAATCATCATAAATCATATCATACCTTTTCTAATGTTCCTATATAGGCAAGGTACAACATAAATGAACCTGTAATGCTGTAATTATTTTTTGCAAAACTATTTTTTGCATCTATTCTGAAATCACTATGTCTTGCTTGTTTGGCTAGCTTATATAGGATCATTGGCTTTTTCATGCAGTCATATTGCTAGCTGTGTCTGCCTCTTGCAAATCCTCTCAGTTTCTTTACATGTGCTGCTTCTAAACTATGTTAGACTATAAACAAAATACCTTGCCTCCTTGAGCATGTCTGAAACAAGGTAAAAAGATTGAATGATAATTGGAGTGTTTGGACTATTTGGAGATCATGGGAAATTTAATGCATACACCCATGAGGGTGGTTATACAGTAGTTAATAGGACATATCTTGGTGATGACAGTTCTTTCTGTTTTCATCTCAGGACTGAGTAAGGAATCCATTCTTCCTATTGAAAGGATCAAAAGCAAACTTCGCTCCCACTTCCACCTCCACAGCCACTGCAGACAATTAAAGCCATTGGTTGTAGCATGCTCGGGTTAGAGATGGACAGCAGCAGGCCTCATAAACACACACAGGGAAAAGCCATTTCCCTTGAAATTATTCATAAGCAGTGGTCATTTTGCAGAGCATATTGGGAGAAATGCAAACCCTCCTCAGGAATACCACTGTTGAAGAATACAATTAAGAATCTAAGCAGGACTAATATTTTTCCTCAAATACTAAGACACCTATTATTAAAGTTATAGTTAAATACAAACTTGCAAGGGAAAAAAACCAGTCAGCTCATGAAAGAGAAGGAGATGACAAGACATATGCAGTGCAGGAATAAAAGAAATACAGAACACATGGAATACATACCATTCTTTAGCTACATGTGGCCACAAGTTTCCACAAATTTCTTATTGTGAAAGAATTGAGAGAACATACTAGAACTCTACTGAATGCCTTGGGATGTTTATGTTGAGGCTTCCTATATGGTCACTTGTGGTGTATACACATGAATACACATGTGGTGTATTCATTATTATTAAGCCCTCTAACTTTTCCATACATCCTAATTTTGAGACTCTCTCCCACTGTCATGACAATGATCCGAACTTGATCACCCCTATTTGACCACTGCTATCAAATTTTAATTCCTAGAATAGGCCAAAAGAAATGAATAGACCCAATTAGAAAGATTTCCTTAATCTTAATTTTGCCTCAATGTGTGACACATTAAACAGGGACCTTTAACTAATCTGACAAGAAGCCTTTAATTTTCTGGATTTTTTGTAGATGAGACAACCCTAGCTTTATAAAGCTGATGGTAGGTACTCAGTAAATACGGCTGCTCTCGTTTGAAGTGAAATACAACGGAACCACAATGTTCAAGAATTCAGTGAGATTCACTGAACATTATTATTTATCTCTCTCAAATGATCTTAGTAAAATAATTAAAGTTCATTTTCAGTTGAACCTCGAAGGAAAGAAAGTTATTTTTTTCAGCAGTAGGGCTCTGTAGTTCTCACTGAAGAGCTGTGGTATGGTAGATTCTGAGAGACATTTTCCGAGGCTCCCTAGCTCCTAAAAAGAAGAAATCTTTCCACATCGCCCAGATGCAGAAAAAAATATGCAGACCCCCAAGAACTTAAGAAAAACATTCATTAAGACGGACTGTCAAAATAGTCAGCTCACAACCAAATTTAGGAATTTCACAAACAGTCATGGGGTGACAGAAGCAAAAGAAAGAATGACAGTTCTGACAGGCTTTTTTTCCATCAGTAAACTGCCCATGGGTGTCCTGGCCGCTGGCTTCAGTGTTGAGGCACTCCTGAGGGACTGGCATTCAGGAGAGGAGAGGAGGTGGTCATAATTGCTGCATGTCATTAAAGTATGCACTTGTCCATATGGCTCTTCTTTCTGTTGTGGGTTATTTATATCCCTTCGAATCTTCACTACCAAAGCTAATCTATACCACATCAGTAAAACATTCCTAGGCCTTTGAGTTTCCTTCATTCATTTCCAGGAGGCAGGGCTGCTAATGGAGCCGAAGGCTGAGTCAGCACAGACATACTTATAGTTTTGTTAGTTAATATTAAACAGGATTCTGAAGAGACTGTCTTTTTTCCACTGGATATTTTTTCCTGCTTTGTTGAAGATTTTTGACCATAGAGTTGTGAGTCCATATCTGGACTCTCTACTCTCTTTTCATTCTCTAAAGCCTTCCTGCATGATCTCATCCCCCTTGTGGCTTTAATTTTTTAATTTTTTTTGCTTTGGCTTTTGTGAGGTCCTTTAAAAAAGAGCATGGCCTGTTTCTGACCCTGTCAAAGTGATACATCTTTCTTTTGAACTTCTTAAAATTCCATTCTTCTATTGTTTCATTTGGTAACTTCTTGTTTTGTTTCTTTTTTTCCCTAGCTTGAGATATAATGGGCACACAACATTGTATAAGTTTAAGGAAGGCAAGTGTTGATTTGATACATTTACATATTACAAAGTGATTATCACCATAGCCTTAGCTACCACCTCCATCCTGTCACATAGTAACTATTTCTTTTCTTTTCTTTTCTTTTCTTTCTTTCTTTCTTTCTTTCTTTCTTTCTTTCTTTCTTTCTTTCTTTCTTTCTTTCTTTTTTTGTTATGAGATCAGTTTAGTTCTACTCTCTCAGCAACATTCAAATATATGATACAGTATAATGAGCTACCATCACCATGCTGTACATTAGCTCTCCAAACTTGTTAACCTTATTTGATTACTGTTGATAAGATCCTACTTTATGCCATGCCCAGTGCTAGGCACTGAGACTAAAAGAGGAATGGGACACAGTTCCTGCCTAGGAGAGTTCTAGCTCCTCCACTAGCTGGCCCGGTGAACTTGCTTATCATGTTTAACCTCTTGGTTTCCTTGTCTATAAATTGGAAATAAAAAGAACCAATTTATAAGTTAATGAAAGGAATAAACAAGATATTACATTTAAGGTATTTACTACAGTGCCTCACACATCATAAGCATTCATACACAGTAGCTACTATCATTTGAATTATTATAGTGAATATTTTATTAAAGGCTACTCCAACACTGTCTCTGTTAAAATAGCTTCACCAATTTTGCCAGTTGAAAAAAATTTCTCCTTTCCCTTTTCTTAGTACTTTGCATCCTGAATTACTACTGATTCCATTCATCTTTGTTAAAGATAATTGCATCTATATCTTTCATTTCCACTAAACTGTGAGCTGCTTGAGGGCAAAGGCCTTTTCTTATTTACTTCCACTCATTCATTATTCATCACATACTCATTCTTTTGACAAGCATACATTAACCATCTGTTACATACCAAGAACTATACTAGCCACTGGAAATAGAGCAAAGAACAACAAAACCATAGTCTAGTCCTTGTTATCAAGTTAGGTGGTAGAGATAAATAAATAGGCAGGTGATCACTGACCAGCCTATAAAGGGAGTGGACATAGGGATTTATTAGAATAAACAGGAGGGACAAAAACTCAGACCAAAGGAGTCAGAGAAAATGCTATGGAGGAAATAGCATATCCACTTAATTCTGAAGCGCATGTGGGAGTTAGCTTTAGGACAGGGTGAAAGGGGCAAGGAAAAGTAGCCCAACAAATCAAAGACTCAGAGGTGAGAGAAAGCACGGTGTATTCAGGGAACTAAAAAGTTTTTTATACCACAGGAAGAACTTGAGAGGAGTACGATGAGTTAAAGAGACAGGTGAACACTAGATCATGCAAGACCTTGCAGGCCAAGTTAAAATAAGAATATGGGAATATTCTTAATATTAATTCTTAGTATGCCAAGTTAAATTAAGAATATGGGAAGTTACCAGGTAGGTTTAAATAGAAGAGTGATATCATGATCATTTAGACTAGAGAAGTAGGGGGAAGAGGACATTTTTTAAATCAATAGAACTCAGTGACTAAGTCCTGTTGCTTTTGAGGATGGAGGAGTGAAAGGAGTCACAGATGACTCAAAGGTTTCTGGCTCTGGCAACTGGACGTAAGTGATCACAGAATTTCCTGAGCTGATTCAAACAAACAAACAAAAAAAGAGGTAGTTTTGAATCTGAAGAAAGATAATGAGTTATGTTTTAAAACACAATTGATGAGTCTGTGGGACATCACAGTGGAAATAATAAGAGGGAAGTTGGACAGAAAGGGCTGGATTTCCAGAGAAAGACAAGGAGGAAGCACAGATTGGGGATCCTGCTACAGAGAGATGATAATTAAAGCCACAAGGGGGATGAGATAATGCAGGAAGGCTTTAGAGAATGAAAAGAGAGTAGAGAGTCCAGATATGGACTCACAGCTCTATGGTCAAAAAATCTTCAACAAAGCAAGAAAAAATATCCAGTGGAAAAAAGACAGTCTCTTCAATAAATGGTGCTGGGAAAAATGGACAGCCATGTGTGGAAGAATGAAACCTGACCATTCTCTTACACCATACACAAAGATAAACTCGAAATGGATAAAAGACCTCAAAATGAGGCAGGAATCGACCAAAATTCTAGAGGAGAACATAGATGGTAACCTCTTTGACATCGACCATAGCAACTTCTTTCAAGACATGCCTCCAAAGGAAACAAAAGCAAAAATGAACTTTTGGGACTTCATCAAGATCAAAAGCTTCTGCAAAGCAGAGGAAACAGTCAACAAAACAAGAGGCAGACCATGGAACAGGAGAGGTTTTTTTTTTTAGATTTTTATTTATTTATTTGACAGGCAAATCACAAGTGGGCAGAGAGGCAGACAGAGAGAGAGGAGGAAGCAGGCTCCCCACTGAGCAGAGAGCCCAATGTGGGGCTCGATCCCAGGACCCTGGGATCATGACCTGAGCCAAAGGCAGAGGCTTTAACCCAGTGAGCCACCTACGTGCCCCAGGAGAAGATATTCTCAGATGACACTACAAAGCACTGATATACAAGATCTATAAAGAACTCCTCAAACTCAACAACCAAAAAACAGATAATCATGTCAAAAAATGGGTAGAAGACATAAACAGACACTTCTCCTAGAAGGCATACACAAATGGCTAATAGACACATGAAAAAAATGTTCATCAACCTTAGCCATCAGAGAAATTCAAATCAATCTTATTAATTCCTTCAAAGAACCAGCTCTTAGTTTCATTGATTTTTTCTATTGTTTTTTTTTTTTTTTTTTTGTTGTTGCTGTTGTTTGTTTGTTTCTAGTTCATTGATTTCTGATTTGATCTTTGTGATTTCTCTTCTGCTGGGTTTAGGGTTTCTTTGTTCTTTCTCCAGCTCCTTTAGGTGTAGAGTTAGGTTGTGTATTTGAGACCTTTATTGTTTCTTCAGAAAGGCTTGTATCGCTATATATTTTCCTCTTTTTCCTATCAGGACTGCCTTTGCTGTGTCCCACAGATTCTGAACTGTTGTGTTTTCATTATCATTTGTTTCCATGAATTTTTTCAATTCTTCTTTAATTTCCTGGTTGACCCATTCATTCTTTAGAAGGATGCTGTTTAGTCTCCATGTATCTGGGTTCTTTCCAGATTTCCTCTTGTGACTGAGTTCTAGCTTCAGAGCATCATGGTCTGAAAATATGCAGGGAATGATCCCAATCTTTTGATACTGGTTGAGACCTG
Organism: Mustela nivalis; assembly: GCF_964662115.1. Classification (NCBI taxonomy): domain Eukaryota; kingdom Metazoa; phylum Chordata; class Mammalia; order Carnivora; family Mustelidae; genus Mustela; species Mustela nivalis. The sequence continues at coordinate 36,584,048 of NC_139029.1, forward strand.
ATTTATGACCCAGGATGTGATCTATTCTGGAGAATGTTCCATGTGCACTGGAGAAGAATGTGTATTCTGTTGCTTTCAGATGGAATGTTCTGAATATATCTGTGGTGTCCATCTGGTCCAGTGTGTCATTTAAGGCCCTTATTTTCTTGTCGATCTTTTGCTTGGATGATCTCTCTGTTTCACTGAGGGGGGTGTTAAAGTCCCCTACTATTATTGTATTATTGTTGATGTGTTTCTTTGATTCTGTTATTAATTGGTATATATATATATATATATATATATATATATATATATATATAATCTCCCCCATGTTAGGGGCATAGATATTTAAAATTGTTAGATATTCTTGTTGGACAGACCCTTTGAGTATGATATAGTGTCCTTCCTCATCTCTTATTATAGTCTTTGGCTTAAAATCTAATTGATCTGATCTAAGGATTGCCATTCCTGCTTTCTTCTGATGTCCATTAGCATGGTAAATCCCTTTCCACCCCCTCACTTTATATCTGGAGGTGTCTTCAGGTCTAAAATGAGTTTCTTGTAGGCAACATATAGATGAGATTTGTTTTTTTATCCATTCTGATACCCTGTGTCTTTTGATTGGGGCATGTAGCCCATTTACATTCAGGGTAACTATTGAGAGATAAGAATTTAGAGCCATTGTATTGCCTGTAAGGTGACTGTTACTGTATATTGTCTCTGTTCCTTTCTGATCTACTATTTTTAGGGTCTCTCTTTGCTTAGAGGACCCTTTCAATATTTCCTGTAGAGCTGGTTTGGTGTTTGTAAATTCTTTCAGTTTTTATTTGCCCTGGAAGCTTTTTATCTCTCCTTCTATTTTCAATGATAGCCCAGCTGGATATAGTATTCTTGGCTGCATGTTTTTCTCATTTAGTGCTCTGAATATATCATGCCAGTTCTTTCTGGCCTGCCTGGTCTCTGTGGATAAATCCACTGCCAATCTAATATTTTTACCATTGTATGTTGCAGACGTCTTTTCCCAGGCTGCTTTCAGGATTTTCTCTTTGTTGCTAAGACTTGTAAGTTTTACTAGTAGGTGACAGGGTGTGGACCTATTCTTATTGATTTTGAGGGGAGTTCTCTGTGCCTCCTGGATTTTGATGCTTGTTCCCTTTGTCATATTAGGGAAGTTCTCTACAATAATTCTCTCCAAGGGAAATTCAAATCAAAACCACATCAAGAGACCACCTTACACTAGTTAGAACGGTAAAAACTGACAAGGCAAGAAATAACAAGTGTTGGAGAGGTTGTGGAGAAAAGTGAACCCTCTTACACTGTAGGTGGGAATGCTAGCTGGTGCAGCCACTTGTAAATCAGTGTGGAGATTTCTTAAGAAATTAAAAATAGAGCTACCCCCAAGATGGCGGAGAAGTAGCAGGCTGAGACTACTTCAGATAGCAGGAGATCAGCTAGATAGCTTATCTAAAGATTGCAAACACCTACAAATCCATCGACAGATCAAAGAGAAGAAGAACAGCAATTCTAGAAACAGAAAATCAACCACTTTCTGAATGGTAGGACTGGCGGAGAAGTGAATCCAAAGCGATGGGAAGATAGACTCCAGGGGGAGGGGCCGGCTCCCAGCAAGCGGCAGAGCAACAGAGCACAAAATCAGGACTTTTAAAAATCTGTTCTGCTGAGGGTCATTGCTCCAGAGGCTAAACCAGGGTGAAGCCCATGCGGGGTCATTGTGGCCTCAGGTCCCGCACGGTCACAGAAGAATCGGGGGTGTCTGAGTGTTGCAGAACTTACAGTTATTAGAATGGGGAAGCTGGCTACAGAGACAGAGCCAACAGGGAGCTCACAGCTCGGGGTTACCTTGAACTTGTCAAAGGCTCGGTGAGGTCAGAGCGTGGCTGGAGATCAGGCAGACAGGAGTTACTGGGCGCTGTCCTCTGAGGGCCCACTGAGGAGTGGGGCCCTGCGCTCTTGGTTCCTCCAGGCCAGAGACCAGGAGGCCGCCATTTTATTCCCGCCTCCCAAACTCTAAGGAAAGCAATCAGGGAACAAAAGCTCCTGAAAGCAAACCCGAGCGGATTACTCAGCCCAGCCCCTGGTAAGGGCGGTGCAGTTTCGCCTGGGGCAAAGGCACTTGAGAATCACTACACCAGGCCCCTCCCCCAGATGATCAACAAGAAAGCCAGCCAAGACCAAGTTCACTGACCAGGGAGTGCAGTTTCAATACCAAGGAGAGCAGCAGAATTCCAGAGGAGAAGAAAGCAAAGCACGTAACTCATGGCTTTCTCCCTATGATTCTTTAGGCTTGCAGTTAATTTAATTTTTTTCTTTTTCATTTTTTTCTCTTCTTCTGCTAAAATTTTTTTTAAGTTTTACCCTTTTCTTTTTAAAAGTGTTTTTAACTAGTTTATCTAATATATATTTTTCCTTTTTATACTTTTCTTTATTCATTTCTTTTCTTAATTCTTTTCTTTTCTTTTTTCTTTTTCTTTCTTTCTTTCTGAACCTCTTTTTATCCCCTTTCTCCCCCCTCATGATTTGGGATCTCTTCTGATTTCGTTAAAGCTTATTTTCCTGGGGTTGTTGCCACCCTTTTAGTATTTTACTTGCTCCTTCATATACTCTTAGCTGGACAAAATGACAAGACGTAAAAATTCAACACAAAAAAAAGAACAAGAGGCAGTACTGAAGGCTAGGGACCTAATCAATACAGACATTGGTAATATGTCAGATCTAGAGTTCAGAATGACAATTCTCAAGGTTCTAGCCGGGCTCGAAAAAGGCATGGAAGATAAGAGAGAAACCCTCTTGGGAGATATAAAAGCCCCTTCTGGAGAAATAAAAGAACTAAAATTTAACCAAGTTGAAATAAAAAGTGCTATTAATGAGGTGCAATAAAAAATGGAGGCTCTCACTGCTAGGATAGATGAGGCAGAAGAAAGAATTAGTGATATAGAAGACCAAATGACAGGCAATAAAGAAGCTGAGCAAAAGAGGGACAAACAGCGACTGGACCACGAGGGGAGAATTTGAGAGATAAGTGACACCATAAGACAAAACAACATTAGAATAATTGGGATTCCAGAAGAAGAAGAAAGAGAGAGGGGAGCAGAAGGTATACTGGAGAGAATTATTGGGGAGAATTTGCCCAATATGGCAAAGGGAACAAGCATCAAAATTTAGGAGGTTCAGAGAACACCCCTCAAAATCAATAAGAATAGGCCTACAACCCATCACCTACTAGTAAAACTTACAAGTCTTAGCAACAAAGAAAATCCTGAAAGCAGCCTGGGAAAAGAAGTCTGTAACATACAATGGTAAAGATATTAGATAGGCAGCAGACTTATCCACAGAGACTTGGCAGGCCAGAAAGAGCTGGCATTATATATTCAGAGCACTAAATGAGAAAAACATGCAGCCAAGAATACTATATCCAGCTAGGCTATCATTGAAAACAGAAGGAGAGATAAAAAGTTTCCAGGACAAACAAAAACTGAAAGAATTTGCAAACACCAAACCAGCTCTACAGGAAATATTTAAAGAGGTCCTCTAAGCAAAGAGAGAGCCTATAAGTGGTAGATCAGAAAAGAACAGAGACAATATACAGTAACAGTCACCTTACAGGCAATACAATGGCACTAAATTCGTATCTCTCAATAGTTACCCTGAATGTTAATGGGCTAAATGCCCCAATCAAAAGACACAGGGTATCAGAATGGATAAAAAAACAAATCCCATCTATATGTTGCCTCCAAGAAACTCATTTTAAGTCCAAAGACACCTCCAGATTTAAAGTGAGGGGGTGAAAAGTATTTACCATGCTAATGGACATCAGAAGAAAGCAGGAATGGCAATCCTTACATCAGATCAATTAGATTTTAAGCCAAGACTATAATAAGAGATGAGGAAGGACACTATATCATACTCAAAGGGTCTGTCCAACAAGAAGATCTAACAGTTTTAAATATGTATGCCCACAATGTGGGAGCAGCCAACTATATAAACCAATTAATAACAAAATCAAAGAAACACATCAACAGTAATACAATAATAGTAGGGGACTTTAACACTCCACTCACGGAAATGGACAGATCATCCAAGCAAAAGATCAACAAGGAAATAAAGGCCTTAAATGACACACTGGACCAGATGGACATCACAGATATATTCAGAACATTTCATCCCAAAGCAACAGAATACACATTCTTCTCCAGTGCACATGGAACATTCTCCAGAATAGATCACATCCTTGGTCCCAAATCAGGACTCAACTGGCATCAAACGATTGGGATCATTCCCTGCATATTTTCAGACCACAATGCTCTGAAGCTAGAACTCAATCACAAGAGGAAATCTGGAAAGAACCCAAATACATGGAGACTAAACAGCATCTTTCTAAAGAATGAATGGGTCAACCAGGAAATTAAAGAAGAATTGAAAAAAATCATGGAAACAAATGATAATGAAAACACAACAGTTCAAAATCTTTGGGACACAACAATGGCAGTCCTGAGAGGAAAATATATAGCGGTACAAGCCCTTCTCAAGAAACAAGAAAGGTCTCAAGTACACAACCTAACCCTACACCTAAAGGAGCTGGAGAAAGAACAAGAAAGAAACCCTAAACCCAGAAGGAGAAGAGAAATCATAAATATCAGAGCAGAAATCAATGAAATAGAAACCAAAAAAACAATAGAACAAATCAACGAAACTAAGAGCTGGTTCTTTGAAAGAATTAACAAAATTGATAAACCCCTGGCCATACTTATCAAAAAGAAAAGAGAAAGGACCCAAACAAATAAAATCATGAATGAAATAGGAGAGATTACAACTAATACCAAAGAAATATACACAATTATAAGAACATAATATGAGCAACTCTACGCCAACAAATTTGACAATCTGGAAGAAATGGATGCATTCCTAGAAACATATAAACTACAACAACCGAACCAGGAAAACATAGAAAGCCTGAACAGACCCATAACCAGTAAGGAGATTGAAACAGTCATTAAAAATATCCAAACAAACAGGGGTGCCTAGGTGCCTCAGCGTGTTAAAAATCTCCAAACAAACAAAAGCCCAGGGCCAGACGGCTTGCCGGGGGAATTCTACCAAACATTTAAAGAAGAACTAATTCCTATTCTCCTGAAACTGTTCCAAAAAATAGAAATGGAAGGAAAACTTCCAAACTCATTTTATGAGGCCAGCATCACCTTGGTCCCCAAACCAGACAAGGATACCATCAAAAAAGAGAGCTATAGACCAATATCCTTGATGAACACAGATGTGAAAATTCTCACCAAAATACTAGCCAATAGGATTCAACAGTACATTAAAAGGATTATTCACCACGACCAAGTGGGATTTATTCCAGGGCTGCAAGGTTGGTTCAACATCCGCAAATCAATCAATGTGATACAACACATCAATAAAAGAAAGAACAAGAACCATATGATACTATCAATAGATGCTGAAAAAGCATTTGACAAAGTACAGCATCCCTTCCTGATCAAAATTCTTCAAAGTGTAGGGATAGAGGGCACATACCTCAATATTATCAAAGCCATTTATGAAAAACCCACCGCAAATATCATTCTCAATGGAGAAAAACTGAAAGCTTTTCTGCTAAGGTCAGGAACATGGCAGGGATGTCCATTATCACCACTGCTATTTAACATAAAACTAGAAGTCCTAGCCTCAGCAATCAGACAACAAAAGGAAATTAAAGGCATCCAAATCGGCAAAGAAGAAGTCAAACTATCACTCTTTGCAGATGATATGATACTATATGTGGAAAACCCAAAAGACTCCACTCCAAAACTGCTAGAACTTGTACAGGAATTCAGTAATGTGTCAGGATATAAAATCAATGCATAGAAATCAGTTGCATTTCTCTACACCAACAACAAGACAGAAGAAAGAGAAATCAAGGAGTCAATCCCATTTACAATTGCACCCCAAACCATAAGATACCTAGGAATAAACCTAACCAAAGAGGCACAGAATCTATACTCAGAAAAGTATAAAGTACTCATGAAAGAAATTGAGGAAGACACAAAGAAATGGAAAAATGTTCCATGCTCCTGGATTGGAAGAATAAATATTGTGAAAATGTTTATGCTACCTAAAGCAATCTACACATTTAATGCAATTCCTATCAAAGTACCATCCATCTTCTTCAAAGAAATGGAACAAATAATCCTAAAACTTATATGGAACCAGAAAAGACCTCAAATAGCCAAAGGGATATTGAAAAAGAAAGCCAAAATTGGTGGCATCACAATTCCAGACTTCAAGCTCTATTACAAAGCTGTCATCATCAAGGCAGCATGGTACTGGCACAAAAGCAGACACATAGATCAATGGAACAGAATAGAGAGCCCAGAAATAGACCCTCAACTCTATGGTCAACTAATCTTCAACAAAACAGGAAAGAATGTCCAATGAAAAAAAGACAGCCTCTTCAATATATGGTGTTGAGAAAATTGGACAGCCACATGCAGAAAAATGAAATTGGACCATATCCTTACACCACACACGAAAATAGACTCAAAATGGATGAAGGACCTCAATGTGATAAAGGAATCCATCAAAATCCTTGAGGAGAACACAGGCAGCAACCTCTTTGTACTCATCCACAGCCATATCTTCCTAGGAACATCGCCAAAGGCAAGGGAAGCAAGGGCAAAAATGAACTATTGGGATTTTATCAAGATCAAAAGCTTTTGCATAGCAAAGGAAACAGTTAACAAAAGCAAAAGACAACTGACAGAATGGGAGAAGATATTTGCAAACGACATATCAGATAAAGGAATAGTGTCCAAAATCTATAAAGAACTTAGCAAACTCAACACCCAAAGAACAAACAATCCAATCAAGAAATGGGCAGAGGACATGAACAAGCATTTCTGCAAAGAAGACATCCAGATGGCCAACAGACCCATGAAAAAGTGCTCCATATCACTCGGCATCAGGGAAATACAAATCAAAACCACAATGAGATATCACCTCACACCAGTCAGAATGGCTAAAATTAACAAGTCAGGAAATGACAGATGCTGGCGAGCATGCGGATAAAGGGGAATCCTCCTACACTGTTGGGAATGCAAGCTGGTGCAACCACTCTGGAAAACAGCATGGAGGTTCCTCAAAATGTGTAAAATAGAGCTGCCCTATGACCAAGCAATTGCACTACTGGGTATTTACCCTAAAGATACAAACATAGTGATCCAAAGGGACACATGCCCCCAAATGTTTATAGCAGCAATGTCCACAATAGCCAAACTATGGAAAGAACCTAGATGTCCATCAACAGATGAATGGATCAAGAAGAGGTGGTATGTATATATACACAATGGAATACTATGCAGCCATCAAAAGAAATGAAATCTTGCCATTTGTGACGTGGATGGAACTAGAGTGTATCATGTTTAGCGAAATAAGTCAAGCGGAGAAAGACAACTATCATATGATCTCCCTGATATGAGGAAGTGGTAATGCAACATGGGGGCTTAAGGGGGTAGGAGAAGAATAAATGAAACAAGATAGGATTGGGAGGGAGACAAAACATAAGTGACTCTTAATCTCACAAAACAAACTGAGGGTTGCTGGGGGGAGGGGGGTTGGGAGAAGAGGGGAGGTGTTATGGATATTGGGGAGGGTATGTGCTTTGGTGAGTGCTGTGAAGTGTGTAAACCTGGTGATTCACAGACCTGTACCCCTGGGGATAAAAATATATTATATTTTTATAAAAAATAAAAAATAAAAAAAAATAGAGCTACCCGATGACCCTGCAATTGCACTACTGGGTTTTTGCCCTAAAGATACAGATGCAGTGAAAAGAAGGGCCATATGTACCTCAATGTTCATAGCAGCAATGTCCACAATAGCTAAACTGTGGAAAGAGCCAATATGCCCTTCAACAGATGAATGGATAAAGATATGGTTCATATATACAATGGAATATTATGTCTCCATCAGAAAGGATGAATATACCAACTTTTGTATCAACATGGATAGGTCTGGAGGAGATTATGTTGAGTAAAATAAATCAAGCAGAGAGTATCAGTTATCATATGGTTTCACTTGTGGAGCATAAGGAATAACATGGAGGACATTAGGAGAAGGAAAGGAAAAGTGAATTGGGGGAAATTGGAGGGGGAGATGAAACACAAGAGATTGTGGACTTTGAGAAATGAACTGAGGGTTTTGGAAGGGGGGGATGGGTGAGGCTGGTGGTGGGTATTAAGGAGGGCATGTATTGCATAGAGTACTGGGTGTGGTGCATAAGTAATGAATCTTGGAACACTGAAAAAATAAAATTAAATTAAAAAAAAAAAAAAGAAAGGCAGTCTAGGGAGGTACCCTGACAAATTCTAACATCTCAACAGTATAGTGGCTAGAAAGGATACTGGAAAAGTATGGCCAGAGACACAGAAGGGCACCTAGCAGAAGGCTATGACACACAAACCCATGGGAAATACCTTTTCCAAAGAAGGGAATGGTCAGCAGTGTCATAATAAAAACCAGATCACCACTTAATGACCTTGGCCTGAGAAGTTTCAGGCCAAGGGGAGGAGAAACCAGACTATGAAGGGTTGAGAAATGGGTGGGGAACAAGGAAGTGCAAATAGCAAGTGTAATAAATCCTTTTAGGGAATTTTGGCTATGAGGGGGAATGGAGAGGGAACCATAGAGGGAGAGGGAAATAAGGAGAGTGCGAGAGAGAACCTACAAGAGACATGGAGTTGAAGAAGTTATTTTTGTTTTGCTTTAACATGGAAGAGATTTCAGCATGTGTTAGGTGCTGATGTGAAAGTAGTAGTTCTTGCTCACAGAATATGCATGTAATTAATGATATGTTTATAAAGTGTTCTGTTGTTCCTTCTTTCAGCAGTCTTGTGAGGCGGTGGGGGGGGGATGGACCACTTTTTAAATGGATATTGTTCAATAAATGAGGTGAGTCAAGCAATAAGAGAGAAAGTTTGCCAAAAGCCACACAGTAGGTTAGTGTGGAGCCAGCCTGGAGCCTAGGTCATGTGTCTAGGTAGAAATGTGACCACCAGTGACTTGTGATACCAGATGCCTAGATTCTCTGAGACAACCAGTAATTTCTCCATCATGGATTTTCTTCTTCATCCAAATCTCTTTTATTGCACCTATCATACCGCAGAGTAATGATTTCTTTCCTTGTCTATGTTTCCCATGAGCCTGGGAGCAACTTGAGGACAGGGTATGTCTGACCTTTGAATCCCTGGTGCCCAACAGAGTCAGGCACATAAGGAAGAGAAAGAGGTCAGGCTTCCTCAGAAAATGTCAGGTACTAAGCCAGGAACTTTCATATATCTCTGTGCTTCTTAGCCTAGGGTGCACATTACAATCACCTGGGGAGCTTTAAAAATTGTTGGAGCTCAGATCCCACACCAAACCAATTAAGTTAGACTCTAGAGGAAGTCATATGTTTTCAAATCTTTCCAGGTGATACTAAGACACAGCCAGGGTGGAGAACCACTATTTTTTATTATTTAATGTAATCTTACTTATAGTCTTTGGGGTCAGTAACATTATTCCCAATCAAGGAATAAGGAAACAGGCTCATAGAGGGTAATGACACATATAAACCACGTGGTATGTCCAAGTTTCAAATGCTGGTGGGGATGTTTTTCTATCAAGTGCTTTGTAAGACTCTGTTGAATGAAACTGAATGGATTTCAAACTGTCTGTTATAATGTTCACCCCAGCATATTTATCTGTGCCCATAATGCTCTGTCTCTCCATTCAGAAAAATAAGTCACCATGCCTTGGAAATTATATTATGAAAATACAGTTTAGGAATTATAGGGATCAAAGTGGTGAAAGTTTAGCATCTTATATCCCCAAATAAGCAAAAATTTGGTGTCAGAAAATGGCAGTTCATCAATGACTAGAGCAAATAAGCATCTCTGGGTTTTTGGAATGTTTCCAATTTAACATACATGACATATCATCTTATTTATGGTAGCAAAGTCCTAGAAATTTCCATGTTTTATAAGTAGTAAGTGAAGGCATCAAGTCAGAATTACACTGAAGTCAGAAAAGATGAGTATAAGTTAGAGACACTTGTTCATAAGTGGCATGTTATGCATTAGTTCATGGCCATGTACCCTTTTAAAAAATCTAGAAAAAACTAGGCACATAAAAACTCAACAAACCAATCTTTTAGAACTAGTCAACAAATTCAGTAAAGTTGGAGGATGCAAAACTAACATATAAAAATCAATTGTGTTTCTATCCACAATGAACTACTCAAAGAGAAAATTAATAAAACAGCTCCATTCACAATAGCAACAAAAAGAATAAAATACATAAGAATAATCTTAACCAAAGAAATAAAGGCTTACAGACTCAAATTGTAAAACACTGATGAAGAAACTCAAAGAAGACAGAGATAAACAAAAAGATACACTGTATACATGAATTGGAAGAATTAATATTAAATTTTCCATACTATTCAAAGTGATCTACAGAGTCAGAGCGATGTGCATCCAAATTCCAGTGGCATAAATAAGATGTGGCATGGCATTTGGAATATTACTTGGCCATAAAAAAAAGAACGAGAGCTTGCCATTTGCAATAACAGGGATGAACCTAGAGGGTATAATTCTAGGTGAGATAAGTCAGATAGAGCGAGAGAAATGCCATACAATTTCACTCACTTGTGGAATTTAGGAAACAAAACAAATCAAATAGACAAAAAAGATGGACTCTTAAATACAGAGTGCAAACTTGTGGTTGCCAGAGGGGAGGTGGCTGGGCATATGGGTGAAATCAATAAAGAGGATTAAGAGGTACAAACTTCAAGTTACAAAATAAGTAAATCATGGAGATGAAAAGTACAGGATAGGGAACACAGCCAACAAGATTGTAATAATGTTGTTTGGTGACAGATGGTGACTATGCTTATCTTGGTGAGCACTGAGTAATGTATAGAATTGTTGAAACATTATGTTGTACACCTGAAACTAATATAACACTGTATGTTATTTATACTTCTATTAGAAAATTCCAATGGCATTCTTATAGAAATAGAAAAAAATAATCCTAGAATTTGTATGGAGTTACAAATGACCCTGATTAGTTAAAGTAACTTTGCGTTACTTTACAAATGATTGCATCATTTGCGTAAGAAGAACAAAGCTGAAGGCCTTGCCCTTCCTGATTTCAAAATATACACTAAGCAAAACACTATGGTACCAGCCTAGACCAATGGAACATAATGCAGAGCCCCAAAACAAGCTCATACATCTAGGGTCAATTGATCTTTGACAAAGGTGTCAACAACATATAATAGGGAAAGAATACTCTCTTCAATAAATGATTCAAGAAATCTGGATATGCACATGTGCAAGAAGAATGAAACTGGACCCTTATCTCATACCATATACAAAAATCATGGATTAGAGAATTAAAGATAGGACCTGAAACTGTAAAGCTACTAGAAGAAAACATTAGGGAAATGCTTCTTTTTTTTTTTTTTAAAGATTTTATTTATTTATTTGACAGAGAGAGATCACAGTAGGAGAGAGGAAGGGAAGAGATCACAGAGAGAGAGGAAGGGAAGCAGGCCCCCTGCTGAGCAGAGAGCCCGATGTGGGACTCGATCCCAGGACCCTGAGATCATGACCTGAGCTGAAGGCAGCGGCTTAACCCACTGAGCCACCCAGGCGCCCCAGGGAAATGCTTCTTGACATTGGTCTGGAAAACAAATATTTGGATATGTCACAAAAAGCATGGCAACAAAACATAAAATAGACTATTAGGATTGCATCAAACTGAAAAGCTTCTGCATAGCAAAGAAAACAACCAAGAGAGTAAAAAGGCAACCTATGGAATGGGAAAAAAATACTTGCAAATCATATATGATAAGTGGACAATACCCAAAATATATAAAGAATTCATGCAACTCAATAGCAAAGAAACAAATAACTTGAATTAAAGATGGGCAAAGGACCTGAATAGACATTTCTCAAAAGAAGAAATACAAATGGCTAACAGGCATATGAAAAGATGTTCAACATCACTAATCATCATGGAAATATAAATCAAAACTACAATGAGATATTACCTCATATCTGTTAGATTGGCTATTTTTAAAAAGACAAAAAATAACAAGCACTATGACGATATAGAGAAAGGGGAACACTTGTGCACTGTTGGAATATAAATTGGCACAGTCACTATGAGGTTTTTTAAAAAATTAAAAATAGAACTAGCTTATGATCAAGCAGTCTCATTTCTGGGTAAAAATTATGGAAATAGCCCAAATGTCCATTGACTAATGAATGGACAAAGAGGATGTGATATACATATACAATGGAATATTACTTGGCCATAAAAAATGAAATTTTGCCATTTGCCACAACATGGATGGAGCCAGAGAGTATTATGCTAAGTAAAATTAAGTCAGTCAGAGAAAGAGAAATACCATAAGATTTCACTCATATGTGGAATTTGAGAAAAAAAATAAATGATCATAGAAAATAAAGAGAAGCAAAAAAGGAAACACTCTTAACTATAGAGAACAAATTGATGGTTATCAGAGAGGCGGTGGGGGGTGGGTTAAATAGGTGATGGGATTAAGAAAGGCACTTATTGTGATGAGCAGTGGGTGTTGTATGTAAATGTTGAATCAATAAATTGTATACCTGAAACCAATATTAGACTATATGTTAACAGGAATTTAAATAAAAGTTTTAAAAAATCCAAAGGAAATTAAATAAGTATTTCAAAAAGATACCTGTACTCTCATGTTCACTGCAGCATAATTCAGAACAGCTAAGCTATGGAAACAATCTAAATGTTCATCAACAGGTGAATGCGTAAAGAAAATGTGGTGTATATCTGCAATGGAGTATTATTAATCCTTGAAAAAGAATAAAAATGTGCCTTTTGTAACAACACAGATGGAATTGGAGGACATTATGCTAAATGAAATAAGCCAGAAAGATAAAATACTGAATCAAAGTTGTAAAGGCAGAGAGTAGAATGGTGGTTGCCAGACACTGGGAGGTAGGGGAGATGGGAAGATATTAATCAAAGGTTACAAACTTTCAGTTATAAGATGAATAAGTTCTGAGGATCTAATGTTTAGCATAGTGGCTATAGGTAATAACTATTATTTACTTGAAGTCTGCTAAAAGATAGTTCTTAAGTGTTCTTGTCACAGAGAAAGAGGAAGACAAAAAAATACCAACTATGTGAGATAATCGATATGTTAATTAGTTTGATTGTGGTAATTATTTCACAATGTGTACACATATCAAGATATCCCAGTTGTATAACATAAATATATACAGTTTTTATTTGTCAATCACACCTCAATAAAATGGGAAAAATCTAGGGCATTACACTAAGATTTCCAAATATTATCTCCATTTCCAAGACCATCCTCTGAGATGTGTTTTATATTTCATGTTTTACAAATGAAAGAATGCAGTCTTAGCTAGGTTAAGTGACTGTCTCAAGGTCCCCAAGACCTAGGTCTGTCTGACTCCAAATCCCATTCAGTACCCCACACTGCTTCTTCTCAATGAAACAGAAGCATGTGGTGCTTTTCTCTTCTTGAAGCCCGTGCTCTGCATGAACACAGAAGCTTATATGGTGGTGGCAGCAATTATTTTGTTATATAATTTTAAATGATTTTCCTTTTCATAAGGAGAACATTAGTATTCCAAATATCAAGAAAATGTGTGATTTCTCTCAGTGCCAGAGATAAACGGTGTTCTTTTTTTTTTAATATTTTATTTATTTATTTGACAGACAGAGATCACAAGTAGGCAGAGAGGCAGGCATAAAGAGAGGAGGGAGCAGGCTCCCTGCCGAGCGGAGAGCCTGATGTGGGGCTTGATCCCAGGGTCCTGGGATCATGACCTGAGCTGAAGGCAGAGGCTTTAACCCATTGAGCCACCCAGGCATCCCGGATAAACAGTGTTCTGAGGGTCATTTTCTCTGTTTATCAGCTTTAAGGGATCAGAGAACATTGTTGACAACCACCAAAGTTGTCAGGTATCCCTTAATAACCCAAAAATATTACCAGAGATTTGACAATAACCTCTTGATAAAAAAGAAAAAAAATCTTATTAAATATAGAGTAAGAAGGTTTCTTTTTAAAAGCCAAGAGAAACCCTGTGAGGGAGTCCTCCATGAACCTCCATGTCCTTAAGAACCCTTAAGGATTTTACCTGTGCTTTCCTCTACATCCTGTTTTTGGCATCTATTCTAATATTTTTCTCACTTTCTTGTCACTGTCTATTTCCTTGACTGTTTCCCACTAGAGCTGAAGCTTTCCTAGGCAGGGACTATTTCATTTTAGTGTTCCTAAACTTGGCACAGTGCCCCAATACAAGTAAGGAAATAGGTGGAGAATGAATGAATGGATATAATCTTATTCTTCTTCAAGGAAATTTGTTAAATGTGTAACTACTGTCGGCTTAAATTTTAAATATCTATGAAACCTTTCATGTAAACTGCCAAATCAGCAAAAATTCCTAGACTATGTCAGGGTTGTTGGTTTGAGAAATATGATGCCCAAATCCCAGTGTATTCTCTGATCTTCATTAAACAAGTATCCTAATTGATCATGAGGCTAACTTTTTAATGAACTCTTTCTATAAATTCTGCATTGGTCCTAAAATCCCCATTTCCCCAGGCAGATTCTGGACCCCCTTCAGTCAAGATGAATTCTACTAAGGCATTCTAGATCAGTCTGACAGAGTATTCCTCTCTGGGTCATATGAACAAATAGGGAAGAAAAGTGAATGGTCTGAGAGGAAGAACTGGGCATGAACTGGTCTGAGGACATGACCTGGTATAGCTAGGATGATCCTCCAGGTTCCTCAAAATCCACATTCAGCTGGGGTGGTCAGTTTTTCATGAAAACCTGATTTTCTCCCAGTGAGTCATCTCCAGCTCAGTGTATAGCATCGTCGTCCCCCCAGTTACCACGGCTAGAAACCCGGGTGTTTTCTGGATTCCTCCCACTCTTCAGTTTGCTCACTGACATTCTATCAATTCCAGGTCATGAACAGAACTTAACATGTCCACCTCCCCATTCCTACAGCTATTACCCCAATTAAAGTCATATAGTTTCTCATGCTGATTACTCTGACAACTCCTCTCTGGTCTCTCTGCCTCCAGTAATCTCCACACTGAAGTTAGGGGTGTCTTTCTAAGATGCAATGACTGACCATGTTATTTCCTTGCCAAAATTCCTTCAGGGACATACTGTTCTCAGGAGTTGCCTTGAATTGCTGTCCCTGCGGCTTCTGCTCTTGTCACTCCCCTACTTTGCTTTGGCTATCTTGAACTGCTTTGACTTTATCCGGTATGGTAATACTCTCCTGTTTCTGGGATCTTGGACTGACTTGGAATTTTCCAAATCTTTGTCTGACTAACTCCTATCTACCCTTCAGGTCTTAGCCTAATTGTCATCTTCTTTGGGAGGTTTTCTTTGGATCCTTTCAAGATAATTGATCCAGCTGGATGCTAAGTTCCCAGAGAGCAGTGCTAAGTCTTCTTCCAGGCCTAGTGTGATGCTGTATACATATTGTATTTGTGGAATGAATGAAAAAAAAAAACCGAGAGAAGGAAATTAGTATTTATTAAGTACTGATTATGTGCCAGGAATTGTCTAGGCCCTATCTCATTAAAGTTACTTAGTTTTCATGACAACACCATAAGGTATCAGAGTCTCCAGTTTACAGAAAGAGGAATGGAGACTCAAGAGAAGTTGAATAACTTATTTAAGGCCATGCAGCTGGTAAGGGCAGAGTAAAGAATGACTCCAAAATCTGTATCTTTCGGGGGTATAGCTCAGTGGTAGAGCATTTGACTGCAAAATCTGTATCTTTCTATTGTTCCATATGCCTCCTATGGAAACTGTAGTACATGAGATGACTAAAAAAACCCCAAAAACCAAAAAACAAAAAAACCTTTGTTAAAAGAATGAAGAAGTGAACATAAGGTGATCATAGCTGCAAATAATATAATTCATTTCTGGAAGAAAATACACACCATAATACAATGATGACTGTCTTTGGGTGATGGGTCTAGGGATGATTTATTATTACTATTATTATTATTATTATTATCCTTCCTGAACTTTCTAAGTTTTATTCAATGAATATGTACTCATTAATTATTATGTATTACTGGAAAATAAACAAAATTAAACAAAGTGTAACAAAAATGTTTATATGATCCCTTTTAATAATGACCTAGGTAATAATAGAAAACAGGTAGCTATCCCCTTTTATCTTCTTTTATGTTTTTCCACAGTATTTACTGTTTTCTAACATTCTATTTAATTTACTTACTAGGTTTATTGCCTGTATCCTCCAGTAAACAATAAGGTTCAGAAGAATATATACTTTGTTCACCGATGTATCCTAAGTGTTAAGAATCCTGGCACAGAGCAGGTGTCAATAAATATTTACTGAATTAAATTTCCATGTCATCTTTAAGCTTTAAATTATGACTTGATTTATAAAATTACTTTTGCAAATACCTTTCTGGTTGTCTAATCTGAGCTCCCTTAGGTTAAATAAAAGTATTCTGCTCAAATTAAAAGACAAATTTTATCAAAATGGGCATTCCTAGTCAATGGAAATGGTTTCTAAAGGTAGCTGCTGATTCCATGGCAATAGTAACACATCAAAGCTTGCTCACATCTGTTAATGGTTTGATCCCCACAAGAACACAGTGATACGGGCCAGCCAGGCAGTACTATTTTTCCCACTTGATAGATGAGAAACCTAAAGACATCAAGTAGTCAAACTGAATGGCCTAAGACCCCTCAGTTAAACTGGTGTGACAAAGCAGTGATGAACACAGATCTGACCAAGAATCATAGGCTTAGGATAGAGGCAGGACTACTGTAACCAGGAGGAAATGGGATTGGAGGCAGAAAAATCCAGGAGGTGTGTGCTCTCATATAGGGCAGAATCCCGTTATAGGAACCAGGCAAGAAAACAAGGATGGGGGGTGGTGCGGGGAGGCCAGAGAAGGAGTGGGAAGAAGGGCAAAGCTGAGCTATGGTTCCAAAGACCTTTGAGTTTCTCTCGCAGATGTGCAGGATTGAGTCTGAGCCCACTGGATCTCCCAGCCTGTCATGTCCTCCCCATCTCAATGCTTCAGTCCGGTCCTCATCATTTCCTACCTAGGTGACTGCTACAGCATCTCCGTTGGTCTCAGACCCCCAGTCTTGCCACTGGCAGTCCGAAGTCTATACTACAGTCAGGCTGATTTTTCCCCACGGAAAGCTCTACCATGTTATTTTTCTGTTTTAATATTTCTTCATTATCTGGAGGATGAAATTAAAATCAAAACAAAACAAAAAAACAAACCTTAGCTTGGCATTCAAGACCTTTATTTGGACCCTTCTTAGCTTTATATCCACAGGGCACCTTATGTCCGAGGACACTGCCCATTCTCCCCATGTCCCCTACTCTATAAATCCATCACACTCTATGCTATGGCTTTTTCGTTTTTTTAAAAGATTTTATTTATCTTTTTGACAGACAGATAACAAGTAGGCAGAGAGGCAGGCAGAGAGAGAGGAAAGGAAGCAGGCTCCCCACTGAGCAGAGAGCCAGATGCAGGGCTTGATCCCAGGACCCTGGGATCATGATCTGAGCCGAAGGCAGAGGCCTCAAACCACTGAGCCACCCAGGCGCCCCTATGCTATGGCTTTTTGTACCATTATGCTTTGGCACATGCTGTTGACCTTTTCTGTTCCTAGTGAGGTCCAAGTCATCCTTCCAAGCCATTTCAAATGCCACTCCCTTTGGGAGATTTTGGTCCTCTCACCTCCACAGGGGCAGTTAATTGAATTTTTTTTTTTTTTCTTTTTGGCTTCTGGAGCACTCCTCACACTTCTCTGGCACAGCAAACAGTTGCCCTATTTATTCTCTCTCATGCCCAGCCTGTGCTGACCTCAGGGGCAGGGACTGTCTCAAGTCACTGTGGTATCACAAACAGGTGGCAGACTGCTTGGCATTTGTTAGTGCTCAAAACCACTAAGCAAGTGGTTCTCATGGTGAGATCCCTGAGCCAGCAGAATCAGAATCACTTGGGAACTTGTTAGAAATGCAAATTCTTAGACTACATCCTAGCTCTACTAAACTGGAAATGCTGAGAGTAGGATCCATCCTCCAGGTGATTCTGATGCATACAAAAGTCAGAGAACTGCTGTGCTAAAGGAGTAAAGGAGTCAAAGAGGAAGAATCAGGAAAGGTGTCCCAGGGTAGGAGGCACTTGGACTGGGCCTGATAGAGGTCAGAGTCAGACAAGAAGAAATAAATGAGAAGGGCTTTCCTGAGAGAGGAAATTGTGAGAACAAAGTCAAGGAGACAGGAGTATAGTGTGTTGCCAAGCGATGTTTTGGGGCCTGGCTGCTGGAGACCAGAAAGAGGAAAGGGAAGTAAAGAGGCATCAGTTTGTTAATCTGCGGCCTCTCCCACTGACCCAGAAGGTCTTCCATTATGCGGCTGTGTTTGACTCAGCTCTGTCTGAGAGCTGACCCAACACCAGGGCTCAGTGAATGTTTGATGACTGATTGAGGGCAGCTCAACAGAAGAATATTCAAGAACTGGGTTTTCTGCGAGACCAGTCATATCATGCAGCTGTTTCTGAAAAGGAATGTGCAGAGAAAATGACTCTGCTGCAGTCAGAGCATAAACTCTCCCATCTGGCTCCATCTAGTGTCCTAATGGGCAGATCTCTAGCCCAGGACATCTCTAGCCACAAAGGAAACAGCCTCTGATCGCTCTGCTGCAAGAAGGGGGAGGGCTGGGAGGGAGGCAGGGCAGCCTTGGGGCTGGCTTCAAATTGAAAACAACTTTAGGTCTGAGCTTCCTTGATTTTTTTCACTTGGTTATTCCATTTGAATCTACTGTAGCTTTGGGGTGTGTGTGTGTGTGTGTGTGTGTGTGTGTGTGTGTGTGTGTTTAGAGACAAGTTCTTTGCATATGTCAAATTCTGAAAGTTGTGTGCCCAGAATCTCTGATTCTCTCTCAGGCCATGTGTGATAGATTTCGGCCATGTTCAGTAACTTCCACCAGGGGGTATCCCAGACTCTAACAAAGTAGCATGCAAACCTAGCCCTTGGAAGAGGGCCATTTTCTTTAAAAGTGATCAATAAATTACTGTTAATGCCTTTGATAAGGACTGAATGAATGCTATTCCAAGAAAATAATCAGATATACAAGCATGTGTTATAAGAGTGTTCATTACACTGTAATAATAAACTAGTGAACATTCCTGAAATGTTAAGCAAGAGGAAATATTGTTATTCACATGTATACTAAGAAATGTAATTCTTAAAATCATACTTTTGATGAGTATTTAATAATATGGGAAATGGTCATGATATAAGTTTTGACTGGAAAAGGAAAATATAGTGTGAAACTCATTTTATTAAGAATGAATAAAATATAAAGAAAAAAGCTAGTGATATGTATTACCACATTTATAGTGATGTCAGTTTGTGGAAGTAGCAACAATTTAATTTAAATTCTTCTACTTTTATATACCTTCTACAATGAGTATATTTATAGTTGAAATATAATATTATAGTAAGAATTATGCAGTAACATAAAGAGATGTAAAATGTTAGAAAGTGAAAAGTGGGATATTTGTTATATTAGGAACACATAACCAAATAAAAAACATGTAGTGGTAATGCAGATTTTCCTTAATTCGCAGTGGGGTCTGGATAAACCCATTGTAAGCTAGAAATATTGTAAGTTGAAAATGCATTTAATACACCTAACCCACCAAACATCTTCGCTTAGCCTAGCCTACATTAAACATGTTCAGAACAATTACATTAGCCTACAGTGGGCAAAATCATCTACCACAAAGCCTATTTTATAATAAAGTGCTGAATACTTCATTTCATTTACTGAATACTGTACTGAAAGTGAAAAACATAATGGTCTTATGGGTACAGAATCGGTTGTTTACCCTTGTGATTGCGTGCCTGCCTGCAAGCTGTGGCTTGCTATTTCTGCCTAGCATCACAAGAGTATAGTACCACTTATCACTAACCCAGGAAAAGATCAAAATTCAAAATTCAAATACAGTCTCTCCTTAATGCTTTTGCTTTCACAGCATTGGAAAGTGAAAAAATCACAAATGGAATCATCATAAGTCAGGGACCATCCGTGGTTTGAAAAAATGTAGTTTGCCAATACTAACAAGTGTAACCCAGGCCCAATTATTATTTCTAAGAGGTCACATGTTTGGTGTTTTCCCAAACTATTTCCTGTTTTTTAAAAAATTAAATACAATCAGGGGCGCTTGGGTGGCTCAGTTCGTTAAGCATCTGCCTTTGGCTCGGGTCATGATCCTGGCTGGGGTTCTGGGATTCAGTCCACATCAGGCTCTCTGGTCTGTAAGAAGTCTGCTTCCTGCTCTGCCAATCTTCCCATGCATTTTCTCAATCTCTCTCTCTCTCAAATAAATAAAATTAAAAAAAAAAAAAAGAATTAGATACAATCAACTTGTACCTTTTTAGGCATTTTAGTTTTCACAAGTATAATGCCAAGTAGGAGACAATAGATATGCAGACCCATTAAAAATTAAACAATTGAATCCACGGTGGAAGATCATACATCCTTGATATTGTCCACTCTTAATGAGCCATCTGTGAACATCATTATTTGTATAATCATATCTGTACATATCAATCTCACAAAACATACCATGAGTGAACCCTAATGATACAGTATTCCTTTTTCCTAAAAGACCACTCTATCTAAGAAATGGCAGGTAAGGTAAGATTTGCTGATGTTTCTTATGTGTCTAACCGCGGTCTAGACATTGGGCCTGTCCTCTCGCAAATTTATCTCTGTGAGTCTTCACAACAGTTTTATGATATATGTGCTATTAGCCTTGTTTTGCAAATGAGAAAACTGGGGCTTAGGGAGGGGAAATGACTTCTCCAAGGTCATACAGCTAGTATTCAAATAGCAGTCTCTGGTACAAATTGAGATTTTCCACTTGCAAACCCAAGCACTTCTCACAGCATTGTTCAGTTTTCTGAGGGATTTTCTCTGGGGAAGAATTAAAAGGATATAGGAGGAAATGCAATGTCTGAAGCTCTCAGACGATTCAACCAAAAAAAAAAAAAAGCTCTCAGAAGGCACCACCATGGCCCAGTTCCTGCTCTGCACTTCAGTGACCTTGAGGTTGAAAGGGACAAAGGAGCAGACTCCCCTGATGCTCTGTGATGAGTCAAGAGGAAAGGCGGCTCTCAGGGAAACAGCTGGCCTTTCTCCAGCAGCCGGGTCTGAGAGATAAACAGATCAATGCAGACATTCGCCTCCACCTAATGAGCTAATGGCGCAGCCGGGGTACTGCCTTATTGGATTGCTAGTCATGCTGCCAGGGCCCAGAGTTAAGCAGGCATGCTGCAGGGGTGGGGGGCTTATTTCCCCATGCCCCAATAAAGTCTGGTTCCTTCATACAGAAACTAGGAATGGCTTCTTCCTTTATTTGTTTGTTCATTCGTTTGTATGTGTTTTTTTTCCCTCACTCTCTTAGGATAATGTTGAGATTGGTGAGATGATGTCAGTGACCTTTCTGCTCTGCAGACAGGGTGCCGCAGATGAAGGAAACACTGTCCTCCCAAGAGGCAGCTTGGTATGTCACTTCTTCACCTGGGCATTAGTTACAGCTGAATTCTCATTCCCACAGTGCTTGCGATGGGACTGAGGACACCTCCCTGCCCGTCTTTGGGTGTCAGTTTCCTATGTGAACCATGCAGGAATGGGAGTGACTGGAGTAAAAGGTGTTTCTGTGCCAAGTAGCATTCAGAAGCAGAAATAGTTCACCTGACACTGACAATTACATTAAGCTCCCGCCTTGATTCTGCTCCCGCCTCTGCAAACCTAAACAATGTGTTAATGATGATGATAATGATAATTCTAATAATTAATTACAAGTACATGTTTATTGAACATCTCCTCACTAAGAAACAACCACGGTCACTCATCACAAACATCAAACTCTTGCTGTCTTTTCCCCTGCAGTCGGTCCTTCTCTGAGTTTCTTTCTTGGCTCTTCTCTGTGCCCTCAGCTGTATTTCCTCTGATCTCCTGCTGCTGGATGAGATAGGCACCCCCTTCAGAGGTTGCCAGACCATCTCACTAAATCAGGTTTCAAGCAGTCCAGCTCCTACGTGGGTCTAGTCCCAGCTTATAGAAACTCTTGGGTTTAAGGATGCCAAGCAGCATAGGCCCTCTTAGTGACAGGGGCAGGAATTCTCCCCACACTCTTTCCCTGAATACTCAGATTCCTGAAGACTCACTTCTTGCTGTACAGGCACAAAACGATTAAGGAGCTGGGAAGTCTCCAAACTAGAAGGATGCCCAATAGGCCACTGTTCGCAACCAAGGACTAGAGAATATAAACTGTAGTCACAGCGGCATTCTTTGAGCCTGTTAAGAAATAGAGCCTTTATGTATGTCTCTCTCTGAGGAGTCTTCAGAGGGATTTTGGTCTAAAAGTATCTTTAAGGTTGAACTCTCAGTGGTTTACAGTTTTTTTTTTAAATGTGTGGAACTCTCCATACAAAAGAAATTACATTCAAAAGTCACAGTATAGGCACACCTGGGTGTCTCAGATGGTTAAGCATCTGCCTTTAGCCCAGGTCATGATCCCAGGGTCCTGGGATGAAGCCCCATTATCAGATCAGGCTCCCTGCTCAGCAGAGAGCCTGCTTCTCCCTTTCCCCCAACAACCCCCACCCCATGCTTTCTCTCCCTCTCTCAAATAAATGAACGAATAAATAAATAAATAACCTTTTTTAAAAAAGGCATAGTATAAACCAGGTATAGTGGGTGAGATGCTCTTAACATTCCATGGAGCACAGTTTGAAAGCCACTAATACAGTCCAACTCCAACATTTACCTTCCTGGTCATAATTTGACCAAACTTCTGTCT